>NC_138576.1:59792275-60392275 GCF_964289735.1 Phaethon aethereus
AAATCAGATTATTCAGTTAATTTGTTTATTTTCCATCACCCCTTTACCTTTTACTTTTCTGAGTATTTTGATCAACAACAAAAATCACCATTTTAAAAGTATATCTTTTGTGTGTATGTGTGTGTATGATCTGTATGATCCCAGCTATGTAATTTTTTTAAAAGATGGCTACTAATTCCAGTTTCATGGATCTTTTCAGAAAGGAGACTTTTAACTACAAGTTCCTAAATGATTGCTTTCTCTTTTGAACTATGCAATTACACTTTCTGGCTTTCATTAGGATTGCAGCAAGTAAATTTCCCTATCTTTCAAAATGAAAGGTTCAAGCAAGAATTGTTTTGCTGGAGAGAAATATTTACTGAATTTCTAGGTTAGCTTGCTTGCTAAGTTTCCATCTTTTTCTTTCCCAGAAATATGTACGTAACAGGTCACATTTTTCTTCTCAGTTCCAGTTGTATAATTGTACTCTTTTTGGATGACATAGAGTTAATTTTCTTCACAGTAGCTGGTATGGGGCTGTGTTTTGGATTTGTGCTGAAAACAGTGTTGATAATACAGGGATGTTTTGGCTATGGCTGAGCAGTTCTTACACAGAGTCAAGGTCTTTTCTGCTTCTCACCCCACCCCACCCGCGAATAGGCTGGGGCTGCACAAGAACTGGGAAGGGGACACAGCCAGGACAGCTGACCCCAACTGACCAAAGGGATATTCCATACCCTATGATATTGTTCTCAGCAATAAAATCTGCGGGGAAGAAGAAGGAAGTGGGGAGGACAGAGTGATGGTGTTTCTCTTCCCAGGTAAGCATTACACATGACGGAGCCCTGCTTTCCTGGAGATGGCTGAACACCTGCCTGCCGATGGAAAGTGGTGAATGAATTCCTTGTTTTGCTTTCATGCACAGGTTTACCTTTACTTATTAAACTGTTTTTATCTCAACCCCCAAGTTTTCTTACTTTTACCCTTCCAATACTCTCCCCTATCCCACTGAGGGGGGAGTGAGCGAGCGGCTCTGTGGGGCTGAGCTGACCACTGGGGTTAACCCACAACAATAATGAAGGCTGAATCTTTCTGTTTGAAAGAAAACTGTGGTCCAGTGAATGAATTAGGAAAACCCACACCAAAAAAATATTCTCCAGGGATTATTCAGTTTGTTTCCCTAAAACACTGCATTGTTAGACAGGAAGGAAGGAGTAAGCACAGGCTGTAAAAAATAATTATGTAAAATAAATTCTAACTTAGAATCATGCATCTAGAACAATCTCAAGAGTATTGCTACATTACAGAAGTATTGGTGTATCTACTAGCTATTTTTACATCAGTTCTGGTTCATCTGCAACCACATTGTTAGATTACAATGTAGATGCTTCCCAAACTGCTGTCAAAAGCACTCTACAAATGCCTGCCTTTCATCCGTTACTATCTTCAAGAAGTAAAAATTAATCTTTGTTAAGCAGTTACAAAAAGGGCACAAAATACTTGAAATTATTTGAAGTAGTTCTAGGATTTTTTCCTTTCTGTGACAAGAAAAATTTAGCATTCCTGTTCCTGTTCCTCCCTGAAAGTCACAAAAGCAGAGGAGTATCCAGAACCTTACACTCTTATATGCATATATACAGTTGTCATAAAGTGGTCATTAAAGAGAACACATATGTAAGATCCATTGGAGTCTGTTATAACTTTAGGTGGCATTACTCTGTACAAACTGATAGCACCAGTGTGTTGGCATAGGATTAACTTGTAAGGCCTGATTTTTCACTGGAGTGTTACTTCTTTCTAATGCCTGTTTTCCACTAGAAAATTAATTAAAAGATGAGTCAAAAGAACTCAAATTCAGAAAACTAAAATGAAATGTGATTCTGTATGAAAGGTGTGATCTTCAGGTGGAGTAGAGTATGTTTATTTGAGTTTCAGATAAGCCTTAAGTAATTAAACTAAGAAATACACAATTCTTTTTAATTTCCACAGGGCTAAGATTTGCTCTTGTATGTTGACTGGGCAGTGTGTGACAATGCCACTGGTTAGTTTTTTAACTGTGTGTCAAATCAGCTTTCCAGGTTCAACTTCCTCTGACAGTGGGAAGCGTGGAGAAATAATGCAACTGTTTCAGCGCCTAGTGAAAGTTTTTTTGAATCAGCTGCAATGAAGGTGGAAGCGTATGAAGACATACCTTTACTGTTTCTATTCTTCAGGTCTTGGTTTGGCCTTTGGCTCTCAGTTCATACACTCTCCACCTCGCCTTCTGCGTTTCACTCTCATAAACTGCTGAGGATTAACTCCTATCTTTACAATGCAAAATACTTGTCACAAGGAGCCTCAGTGTTATCAGGTTATTTGCAGTATATATTTAATTCTCTGGTTTTCTTCCAATGGAAATTGCCTCAAGTTCATGTCGAGTCCTGAGCAGTTTTACCTACTGATGCTGCTGCCTCCGGTTAGCCAGGGCCAAGTCCAGGGCTTCAGGGTCCCTGGCAAGCAGCACAAGCTCTCCACTGAAAAAAGCTGCTGCCAAAAGCTACTCCTGTCCCTTCCTCCTCCCACTAATGTCCGCAGCCACCTGCTGTCACTCTTGCAAAAGCAGCATCTCTCCCTTTTTTTCCCAAGCCCTTCTCTTTCCCCTAACCCTTCCTCTTTCCCAAGGAACAATCACTAAATAATCCTGCCTGCATTTCCTCTGGTGATTCTGTGGGCATGAGATGATAAAGGAATGCAGCACCCATTTTCCTATTGGGATGGGGAAGGATGGTGCATTAGACATCAGAGTGGCATTGTTGTGTGAAAAGCTGATGCTCTTTTCCCAAAAAGAGGCCATTGCGATACCTGTTGCACCACACTGCTCTAGCTGAGTTTCTAAATTTGAGTTTTCATTAGGGTTTTGCTGCCTCAGTAGTTAAAAGACACGAAAAATATTTCTTTCTAAGTCATTCTTTCAGAGAAGCAAATACCATTCCTGTTGGCTGTTAAAATCTTAAATGTCTGGTTTACGTATCTGTTACATTGACTGTAAAACCTTCCAAACTTTAGAAACGATTCTTACTAAACAACGTAGCCCAGCATACTAATTTATCTGACATTGAGAAAACCTTTAACTTTTGTTCTAGCACGCCTTCGAGTTTCAAGTCTTGATATATCTGAAAGCTAAGATTTGGATACATAAGGCTTCTCCTGCTACATCTCCTGAGAACCTTATGAATAACCAGTCTTCAGATTACTAAATGTATTAATTCATTTTATTAATGTTTCCTATCTCTGAATAGTGTTCTTTCTCCCATACAAATGTTTGGCAAACTTTGAAGTTTTATGTTATTCTGGCACTTAAGAGAGTTCAGAGAGTGCTGATAGGTTTTGCTGAAGTATTCTCGCCAAGCCTTCTTATTGCCCTCCAAAGAACCACTTTACTACTGTAAATACTTATGTGATGAATGAATGCATGTTTACTGCTAGTTACATTACAAAATGAGCATTTTTTGAGTTGATACTTTGAATTCTTGGTCTCTAAGATCCATTCCCATAAATGGAACTTCAGAAAAATTGTTGGTGTTAACTTAGAGAACAATTATTTTAAGTCTGATTGCTCTCTTAATGATTATGATCCTGTTGATATCTTCTTTTCTATATACTTGCCAGGTTTCTCTGTTAGGGTGGGAAAGGGGAGGTTCGGATGCCAAAGCAGTGGTTGGGAAATAAGAGTTTTTTCCCACTACAGCTGTACAGAAAATGAACACAAGAAATTAAAATTAGGTTTCATTAAATCAAAAAGCAAAACAAAAGAAATTCACTTCATGTAACATAATACAAAACATTTATTATTAATTATGTTTATTGTTAACAGCAAGGTAATAGATATCGCTTTGTTAGTTTACATAGAAGACAAGTAAATAAAGGGCAGGTTTGTAAAAAATGGTTGTGGTTGCCATCTCTTCCCAGAAGTGCAATGCTTAAAAGACTGTCCCAGGTTGTATGAGGTAAAGATTTACTTTAAATCCCAGTCTTTAGTGATTTAACAATAAAGCCCAGATGGGGATATTCCAGTCAGGGATAATGTGTGAAGTTTTCTGTTTTCTTGCCATAGGTAACATGCTATTTTGCACCAAGAACTTTAGTATTCACCTACCTGAAGACAAAATGACCAAGTCTTGTCCTTCCCATTTTAAAAGTCATCACAAACACCTAGGTTACATCATTCCCCATCTTGGGATTTTCTTCCCCTCCAGACCAGCTGGGCAACAACTTGTCTTGGAGCCACTGTTGTCCTTCTGGGAGCAGCTGCTGAAGGTCATCTTTGGAGGGAGATGTTTCTCATTAGAATTTAACTTTTTGAGACCAAATACACCATCAAAAAAAACAATGAAGAGTTAACTGAAACACAAATACTGTTTACCAAAGGAAATGGCTCCATGCTTTCCAGAGTATGTCCTTTTTACATTCCTCTGGTAGCTAATATTTCTGTGTATAAATGAGTTTCACTTATGTTAGGTACATGCTTTCAAATGAAACTTTCCTAAAATCAACATTTAGCTTTCTGAGAGTCAGTTCTGAAGATAAAAAGTAATGTGTGAACAAGAATGTGTGCATCTAGCTAAGGTAACCTCTTTCTTCTATAGTGGACAAAGAGGTGCAGATAGGGGGATTGTTATCAATGATTTTTTTAAGAGAGGAATTAATTTTAAATCTTACAAGAACAAGGTAAGGGAAGACATATATTAGTAGGATTCTGAAGGCAGAGGGCGCTAAAATTAGAAATTTTTACAATTTAGAAGGTTAATTTATATCCAACATGTTATTAAAGTCATTTAATGTCATTCTCTTTCTAAAAAGACTGTTTAGGAGCTTGGATAGTAAGTGCAATGACAGGTGCTAATAGAAAACCTAGAAAAATATAGTAGTGTTGTATTAATTCAGATGGAATAGGTTTGCTGGGCTTTACAAATTTGTTCTAATAACATTACTGTAAACAGCTAAGTGAAGCTCAGAATTTGAGTACCATGATAATAAAAGTTGTCCAAAATCTTTTTAACTTTTGTTAAAGATATAGAAATGAAAAGAGAAAACAATTAAACTTTATTACATGTAACGTACTAAACAAGGTTAATTTTAAACAGCATTTTTTCTATTCCTCGCTGCTTTTGCTCTAAAGCTTTTAGAAATAGACTTCTTATATCATAGCTTTTAGATGGTAATAGCTGTCCATTTGGGATAGAGAAAAAAATTAAATACAGTTTAGATAGATGCCATTGTTGCAGTCTGTGTCCTTCAGAACAAAAGAAGATAAACACAGACAAAAAGAAGATAAAAAGAGCACCAAAAAAAGGAAAATGCAGCTTCTGCTTCTGAGTTTCACTTTTGAATTATGGACTAGAGTTTATCAGCTTTCTAAAAGGAAACTATGATGAAGGCCATGCTCTCCTTTTGGCTAACCTGAAGAGGGCACTTTCCTCCTTTGGACATGAATGACCCAGTGCAGGACTCAAGGCCTGGGTTTGGACTTCCCGTCCCTAATTGTTCTTTTGCAAGGTGTTTGAGAATGGATAAATTTCTTTGCCCGTAATGAGAAGAGGATCCTGTGGTCTGGACAGAGGTCATGCTGTTCTAATCTGCCTTTCAGAAAGATGATGTGAACCTTCTAAAATACGAAGGTTCCTCAAAATCGTTACTGTACTTGGATACAGAGAGAGCTGAGAAGATGCCCTATCTAATCCAGGATGTCCGGTCAACCCACCAGAGACACACATCCTTTTCTGCTCACAGCTGTGCTACCTGAAGTGGTTACTTTTGTCAGCCGGAAGAGGATGACGTATTTGCTCACCAGACAGTTAGTCTCTGGGGTTGGGAAAACTTCTACCAGCAGCAGATCATTTCAGAACATTTCTTTAGCAACCTGTATGAGATGAAGCTGTGGCTGGAAAAAAATAGGGTCTTTTTTGTACAGAAGACCAAAAGAGAAAAAATCAGGAAAAGAGAAAAGAGATAAAAAGACACGTGAGGGAAAGAGTGATGGTATTAGGGCTTTAGCTCATGCTGTGAAACTGGCATTTGCACTTCGTTGTGTTCATCTGGCACAGGATGTTCAGGGCATTTGCCACAACTGGGTGTAAAAGTTTTGGGGGTTACAATGGAACCCCAAAAATCTTGGGTGCAGGACCCTGGTGGGTGGATCTCAGCTCTTTCAATAAAGAAAAGGTGAATATCCTATTCTCTTAGCTTTTTTAATCCACCAAATAAAGTACGGTAATTTTTGGTCCCACACTCTTGTGTGTCAGACATGATCTTAGCATAGTCCTCTGTGGATAATTCTGTGATAATTCTTTTCTTCTGTGGAAGAAAAGAACAGCTTGGCACAGTCGGTATAATACTGGCTAAACAATCTCTGTATGAGATGAATTCAGAAAGTCACAGAATTTGCATAGTAAACCAATTGCAATAATTACATTGACAATCCAAAACCATTAATTGAAGAACCTGTATTTGAAGATAATGCCTTTAATTATAATGAGGTTAAATATGTCTGACAAAAGTGAATCCTTCCAATGACATGTGAGTTGGGAAGAGAACTGTAACCCACATTAAGTTCCATGAACGTAACTTATTATTCTTCATAGACCCAAATATGCAAGTAAGCTATATCACAAGGTGCATAATACTGATCTTTTACCCTTGAGACTGTTGCAAATGTCTATCATTAAGGCAGCTACAGCTAGCCAGTCGGTTACTGTCAATCAAAGCCTGTGAGGCATTTTACAAATTAGTCCCTATTGATGTATAATGATATATGAATTAAAAGCAAGAAATGGAACCATTTGTCATTACAACAGCTAAGTTTCCAATTAGCCTATTTAGCTACTTTTATTGTATATGCCATGTGTATGCCATGCATTTTTTATTGCTCAATGCATTTTAATTGAATAACACAAATGCTTGAAGGAGCTGACGTTAAATCAGAAATCTTTGGGGTTTTTTAACCTACTGTCTGCATGGAAGGAGGAGAATAACATTTCTTACTTTATTCTTAATTTCCTTTTGCCTACATTATTTATGTCACATTTCTTCACACACAGAGAGACTTATGTTATAACCAAAGCCTGTCTGAAAATATTTTGGGGTCAAATTTGATGATTAAAAAAGGCAATAGAGCATTCTTGGACATTAGAGATACCTATCTCAGCAATGTAGACTAGCTTGAATCTGATGATGATAACTGAGTTGCTCTCACATTTTACCAGTGCAGAAGCTAATCCAAATTTTTCAGAGTTCCTTGGGGTTATCTCTGCACACCTGTAGTGAACATAGCCAGAACTATACTCCTTTGTGGGTGTGTTGGCGTACCCCAAAATGCATGGTCAATTTTCTCCCCAGGATATTTGACAGGGAAGAGGGGAGCAGAAGAGAAGGTAGAATGACATTCTTGCAACTGTACCGCAGCATTTCTCTTCCCTCACTAGGCATCACCCAAAGCATAAAGAATCAATTCAACAGCTGCCTGATAAGCTGCAAGAATGGAAAATTGAGGCTGTGTCAGGAGCTGCTTTTCCCTAGTTAGAGTAAGAAACTACTATTTTAATTACTCTGTATCACTCTAGATTTAAGTGTTGAAATATCTTTGTTTATCTCAATTTCTAAAATGCGGCTTTTTCACATATAATATCCTTTATCAGAACAGTAATCCTACCAAGATTACTCTTGAGTTATTTGCATTCTACATACAGATTTTTGCACACCACATCTTAAGTATTTTAGACATTGGTTGGCATTTGTTTGGCCGCTTGTGCTCAGAGACTATGATAATTCCATTAAATGACTCTTGGACAATTTGGAATGTTAAGGTGACATAATACCGTAAAGAATAAGATGCTTTTCAAAGAACAAGGATAATGAAAACTTCAAAAATAAAATCAAATAAAAGGAAATTATGCATTTCATATAACGATATCAAGTAGTTACACAAATCTGCTAGAGTATGGAAGAATAATCACAAGTAAAAGAGTGGATTGTTAGAAACTCTTTCTTCTAGAAGATTTCTACTCCAAAGCTTCTTGCCAGATATTCTATTTTGAATTTTCAAAACGAGTCAAAAGATTTAGTTGCTAAAGTCCCTCTGGAAGTGCCTTTTTTTAAAGTCCTCCCCAGGAGAACAGCCTGGAAGGAATTTTGTTCAAGGAGTAATTAGGAGCTAGTGTGTACCTGCAAGCTGAGCAGATGCAGAATAACACCATCTGTATAGCAACTCTAATTCTGCAAAGAATTTAGGCCCATAATGTCACCTTTTTTTACTTACTAATCCTATTGTCCTCATTCAGCACTGTGCTTTCCCCTGTGTACACTCCATCTACAGGAAGACCACCCAGAGTCCACTGATTGCATTGTTTTTTTAATTCTTAAAAAACCTCCCTGTAATGAGGGTTAGACTATTTACTGAAGGTTGCGTGTTTCATTGTAACATCCTGCCACCACTTCTTGACATGAGGCTGAACAGAACACGGACGTGGTGGGGCACTGGTGCTGCAGGGCACAGAATGACCAGAAAAGGTAGAAACAAGGGCAGGTAAGAGGGGATCGCAGGGAATGTTAAAGCCGTTGGCCGTTCTCTGCCATATGCAGGGAAATAAGTGGCACACAAAGAGACAAGAGAATCAACATGAGTCAAACTCCTTTGAGGAAGGTGTTTTGAAAGGTTTTACAGGTATGATCTACCTTCACGCTAGAGAAATTGGTGCTGCTATTAAAATAATGGCAAAATTGCTGAAACACCTTACAGGAGATCTTTATTTTCCAGATATAAATTAAGAATAAATCCATTAAAATCACAAGGCTGAGAAGAGAGTTGATTGTTCTCCCACAGGGTAAATACCAGAAAGACATATGAGTGATTTACAAGGAAGGACAGAACTGGCATAAAACAAATCAGTGTAGAAATCAGAGTGAGGAATGAATTCAGGCTGGAAATTAGAAGCTATCTAACCATCTCGAGAGCAGGGCTCCAAAACGCTCATCATGTGGCCCAGAAAAATAATCCATTTTATGCTAGAACATGAGAAATTTATGAGGGCAGTTGCATGATAATTTCATATCCTCGGAAGTGATTAGAAAATTAAAAAGAAAAACAACCAACAAAATCCTCCCATCGACTGTTCACTCGGCCTGCTGTTTATCATTACATACCTATACTTTAAGCAGCAATTATCTTCTCAGTATATATCTGGACACAGCAAAGAGGTATCTGAATCAAATATGGCTAACATGGTAGAAATAATAACAAAGTAGCATTGAGGTTTAAAGAGCGCTATTTAGGGAAAAGATTAAATTATGATAATGTCTTCCATAGAAAATGTCAGTAAATCTGCCAGAGTCAGGTAAGTTCAGAATCAGTGAGATGAGGCTATGACCACATTTATTAGATAGAAATGACCCAAGTGAGTAATTTCTGTGAGTGGTGAAAATCAAGTAAAAAATCGGAAATAGATTTTTTGGAAAAATGAGAACTTGGAGTTCACTCAAGGCAAACATTCTGTGTTTTCTTTCTAAGCACAATAGGAGGGTTAAATTCCTTACTTTGCAAGCACCAAATTATCCTAGACGTAGCTCAAGCTTCAGATTTACATAAAAATATTGGTGCAGTAGAAATGATTATAGCAAAGTAACAAGAAGCACATAACGAGAAGTATGTCTTCTTTGAAAATAAATGTTTCAGTGTGCCTTTACAATTTATTCAAATGCCTTAGCATTCATGTAGAAGCAAGAGACTATTATCCTGTGACAATGTTCTGTTCGATTCATATTATCTCTTAATTAAATTAATGTATGCTGTATCGCAAGCACTTATTAAAATAATTGTTTGCGTAAAGCAGGGATATCATAGACATAAACATTCCAGTCATCTTGAAATGATTCAGAGATCTTTGATAATGACTTGAGTAAAAGTCTGGATGTGGCTTGCCCTCTGTGATAATAACTTACTGGAAATTGGGATAAATTATTACGCAAATTCTTTACTAGGCTTACAAACCTAGCTAAAACTATGAAAGGAAGATTAAAAGGAATATTCTGCAACTGTGAGGTTTGATGATCCTGTTTCTAGACTCACATATCTAGGCAAAGTTTCAATTTGTACGAAGTAAATGTAAGTAAATGAGTAAGAGCACGGCCCCCACCCCACCTCAAAACACAATATAAGGGATGATCAGAGATAGCTTCTACTCTGGAGTCATGAACCTGCGTCTTCACAGTGGACATTTGACTCAAATTCATCAATAGCTTTGAGATTTTCAGTACTATTGTCTCTGAGATAAATTTACTTGTTGTAAAGCAGGAGACTTTCCAAAACAATGACATGAAGAGTCACCTCTTTCCCCGCTCCCCCCCTCCCCCTTTCCCCAAGGCATATCTGAACTGTCTGATGATTAGTGAAAAAAACTGTTTAATTACACCAAGAATTTGAGGGAGAAGGACTGATTTTCTCCACATGAAGAGGTTTCCCCCAACAGCTATTGGTAATGTAAAATTAAATGAAGAATTGTCGCAGCATGTTCTTCAACTAGTACTTTTTAACAAAGCAATGATACTATTGTCTTGAACATCACCTCAGACATCTACCACACACAATGCTTAGGAATCAAAATCAGTCTTTGATTGAACACTTTTCATATTCACTGAAATGGATATTAATCTCATGGATTCCTGAGCCAAACTTGTAATTCAATAAGCTTTACTGATGTCTTCTATGCAGACTTGATAATAATCTTAACTAGATCCCATCTTCAACCTTTTGCAAGACTGGATCTAGAAACACCCCAGAAGACTATCACTGCTAAATTATACTATATTGGGTGATATCCTTGTAATGAGAAAAAAAACCCAAACCCATCACTTTCTTCATACATAGGTATTGCAAACTCAGTTATGCTGAAGATACAGAATTTCCTTTTCATATCAACTGCCTTAACATAGTTAAATGTATACTCCTGAAGTTTAAGATTTTGCTGAATGGCTCAACTGGTTTTATAATATAGGAAGAAAACCCTATGGAATTACTTATAAATTGTGGAATTGGCTCCCAACCCAGGAAGAGGTTGGTTGCTATGGCTGCTGCTTGTGAAAGCAGCTGGCTTCTTCAGCATCTGATTATTGTAATATATTAAGTGGCAATCTCCAAGCACCAGAATTAATAAATAAATAAATAAATATTTAAAATACAACCTGCATAGACAGAAAATTAAGGAAAATATTATCTATTTGAATACTTCGTGTCTCCACATTCCTCTTTCTTTAATGTTTCAGTTACTGAGCTCAGCTAGATATACTTTATAGGACTTGATGGACAAATTGTTTCTTTCAGTATTGTAAATTCTATGCCCCTACTTCTGATAAATTCGAGTAGATGCTATGATGTTTACTTTCACTTGTAAGGAGAAGTGGGATAATTAATTTATATCTATTCCTCTCAACTGTTACTTTCTTTTTTGCCATAAAACTGGATGAAAAAAAGGAAAATGAGGCATTATTTGATTTCAGGGTTACTATATTCTTAACTTTGAAACAAATTATTAATTGCTAGCCTCAACACGTCTTTTGAGTAACTTTTGCATACCATTCTTAAAGCAGTGTGGTCAATTTTTCTGTAGGCAATTTTATGGGTCAAAGAAATAATCACAAACAAAAAATGAAGTAAGCATATCAAAACAAAGTTTAATTCATAATTCACTTAGACAAAGCTGATTGTCCTCTTTTTTTTTCCTGTTCTAGAACTGAAAACCAGAGGGTGTTTTGTTTCTTTGGTGCACAAGTCATTACTTATGCTTGTGCGATGTCAACTTGCTATACTATAACAAGAATTTTCTTGTTCAGCTACAATGACTTTCATAGGGAATCAGTTGTTTTCAAGGCTTAAGCTGCAATTGGAGGAGTTCCAAATCATTACCTAAATTTACATTTTATTCTGTCTGGAAATGTATTTTTGTAACTTGCAGACCTTGTCCTATTGCTTTTGAAGTCAATAGGAATTTTGCAATTGACTTCAGTGTCAAAAGAGCATCACTGTATTTTTTAAGGGATAACTGAAAGTCACAGAATCATAGAATCACAGAATAGTACAGGTTGGAAGGGACCTCAAAAGAGGACCTCATCTGGTCCAGCCTTCTGTGGGAAAGGGAGAGGGAGCCTAGATGAGAACTACTCCATTCTCCTGTTAGCCTGCTTAGATATGACTCATTGTCTGTACTTTATATTTTATTTTATCTTAAAATTGAAAGTGTCACAACATCTAGAAAAGACCTGTAATGTTGCAGAGGATGGATGGTTATGGACATAAGAGTAATGTTCACTCAGAGAAATATCTTTTATGCACATGTACTGCTGAGACTTATTTCTTACATTTGAAGTGCAATATAGCAGCCAGTAAATGTATGTAGGAGCTCTTGTGTATGACAGGGGGTGAAATCCTGCTTCTCTTAATCATCAGGTAGGATCCTTCAGGAGTAAAGGACCTGACTACTAATTCTGCTCTGAAATGGAAAACTTGGAGGGCAGAAGATTTCACCGCTTAAAAGAACAAGGTATACTGATATCAGTCGTCTTAGAATTCAGATGGCTCCCTTGCTGCAAAGGTTGTGCTAAATATAGGAATGGTTTTGAGTTGAGGAAGAAAACCTACAAAAATCTGCAAAAAAAACCTGGTCTAGGAAGCGTTTTTTGCTTGTGAGACTTCCCATATATTTGAAATTAAACAAAAGCTTAATTAAGGCCAAATTCTACCAGTTTACAGGAATCTTTGTTAGACCAAAATCTCATGATTTAGGAGAATAGTAGAACAATAGTTGCCAGATTTGGCTGATCTGTACTGTGAGTCAGAAAGAACAAAAAAAGTAATATTATTCCTTTTTTTTCTGCAGTCACTGTCATGCTATCTTGCCCTCCTTAAGGGTGTTATCTCAAGAAACAGAGAGAGAAAAGGAAAGCAAGCACTCACCTAAAACAAATTTAATGATTTTTTTGGCCATAAAGACAGGTTAATATTTTTGGCAACTTACATTTTTCCCTCTGCAGCTGAAATTCAGCAGCTCATATCTGTCTGCCAAAGCAGGTGCATAATCTAGGCTGTTGCCTCACAACTGCTTTTGTGAGTGTTGTTAAAAGAAACACTTTCTAGATGAGTACTGTGAGAATCTTAAAATTAGAGAGTTTGATCAGAAATTACAGGATTCACTTGTCCAAGTTGGATCAGAGGAAAAAGCTGGTTGCATGATTTAGGTATGTTGATATTTTTTCTCAGTTCTAATAAATACACCTTATTATTCCTCCTTAACTACCCATAAAATAAAGACCTAGTTGGTAGTTCTAATTCAGAGGATGCTGTACTGATGAAATCAAGCATTTTTCAAGAAATCCTCTTAATATGAATGCAATCATCATGTTATCTTGAATACAGGAATAATTAAACCACCAGAAAGTTTACTTGTTCATAGTCCCAAGGCTTTTTCAGCTAGCATCCTAACCTTATAGCTTTTCTTTCAAGTACAGTTACGGTGCTGGGATGATACTTCTTTCCCTCCTTTTTAATTTTGCTATTGTTTCTCTAATTTTTCTGGTTTTCCCTCTCTTTCTCCCTCCCTACACACACATGCACATACACACACGTGCACACATGCGTACATACATGTACCTATTCAAGAAAATAGTCATCAACATCCTCCTATTTTTGACCTGGGTAGAAATGAGTGCTGGAGTGCTATTTACTCAGCTGTCTCCTGTGAAAGCATTCCCCCTATTATTCCTGGTAAAAAAAACAACAATTAAACTCATCAGTTTCAATAATGTTCTATCCAATGCAATATTTTTATGGTGTTGAAAGAGAGTTCCTTCAAATCAGGGCAATTTGATGCAACTGTCATCTGCTACATAATGTAATTAAAACATTTCTGCATTTGGTTCACCTCTGGAGGTCATCTTTGCTCAAAGTACAAGCAGCTTAGTGCAGGTTGTTCAGTGGAAGATCTCACCGCCTTTCAGGGAAACCTTCTCCAGTGTTTGATTGCACTCACTCTGGTGGTGTTCTTTCTAATATATAGTCAGAATTTCCTCTGTTGTAACTTGTGCCTGTTGTCGCTTGTCCTTTCGTTGCTGACTTCCATGAACAGTCTGGCCCCTTTTCTTCCACACACCCTCATTAGGTGGCTGAAGACAGCCGTAAGATCCCCCCTTGGAACCCAGTTCTCTCAACTTCCTGTCATATGTCGTGCTCCAGCCTTTAATCATCATGGTGGTCCTCAGCTGAATTTGCTCCTACTAGTCAATGTCTTTTGTTGCAGCAATGGCATGTTAGAAAACCCAGCACGGTAGAAAGCCCAAAGTGGAAGTCATAAGCTTACTGCTTCTTGCTCTTCCATGAGCTCTATGCCATCCTTCCGTCTGTTCCAGCTTATGGGATGGCTTTTTAACTAGGGGTATTTTAGGTTCAGAAGTGTTCTGCCCTCTGCATAGCACAGTTCCCAAGCCCATACTCCTTCCCAGCACCACAACAGCTGAGGACCACAATACAGATAGGTCCAACTAGCTCTATACTGGTTTGGGAGGGTCTGCAAAAAAACGAAGTTGGTTAGAGCTTCCTAATTAGAACTGGTTAATAAACAATAAGAATGGAGTACCCAAGTTTTTTCTTTGCCATCAATTCCCAGTCTTCTGAGGAAATGGCTGCAGAAGACATATGGGCTGATCATTCATGCCAAACGTCACCCATTCTCCATTAGGTCAGTTCAGGTGCATCTATGCCACAGATGGTGAAACTCTGGTTTCTGTACTGTCCAAGAGTCATTTTCTGTACACACGTGGTTTCACATATCTGTGTATCCACCCACCTATCTATCCCACGGTTTACAGAATTACAGTTAATCTAGAGGAAAAACACAGCCACCCAAGACATTGAATTACTTTTTTGTAGCCATTAATAGTGAAATAAGCAGGACATTAGGTGTGAATTAAACATCACTTCTGTACCAGCTGATGCAAAGAAGACCTTGCATCTACTTTTTTGTGCTTTTCATGCTAAAATATTAATTCTATGTAGACACAGTATGTGGAATGACACAAACCTTTTATTCTAAATGACTCAGTCAGTATTCTCTAAAAGGTTCCCTAACTAATAACTATTTCTGACATCAATAGTGGAAAAGAGTCAATATGTTTTAATGGAATATCCTCTCTGAAAAAAAAATAGTTAAGAAGACAAAGGAAGAAAGGAGGGGAGAGGAGAGGAGAGGAGAGGAGAGGAGAGGAGAGGAGAGGAGAGGAGAGGAGAGGAGAGGAGAGGAGAGGAGAGGAGAGGAGAGGAGAGGAGAGGAGAGGAGAGGAGAGGAGAGGAGAGGAGAGGAGAAGAAGAAAACATAAAAAAATTTTAGATACCAAGTTAAAAATTTTTTGATCTCTAATTAATAATCACCAGGGTTGTCAGGGAAGAAGTCAGAAACTATTGAGCATGGTATTTGGTAAACCCTAACTATGTATAACAGAGCTTGTTGGCCAATTTCGTGGCTGCGTTCATCAAGCTCCTTTCTCAAGCAGTATTGTAGTGAACATACTGTAGTTAACATTGTCTTAAGAAAAGAACTATAATGAACCACAATGGGCATCGCTTAATGTTTTTATATTCCTGCCATGAAGACAGATGTGTTCCTATTGTACTGCCCGATACATGTATCCCTGAAGCAGCAGCCACATGAGGTCACTGTTGTTCATACATGAGTCATAAGATTGAATCATAATATTTTGAGTTGACTGAAGCCAAAATGCATGACTGGAAGATAAAGTTGTTTGTATTATACATTAACAACAATCTGCAAAAAGAATTTATTAACACGGGATATATTAAATGCAAACATTAATTGCATAAAATACAGAATATAATAGTTTCTTAGCATTGGAAAAACAGTTAAAAATTAACCCATAGTAGCTGAAAAGAAGCAAGGGTATTATCTACTATATTTACTGGAACTTTCTCTGTAGTAGTTACTCTCTTCTGTACCTGGTTATAGAACATTTGATGGGCTATGCTTACATAAGAACACTAAAAGTTTCAAGAAAGGATTACAAGTTTGCAATGGTTTAATTGTTTATCTTTCATAAGAGACATGTCTTTTCTTTCTTTTTGCCTTTACATGTAAAGTTTAGTGTCTTCAGGGTACAAAACTATAAAAGTTTGAAATATTACGAGCAATGTGAGATTCTCTGTTACTAGGGAAGCAAGCAATTAGAGAAGCCGTGTTACAGCAAACCTGTGTACTGAAGGTGTGTACTGTGGTGTGAAGCGACATTCTGACTGTAAATTTGCTTACAATTTTTTTGTCAATTCTTATAATATATTATACCTATTATTCTGATAGAATTTCTCTGAATCATTCATGTGATTATATCAACGTACATTGCCATCACATCTTCTCTTAAAAGATTACATAGTATATGTGATGAATTCAGTGTTACAAGAATTCAGAGAAGGTATATTTCTTTTTTACTAAATTTTTCTCATTGAAGAATAAGGTGTCATATTCACCAATGCTATATAGTAATGAAATTAAAAACCTTATCACGATCAAAATAATCAAGAGAATAGAACTGAAATAGCAATCAAAAATGTTAGCTGAATTTGTAGAAGTGCATAATTAAAATCTTACTCCACAAACAGAATCAAATTCACATTCATATGCTAAGATTCTTTCAGGAAGGCGTTTTTATGCTGGTGTATTTATCAGCAAGAATTTAGATGCAAAACCATGACTTTTTCTGCTAATAAAATAAAAGACAACTTTAAAAGTTGATTAGATTTGCAACATATTTTATCAAATTACCATGCATATTAACTTGTACATTTAAGCATCAAAAATCTACAAAAAATTATGTACAAAAGGCTGCTTTAATAGTAATGCTTTAACATAGTAAAAAACCCAGTCATTTGCTCAACAGTTCTTGCATTTATTTCTTCATCTTTAAGCAGGTGAGTAAATAAAATTCCTCATATTATGTAATTATTTCATAACTTTGAATTCCCATATGAGATTTAAGATACCATGGAGAAAAAAATCCTAAAAACCTTAACATATTCATATTCGGTAAAAGAGGAACACAATAATGAATCTTAAAGGACAGAGCCTGGATAAAAAATTGATGAAAAAGTGGGTCAATACAAGACATTATCCCCAATTTCTATTGAGAGTATATTGCCTTAAAACTGCAAAAATAAATTGTCTCATAATTAAATAACCATTAGCTTAAATTCTACAGTAGATCTGACTACACATAATGTGACCTCCATGTTTATAGAAACAAAACATAGTATAATTACAAAATATAATTAACTGTACTAATTAAGCTATGAAATAGCAATAACTCCCAGTAAGTATCTCACCACAGTTTGCTGCTTAGCTAAATTTATGACTGTAACGGAAGGCTAAAGCTACTCAATGCGGGAGTGAGTGCAAGAGTTCATCCTGCCCCAGAAGTCAACTAGATTTAGAAAACCTGTCAGAATAGTTGGTGAAAAATCAGTAGCAACAGCATGTGCAGCAGATGCTTGTTCAACAGCGGAAATGAGTTCGTGTGTGCAAGGCTGCAAGCGGTCTTCCACCACTCCAGTGGCTGGTGGCCCTCCTGCAATCTGAAAGGACAAGAAGGGGTTTACCTAAGATTTGTTAGCTGGGTCCACAAACCAGCTGCTCAGCCACCACTGCTCTCCAGGAGGAGCCAAACCGTTACCTAGAGAAATGTTTGGTTGTTGGGGAAGAAACAATGGGGTGTTTTCACTTGCAGAGCACGATATATGAAATTACTTGATAGTGCCATCACGCAGGAAGGGAGAAACCTCTTGCACCCCTAGACCCAGATCACTACCACAGAACAACTGAATACTTCTGTTTTGGCTCTTACGTCTAAATAGATCTTTATTTATTGTCCTAACAATTGTCCTAACATATCTGACCTTTGAAACCATACCAGCTGACAACTGTTGTACAAGATATATATATGAGAGGTAGTTTCAGGAACAAGCCATATGACAAACAATTTCATTATCAAGTAGTGAGTGAGTTCTTTTGCTATTTTTTTCTAATAAGGTATTTCTGCCTAAGCAGGCAAAAAACCTAACATCCCTCCCACTACCTTGCCTTTACTCTCTGTAATAAAAATCCTTACTGAAGGAATTTGACACAGGGTAAAGAGCATATTTCTGAGTGGAATCCCTTCAAGATATTGGCAACACATCACTGGATTTCCCAGAAAAGAAAAAAAAAAATCTTCTTTTCTAGAAAATACATGTTTTAGTGCCAGCTACTATTCCACCTAAAAGATCAACAACTCAGGAGACTATTTTTGATCCCTGAAGTGCTATTGCCCAATGTGTCACTCCAGCAGATGATGAAGAGGCAGGTGGAGGGCTCTTCTATTCATTTCTTTCATGTGAGTTTTAATTTATTCTTCACCTTTTCTTTCACTGAGAACTTCTCTCTCTTGCCTCAGTAACCTTCATTCAGTGTGTCTGCCAAACCAGTGAAGAGGAGATAGGATAACACATTTTTGTGTGAGTCGTATGCTGGTAATGGTCTGAGCTATTTTGCTGTCTGAAGTTGCGTAGCTCTTTCATCTCATAGGTAGTTTTACCACTACTGGTTAAAGGTTTAAAGGAATGGTTAGCTGTTCTATCTCAGGAGCAGCTGACACACAGTCAGAAAATGCACTGGGGAAATTTTATATCAGTAAGGTTCAAATACCATTCAGAAGAAGCAAGCAAAAAAAACCTTTCATCAACAGCCCTGTGATCTCAAATGTAACTTTTATATTATATCTCTATAGCTTGTAACTTATAAGGATCAAATTTGTGGCATCCTTTAGAGAAATTTTTGAGATTTCATCATTTTAGTTGCTCTAGATTACATTAATAAGAGAAAAATTAGCACAGTTGGTATCAAACCACCCATAATGCTTTTATAAGAACTGACATAATTTAAACAAACGTATTAGAAACATTGCCCTTCTTTTTTGACAGATTCATCCTCCACCCATAGAGTTGTAGAGATTCCTGCTAACATAGGCAAATCAGAACTTGAAGTAATTCAGAAGTCTAACAGGATAATAATAACAATAATAATAAAAATAAGAATAACAGTAATATAGCATGCTTATAATTATAATTAAACTTGCGTATGACAGTAAAACAGTTTGTTCCAACTGTTGTGGAGATTTTTGGAACACCTTACTCTCTGTACAAAAGTTTCTTCTTCCAAACCACAGAAGCCAAGGTTCAGAGTCACAAAAGGCACCATCTTTCTGATCACTATAAAGTTTTTGACCCTATTTCTGTGGTACATACACTACTTGTATATACCTTTCCTTCAGGGTCACAAAATAACTTAGATTGGAAGAGACCTCTGGAGGTCATCTTGCCCAGCCCCCCTGCTCAAGACAGACATACATTCACTAATTAGGCTAGAAACATCAATTTTTAAATTTATATTAGCATCAGGACAGCTACAAAAAAGACAGACGTTCATGATAACATAATCTAGTAGCTTGCAATTATGTACATTAAGCAACACTATTTTTCAGTTACCTTTCCAACATATACACATTTCTCTTTACATGCATATATATATACACAGCACATATAAAGATGCAAACACATAAATTGGAAAGACATATGAAAGGACGTGTAAATATACCTGTAGAGCAGAAATTGCATTTGTAAAAAGGAATATGCTTAGGTGAAGTGTTCTAAAATAATACTTTTCTCCTCCTGAAATGAAGGTAAAGCCACAGAGATCTAAAAGAGGTCTGAAGATAAGACCACTTGTCTTTTACTTAGACCAACCTTTTTAAACAAATGTATCATATAAAGGAACATGGATACAGGATGCGACATTTTGAGAGCACATCAGTTGCCCTTCAGTGCATTCCATAGAGCTTAACAAGTCAATGCTAGCCTGGGTGACAACTAATTGAGACACTACTAATGAGACTGTAAAAATCAGGGTCCTTAGAGATTTCTGGTTACTGACATCTATTGCTCTTTGGTCCTTATATGGGGAGAAATGTCCCTAAGTGAAAGTTTGAATGTTTCAAATAAGTTTTCCAGAGCACAGCTTTCTGTGGTAAATAGAAAACAAATGTAGTTAATCATGCAGAGATCAGCAAAACATGGAACATTATGCCTTTGTGTTCATGCAGAAAGAAAATGTGTCTGATGTAGATGTTTAGCTTTATAATAGCTTAATAGAACCAATATTTGGCATATTCAAATACTGAACTACAAACAAATGTGCTGTCACTCTGAAAGCTTTCATATGGTTGCAATTTTCAAATTAGCAAACAGAAAGTTATCTAAAAGGCAACATATTGTTATACTCTAATGGGCCGTTATGGCATAACTTATTTACTTATTTAGTCATCTGTTCCAGCTTAAATTCAATTTCTCCAGATTTTGGACTCAGAAACCCCACAGGGCGTTTACAATTTGGCTTCTGCAAGGCCTATGCCTTTCTCAAGAAGTAGACATTTTCTTCTGGACTATGGTACAGGAGTATGAACACTACAAGGGCTTGGCAATACATCTGAGTAGAAGTGACCTGTACGGGCATTTTTTCATGTATTTACCACCCTTATTACAAGAATAGTGTAATGCAAAGTCTCCCTTGTCATAGTATACCCTTGCATACAATAAAGCAACAAGACTGACCTGAGCCTATTCTGAGAGAAAATATCTGATCTCAGCACATAGGCAGAAGTTGAGTGAAGCCAGATTGCAGCCAATTGACCTGAAAGGAAAACATCCAAGCTCCTATATTAGTTCCATTGATGCTCTACTGACTGAAAAGCATTTATATTCACGATTATTTCCCTGTGATTTCTCTCCTGACATTTTATTTTCCTGGTTTTAAAGCAGAGAATATGAAAAAGGTTGCCTTCTTTATCCCATATACATAACCCTAACTCAGTAATGCTGTTTTCTCAGATTCAGTCTCTTTCCCTTATCCAAACTTTAACTGCCCACAATGTAGTTGCTCTAAAAAAAAGGGCTTTATAGTCAATGGAAAGCTAGTTTTGTCTAGTCAACATGGAGTCTACTTGAGGAGGAAATGCATCTATAGCTTCTTTTCATTGTAATTACCAGGTCTCTGCTGACTACAGAGATACCATGTGATGATTTTTCAGAGATTCGTTTTTTTGTCAGATGACTCCCAGAATTACCTCAATTTGTCTAATAATAACCCATTGCTCAGTGTAGTTACATCTGGAAAAAAGCATTGAAAACATTATCTCGTTCCTTTGACTTTCATCTGAAGGGCTGCTTTAGAGCATCAGATCTTTCACTCTTACATATCAAAGTGACTTTCTGAATTCTTTTTGATCTTGATTTACAAAATCTGAGTACACACAAGTGAGGAGATAATGTTCTTATCCATGTGTTGTGGTTCAACCCCAGCCAGCAACTAAGCCCCACGCAGCCACTTGCTCACTCCCCCACGGTGGGACAGGGAAGAGAATCAGAAGAGTAACGGTGGGAAAACTCATGGTTTGAGATAAAGACAGTTTAATAAGTAAAGCAAAAGCTGCGCACACAAGCAGAGCAAAACAAGGGATCCATTCACTACTTTCCATTGGCAGGCAGGTGTTCAGCCATTTCCAGGAGATCAGAGCTCCATCGTGTATAATGGTTTCTTGGGAAGGCAGATGCCTTAACTCTGAACATCCCTCCACCCCTTCCTTCTTCTTCATCCCAACTTTATATACCGAGCATGATGTTATATGTTAGGGAATATCCCTTTGGCCAGCCTGGGCCAGCTGTCCCGGCTGTGTCCCCTCCCAGCTCCCCGTGCACCCCCAGCCTGCTCGCTGCAGGCCAGCACAAGAAGCTGGACTGTCCTTGACTGCTCAGCAACAACCCAAAACATCAGCACGTTATCAACATTTTCTCACCCCAAATCCAAAACACAGCCTCACACCAGCTTCTGTGAAGAAAATTAACTCTACCCTGGCTGAAACCAGGACATCATGAAACTCAGAGATAACCACAGATGGAATATTAGAGTCAGGTCTAATTTAATACTTTTCTCTACAAGCATCTAAAACATTCAATTCCGTTTTTGAGTTTTACACAGAGCCCACTGCAGTCTATTGAAAGATTTGCATTGATGTCCACACTTACAGGATTAGGTTCCCGATATGTAGATTCTCTAAGAATTTTGAGGAAAAATACTGAATTCTGAGTTCAATTTGATATTTTTACTGGTCATACTTTCAGTGCTGTTGAATGATCTGGATGTCCTTATTTCTACATGAATGCAGTATATGATCTTTGACTTTCTTTTGCTGATGTTTCTTTCAAAGCTGTCTAAAACCTTTTTAAGATTCTTCTCAGAGATGCCTTCAAATTTTTTTCAATATATTCTTAATATAGAGATGCCCAGAACACAGTATTTCAAGTGTAGCCAGGACAGGAGTAATTATGCCCCTGTTAATGCATGTTCTTTACATATGTTAAGCAAATATTTGTTTTCCTTTGTGGATGCAATATTAAAATTGCATATCTGCTTTGCTGCCTACTGATCCCTTCCGCCTTTGAAGAATAATGAATATCAGGCTATTACCTTCTATGGATTATATTGTTTCACCCTGTTCCCCAAATGAAACTGTATATGTCCTCAGTGGTATCTGCAAAGTGTAATGTATTGTCTCCTATATTAAGATAGGAGACAATCTTAATAAGAACAAAAAGCATACTGTGATTATATTCAAGCTATTTTCAAATTATTTAGGTAGGGTTTGCAGTCCCTAATACAAAATTGTAGTTGAAATCCAGAATAGTCCTCAGGGTAGAGTTGGAGATTCAGACCTCCCGGCTCCCAAGACTGTGTATTTAATAATAATAGGATAAAATACACCAACAGTATTTGGAGCAGGAATCAGAAGCTGGAAGTATCTTCCCTCCAAGATAAAGACTCTTGTCAATGGTTTGTTACACATGGTTTTCCCCTTTCTGCCACATCTTTGCAGAATGGCCCATTTTTACCATGAACATGAGGAACATTTTACTACTATGGTATAACTGGTGATTAGGACAGTTTCCTTGACAACAGAGTAGTATATAGCTGTTTCTCCAGATTAGTCAAACAAGTTCTACTAGATACAAGCTACAGTACAAACTTTGTGATTAACAGGGGGAAAAAAGGTTATTTATCTCTCTATGTACAAGAGACGTTCAATCACATTTTCCTCATTGGCTCACAATTTCACAGAATCACAGAATCATTAAGGTTGGAAAAGACCTTTAAGATCATCAAGTCCAACCATCAACCCAACACCACCATGCCCACTAAACCATATCCTGAAGTACCACGTCTACACGTTTTTTGAAGACTTTCGGTGATGGTGACTCCATCACCTCCCTGGGCAGCCTGTTCCAATGCTTGACCACTCTCTCCGTAAAGAAATTTTTCCTACTGTCTAGTCTAAACTAGTTATAAGACAATGATAACCCATTATACCTTTCTAAATGAAATTCATAGAAGACTAATTGCAGAATAACATTTCTTGATTCTTTGTTTCCATCTTCATATACACACCAACTGAAGACTGCAGGGAAGTGGCTATTAGCAAGATTTCAGATAATCAACTCTTCGCACTATTTCCTGTTGATTTTTATTCGCATGAAAGATCTAGGAAACTATTGTTTATAACTTTATTACATAATATGTACACAGACCACCTCTTTCAGACGTTTTACCAAAGCTCTTGTTGAAGCTATCAGTGCTCTCCATACTTTTGGAAGTAGGGCACTGCAAATCAAAACTCTTGATTAGTATCCCAGGTTGTTACCTCTGGCTACCAACATTAACACAAAGCAGACCTGTAAAATCTTCAGACAGTAGTAGTAAAGCAAGACTTTTCAGTATGCTGTCTCACCTACGCTTGCAACTCCCTAAAACTCCCTACACAGGTGCAACTTAATGACTTCTCTGGGATGCATCTCTGCTGCCTTCTGCTGCACAGCATGCTGAGCCCTGAGGCCTGCAATGTGCTGGCTGGTATTGCTCGGAGCGCATGAGAGATCCCATCTGGAAAGTACACTCAGAGTTCTTTTGCAGTGAAACTGAGGCCTGTATGGAAGTGTGGGGACGAGAAGAAAAGCCTGGAGAAGAGCTAGTGCATGCCCTTCTCTTGGTCCAGCAGGATCATCTGATGCATCTACATTTGGGCTTTGCTTTCTGTAAATCAGGACTCCAAGTGTGAGTCATAATGCAGCACTCATGGCTTCCACCTCATCATTCATTGCTTTCTGTAAATGGAAACCTTTAAGCTTTTTAATATATATTTCATTTTAAGATTGGCTTGAGAATTAAAATCCTGGAGGAAGCCCCAGAGGCATCCTTTGTTATGTTGGTATTCTGTATCGTGTCATGCTAGGTTTGCTACTGTTTTCCTTTCCTACATGAAATCTTTTGATCTCACCCAGCTGTAAGTAATTTATCACCCAAAATGCACTGTTATTTACTATGCCAACAAATAGAATGCAAGTATTTCCCAGTTTGGCACACAGAGCATGTGCCACACCTTGTTACCAAATAACAGCAGCACACTACAAATAAACAGGAAGATAAAATTCCTTGACAATATATCAGTTACCAGTTTACCACCTCTCTCTAAAGACAGTGTAATATAAAATTGCTTAATAATCACTGCTTTTTTTTTAATGAATAAGCCACACTTAAAAGTCATCTCATTTAATATAAAATGTACTCTGCCACTATTTTCTTATCATGCCTTTCCCTCAAGGAAACATCTGAGAATCTTATGAAAAGAGATTTTGGCCTCTTTGAACCAGAGTATGTTTCACTAATATATCTCTGAGCATCCCACCGAAGTTTACAGAAGTAATCAAAAGAAGTTTCTCTTCGTTTTGTGACTTTGACCCAATCTTTTGGAAGATTAAAAATCCCTGTTTGGGGCTGCAGTTTTTGGAAAAAACAGGGAATCAAGTGTGCTATAGGGTAAATTTCTGAGATCTTATAAATCTTCACATTGCTTGTATTAGCACATGAATAGATAACTCTTAAACATAACACTCTTAAAGATATATATACTCTTATAAGATAACACTCTTAAAGATATATATAATGTTTGTAGACATGTATATGGCAGTTCAAATGGTAAAATTATTCCATTTTATTGAGATATAATGATTGTTTTTCATGACTAAATTTTGTAGTGCTGCATTATTTGCCAAGCTTTGGGTAGACATTAAAATAGTCATTACCAAAGGGAGGATTCTCCTTTCATTCTGTCTCTGTTCTTTCATATAAAAGAACATATTGCAAATGTAAACACACTTTGAGATGAACATATACAGTATTTTTAACACACTTTCTGGCATCATGCTGGCAGATGACTAGCTGTGGTATAAAAATTGGTTTTGTGACATTTGTTTTATGTGATTTTTACTGAAACTTTCTTCTGATACATGTACTCTCAGAATGCACATGCACAACATATTTATCCTGTGTTGACCATCCATATATAAAATATACCAGCTGGATATAAGACAATGAATGCAGTCAATCTCAAATGTCTATGCATCTCAGCCTGGCAAAGTGAAGAAATCCAGGTATCTTTTTAAAACTTACACACCTCACCCCCTCTGTGTTTCTATTTTCTTGCCTGTGTCTATTTGCTCCACTTGTATGAACAAAAAAGAAAAAAAGAAAATTGCAAAGGTTATTATTACAGTCAGGATTAGGATTTTCAACACAAACAGAGCTGAGGTACTCCCTTTTAGCCTAGATGTCCCATGAAAAGCCCCAAAAGACAGTGTGCTTCTCCTCCGAGACTCTTTTTTTTACTCATTTTTCTGTGCAGCCTTACAATGCACATGCAGTGCAGGCTAACAGCAAATGTTAGCCTATACCACCAAGTCACTTTTCCCATCTGCTGGTTGCTTATCTGAGCTAATCGAAAAGCCCATGAACCAAGGAAAAGCAGGTGTTAACTGCTCCCTCCGTGCAGCTGTGGACAGGTCAGCTCAGAAACCGGAGTCGTGCCCACCACAAGTGCGGCGCCGCGCCCCGCTCCCCAGCACGTGAAGGCATCACTCTTAACGAGAAGTTTCAGTTGGCTGCAATGCTGTTAAAAATTGTGTGGGCCTGCATGAAAGGAATAATCAGGACAGAAAAGGGGTGGGAGGCTGAGCTCCATTTACATCTGTAAAATGTGAAAAGAAGGTCTTACTCCTTTGCAAAAGCCACAGCCGACAGGGCAGCGGATTATTGCTGTGCAACCGATGGATCCATAAGCCGATTGCATGGTGTGTGGGGTGGGTGTGCAGAGATATGAGGGACAGAAAAGAAGCCTGTGGTCTTATGGACTGAATATGCTTCTGGTTAGGTAATGGTTCTTAAAACAGTCCCACTACGTTGACCGAGATGGTGGCTGCCGTATGTATGCTGTAAAAAATCACCTTCAGTGAATCATTCAAAATAAGCGCATCAAGGAGAGATAAAGCAGGGAAATTTGGAGAGAAATGAATTCAACTCATACAAGCTGGTGTTAAAAAAAAAGTAACACTGATCATATTCCTTCATTCACGATGATTTGCATTATCCCAGTCAGCTCTATCCACCCCTAGAATCTTGTTTGATGAAATGAAAGTCGCTTTAGTAATATAGTTTGCAGAGGGCATGGAGAACAAGATTGTTTATTCTTACGTTATAACTTTATTACTCTGCATATTTGCAGAAGTTGCTTACTATAAGGAGAAAAGTGAAGGTTTATAGCTTGGGTATTCACTTCCGATATTTGGTTTTTTCACTTACTTTTCATTTCCCATCTCATTTTTAGGTAATTAAAAAGAAAGCTACAAATAGAATCAGGTCAAAGACTCACTTATAATAGGGAACTTTGGCAATGTGAAAAAAACCATGACTTAAGTATCTTCATTTCTTGATTGTATTTTCAATATTTTTTGATCAAACTGATATAAAGGGAAAACAGCAGAAGTGGGAAGAATTTCCAGTATCTCTGAGTCTTGTTCTGTTTTGCCCTGTAGTCACATGTTGAATGTACAGCTGCAGTGATTTTTTTCCCCCGGTGCTGTTCAAGCAACGATCAGAATGCTTCAACTAATGTTTTGCGAGTCAAGAAAAACAAATAAATGGTAAAGAAAGCCCCAGGACTAGCAAAAAGACCACCTTGAGAGTTTCCTGCAGGAATTATTTGCAAATGAACCACGGAGTTCTTAAGAAAGTTTGGGGTATGGAAGGGGTTTTAGCAAGTGAAGGAAGAACTTCAGTGAAGTGAAGAAATCTCAGTGACAGAAGCAACACCTACAGGCAGTGAAGCAAAAAGAGAGTGAGTCAATATGTGTGAAAGGAACAGTGTCAGGGAGTAAAACAGCTGAAGAAAAAGCGATAAAGAAAAAAAGAGGCACAGGAAGAGGAATAAAATGTGTTTGGAGAATATAGTTTTACTGTGGATGATTTATGTGAAATCTTCCTAACAAGTAGTGAAAGATTACTCCAGGCTGGTTAAACCTTCTTAGCAAAATAATCCTGAGAAACAGACTGAAGGGGAGATTCATTTCGTACTTTTACTGAATATAATGGTAGAAATAGTATTGAACTCTTATCCTCAGAGATAATCGGTCTTTTCTTTTACATTGTTTACCACCTTATTCACCATCATCTACCACACTGTTTCTTGGGGGTCAGTCAAAAAGACAACGCTTTTTTATTATTTCCAGGGATCTGTAGGAAAATGCTGGTAAAAGTCATATCTGCTGAGAAGTCTTCAAGTCAAGTTAGTCTGCCTTGGTTTGTGGTGCTTCTAGCACAGGTGCATGGGATAGTAATACTCAGTAGCTGGCTGGAGAGATGAATGGGGAACACATGGGAGGTACATATATATAGTTAAGTGAAGGCATGAGGAATTGAAATGTATCACAAAAACGTAAATACTGAGCAAGAAACAACACATATAATTTCCTAAACACAAATTTAGAGATAGGTGGTATACGTCCACAAAGAGAATGAAACCAGTCTCTCAAAGAGGATGGCTCTCTCCAGAGAGGAACATAAATAAATACCCTGGACCATCAGTAAAAGGCACAGGGAGATGGGAGTAATGACAAATCTTAAAGAACAATTACAAAATGTAGGAACAACTATAATAAAGCCCCAGATCTGGTGGCTGCAGGAATTGACAAACCTTTCTCGTTCAAATCTAACCTCAAGGCAGAACATGAAAAATTGGAAAAAGCATTAATTGCAAGAAAACTGAGATAGCTGACATCTGCAGCAGCTAAAGAAAAAAATGAAATTAAATCCCTTTGAAATACCCAGTGAATTTAAGAGCAACTGAAAAAATCTGTGATAAATCTTAACAGGATACACAAAATAGGAGCTTATAAAGAACACAGTTCTTTAATGCTCTAGCCTTTTTAATGTTCATTTTTTAAATGCCCAAATGTATTAAACATTTTATGATACAGATAAAGGCCCACTCTCTGTCCTGAAGAATTCAATTTAGCTTTAAAGCACAGCTTAGAACAAAAGTATTTAATAAAAAGAACTGGAATTGGTAATATCAGGCTACAACGTTCAGGTGGTTGCTTGTTAAGCTTACATGTGTCTCAGTGGCTTGTGAAGTCCGTGTCTCATGTTGGAAAAAGCATGTCAGAGATTAATTTTAAAGAAAGGTTTTAAGAAGGAGAAGCTAATGGGATGAGTGAGAGAGAACAAAATAGACCCTAAGTTTCTAAAAATAACCAGAGACTGTTACTTCTAAGTAATCAGCTTGGTAGAAACTTCAGGAGCCCATTACTGTAAAGAAAAAAAGAGTCATAACTAAAGATCAAAGCTTAATCTACCTTCACAGCTCTCTGGTAGGTTGGTGACAGAAGGGAAGAGGTTTACTTCACAGTTTTTATGATGAGATGATAGTTTTTTTACAGCTTTGTTACAGCTACCTTCCACCAAAAGATCTAATTCCTGTCCTGAGGAATTGTTGGACCTAAACTTTCCTTATTTCACCTTGACAGAAAAAGAAAACAAATCTGAAAAATGTAAATACTGTTTGGGGGTTATTATAATAACTAAACTAATATACATCTAGTGGCCTGAAAGGTTAATATTTTTCCAACATGTACCTTCTTTTAGCACAGTAACATCCTGCTACTATCATCTCCACATATTAAATCTATCTCAAATCTCTGTGTCGGCTATACAGTTGAAGAAAATCACCATTCATGAAAGATAAACGGAAAGGATCTTCTTCAAGTAGCACATATAAACACCAGCATAGTTTGCTGTTGTCTGAACGCCGAGACACAAAATGTGGCACTGCTATTTGAAACTTTTTAAGGCAGTGAGCAAAACCCGACGCATTAAAGCCCTTCCCCTACGCTCTGCGAACTGAGTTAATCACACAGCTGGAAACTGTTCCTGTGCTCTTCGTACCAGCTTTCTGGGCACAGGAGAGAAGCATCACCACAAGAGAGACCTCTTTGTCTATGTCTTCCCCATCGTATAGCGCCGAGGACTCCTGCCGAAGAGCCAGGAGGACCTGCAAACTCGGAGGGCCACGCCGCGCGCCGCTTTCCGCCGGCACAGCAGGGCCCTGCGCTCACCGCGCGGAAGGGGAGGCACGAGCTCCTGCCCCTGCGCCTCTGACCCGGGGACCTTCGGCAGCCAACCCTGCCACCTGCGTGCTTGCTGTCCCGCTCTCCCGCAGGCTTCCCCACCCTCCCAGCCTGCCGCAGAGGAGGGCTTTCGGAAAGCTGGGTCTCTTCACAGCTCTGATTTACAGCCCACTTCCATGTGGAGGTGTACAGCGTCTCTGGGGAGGTGGGCAGTCGTGGGTGACGCCCGAACGTGGGTGATGGTGAGAGGGGAAAACAGGAACTTCTTCAACTAGTCTCACTACCTGCAGAAACATAATGGGAAATTATATCCTAGAAGATGTTTAATGGATGTGAATCGTGGACGAAGAAGATGCCTGATTCTGGAAAAATTCCTGTTGCCCATCTTTGGCAGCACTCCGCTCTTGCCGCCGAGAATTTGCTTTCAGCCTCTTGACATGCTTTGCATCGGGAATATCTAATTTCCACTGCACATTTTACCAGGCAGCAAGGCACCAGGGTCCTTTTGCAATTGTTGCCTGAGGATGATAAACTAATAAAAAAAGGGAAGGACAGAGGGGAAGGGGGACAGAGCAGTGATTTAGCACAGAATCAAGACACTGGGAACAAAATTAATCAAAGCTCTAAGGGATGTGAAGAAGGAAAAATAAAATTTTTAATTGCCTATACTCCAAGGCTAGGAGCCCGGTTAGCAAACCAGTATTGGAATGGCTCATTTATGAGCACAAATTTGTCCTCACTGGCATTACTGAGGCTTGATCAGGTGATCTGCATGACTGGAATGTTGAAACCATCGGTTGTAATCTATTTGGGAAAGATGAAGCGGGGAGAAAGAGCAGGAAATGACACTTTGTGTCAAAAAAGGCACTACCTCTTTCCAAGCGCTGACAGTGTAGAAGTGATGGATATTGAAGGTTTATGGGTGAATATTTAACCAGCAAAGCACAAAGTACCAGCTGGGATTTGCTGCAAGTTACCATATCGCAGCAGGAAGCCAAGTGCTCAGCTGAGTACCTGTCTATAATGCAGGAGGAATAAATGGCTGTGTTATCAGAGGGACTTCAGCCTGAGTGACATATGCTGAGGAACTTCTGATGCCAAGGTTAAAACTTCTCTAGAATTTCAAAAAGTTATAGCTGAGAATTTCTAACATTTTACTAGGTAAAAAAGGATGGTTACATGTATGCAAATTCCGAGATTTGCTGTTTCCACAGAGAACAAAGCCCAGCCAGCACTGTTTATGTATCGCTTTAAATGGACTGATTTCAGAGAGTTGATAGCCATTAAGAACCAAATTAAAGGGGGGCGGGGAGGAGAGTAACACAATATAATGAGCATACATTGAATCACAGAATCACAGAATCACTAGGGTTGGAAAGGACCTTCAAGATCATCAAGTCCAACCATTAATCCAGCGTCACCATGTCCCGAAGTGCCACATCCACATGTTTTTTGAACACTTCCAGAGATGGTGACTCCACCACCTCCCTGGGCAGCCTGTTCCAATGCCTGACCACCCTCTCGGTGAAGAAATTTTTCCTAATATCCAATCTAAACCTCCCCTGGCGCAACTTGAGGCCATTTCCTCTCGTCCTATCGCTGGTTACTTGGGAGAAGAGACCAACACTCACCTCACCACAACCCCCTTTCAGGTAGCTGTAGAGAGCGATAAGGTCTCCCCTCAGCCTCCTCTTCTCCAGACTAAACAACCCCAGTTCCCTCAGCCGCTCCTCATAAGACTTGTGCTCCAGACCCCTCACCAGCTTCATTGCCCTTCTCTGGACATGCTCCAGCACCTCAACATCCTTCTTGTAGTGAGGGGCCCAAAACTGAACACAGGATTCAAGCCGCGACCTCACCAGTGCCGAGTACAGGGGCACGATCACTTCCCTACTCCTGCTGGCCACACTAGTTCTGATACAGGCCAGGATGCTGTTGGCCTTCTTGGCCACCTGGGCACACTGCCGGCTCGTGTTCAGCCGGCTGTCAACCAGCACCCCCAGGGCCCTTTCCGCCGGGCAGCTCTCCAGCCACTCCTCCCCAAGCCTGTAGCGTTGCATGGGGTTGTTGTGGCCGAAGTGCAGGACTCTGCACTTGGCCTTAATAAACCTCATACAGTTGACATCTGCCCATTGATCCAGCCTGTCCAGATGCCTCTGCAGAGCCCTCCTACCCTCCAGCAGATCGACACTCCCACCCAGCTTGGTGTCATCTGCAAACTTACTGAGGGAGCACTTGATTCCCTCATCTAGATCATCTATAAAGATATTGAACAAGACCAGCCCCAGAACCGAGTGCCCTCAAGATGAACCGCTCCATAATCTTCCCCGGTACGGAGGTCAGGCTGACAGGCCTGTAATTCCCAGGATCCTCCTTCCAGCCTTTCTTGTAGATGGGCGTCACATTGGCAAGCCTCCAGTCGTCTGGGACCTCCCCTGTTAACCAGGACTGCTGATAAATGATGGAGAGTGGCTTGGCAAGCTCCTCCACCAGCTCTCTCAATACTCTGAAGTAGGAAGTGGAAAAAATAGATAAAGGAAACAAAAGTAAAGAAACACATAATCATTTTATAATGGACCTCACCAGATCCAAGTAAATCAAGACGAATCAATTACAAAAGTGAAAAGGAAATAAGACCGACCATGGCTGTTAAGGTCAATGGGAAGAGAGACTATTTGGGCTTTTTAAAAGGCTATCAAAAGCAAATAAAAGAGAAGAATAATATTGGCTTTGTACTAGCAGATGGGAATTACAGAATAAAGAATAATAATGCAGGCATGCCATGTGTCCTTAGTATATAGCTCTGTTCTGTGTTTGGGAGGGGAAAAAGTAGAAATTTTATCATAAGGTAATGCTGAAGTACTTTTCATTCCAGTGGTCACTCCAGAGAATTAAAAGGCAGTTACTAGCAGCACACATTTCCAAATAAAAAGGTCCATATTATTTTCATTGAGGAGTTTTAGAAAAACCTGGCAGATAAATTCTCTGGACCATTAATGTTGATTTTCAATAAGAGTTGGAGCACCAGAAAAGCCCCAGAGAAAAGGAGGAAAGCTAATGTTGTGCCAATATTTTAAAGGGGTAAATGAGATGACCTGGACAATTATATACCTGCCAGACTAACATTGATCCAAAGCAAAATGATGAAACAGCTGATAAAAGGCTCAATTAATAAAGAATTAAAGGAGGATAATATGATTAATGCTGATCAACATGAGTTTATGGAAAACAGATCTCGTCAAGCTAACTTGATAGCTTTTATTGATGAGATTACAAGTTTGGATGATGATGGTAACTCCTTTGGTTTAAAAAGTTTAGGCTTTTGTGAGCTCGTTTTGATGACCATTCGATTAAGAAAACTAGAATGATGAAAAGTCAACATAGAGCATCTTAAGTTAGTCAAAAAGGTAGCTAACTGATACGTCTCAAATTGTAATTTTAAATGGAAAACAACCACTGAATATGTCAATAGCACCTGTTACTGTCTACCATTTTAATTATTTCTACATAAAAGGAAGAAAAGGAATTGCTATGAACATAGTTTGAAGATGAAAAAAAGCTTCAGTGGCATGTTGTGAAGAGGACTGGCTACTTCTTATGCAACTTGGATAACTTGGCAAGCTGAACACAAAGAAACATATTTGTCTGAGCAGACCAGAATTCAAAGTCCCACAGCAAAGAACAGATAAGGTAATTCAGAGGGAACCTGTGGAGGAGCCTGTGCCAGGAAACAGAACCAGAGAAGGGGCCCTAGAGGTCATGGGAGATGCACAAGATGGACAGGACCTCTCATCAGGGTGACGTAAGCAAAAATACTACGAGACTTTTTGCATTTGATAATGCCACATTCCCCCCTAGTATACTGTATTCACTTCTGCTGCCCACATTTCTAGAAAATACTGAACAGCTAGGGAGGATTTCCAGAAATGCTGTGAGAATGCCTGAAGGACTGGAAAACCTAGCTGGTAGTATAAGACACAGGGAGACCCAGGTCTTTAGCTTATCAAAAGGAAGATTATATACTGAAATGGTAACAGTCTAGACAAGCTTATAGAAAGAAGAAAACTTTTAACTTTTTTAATTTCTGAAGGCAACTCTTCAGTGCTGCAGACAGAAGTTGAGCAAAAATCAGTTCTTGAAAAATAAGCTTTAGACTAGAATTAAACCACAAATTTTTATTATACCTTTTACTGAATGCCTCGGACATATTACATAATGCTTTGTGCATTCCTCATTTTAGAAAATTTTAAATCATGTCTCATTTTTGAAAAAAATTTAAATCATGTCTCTCACCTCAGCATTTCCCCAAGGTTTAGTTCAACCAGAAATCAGTCCAAGGAAGACTTACGACCTCTTGCAGGAGGCCAATCTGGGTAAACAAAGGGACTCCATTTCACCTAGAAAGCTATAAAAATGTTATGAACAGACATAATCGGGGTTATTCTTCTCTCTGATCTGTTGTGCGAGTTCACAACAGATCACACAAGCCCACTCATGCTCTCAGGAAAACAGAAGGGTTTTCCAAGATGGTCCAGAAGAGACCATTACATCTGCTGCATTTCTTCTGCATTTGCCTCTTACATTTCACTCCTCAAGGAGTCTGTTAATCAGCCTGTGTGACAAAGCGAGACCGCATTAGGCAAGAGCTGCCTTCCGTAGCTTGCTGTCTCTGCACCAGCTCCCTCCGTTGCCCGGCGGCCGGGGAAGGCGGGCAGCGGTGCCGGGAGGGCGGCTGTGCTGGCCGGGGCAGCGGGCAGGGCAGGCGAAGGCGCTGGCTGGCCGGACGCCTGTGCCTCCACCGGCACCAGCCAGGGCGGCCGCCTCTGGTTTTGCGTGTCGTGTCTGTACACGAACACAGTGCCCTCTTTTGACGGGCTGCAGTTCATGAAGAACATCCCGGTTTAGCTGTGGCTGAGAGCTGCTAGAGACCTCTTCCAGCTGCTCAGATGGTGACGAGATCTTTCCACAAAGGCACTAGCAGGGTTCCTTCCATTTTTCTGTTTGCCCATCAAGTTTCCTCTTTGTAGATGAGCCTTTTTTTCCCCTCTTCCCATATGACTTTTTTTTTTCTCCATTTCTAAAACTGAAATCACACTTCTGTCATGGCTTCATTACAGAAGAAAATATCCTTGTGTTTTTCAAATGTCAGGACTTTAGTCTCACTGGTAATAAAAATATCCACTGAAAACAGAGCCCGTTTATTTCAGAATTAAAATCCATTTAAATATTTTGTTAAATAGAGTATATTAAATAAAAACTTAAGAAATGGAAATCAGATTTGACAGTGGCTTATGGAAAAGGCAACTTTCAACCATATTAATAGTAGAATGGTTAAAGAAATATTCTTAATGGAAATGCATCCATGATTCCATGCCAATGAAGCAAATAAATAGAAAAAAAACAATGGTCATGAAGAATAATTTGACCTCCACATTGGCCAATTTTAAAAGTGAAAGGAAATTCCAATGCTAGGAAAATTATTTCTCCCTTGTGTTACCTTGCCCTAGGCAAAATGAGAACACATTTATTTTCCAGATGAGGCATATAAGACGCAGAATGTTTAAGCAACTCGCTAAAGGTTACACAAGTTTGTAGGAGACAGATAACAAAAATCCACTATGTGAATGTCTAAAGTATCTAACATATGAAGTGTTTCAAATCTCTGTGCTCAGATCTACTGAAATGTAGGATCAATAATATTCATTCACCTATACAATGCTTTTACATCCACAAGTGAGAAAGCATCGACTAAAAATAAAGTAGCGATAGCATTATTAGACTCTTTTTCCAGAAAGGCTAATAAAAGCACAGAAAATTACAGTGTTAGTTAAGAAAAACATTGTACAAATTATGTCCACAGAGAGCAGTGGCGAGCCTCCAGGACGACAATTTTGTTAACCCTGCCTCTGTGTGAAGCAACACAACACAGCGAGGAGTCCCTCCTCCCCTCTGATTCCTCCTTTTTCCCATTCACCCACAGACGGTGGAGCTGTCTGGGAACTGCCAGAGCTGTTGCACCCTTGCTGTCTCTCTCGTCTGGGCGGAGAACATCCTCAGTGAGGATGCAGCGACAGCACTTGGCTGCTATTGCTCTGTGGCCCCGGCGCTGGTTTTTGCCGCTTGCGGTGTGCTGCAGTTGGTGGCCCAGGAAGGTCAAAGATGTCCTTGGGCACTGCTCTCCTGAGCTCTGCCCATACCTAATGGGAGCCCTGTGCTGCATCCCAGAGCAGGAGGTCAGCCGAGCACATGGCTACAGCACCCCTCAAGACAGATGAAGTATTCAGCCTCATGTATAATTTACTATTATATCTACGAGAATTCATAATGGCAGGTATGTGATGGCTACATTGTCTACAGTGTATGACAGAGTGCCAGGGACACGCCACTCTCCTCTTCAATCTAACAGCTTGCTGAGCTTCCCTATCCTATTCCCTTCACATTTTGAAAACTGGCTTGTCCTTTGCCTGCGCATAAGAAGTTGGAATCCTGCTACTGCTACTTCATTAACAACGATAAAATGCCCTGGAAAATTCCCTAACTGGTTAGCATTGCCAGGTAGAAATATACATCACACTATTTACAAAATCCAGTTACCCAGAATCACTCAAGAAACTGAATGTGTTAAATTAATGGATTATCCTTATATCTCATTTAAGGTATGGATGTTGTTGAATAAGGAAAGCAAATCATTCTTCTTTTCATACCAGTTCCAGTGACCCAGTATTTCTCCGCAGAGGGAAAAGGGAGCCTGTTTTTCTCCCCAGTAGCCAGAGTGCATGACATGGCCTCAGATCTCCAGCGTTCGTTCGTAGGAATAACGGGTTTTCCAAATAGGAGCCAAGAACTTTTTCCTCTTTGCAGCATGCGGGATATATCACGAGGCTCCCATTTCTGTCCTACATTTCATTCATGAAACAATTGCCCTCCTGACTTGCCTCACCCTCTGGCTAGTTGTTGTCTGGTGACTTTTACAAGTCTTAAATTCATGCCTGAAAGGGGTAATACTGGTCTTCTCATTCAGCTAAAACAAAGACTTGCTTAGAAAATGTACACATTTGAACCCACCTTAATGTTTCAAATATCATTATTTTCAGTAGAAACTGCTTCTTAGTTAAATGGCTTTCAGGCATCAGACTATTATATGACAGACGATTTTGTCACTATGCAAAATGTGAAACCTGTAATCAACTTGTTATGGCATTTCACAAAAGTATGTGACAGTAAAATAAGTAAACTGTCATTTGGGCAATCAAGTCTTGAAATCCTTCAGGAGGAAAAAAAAGTACCTGACACTCAATCTTCATGGTGGGGATGAGGTTCAAAAAATAATTTAATACTGCTACAGTCTTACAGGTTTGAATGGAATTCTTACTGCAGTGTGATTAAGCCTGCAATAATTTTGTATTATGTTTTAATCACGTATTTTCCCCCCTAATTGATTTTTTTCCCCAGATAATGTATATGCACGTCACACAGCAAGGTATGCTCTGTTAACAAGGTGTTGTTTAAATTGAAACAATATTTTCCCTTTACTATTGACGACAACATTATCAATTACCAAGCACTCTCAGACTGGTTTGATACTAGAACAGATACAGTAGGCAGGAGCCCAGGCTGTTTTGCCGGCGCCCACGACAGCCTGGGCAGAAAGGATGCTGGCGGCGGGGAAGGGCAAGCTCCTACATGGCTGGAATGCTTGGGATGAAGCATCGCCGAACCCGCGCTGCGCTGGCTTTAACGGAGTTCACATAAAAGTTTTATTAAAGGAAAGGGATAGACAAGCTGTGGTTCATGAGCCGCTTGTGGCCCTTCACGCAGGTTCGTCTGGCTGGCGGCTTGTTCTGGGGAGTCCTTGTTCTCCCCTGTGGCTGCAGGTTTGATGCAGCGGGCTGGCAGCTGCAGCCCTCCCTGGGGTCCCCTCTCCCCAGGCGCTCCCCCAGGCTCAGGGAAGGAACAGGCTAGGAACAGGCTTATAACCGATTAGTAAGTCCTGTCAAACCACTGGGAAGGCACTGTGGGGGACACAGGCTTTCTGCCATTATGCCATTGAAAGGCGTGTTCCCCAAAAGAGCAGACACCAAGGGTGTACAGGCAGTAGCAATAAGCTCTTCTAACTGGGACTGTAAAATGAATGTGTAGCCAGTCTCCTGTTTCCAGCCATTGGTGACAGTCACAAATTTTGGAACTGATCACTTCCCACAGATGAGCTATAGAAATAAGAATAAAATTACACTTGATTATGAGACGAGTGAAGGAAAACAGGGAAACCTATTTTTGTCTTTTTTTTTTTTCCTTGTGGCTTCTTTACAATTACAAACCAACTGGTGAAACCACTGAAATCTACAAGTTAATATTTTGCATGGAATAACCTTCAGTGAAGAGCACTGCACAGCCTGGCTTTGCAGCAAATTGGGTTTGTTTTTATGAAGTTATGAACGTTTGGAAATTACTCAGTGAGCACACACAACAGACCTTTTGTTAAGCCTAACTCGGAACCTACAAAATGATATTACTGTATGTACACAGCTGATTTCACTGCACACTGAAGCTGCAGGACCCCAAAAACAGACTTAGGCTGGCTTGGGAAAGGCCCCGAGCGTTTGACCTAACAAGAGCTGAACCTGGATTTCCCGTGGCTCACCTTGAGTTCTCAGGGAGCAGCCTAATAGGGATTCAGGGGTAGTGCTTTAGTCATTCTTCCCCTCCTGCTCTACACAATCATACCATAATCTTTACTTTTCCTTCCCAATATGTAATTTGTAGCTTCTCTAATTGCAGAGAGCAAGCAAAGGCAAGCCCGCACCAAGCCTAACGGTGGTGAGTCTGTTGGCTTACAGGCAGGAGGAATCCTCTTTGACACCTCAACGGCGGGTTACGGCTGGAGACTCTCACAGAGAATCTAAATGTCACTATTGTCAACCGGATTTAATGGAGATGGACGAATACCTTTCTCTTTAAATCTCAGCTTTTGGGAAGGTTCATGCTTGGAAAGGTAGAAAGACTGGAACAGCAGCAGAGGGAAACAGCATCATAGGCAGCACCAGAGCTCAGACAAAGGTCAGGGAACAGAGCAGCTCACACAACTGACTTCTTCAACTTCATCTGCCTCTGCCGAGGCCTTACTCTGCTCCTAAGAAGGACCTTAACCAAGCAGCTCTGGCCAAAAGCAGAGACAGGACAAAATGCAGCCCATAGCCATATAGGTACAGCATCTGATACTGTAGGAGAGAGTGAAAAAGGCTACCCAACTCCTGCTGAAAAACAGAGCACAGTCAACCAAGAGAAGCCCAAAGGAAGGAGAGGTTTAACAGGTAAGAATGACATGGAGAAAGGCAGCTTGTGTCGAAAGGTAAGCCACAGGCCAGGGGGAACTGGAGAACAGTGGCAGAAAGAGACACAATTACTTTGAAGCTCAGGAGAAGGCAAAGAAGTATAAATTTGTATGAAAAAGCAAAGCTATAAGAGATGGTGCTGAGAAAAGAAAAGGATCAGGGAGCTCTGGGAAGCTATAGGAGTCCATGGAGATCATCCTTTTGGACTCTGTCACTACTGCACACATTTTCCTTAGAAAACCTCACATGGTAGTAAACAACCAGATCAGTTATGGATGCACGGGGAACACTAGTGTTAGCTTCCTCTCAAGAGTCTAGATGAGTATAGCTTGTCTCTTCTCCTGTTAGCTTCCCAGCTCCCAGTCTTGGGTAATCAGATACACTGTTCTTGCCACTTTGTCAGTTTTACCAGGAGACAATCGCTGTGGGTAAATAAAAAGTGTTATCCGTTGTTTTGTGACCACCCTGACTCCTCAGTCAGGCAGGATTCACTGTATTAGAAAAGATCAGTACGCAAGGGCTAACATGCCTGGGATGAGACAGAAGTAATTATACAGCAGCTGCAGAGGCTGCCGCTACATCTTGTCTAGTTCAAATCTAAAGTTCAAACAACCATAATACCAGCTAATGCTCACACACCAATATAATTTCTGTAAAATGCATGAGTGGCATGTTGAAGAAGTCAAGAAAGACTATTTGAATCCAGAGCTACCTGAGCTATTCTCTGCCACTTGCTGGATGTGTGCTCTCTGGGCCTCAGCAGCTCCACAGCTGTGTTTGTTCTCAGCTACAGCTCTCGCTAGCTGCTGCCTCCTTAGGTTCTAAAGTTAATGTGTTCACAGTGCTGGGTACTCTGCATGACCAGTGATTTGGCAGGTCATTGCTATTTCTGATAGCACAGAAGCTGACAATCAGAAGGATGTCCTTATGGAGTAGAGGACAACCAGTGTCACCTTTGTGTGTGTTTTGCTCCCCTGTGGAGTGCTCATTACGTTATAAGGCATTTTAGGAATGATAACCGTTCACTTGACAGCCTGCCGACTATTTTGACAAACCCTCTTGGAAAGTGAGAGACAAACTACATGGGGTTCTAAGCTTCCGGAAAGCTTCCAGTTTCACAGAGTATTTGTGCTGCAAATACCCACATGTGCTCAGGAAACCTAGTGTTGTTCCTCCAGCTCGTAATTGTTGATGTTACTGCTAGAACTACCCCTGTTCATAGGCAGCTCAGCAAAAAAATGACCTGGTCCGCATGCAATGTCAAGACTGCTGCTGATGACACAGCAAGTAAAAGCCTTTGGAGACTGCTTGACACACCAGAACTCGACATATCATTACCCACCAACTTTATGTATTCTGGATGCTTTTGATAGCAGAGAAAGGCTGGACCATGCCACTAAGTGCCAATGTTCGTCATCATGATAGTGAGCAGAACAGTTCCCTGAAACCAAGTAATATTTTTTCTAAATTTCCCCAGTCTTGGCCTTCTTTTCCTGCCCTCACCCTGCAGCTCCCGGCCTCTGGTCCGGATCTCTCCCAGTTCTCCCAGTCAGTCTCTCCTGCCGCTGCTCTCTGCTTTGGCGGGGCGAGGGGGGGAGACAGGTGGGGAGCGCGGGATGGGGACCGGCGGGGGCCGGCGGGTCCCGGCGGATCTCCGACAGCTCTCCCCCGTGCCGCCGCGGAGGAAGAGCGGGCTGGGGCGGCTTCCCCCTGCACCGCCGCCCGCGACCCGGCAGGGGGCAGCAGCGCGCCCCGCCGCGGGGCTGCGGCCGCGCCGGCTCCGCTCCGCGCCCGCGGGCCGCGCGCTGCCCCGCCGCCACTGCGGAGCGCGCCGCGTTCCGCGCCCCTGCCGCCCCCCGGCGGACGGTCTGTGCCCGGGCGGCTGCCGGGCTGCGGCGGGCAACGGCGGGGCCGGCGCCGGCGGCGCGGTGCGGGGGAGTCCCGGGAGGGGTGGGCGCGGAGGGGTGTCCCGCCGAGACAAAGGCGCCCGGGAGGGTGAAGCCGCCCTCCCCGCGCCCGAGCAGACAAAGCGGCAGCCGCCCGCCCCCGCCGCTGCGCCGCGCCTCCGCGCCCTGCTGCCGGGGCAGCCCCCAGGCGAGGGGTTTCCACTGCTGGGGCTGCCTGAGCCCTACCGGGAGGAGGAGAAGGAGGAAGGAGGAAGGAAGGAGGGTGGGGGAGCGCCTGTGCCGTGGGTAGGAGGGAAGCCGCTCTCCGAGCGTGAACTGCGCGCGGCACCGCCGCCTGCCTCGCCTCGCCGTCCCTCCCTCCTCCCCTCCTCCCCCTCGCCTCCCCCCGCCGCAGGCGGCTGCGAGCCCGGATGGTTTGCGAGCGGAGTTGAGGGGGCAAACTTTGAAGCCCAGATGCCTCTGGGGCTGCGCGGCAGAGCGCGGCTGCTCCTGCAGGCACCTGCCGCCGCCCTCCCCCCGGCGCTGCCGCCCTCCGCGGGGGCGGCCGGCCCCGCTGCCGGCGGCCGCCGAAGCGGCGGGCGCTGCGGCCGCGGCTAGGGCGGGCGGGCGGGCGGCGGGCGCGCCCCCATGCGGGTCCCGGGCTGGGGCGCGCCGGCGGCGGCAGGCGGGAGCCGGGCGGCGGCCGGGCGGTGCTCTCCCGCCGCCTGAGCGGGCGCGGCGCGGGACGGCGGCGCGGGGTGCCGGGAGCCATGGGCTATTGCAGCGGCCGGTGCACGCTGGTGGCGGTGTGCGGCGCGCAGCTGGTGAGTGGCGGCGGGGGCGGCCCGCGGAGGGGGGCGGCGGGGCGGCTCCCCCGCTGCCCGGCGGGGGAGCTCGGGGGGGAGGGGGCAGCGCCCCCGTGCCTGGGGCGCGGTGGGGGGCGCGGGGGCCGGGATTCGGAAGGGCGTGAGGTAGCAGGGTGGGAGCTGCGGGCTGCGTTACAGGTAGTTTCGCGGACGCTTTGCCGGGGGGGCTGCGGTGGGCGCAAGGCGGAGTTAAAAAAACTCGGGCAGCTTTCCCAAGCGTTGGCCCAACTTGGTACCCGGGTTCCCTGGCAGGCCGGGTGTTGGCTGGCCTCATGCAAAGCAGGACGCGGCCGTGGCAGAGGTGATGCGTAGCTTGCAAACAGTTTGCCATACAGGTGTGTAGGTGTGTGTGTGAAGTTGCGATGCCTGAGCTTTGCTGCAGGCGTGTACCTTTTTTTTTTTTTTTTCCCCCAGACTTATTGGGCAGCGTACGTTAACATTGTATCATTTTGTTGTTACAGAACTAAAAGAATTATATATTTATACTTACCTATGGAGGCGACGTGGCAGCACTTGTAAGCTCAGCTACCAGCCAAACTAGACCGAGTTTAAAAAGTAGGCACTGAGATACAATAACAAAGAGACTGCCTAAAAATAGATCTGCTTAGCAAGGCGGTTAGACTGTGCAATTGTATTGTGGCACCTTAAAAGTGGCTGGGTTTAAAGTAAAGGAACTAAAGAACTGTCCCTTTCTGTATTATACACGTGGATTATTTTATTGTTATCAAATCAGATACATGATGTGTAGGATTCCTACAGCTAAAGACCTGTCAATAGAATATGCCCTATTTCTTATCTTCATTAGACGAGCTATTGGTGTGCTGGCAGAACAGGTGCTGGAAGCACCTTTGTTAAGCAGTTAACCTTATAGCAGGAAGGAAATAATTCGCGTTACTCCATCCCTCTACCTCTTACTGAATAGTTTTGCTGAGAAGGTGTTAGTCGGTATCAATAGCAACCAGCATTGTTGCCAATTCTCCTGCAGACAGGTACTAAGAGAACCACAGAAGAAAAAAACACGGTAGATTTCAGGGACCAAAATCGGTACATAGAAGAAGGAAGATGTGTTAGCAGACCAAAAATTCAAAATGCCTGTGGCCTTTCTATTGGTTTTAATCAACCCTTTAATCCTTCTGTATTATGGAAAACATTTTATTTGTATATGCTGTTCTCCACAGAAGTTATCTGATTCTTTGTAGCTAGATGTATCATATCAGATGTGATTTATTCGCGCGCACTGTCTAAAAAAAGACTCTTGAACCGAAGTAGTGAATCTTGAGTGGAATGGTAGGAATGTAACCTTTTCCAGCAATTTGGAAACACAAAATTAATCACTGAAGTTCTTCAGATCCATTTAAGTTTCAGAGGCATACTTTTCATTTTTTTTTCTGCAGAGGGAACAAAAATGTTTTAAATTGTACATTTTATCGATAAAAGGTTGATTTTTTTCTTTTCTAAATGTATTCAACAAACAGGAGGTTATGCTGACTATGGAGTGTGCTAAGATGTTAAATTATTATTGTTTTGAAAGTCTGTGAAGGAAAACATATTTGCTAACTCATGGTGTCAAAAATACATGCAAAGCTCATAGTAAGAATATATCAGCAGGTGGGTGAGCAGGTAAGCTGACGTAGAATTGTAGCATTACTGTAAGCTTTCTAAAAGTGATTGCAACCCACAGGGTCAAACATATGTATTTTTTAAGAAGTAAATATTCTGGAGTAGCTTAAGCAGACGTTTAACATATTTTCATAAACTGAGAGCACACTTGGAGATTTTTACTGAGCAAGAAAAGGAAGTGCTAGCAGCAGTACAAACCTCTGAATCACACTTGGCCTATGTAATGACATTTAGATAGGTTCAAAGCAGGAATAATCATTTACATGAGAAAAAGTAGCTGGGAATGAAAAAAATGATGCACTTTATTAAAATCGCTTGTCATGTTCCTTCATGTGCCGTATACCCATCAGATGGGAACAGGTCACGAGTTTTAAGTCGAGGTGACTTAACTCTCTTAAGCAGGCCTATAGGTGATTGATAGGTTGTTGCTGCTTTTTAGGTAAAGGCTACTTAAAGGAGCAAATGCTGTCAAGATTCATCCTCGAATTAACAGCCACGTTAATGCAGATGCAAATCAAAAACAAAGGATGAAGAAGTTGTCTGGCCTGAGGAGGGGGGCGTGGGAAGCATTTCTATGATCATAACCATTCTTAAAAAAAAAAAAAACCCCACGTAAAACTTTCACATGAAGATCTTTTATTACTGATACCTGGTTTTCAGTTTTAAAATGGTCATGCCTAAAGTAGAAAACATGCTTTTGTTTGAGGAAAAAAGTTTGTAAAAAGGAAGGCTTCTTCCATTTTTTAAATGAAAATATTTTTCTTCCATCTCTGCAGAGCTAGGGTGTGGTGAGCTGATTGGTCTTTGTAGACACTGTACAATAAATAATATTGAGGAATACTGCAGTTCAATAAAGAAGTTGTTGCATATTGTACATATATAGGTGGTGTAGGAGTCTGCAAATGGGCAGAAAAAAAGGGAGTTTTTTCAAATATTGGTGCAGGACATCAACTTGAGAGACCCCGTGCAAGCACAATTATTTTCATAAATACATTTGAAATGCTTATAGCTAAGGCAACATACTGTACCGTCAGATTATCAGAAAGCTCAAGGAATGTTTCTGCTCTCAAGGGCATACTCATCATTGCTCCCCTGCTTATTAACATACATATACCTTCCTGTTTGTGCTCTCATTTGTGCTATGGAAAACAACCTTTGACAGCTCATTTTCCTCTGCATTTGTAGCCAATGAGAAGAATTAACAGCAAGTAAGAGATAATTTTGCTGATGTTAGGAACAAGGTATTGCCTTCTGTATACAAAGCTAATTATCTCAAAATATCTTTTTTTTTTTTTTTTTTAAGGTAATCATTTTGGTCTCTTGTCCTCGTCCTTTTGAAGAGAATGCTGGACATAGGGGCTCTGATGTTTTTTGTTGTATGTCAACCATCCTGGTTGCATTGAAAGAATTCTCTGCTGTGGCATTTTGTCCTTTAAACCTCTTTATTTTTGGGTATCTCCTTGTCTATTAATAGATTACATCAGTAACACTAATATCTTGTTGCTTAGATTTTTTTAATAGCAAGAGCAGCAAAGGTGAAACTGCCAATATTATTGTGCTGTCTGGAAAGCTTCAAGAGCCCCATGGAAACCAGTTTGAAACTTTCTATGTGTCCTCTATTGCTGCTTGGAAAAACTTGGAGCAAAACAGTGAAAAGTACTGCTTGTTTTCAACTTAGAACCTATCTTCCCAAGTGCAGTGACGAGAAAGAACAACACTTCATAAGGAAACTTCAAGTCTCCAGAAATCACTGGCTTATTGTTTCTATCCATCAGGCAAAGATTGCCATACCCCCAAGGCTAATCAGATGGCAGATAATTCAGCCTTTGCAACTGCCTTCTCTCAGTTTCCATCTGAATTTACTGAATGTATTTATATCATTCTTTTTATACATTTTGCCTGTTCTCTTTTTCTTTTCTTTTTAATTGTAATACCGTTCAGATATTCCAGCCATGTATTAAAAACTATATAAAGTTTGTAAACAAGCTGCATATATACCAAGGCTCACTTAGTGATGCTGGGATATTCAGTCTGATGCGCTGAAGAAGCATGTATTATAATGGGTAAAAACTCCTCAGTTTCTGAAAATCAGTGTCTTTCACAGGCATCAATTTATGACATTTGCAGGCTCTCCTTCTCCTAACACTTCACTGTTTGAGGCATAAGCACACTGACACACAACCTGGCTGTATCTCTCTGTGACCTCTTCCAGCTACAATTCAGACTGAAGCCACTGTCTGAGGTGTGTCGTTGTGGCCAAGCAGAATGACCATGGCACCCAGATTTGGTTGCTTTTGCTAACATAGGCCCAAACTTTATCTTTGCTTTGAGCTACTGAAAAAAATTATCAAAATGCTAACAGCTTGTATGGAAATGTCCTTGTTCCATGCTTTTCCACAAACGAATAATGTGAATTAAGAGAAAAGCCACATACTTTATTTCAAAAACTGTATCAGCTGAGGTGATTTCTATACTTATCTGTGATACCATGTCCATAAACACATATTTAGTTGCCTTGTTGCACATGAAGGCACATATTTGATCTGCGGCAAATAAAGTGGTAGAACCACTCAAACCCACAAAATTAATCACATACAACTGGGAAGTACTACCTACCATATGTCTTCTATAACTTCTTCTGATGTCATGAGAGATGCCCATACTCTATATAATGACATAAGAATGAGGAGTGTCCTGTTCTCTTCCAATTCTCACATGCATTATAAAACAACAGTACATGTACTACAGAGAACAGAGCTTGGTTCTTGGAGGAAGAAGTCTGCCTTGGTGATCAGTCCTGTGAAGTTTTGGTTTGCCTTTTTTGAATATGAACAGCAAACATTCTTATGCTCATTCAGACACTTCAGTAATGGTGATCATGGCATGTTCTAGTCTGTATCAGAAATCTACCTACAAGGTTTAGCACAGTTTAATACCATGGATATCCTTGCTTGGGGAAGATCTCATGTTTTAGCAGTTTGCACATTGACTTGTCTCTGAGACCTTCAGGGAGTGAGGTTTGCTGGATTAGAGCTGAGGTCCCTCTGAGAGCAGAGTGAAGGCATTCATACCAGCTACTCCCGAGGATTAGCTACTCTCCAGTTTTATGTAATAAAGAACATCTTTTTGTTAATATAGGCTCTTATATCACACATATCATCAGAGTACTTTCCAATAACACACCAAACCGTATAATGAATATACGTAGCATGTTTATTTTTTTCATGGTGTTTGCTTTCAATTGCTGAGTTTTGGGGAGGGTTTTTCTCTTTTTGTGTGTGTGTTTTAATTCTGTTTTGTTGTTGCTGTTGCCAATGATTTTCAATAGCAGCTTTAGGAGAGAATTGTCTGCAATGGAAAATTCTGATGACGTGGACACGTTCCTACATTTTCTGCTAGCAAAAGGGGAATTAAAGATGTGGGCTTGCCATGTGGAATGGCAAGTGATGTTTACTGCTCTTAGCCTGTGGGTCTGTAGATTTATCGATCTAGAAAGAAAGTAGAATTGGTTTCTGTGTTTTGGATAGTACTTAAATTTAAATACTACCTTTGAAATTGTGACTACGTCAACAGCTTGTGGCTGTGCATTCTTTAAAGTTCTGCTTCTTGCTTTGTTTCAATATTGATATGAAAGAAAATGAAAGTCTTAGTTTCATTGTTTCCAAAAACATTGTGATCCTAGTAGCAATGAAAAGGAAAGAGGACTGTGAATAGCTGACTTTAAGCAGAGTTGGTCGTGAATTCGGAGAGCTAACATCTTTTGGTGCCATGAAAGAAATATGTAGCAACCTTAAGTGAGATCTAGTAGAAAAGTAAACATTCTTTTTTTATTCTGCTTTTGAGATAAAATACCGAGATAAATATGAGATAAAATAATCAAACTCTTTTTTTTTTTCTGATAAATTAAGGTCAAAAATAGTGATGCATAGAAAAAATGGATGTCAAAAGTAACGGTCCATTATGTCATTTAATTTTAGTGGCTTGATGTTAACTATAAATGTTATAGTATTATTTTTCATAGAATTGTGAATGAATAATAATTGTGAATTACCAATCAAGCACTTAGAATCATAGAATAGTTTGGGTTGGAAGGGACCTTTAAATGTCACCTAGTCCAACCCCCCTGCAGTGAGCAGTGACATCTTCAACTAGATCAGCGTGCTCAGAGCCCCATCCAACCTCACCTGGAATGTTTCCTGGGATGCAGCATCTACCACCTCTCTGGGAAACCTGTGCCAGGGTTTCACCTCCCTCACTGTGAAAAATTTCTTCCTTAGATCTAGTCTGAATCTGCCCTCTTTTAAATCTTTACTCCTTGTCTTATCGCTACAGGCCCTGCTGAAAAGTCCGTCCCCATCTTTCTTATAAGCCCCCTTGAAGTACTGAAAGGCTGCAATGAAGGCTCCAGGGAGACCTTTCTTCTCCAGGCTGAACAACCCCAGCGCTCTCAGCCTTTCTTCATAGGAGAGGTGTTCCATCCCTCTGATCATTTTTGTGGCCCTCCTCTGGACCCTCTCATACAGATCCATGTCTTTCCTGTGCTGAGGGCTCCAGAGCTGGATGCAGTACTGCAGGTGGGATCTCACCAGAGAGGAGTAGAGGGGCAGAATCCCCTCCCTGGACCTGCTGGCCACGCTGCTTTGGATGCAGCCCAGGATGTGGTTGACCTTCTGGGCTGTGAGTGCACATTGCTGGTTCATGTCCAGCTTTTCATCCACCAGTACCCCCAAGTCCTTCTCGGCAGGGCTGTTCTCCATCCCTTCATCCTCCAACCCTATGGGGTTGCCCCGACCGAGGCGCAGGACCCTGCACTTGACCTTGTTGAACCTCATGAGGTTCACATGGGCCCATTCCTTGAGCTTGTCCAGGTCCCTCTGGATGGCATCCTGTCCCTCAAGTGTGTCAACCGCACCACTCAGTTTGCTGTCTTCTACAAACTCAGCACTTGGTCCAACTGCCTGTGTCATTGATGAAGATATTAAACAGTACTGGTCCCAAAACGGGCCCCTGAGGGACACCACTCCTCACCAATCTCCATGTGGACATTGAGCCATTGTCCACTACCCTCTGGTTGCAACCATTCAACCAATTCCTTATCCACCCAACAGTCCACCCATCAAACCATCCTTCTCCAATTTAGAGAGAAGGGTGTTGTGGGGGACCGTGTCAAAGGCCTTCTAGAAGTCCGGATAGGTGACATACAAGTCTCTGGATCTGGATGGGATCCACCCAAGAGTACTGAGAGAGCTCGTGGAGGAGCTTGCCAAGCCACTCTCCATCATTTATCAGCAGTCCTGGTTAACAGGGGAGGTCCCAGACAACTGGAGGCTTGCCAGTGTGACGCCCATCTACAAGAAGGGCTGGAGGGAGGATCCTGGGAACTACAGGCCTGTCAGCCTGACCTCAGTACTGGGGAAGATTATGGAGCGGTTCATCTTGAGGGCACTCACAGGGCATCTACAGGACAACCAAGGGATCAGGCCCAGCCAGCATGGGTTCATGAAAGGCAGGTCTAGCTTGGCCAACCTCATCTCATTCTATGACCAGGTGACCCGCCTAGTGGATGAGGGAAAGGCTGTGGATGTTGTCTACCTGGACTTTAGTAAAGCCTTTGGCAGCGTCTCCCACAGCATTCTCCTGGAGAAACTGGTGGCTCGTGGCTTAGACAGGTTTACTCTTCGTTGGGTGAGGAACTGGCTGGATGGCCGAGCCCAGAGAGTTGTGGTGAATGGCGTTAAATCCGGCTGGTGGCCGGTCACAAGTGATGTTCCCCAGGGCTCGGTTCTGGGGCCGGTCTTGTTCAATATCTTTATCAATGACCTGGATGAGGGGATTGAGTGCTCCCTCAGTAAGTTTGCAGATGACACCGAGTTGGGTGGGAGTGTTGATCGACTCGAGGGCAGGAGGGCTCTGCAGAGGGATCTGGACAGGCTGTATCGATGGGCTGAGGTCAATTGTATGAGGTTGAATAAAGCCAGGTGCCGGATCCTGCACTTCAGTCACAACAACCCTGTACAACACTTGGGGAGGAGTGGCTGGAGAGCTGCCTGGCAGAAAAGGACCTGGGGGTGCTGGCTAACAGCTGGCTGAACATGAGCCAGCAGTGTGCCCAGGTGGCCAAGAAGGCCAACAGCATCCTGGCCTGTATCAGAAATAGCGTGGCCAGCAGGAGTGGGGAAGTGATTGTACCCCTGTACTCGGCACTGGTGAGGCTGCAGCTTGAATACTGTGTTCAGTTTTGGGCCCCTCACTACAAGAAGGCCATTGAGTTGCTGGAGTGTGTCCAGAGAAGGACAACGAAGCTGGTGAGGGGTCTGGAGCACAAGTCTTATGAGGAGCAGCTGAGGGAACTGAGGTTGTTCAGTCTGGCGAAGAGGAGACTGAGGGGAGACCTTATCGCTCTCTACAACTACCTGAGACGGGGTTGTGGTGAGGTGGGTGTTGGTCTCTTCTCCCAAGTAGCTAATGATAGGACGAAAGGAAGTGGCCTCAAGTTGTGCCAGGGGAGGTTTAGACTGGATATGAGGAAAAATTTCTTCACCGAGAGAGTGGTCAGGCATTGGAACAGGCTGCCCAGGGAGGTGGTGGAGTCGCCATCTCTGGAAGTGTTCAAAAAACGTGTAGACGTGGCACTTCAGGGCATGGTTTAGTGGGCATGGTGGTGTTGAGTTAATGGTTGGACTTGATGATCTTAAAGGTCTTTTCCAACCTTAATGATTCTGTGACATCTGTAGGTCTTCCCTTGTTCCCTTGTTGGCTGATGTAGTCACCCCGTTATAGAAGGCCACTAGGTTGATCAGGCAGGACTTGCTCTTGGTGAAGGAGGGGTAAAAGATTTTGAAGTAGCTGAATAGCAAGTTTAATTCACTGCTTTTTGAAGCTGAAGTTCTTTAGAGTTAGTGAGCAGACTCAACATTCAGATATTGTGATGATGGGTAGGAGGGAAATGTTTAAATAGACTGAGAGAAGAGTAGTTGAATAAACTACCTGAATATAGGGACCTAGAATATCTAGCAAAGTTACTCATCTTGTATAGCCATGAGGTGAATCTTTGACAGTAGGAATTAATTTCATATTGACAGATTTGAGCTAGCACCTTGAGTTGTGGGTTTTTTTTTTTTTTATTTGAGCAACAGGGTGGTTGTTTTTTTCCTTTTTCTGTTTCTTTACAAAAAACACTAAGTAACCTTTTTTAAAAGACAGTAAAAATTCTCTGTAATCAGTCTGTAGCCAATGGAGAGAAATCTCTCATTCTATACTCAGCTGAAAAGAACAGGCTCTGCTGCGGAACGGTTCACAGCAGAAACATAATGTATTGAGTTGGTTGTGACTTTACTGTCCCACGATGAGCTGTGGGAATGTACACAACATAAGTGCAGCAGGTAATGTTTGGAAACAAGTACTCGGGTGACTTTCCAGGAAAGAATCTAAATACATTTGAGGTCTTCTCAATGTCCTGGTGCATCCGATGACATGGGTCTCAACATCTGATTTCAGTTAGCATGAAGTTTTGAGAAACTTCCCTGGGCTTAGGGAGTGTTGAGATTCAGCCACTGTCTGCTCTGGAGGCTGATGTCAGTGCCCAATGTATCCCCATACACTTCAAAACTTCCTTTTCGGTCCCGTGGTTCCACTGAGCTCAAGAGATTATCCCAGGTGTATCATGCTGAAAGAAGACAGCTATGCCAATGACTCTTTATAAGAAAAGATATGTCAGAAATCTTGAATTTCTACAGGATTTACTTATGGTTCTGTATTTAAGTGATGTTTAGCAGAGAATAACAATAGTATTTTCATATTTGGGTGGGTATTGATGATCTGAGTAAATCAGAATAATCTCTCTAGGCTCCTCTGTGGGCAGAAGAGGGGCTCCTTCAGGAGGCAGGTCAGAGTGCCTAACGTTTCTTGCCCTAAACTGCCCTTTAGAGTTATGTCTTAAGTAAAGTGGTCCTTCAGCTTAAGTAGGTTTTTGGGGAGGGGCAAGGAGAGGAGAAATCACAGACCCATTGTATGCTGTTTTGCCATCCACAGTACTTATTATTTACATTTTCCTCCCTTTTGCATTTTCACTAGCCATTTTACCAAAGACTTTTTGATTTTAAGGATGACTGTGACATACAGATTGAGAAATGCTGTTTTGGAAAGGTACTTGTCTCTTCATTGACTGCAGAAGGAAACTAAGGAACCTGGTTTCACCAGAGCAATGTCAGCTTTTGTGCTGTCAAAATGTCCCTTAAGATCCTCCTAAAAAAAACAAGCAAGGTAAAATCAAGTGGGTAAAACCAATTTATTCTCACTTTGATTTTTAGGTGATTTTCTGTAGCTTCTAACAGGAATGAGGCAGACAGGAACCACTGTAAATAATGTGTGATCATAAAGAGAATCTTGAAAACACAGTAATTTTAAAGCATCAAATAGTTTATTGTCATCCAGATTAATCTTCATTTATTTTTTTGTTATGGTGGGTGAAAGAGAGGGGCTGTTGAGTACTACCTGAATTGCAAAGTAGAATGGACACAATAGTTGAAATGACATTTTCTTGCCCTTGTGGCAAATAAACATTTCAGTTTGCTATTTTATCCCCTCTCCCCAGATGTATATGTACCAGCTGGATGGCATCTGAGAATTGTTTCAGCATTTTATCATTCTATAACTCTCTCATAGAAATGACATTTAGAAGAAAACTTACTGATTTCTGTGTTCACTAAAAAGTAAACATGCATAGCTAATAGTTCTATTCACCACGGATCATACTTATGCATTTTTAATAAAAACTTGACTTTAATTCATACATAACTTATGAGAAATGTTTATCAGTTTAGGGCTCTGCTGATTCACACTTAAATATTTACATATATCTGGATACCTTGAAAATGTCTTTCATTTGAGGCTCAGGTTTACCTTTTATACACAAACTTGCTTCTCTGCTGCCTGCATAATGATGTAATGTATATAAGAAATGCTGATTATTATACTGATTGCTAAAATTAGTAAAAGTACCATTTATATGACATAAATAAGTCTCATATTTTCCTATACTGTTTGAAGTAATAGCTTTCTAACATCAGGGTATGGGAGTTTTTTTCTGATTTTTTTTCTCAGTAGGGATGCTAGACTGCATCTCAAGTGGCAAGTCACCAGTTACATGTAACTGGCAGGTTACCACTTATGTGAATGGGAATAGGAAAAGTCTGTTGTATCCTATATTCATACCATAAAAGATCAAGGTCTGGTTTCCTCATCCATCTTTTCTTATAAAGGAATTTTCATTAGTAGAATTTTGTACAGAAGGCAGCATATGAGGTTAATTCCATTATTTCTGAGAGGCATGTCGAAATGATGATGCCTGTCATGTTTATATGTCACGTCACCTTTCAGAAGACAAAAATGCAGGACCATTTGCAGATGGTGGGAAGAGAGAGACTCATTCTACATCATTTAAACGTGTAATGAATAGGCTCTGAACCACCTTCTGGAGGTGGCTGCCTCATTCCATCCACTATATAGGGATCTTAGAGTAGCTGCCCAGTTAGGAATGAAACTCCAGCCGCTCTTCTGCGTGCACCTTTATTTACTTCACTATATAGCTAAGCCTGCTTATCTTTGATGGTATCTTTGTACTAAAGAAGAGAAGATAAGACTGTGAAACTCTTTTTTTTAGAATTTAGACAGTATAATTGGGTGATGCATAACAGTACTTCTGGATGAATGAAAGTCATGCTAGAGGCCTAGAACAAGGGTCAGAGGGCTGTTCTGTCCCTGTTCACCTTGAACAACATTTACTGTCTCTCTGAGTGATCCCACAGTAGTGAATGAAATTGGTCTACAAGAACAAGATAGTATTGAGATAGAGGGTCTTGAATCTAAGGTACTGACTAATATTGGTGTAAGAAAGCTTAATTGTCTTAGGAAATGATGTAATTCCTTTCCAGGTGGGTCATCCATCATGGGTCAATCTACTAATTAAAAATTCCTTTAAACTTCTTCATAGACAGACTACTAATTTGCCCTCAACGAGTATATTCTTCTCATTTGAAGATAAAAAGCTTTTGTGAGGAAAGGAAGATAGATGCTATGAAGCTTCTTTAGAACAATGCATGGATCTTTGAAAAGCCACTCTTCAATAATTAAACAAAATGTGAAGTTTGCAAATTTTTTCCATGACCAACAATGGCCCAGCATTTTTCATTATCTTCTGGTCACAGTCTCTGTGTCAGGGTGTTCTATTAGAGAGCGCAGAAACAAAAGGAGAAAAAAGCCTGTTGTGTGTCATTGCTGCCTTCACAAAGCCACAAATACATTAAACTCAAGATACTGTTCATTGTGCACTTGAGCCACCAGTGACAAAGGTGCTGTGAGTACCAGTGAATATCAGGCAGTCATATGTCATTACATCACTGTTCAAATTGGCAGAGCAAATGGCAGTAAAAGAAATGAAAACATTAGCAGCTAAAGGAATGCAAAAGAATAAGGGCCTTGTCTGAAAAAAAGAATGGAAAATATGGATGCTATTTTTGCGATTAGCTATAAAGTTGATTTTATCTTTTTTTTATCTTTTTAAAATTTATTTTTAAATTCCTGGCCATGCCCTTGAGGCCCACTTAGCTTTTATTTTCTATGACACTAGTAGCAGTCACAGGCAATGACAGCAACTAGTAACAAGCCAGACGATGGCACTGGTAGTGTTAACGTAAGACATGGGCTTCAGTCTATCCTGAAGACACAGTTCATTGTCTTGGATTTTATCAGACTGGCTTTCTGAGTGTGGAGCTGGCAGTAAATTTGGTACTTGCAGAGGGAAAATCGCAACAAACTGGAGCTGGATGCAGTATACAGCAATATACCTAGTAATGCCTGTTTCTGGTCCTGGCAACTTCTCAGAATATTTAGAGGGACTGTTGCCTGGTACAATCTCTTTTTTTTTTTTTTTTTTTTTTTTTAAATGAAAGCCATCACTCAGGGGTAGGGTCATAACAGCAGGTACAGAAGAAAGTTATTGGCCTTAACCGCTGGAAGAGATGGTGTCTGTTCTGTGTCGTGCTAAACTGTGCTTTTTCAGATGCATAATAAAAGTTATTTATGGCCACCGATAAAGTGGTATCTGTTGTATAATATCACAGATAGGCATAAGGACAATAACAAAAGGCAGCTGGTTTAGTAAGCTCTATTTGCTGCAGAAATGTGCTGTTCTTTGCAAATTGAAATAAAAAAAGTGGGGGGAGAATGTTGTGGTTTTTTCTGGTGCCTGGCATTTGCAATTGTTCTTGCTTTGCAGTGTGCTTGTAGAGACAATTATGTGGGTCCCATGTCAGTACTGTATGTTTCATGACTAGTGCCTTATTAGAGGACAGCTGCTCCTCTCTGCCCAGCACATGTATGTAACTACCACTGACGATAATAGAAGTTATGACGTAGCCCTCCTCTGCGTTACACCGATGGGGGATGCCAGAGCTCTCATGGTTTCAGTTAATTAATTCAGGCGTAAAACCAGGAATGAGGTGATTGATCTGGGACAATTCACATGCTTGTTCAGAATGCAGTGCCTGTAAAGAGGCTTTGAACTTCCAGCGATTATTGCTTGGTCCTTATAACAGGTGAGTAAGAAAGACACTCTCTGAATGCACAACATCTGAGTCTCTCAGATCATGCTGAGTGCCTTCACTAGAAGGCCAAATAGTCAGGTCCCCATCAGCCCAGAGCAGCCACAAGGAAGATTGGTGCTCAGGGGATATTTCCAAGTTGTAAGCATTTCATGATAACTCCTCAGTCTCTCTCTAATTCCATCAGGATTAAAAAAGAGGTGACTGGCAGATTTCTCCAAAGCTCCTCAGATGCTGTAATGGTGCTTTGGCTGCTGTCGCTTCTGCTGAGAGCTGGACTGATTTGGAACAAAGAAGAATATAGAAGTGGCACAGTACCATCATAATGCTGTTAAGAACTAATGTAATCTCAACTGGGGAACACCATTTGCAATGAACAACAAAGTTTGTTGGCCATGCCAAATCCAAGAACATGTTCTCAAGAACGACCTCTTGTCATTTCAGCTGTTGTAATGAGTTGCGTGTGCACATGCTCAAGCATTTGCTTTTCTCAGCTTACATCTGTATAGGGCGCAGCCCAGACTGGCTTAGGGGATGTAAACCCATGCCTCTATGTTAATTAGGTTTCTCTTTTGTTGCTGATTTTTGTTTGCTTTTCAAAATTTGACTAAATTAGTAGTTCTGCAGTATTTGGGGTGACTAATTGGATTTCTGGGTGAGCACAAGCCCTTACTTTTTTTGGAAGGTGAAAGCTATTAGTCTTAAAACTGCAGCATCTATTCCAGACAGTTTCCTCACTAATTTAAGACAAGACAGTTATTCAAAGCTACAGTGATGAATGGATTGAACAGTTAATATTTGACATTTCATTTTATGATTATACCATTTAAAAATAGCTGGCTTTTGACACACTACTAGTATGTTTTTATACGAATTAGAAAACCTAGATTTATAGTAAGTTCCCTGTTACCTTTCAGTTTGAGGTCTCTGGAGAACAGCCGTACTGAAGATCCTCGCTGCTCTGATGTTTGGCGCAAGTGTGAACACATGCGATAAAGATGGCTCAGGGAGGTGGGGGCATTCGTTTGCCCTCATAGCTGGACTGCTCAGGTGTTTGAGAGAGAAATGTGGAACAGCATTACAGTCCGTGGTAAACTTTAAGAAAATAAAGAATTAAAAAAGTTTTTAATTGTCTGAGATATTTTAAATCTCTGTAAAAGTGAAAACTGGTGATACCCACAAGTGCCAGAAGAGTACTTTAGAACATCACTCTCTAAGAAAGTTTGGAAGGTATGTCTGCCATAACTGGAATATATGGGAGATGCAAACCTTGTATTTTAACCTCTCCAGATTTCAGGAGAACTTGATTCTAATCTCAGTACCTCAGGCCCACCTACACAATTTAGGACAAGATTTTGTCTACTCTCATAGATGTGTCCCTGTGTTGGTAGTGCCCAGTTGTGGCTGGGATCTGGGGGAGACTGACGAGCGTATACTCAGTGTCCTCCATGTAAGCCGTGAATGGTGGCATCCAGGGGACTGAGCCATGTTGGCACCATTCTTACACCAGCGCAGTGATGGCCACTGAGTTGGACACATTCTTCCAGTGTTAAATGATTTCACTGTTTCATTTAACATTTCAAATGTTAAATGATTCAAATGAATTGCATCAATTTCTCACCAATATAATCCAGTAGGAAGGTGGAGGAGAAGGTTTGTGCTCATGCAGAGACCTGAGACTGGCAACTGGGTTGTCTCTGGTCTTCTTTAGCAGAGCGTTGTAGCTTAGAGCTTTTATCCCATTTATTTTGAAGATGTGAAATTTGTTGAGAGGAGTGTGCTAAGGCATGCTTGCTGAGGGAAGGGATGGGTAATCTTCCAAGAGCATTCCCATGTAAATCGTCAACTTGCATTTGTGAGGAACCTGTCTTGATGAATGATGTGGTCCCTGACAATTCTGTCTTCCTAATTGTGCAGATCTTTCTTAGAGTGGTGCGGGTTTGTGCTGCCTCTTATATAAGGTCCAACCTAGACCTAAATGATCAGCATGTGATGGGGGGTAACTATGCAGTTCTACTAAAAGTATCGTGCTCTACATCATAGCCATCCTACAGCTTGTGTAAGGTCAGTATGCTAACGCAGCCACCTGAATCCCTTTAGAACATAAAATTTGATAGAGATAAAATATGCTTAGTGAATATTTTTTAAAAGGTCAAAAAGTAAAGATGATTTATTTACTTCAATTGAAATTCAGCAGGTCCTAGGTTAAGGTGAGGGACAAAGAAAATAAATCTCTAGAATTATGTTATGCTTGACAGAATATTGATCAATAATTGTCTCAGCAGGAGCTTATGGTGAGCTGAAAAGTAGTTTTACAAATTTACATAAATACTTCTGATTGGCACTTCTTTTTGTTACAATGCTCTGCCTAGATTTTTGTTCCACACTTTGTCTCCACATTAATGTTTCAGGAATGTTAGACCATCCTCGTTTTTGATTAAAAATAGGTTAGAAAATTCTGTCTTTCAGTTAATTTTCCTACAGTGTAAGAAAATAAATACTTGCTTGGACATTATTAGCTTACTAATTTCATGAAGAAGAATGTTTTACACTGCAGTGGTTTTAGTGGATACCCCACACCATGAGTAGTGCTACCATATGGAATTTGGCCTTGGAAAGTGAAAGCACTTTCCATAGGCATTTAATAATCACTTAGGGAAGACGTATGTCAATGAAGTTCTTCTAAGAAGAGTACTTGTATTTGCAAAATATACAGTTATTTTCTTTTATAATCCGTTTCTTCTTGTGTCTACAGTCTGCCTATGATTGCAGAAGTAATAGAAGCTTTTTCACTAGCCAGCTAGCATAATCTTAAAGTAGGTATTTCTAGTGTGTGTTATTGGTGATCTGTGTCATTTTCTGTACCTCTTTCTTTATTTGCTGCCATACTTTTCCATCCATGCAAGCACCTGAGAGGAATTCCCAGGTACTTCAGCGCCTAGGCTGCCTAGGTGCCTCTACGGGAGGAATTCACTTCTCTTTGTTAGCATTTAGGAAACTTCACTTAGGTGCTTTAAATCATGCTCTGGAAGAACCAGTATCTCTACCAACTTAATACAGGATATTAGGTTCTAAATTAGGTGCATAGGGTACACAGAAGATCTATGCTTTTTCTGCCCCTGTGCCCATCTGGAGTATACTTCTTTGTGCTAAGTGTAGAGTAGGTTAAAATATGGACAAAAGTTTTTTTTTTTTTTACTTTTTTTTTTCTTTCTCTTTTCCACCCCTCTGTATTTGCTTTCAATGCCTTCATCTTTGTAATCAGCTGTGCAATAGCACAGGCAAGCTGTCCTCATTAGGCAGACCATTATTTGCCTGGACCAGCTGTAGGGCCCTAGTCTCTTTTGGTGGCACACTGACAGAGGATCTGGAGAATAAGAGACTCCTTTGCAGGGACTGTTATCACTTATCCTGGTAGATACACTGCATGATGGAGTGTGCTGCTTCTGAAGCAGGCCAGGTCTGAAACAAAGTAGAGCTGAAAGGTAGATACTCACACAGTTCTCCCCTGCCGCCTCCACACGCACGCACGTGCACGCACTCTGCCATAACCACATTTGTTAAATTATAGCATCTCCTTATGGATCTGCACAATACATCAAGGAAAAGCAAACAAAAAAGAGGCTATTTCTTCAGGCTTTCTTATTTAATAAGATGGGTATAACTGTAAACACGAAAGCTGTAAAATAGAGTTAATAAAATACATCCTTATAAGGACTATTTAGCCTCATAATGGTGACCGAGTCTCTCCTTTTCAAGAGCTGACAGGCACTAATGGAGTATGCGAGAGCAGTTTTCCTTCATGCCCTGTTTTTGTCACTGTTCATATCTTTTCACTACTTGTGCCCTACTTGTTTTACTTCCTTGAAGTGTCTTGGTAGTAAGAAAAGATAGATAGAGCCACTGCTTAGTTGGTGTTTGTTGTATTAGCTTGCCTTCTGCTGTTGCTGTGAGGAATGTTGCTTATGTAGCTATAAACTAAGCTATATAAGCAGCAAGGATTGCCTACTAAGTAGCTACTAATAAATGTGAAATATTTCTGGATGGAATCACTCTTTCTGCTTCTTTCATATGTTATTGAGGCTTCATGAATCTTCTTGGTTGCAGTTAGTCAGTAATCTGTTTGGTGACAAGGCAATGTCTAGCCAAACAAATCCACCTACATTTCACTGGACAATCATCTTTATTCCCATAGATAATTGTGGTTAAAAATGCAAGGGAATATCAGTCTTTTTGCAGCAAAATGGGAGAAAAAGAGGCGGAGAGGTTCCCCCAAAATACTGTGCCTTTTGGGGAAATGCCTCTTTAGTGAAAGAAAATCATCTGACAATAAGTGAATGGAATGACAGTAAGATTTATTAAATTCAAGAAGTTCGGTTAGGAGAATAAAAACTGGTCTCTGACATAGTAGCAGAACCCCACAAGATGTGGGGAAGAAGGAATGGGGAGAAGAGATGGAGGGAAGAGAAAGGAAAGAAAATACATCACAGGTGGGACTGATGTTAAATTTGGGGAATTTAATTTCACAGGGATGTCTTTCCCTTAGACCAAGCTCTTTTTATACTGCTCTGAAATCCAAGAGGTTGAAATGAATAACAGTTTTTCAGGGATTCATGGTTCAGATGAGATAAAGGGTTCAAAGGAAGCATGCCAGTTTGAAACTTTTATTTGGTATATGTATACATATACAGGAAGTGTATGTATGTTTATCTAACAGGAAAAAATGGGTATGTCTCATATTTAAAACAGTGATGTGTCAGGTACCACAGGTGTGCTGCAGTGCATACAAGATGACACTCAATATATCATAGAATTGGGGACTTACAAAGAAAAACTCACACAAAAACCACACAAACTCTACAGCTTGAGTGGGAAAACTGGGCTTCCTGGGAAAAAGATTAGTAGATGTAGCTTGGGCACAGGCAGAGTCTTAAACAATATGTTGAATAGAGGGTACATATAAGCAATGGATTACATATCCATTTTCAGCTCAGTGTTGCAACAAAGGAGACAGCAGCTTAAGCAAATATGCCTGAATGAAGTCATAGCTCTGAATGTGTGTGCTGTGAGTTTTTAAAATAGAATCCTGTTGAACTGAATAGAGTCATCTTCTCCTACGCTGCATGGGTGGTACTCAAGACTTTAGGAGAATGGATGATAAATCTGATACTAATGGAAGTATATTAGAAAGAGAGACAAATTTATCCTGATGCATGTGTCACAGGTGAATTTGTCTTTAGCAGACCTATGAGCTGAGTAAATGATAAATGTTTCATATTTATGTCATTTAATTAAATGGGAAAGGTCATTCGTTTTGCCACTTTCTACTATTATTATCAATGCTAAACTGCTAATTTGGGAGAAAAAGAAAGCAGAGCAGAAGAAAAGAAAAAGTAACCTGGGTAATGAGTGGAGGTGGCAAGACCCACAACCTTGCTGGGAATGCAGAAATACAGAACTCCTCTTCAGAGCTGGTATAAACTCCAGAACTGAATACGGATGGAGAGCATCTGCTGCGGGATCTTGCTGACCAGGGATCTCATTGGTTCTGGCCATTCTTTAGAGGCATTAGGACAGCGGCCCAGGGAACAGAGAGACCTGTAGAGACAACAGGGATGGACAAACTATCGCACGCACACGGGGATGTCTTTGTCATGCCAATAAGCAGTATTTCTGACCGTCAGAACTGATGTTTCCTTTAGTGGAGAAAATACCCCCCATTTCCATTCATTCCACTTACCTGTGGCTTACCTCTTACCACCTAAGAGAAAAATCAGTTGAGCCATTTGAGTGGTGTGGGTGGAAAAACCCCATACTTTTATCTTATGTGTTCTGGCAGCAAGCACACACACTTAAAGTTCATTTTGTAAAAAGACTTAAAAACATGCTTAGCCCAGTAATATAAAAGTCCTAACATAGTCTATAGTTTATGTTGAATATATTTAGAAACTACTAAAATTCAAGCTTCAGCTCAGATTTTATGATAAAGAAATCAACACAAATTGAGGACCCTGCATAATGTCAGTAAGACAAGCTTTTATTCGTAAATTGCATAAACACAGGTTTTTAAAGCAAAACTAAGCCCACACTAACAAGACACATGATAGAGGAAAGAGCACATTGCAGTTGAGCAACTGTAGTATTTTTAAGACTACCCACAGTGAGAGACCTTTTGGCTAAGACAAGGTGGTAGTTTGCAGGTTTATCCTACTTCTGAAAACTGTTCTTTTTTGCTTTTTCACTCACCTTACAAAAACATAAAATAATTTTTTTTTTCCATTTTTCTTTTCATTTTTTTGTCAAGCAGTACATGCTTTGTAATTGCTGAATGTATAAAAATTTGTGTTATTTTGATTTTATGGGGTGTTAATTCTTGCTGATGGGCATTTTTAACTTTGCTTTTTCCTAACTTGATTTTGGTACACCTTTAAAAAGATCTGTGCTTGTTTCTTGGAGTTTATCAGTCACCCCAGAAAAAATCTGTTCAAAATTTAAGTATCTAGTAAGTTCCCCTGAAGCTTTACTGGTATGATATTGATATGTTTAGGCTAAAGAATTTTCCCTTAGTTTGCTCTTCAGTAATTACTTGTCCAGCTTACCTTAGCTGCTAGTCAGGCCTGAAGACTACATACTTTTGCTGCTTTAGCTATGTGGAAGCTAGGAAATACTCAATGTAGTGAAAGCTGTTTAAATTAATTCCATGGACTTGCCTTAGGTCCTAACATAGGCTAGTTGCTTAGTTTCTCTGCAGTGAACAAGGGTGAACAGGGCATGCAGGAGTACTCGTGGGTTCACGCTGAGGGTGGGGTAGGTGTCTCATCCCCCTTCCTGGCTGGATTTGGGCATCCACCCACTGCCCACGTTAGATGCCTGTGTGGGGTTAGGATCCACACTTGCAAGCTGTGCTGGAGTCAGATACCGAGATCGTTCTTTTCGTACTGAGGGGAGGCTGAGTTCTTTCTGTCACAATGTGTCTGGAGAAGGAGTAACGGTAGCTGTAGTGCTGCCCATTTTTCACGTAGTAAGTGCCCGGTTTGTTTGCGCACACACGAAATAGGCATCCATTCGTTGCCTTCTAGAGCAGAATGTGGCTGAAGCCTTCATTTCTCAGCCATCTTGAGAGAGAGTACCCTCCTCAGCAGCCCAGGAGCAATGGGAACATCCATCCATCTCTTATTCAGTCTGGGCCAAAAGTAGGACAGAGAAAGGAAAAAGAGGCCTTATCTCCGTATGTGTGAAATGGAAGAGTTCCCTAAAGAAATGTACCTGGACCCAGCTCCTTGGACCGCTCTATTCGTTTTCTGTGATAGAGTTATAAGATTCATAAACAGTATTAAAAGCAGACCTATACTGTTTAGTGTATTTGTTTAGCTTGATATTGAGTCGAGTAGAAATAATCTCAGTTACTTGCCCAGAGTCATGACATCAATCAGTGGGAACTGGATCTGAAGCCTTAACCCTTGGATGCCTAATAATTGTCATAACACTGCTCTTTTCTGTTTATTCTCTTAGCTCTGCACCCTCTCCACAGAGCAGTGCTGTGTGTGCATAGCCTGCACCAGGCTGAGGTTGAGAGTCCCCTCCAGAGGCGGGATGCCACGTGTGAGGGGCCAAGGGCAGCGCGCACACTGCTGCCACTCTTCACTGAATTGTGGTCTTTCACCTTTGAGTATCCCTCTGTGGCTCTCTTATTTCCCTGAATAGCTCCTTACAGGAATTTACAGAAGAGCTGAAGATGACTCTGATGTTTGAATTGAGATTATGTTTTTTTGGATTCATCTTTCCTGGGTGCTCTTTTATCATAGAATCATAGAACAGTTTGGGTTGGAAGGGACCTTTAAAGGTCATCTAGTCCAACCCCCTGCAGTGAGCAGGGACATCTTCAACTAGATCAGGTTGCTCAGAGCCCCGTCCAGCCTCACCTGGAATGTTTCCAGGGATGGGGCATCTACCACCTCTCTGGGCAGCCTGTGCCAGTGTTTCTCCACCCTCATTGTGAAAAATTTCTTCCTTAGATCTAACTGAAGTCTGCCCTCTTTTAGTTCAAAACCATTACCTCTTGTCCTATAGCTACAGGCCCTGCTGAAAAGTCTGTCCCCATCTTTCTTAATAATCCCCCCTGAAGTACTGGAAGGCTGCAATAAGGTCTGCCCGGAGCCTTCTCTTCTCCAGGCTGAACAACCCCACCTCTCAGCCTGTCCTCATAGGAGAGGTGTTCCATCCCTCTGATCATTTTTGTGGCCCTCCTCTGGACCAGCTCCAACAGGTCCATGTCTTTCCTGTGCTGAGGGCTCCAGAGCTGGATGCAGTACTGCAGGTGGGGTCTCACCAGAGAGGAGTAGAGGGGCAGAATCCCCTCCCTGGACCTGCTCGCCATGCTGCTTTGGATGCAGCCCACGATGTGGTTGGCCTTCTGGGCTGTGAGCGCACATTGCCGGCTTATGTCCATCTTCTTATCCACCCCTACCCCCAAGTCCTTCTCTGCAGGGTGGCTCTCAATCCCTTTATCTCCCAGCTGGGGGTTGCCCTGACCCAGGTGCAGGACCCTGCACTTGTCCTTGTTGAACCTCATGAGGTTCACATGGGCCCATTCCTCAAGCTTGTCCAGGTCCCTCTGGATGGCATCCTGTCCTTCAGGCATGTCAGTCGCACCACTCAGCTTGGTGTCAGCTGCAGAATTCCTGAAGGTGCACTCCATCCCACTGTCTCTGTCATTGATGAGGATATTAAACAGTACTTGTCTCAATACTGACCCCTGAGGGACACCACTTGTCACTGATCTCCATCTGGACATTGAGCTGTTGACCACTACCCTCTGGATGCGACCATCCAACCAATTTCTCATCCACCCAACAGTACACCCATCAAATCCATATCTCTCCAATGTAGAGAGAAGGACGTTGTGGGGGACCATGTCAGAGGCCTTACAGAAGTCCAGACAGACAACATCGGTAGCTCTTCCCTTGTCCACTGATGTGGTCACTCCACCATAGAAGGCCACTAGGTTGGTCAGGCAGGACTTGCCCTTGGTGAAGCCATGGTGGCTGTCTCAAATCACATCCCTGTCCTCCATGTGCCTTAGCAGAGCTTCTAGGAGCACCTATTCCATGATCTTCCCAGGCACAGAGGTGAGGCTGATGGGTTGGTAGTTCCCAGGGTCTTCCTTGCGACCTTTTTTAAAGATGGATGCAATGTTTCCCTTTTTCCGGTGTCCAGGAACTTCATCTGACTGCCAGGACTTTCCAGATATCATGGAGAGTGGCTTGGCAACTACATCAGCCAGTTCCCTCAGGACTCTGGGATGCATCTCATCAGATCCCATCGACTTGTGCATGTTCAGGTTCCTCAGGTGGTCTTGAACCTGATCTTCTCTTACAGTGGGAGGGACTTTGCAGTCCATCCCCTTGAGAGGTGTGGGAAGAGAGACTGGCAGCGAAGACTGAGGCAAAGAAGTCATTGAGTACCTCAGCCTTCTCCTCATCCATTGTTACCAGTCTGCCTGTCTTGTGCATCAAGGGGGGTATGCTTTCTTTGACCTACCTTGTCTGGCTGACATACCTGTAGAAGCCCTTCTTATTATTCTTTGCATCCCTTGCCAAGTTCAACTCCAGCTGCACCTTGGCCTTCCACATCTCTACACCACTGGGCAGCATCCCTGTCCTCCTCCCAGGATACCTGTCCCTGATTCCGCTGCCTGTGCATTTCTTTCTTGCCCTTTAGTTTGACCATCAGGTCTCCACTCAGCTATGCTGGTCTCTTGCCTTCCTTTCCTGATTTCTTACACCTGGGGATCAAGAGCTCTTGCGCTCTATGGAAAGCATCCTTAAAGATCTGCCAGCTCTGTTCTGCTTCCTTGTCCCTGAGGGCAGTTTTCCAGGGGGTTCTATTGACTAACTCCCTGAAGAGCTGTAATTTTGCTTTCCTAAATTTCAGGGTCCTGACCTTGCTTTTTTCCTGCCCCATATCCCTCAGGACTGCAAACTCCACCAGTGTATGGTCACTGCTGCCCAGGCTGCCTCCAATCTTGGTGTCACCAATTTGCTCACTTGCTTTGGTGACCAACAGGTCCAGGTTTTCATCCCCTCTAGTAGGGCTGTCTGCTGCCTCGCTTAGGAATGTTTTCAGTGTGCCTGGACCATGTTTTGCACAGAATGGAGTTTTTGCTGACTTTTTTTGTTTGATTTTGTTGTCCCGTGTTTTACATCCCAGGTATCCCACAGATAGAACTGAGCTGTTCTTTTCCTAATCTGTCCTCTTTGGCTGCGTTGTCCTTTGAATCTATGGAAAAAAGGATGTTGTGGTTTTATTTATTACATATCCATCTGATTACTCTTGCTATGAACTTACTGCCATCTGCCAGAAAGAAAACCAAAACGCTACCACCACCAGAAAAAAACCCTTACAGTTAAAATATATTTCTTTATGAACTACAGTCTTTGTAAGTACAGTTCTGGTACTGTCAGATGGATGGTGTGCTTTCTGGATTTATCAAAGGTCAGTGATGTTTCTTCATGTTTCCAGTGTCTTTGAGTTCAAATTAGTGTGTTTTCAACAGAACAATTCGAGTTTGTGAAAGCAAGACTCAGGTTTCTGAAAGCTGCCCCTGTTTTCAGTCACCCAAATATGTTAATATTTAAGTATAAAATGGACATCCAAATGACCTTCTGGCAGCTTTGAAAGTCTTAGCTTATGGGAGCTCTGATGCAATTGCCAGAGTAACAGTCCATGAAAACTGTATATCAGCCAAGTGATTGAAGGAAATTATTGGTAGCCACCATTATGGTTTTGTTTTCATTGGCAAAAATGTTAATGTAGTAGCTTTGCTATTTTGCCTCAGTTTTTCATCCAGACTGCCAGTAATAAAAAGTATGAGTACTTCATTGGAAATGTGATGCTTGCTATAATTCCTGGAATCTTCTCTGTTGTATTTCCTTTTCTCTGTCTTATTTTTATTTCTCTTGTTATATGCATAAAAATTAATCAGATGATGATGTTTGGCATTTGTAAAGCTTAGACTGCTGCTTATATTTGGCAATACAAAGCTCAATCAGGGATCTTTTCCAGTTTTGATTACTTTTGAATGTAATGACTTCTAGCTTTTACGTCCCTGTTACTCACTTACATTTGCAGTTGTAAATATTGTCAAAAAAGAAGAAATACAGTAAAAAACAGTTTCCTGACTACTTTTTAATTACTCCTTTTTTTCTTCCATACCATCTCTCAATAAAGTTTTAAAGCATATGTATCTAACTGACTTCCTTTTCTATAGGAAGTGATTAAAATTATGTTAAATGAAATTTATGGAAACAGATGGGCAGTTATATGCATGATATCAGATGCTATCTCAGTATCTTTAAAATATATCCTTATATGAATATTTACTCACGTAGGAGTTTTTCTCTCTTTAAGAAACACCGATAAGTAATACTATGTGGCGGGTTGACCCTGGCTGGATGCCAGATGCCCACCAAAGCCGCTTTATCACTCCCCTCATCATGTGGACAGGGGAGAGAAAATGTAACGAAAGGCTCGTGAGTCAGGATAAGAACAGGGAGATCACTCACCAATTCCCATCATGGGCAAACCAGACTCAACTTGGCAAAAATTAATTTAATTTACTGCCAATCAAATCAGAGTAGGATAATGAGAAATTAAAACTTAATTTAAGAAATCTTAAAACACCTTCCCCCCACCCCTCCCTTCTTCCTGGGCTTGGCTTCACTCCCGATTTTCTCTACCTCTCCCCACCAGCAGCGCAGGGGGACGGGGAATGGGGGTTGTGGTCAGTTCATCACACGTTGTTTCTGCTGCTCCCTCCTCCTCCGGGGGAGGACTCCTCACACTCTTCACCTGCTCCAGCGTGATGTCCTTCTCATGGGACACAGTCCTCCAGGAACTTCTCCAATGTGAATCCTTCCCACGGGCTGCAGTTCTTCATGAACTGCTTCAGCCTAGGTCCCTTCCCTGGGGTGCCGTCCTTCAGGAACAGGCTGCTCCAGCCTGGGTCCCCCGTGGGGTCACAAGTCCTGCCAGCAACCCTGCTCCAGCCTGGGCTCCTCTCTCCATGGATCCACAGGTCCTGCCAGGACCCTGCTCCAGCGTGTGCTTCCCACGGGGTCACAGCCTCCTTTGGGCACCCCCCTGCTCTGGCGTGGGGTCCTGCCTGGGCTGCAGGTGGAGATCTGCTCCAGCGTGGAGCTCCATGGCTGCAGGGGCACAGCCGGCCTCACCGTGGTCTTCCCCAGGGGTTGCCGGGGAACCTCTGCTCCGGCGCCTGGAGCCCCTCCTGCCCCTCCTGCTTTGCTGACCTGGGTGCCTACAAGGCTGCTCCTCTCACACATTCTCACTCCTCTCTCCAGCTGCTGTTGTTGAGCCACAGGTTTTTCCCCCTTCTTAACTCTGTTACCCCAGAGGCGCTGCCACCGTCACTGATGGACTCAGCCTTGGCCAGCGGTGGGTCCATCTTGGAGCCGGCTGGTGTTGGCCCTGTCAGACACAGGGGAAGATTCTAGCAACTTCTTGCAGAAGCCACCCCTGTAACCCACGCCGCTACCAAAACCTTGCCCTGCAAACCCAGTACATACTAGTAGTTAGAATTTGTATGTGAGGAAAGATTAATTTAAGAAACCTTAAAGCCTAATTTTTGTTATATACAAAGTGTATTTTCCTTTTTTTTATCTAGCACAGGCATGAGACCAGTTAAACTGAGTTTGTGAATAACTGCACTTCATGTTATGACAAAAAATGTACGTGGTGATTATCACTGGGTCTAAAGAAAACAAAAATAGTTACGGTGAAAAAAGACATGGAATATCTTCAGTATTTGGGGACATCTGTTCTCTTCATTTGTATGGCAGTACTGAAGTTAGACTACAGCTAACTAACTACTGCTGTGTTCTCCTAGTCACCATATTAAAATATTAGATAACAAAGCTATCACAGTGGTTATGATAGTATGCAAGTTTGGGTAAATTATTAAAGGTTGAAAACTTTCAAGTGTTCCTAGTCACCCAGAGGAATATAAATATAGGCTGTAAGTGGTTATCGCTGGTGCTGTCTCCCTAGGTGGCCATCGAGAATCTCTTCCTTAATTTTGAAAGCTCTTCCAAGAACTGTTTGGAAAGCAAAAGGATCCTGTTATTTTGCCATTTATGTTGCCTCCGCTTTTGCAGCATAAAATATGTAAGATTTATGGAAAAGAATAAAATATTAAAGATCTGCTTTTATATATTTGAAAATTTTCTTAAGAAACATAGTTTGCTGCCAGTGATAATGCCTGCTGAGCTGGAAGTTCAAATGCTAGTGGTATTGAAAACAGAGTTGAGAAGGTGACTTGGCTTTAAGGTGGTGATACTTTAAGTAAAGTTCCAGTGAACAAGTCATCGTGCCTGTTCATTTCAGAAATCTGTTGAAGGGTCCCAGCTTGTTATCACTAAGCTCTATGATAGTGTAAAATGGTTTTGTTTTACTACCATCTATGTAATGGTTTTACTGACTTGTAGAGTTTAACCTCTTGGGGCCAATCCAGAAAAATATAGATTTCAGTTGTTCACAAACACTCTGGCTTTTGTTATATATGTATACTCTTACAGTGCATTGCATCTTCAGACTCTTTTACAATGCTCAGCTAACTCATAGCAATATTAGGATGACAGTCTCTCTGCATTTCACACAAACAGAAAAGCTGAGGTTGCAGCACTCATTGATTAAGCTGTAATAAATAATTGTACTGAGGTATGGTGTCAGCTTCGTATTCAGCTCAACTGATTTCAAAATGAAAAACTTTCCTCTGAGAAGTTTTTTCTTCAGTGTTAATATATTTTTATTTTTCAGGCAGATTCAGAAATAAATATTGTTAGAATGGTCCAAGTGAATCAGCCATGTTTTCCAATTCAAACAAATATTTAGAAATGCTCATCATTAAGCTATGCGGGAATTTCATCTAGTGTATTAACTTTTGAAAAATATTTAATCAGGCATGTTTAATCAAGAGCAACAGCGATCAAACCAGTAGCTATACTGGTAGTGAAACTCCGTCTGGGTTAACGGCTTTATTTTGTGCTGTATTCAGTCCATCTTTTTCAAGGAATCTCTTCAAGGATAGTATTCAGCCTTTAATTAAACATAAAAATTGCAATTGGTAGAATGAATTTTATTATGTACTTTATTTCGCTTCACCTAATACCATGTATGTTTAGCTTCAAATATTTTCAGTTTTTCATTTATTCCTTGACTTTGTCCTAGAATATGTAGCACATACTGTAAAAGTTATAACTGATTAATATTGTATTCTTTTCAATTACCACTGTACTTTAAATACTACTTAGATATTCTTACCAAATTATTATATACTGTTCTTAAAATATTTACTTTTTTCAGTGGTTGAAGTGGTATTCAGGAAAAATTTACATTTAAATTATATATCTGTCTTGAAAAATGGCAGGACACACAGGATAAAAAGAGGGAAAAAGTGATTCCCCAGGTTTTCTCTTCTATCAAATGTGTGTTTCAAATTTGTCATTGGCAAGTACTCAACTTTGCAAAAAAATTTAGACTTTGGAACTGAAAAGTGGATGTTTATTCTGCAATCTGACTTATTTTTTGAAGATAGAATCACTGTAGAATTTTGTTAACAAGGAAAGTGCTGATTTTTTTTCGATTGTTTTGGATAGATTCTGATTATTTATATGGTGTGAAATCAGTCATTGCCCCAATAAATGTGGTTTTTATCCTTCTGCTTATGCTGTTGAGAATCCTAGTTCTTTATCACTGGAAAGGAGAAGTAGGATTTCAGGCCCAGTTCCTACACAGATTTACACCTCTGGACAAGTGTCTGGTTTAGCTCTCCTTCCTTCTTTTGTGGCTCCTTATGCTGTGCAGGTCCTTGCACTTTGCTGTGTGTCGGTGAGGACTTGAGTGCTGTTGCCTTGCTATAAAGGCTGATGCAGGGTTCCACTGCCTCAGTTTAATTCCTCTAAAGATGCAAAGATTTTTTTTAATTATTATTGTTTTCCCCTAACAAGATTCTGACTTGAAAAAGTAGCCAGAGCTTTTGATACACGAAGAAACAAGAATAACAGACTTCTGAAGCAACAATCCAGAATTCTGTCTGATTATTTCTGCTTAGGTTTTTTTTTTTAATGCAATTTTTTCTACCTACCTTTAGTCTTTATGATTTTTGAAATATGTGCTGAGAGAGTTGGATAATCATATGATTAAAGACATATCTTAATGGTGTATCGTAAGGTCAGAAGATTAAATCTGCAGGGGCTGCCTCTTGACATTTTTCTAAAATTTCCATGTGCCTTTTCTCCAAACTTTCTTACCAAAATTTTTACAACTTTTTTTCTATTAAGAAGCACATACTATACATATGCACACAAAGAAAAATCACTAAATTCCTCGCTTTCAGACCCTATTAGCTGCTAGTTGAGTCTGCAGTCATTGATAGCTATTGTAGGCTGCTTGTCCTCCCTTATGTTAGTCATTAGTAGTGTCTAGTGTTTGCAGAATGCTTTGTGGGTGGGTTTCACAACTGTGTGCTGACAGCATTGAGACATGCAAGATGTATGGTTCTTTTGACTCTGGGTCATGCAGAGGTGTCCATCCAAAGCTGAAGGATGCTTCCTGCCAAACCTGGAACTTGATCTAGAGTTGTAAGTCTTTACCATTATCTGCTCTCAGCAAGCAGGTAAGAAGCCTTTTGTTAAAATGTCTCATCTCCAGAAATAGTTGCTCAAAATAGCAAGACCTTGCCATCGATTACCTGCTATGCTAATTCTTCTGGCTGTCATATGATCTGCTGTTAGTGATTTTGTAACCTCTTTTATGAACCTAGGGGTTGAGTGAAAACTTGGGATGAGAAAGAAAGCTTCCATCTCCTGGGCAGGCTTTCTTATTACTTATAATTGCAGTTTCCTGAGTCTTCAGCATCTTCAGGGTCTGCAGTGACGCTTAGTGTACTGCCAACACTCTGGAGGACACCTGAACTTCAACACCAGCATCTCCTGTGATGTCATGAGACCTACAGTATCCAGACCATGGATCCTGCCTCATACTGCACCAAATGTCTCCCTCCTTTATCTCTCTGTGCTGCACAGGGTGTCATTTTTCTCTTCCCACTTCTGTACTAGGTTTGTCCACATCCCATCTGTTGTATCCTTGCAACCCACCTACTCTTTACTCACTTACTTTCCTAATTTGGCCCTCTTAAAATAAAAAGGCAAAGAGCTCTGCTCCAATATATGGTTCAATATTAGAAGTGATAAACTATGATGTCTCTCTCTCCCAGCATCAATTACTTTACCTGAACCACATATGAGCCCTGTTTCACGCCTCTGTATACCTGTTCTGCTTTTCCTGACTTTTCCTATTCCCTTCCACCATGATCTTTCCTGTTTCCCTGGGACTCCATCTTTATTTCAGTCCTCCTTCATTTTTCATCTTACAACCTGTTTCTTCTCCTGTTCCTTGTTCTGCTTTGTAGGAGTCAGGCTGCCTCTTCCTTCATTTGGTATCATTTGGCATGACTGAAAGCAAGTAAAACCAACATTTTATTGCATTGACATGGAAAAAAACTCTAGTGGATTGAAGTCAGGTGGTGCTTTCATCTGTCAGCCTCTTCTGGATATTGTTCTTTCACTGGTTTGAAGCAGTTCCTGAACTTCAGTGTATATAGGCACATCAGGTGGGCTGTATGTTGTAAAGATCCTAGTGTTTCAAGTGAGGTCTGACATCCTTGCTGAGATGCTCTCCATGCTCATCCTTGCTCTCACCAGCTCATAGATGGAAGAAAGATGTAGCTAGTGTAGCAGAAACCATGTCAGGAGTCCTACTTTTCATCATAAATCGACACTCTTAGAATGGAAAACACATAATGTCTAACCTGATAATGTTATAGCAAATGAAGAAGGTTTGACTGGTGAGAGAAATGGTGATTTGGAAGCAAGAAGAGTCATTTCTGATGTGTACTTGCAGTCTCTGGTGTGTGGTTATTTTCAATATATGAGATGTGTTTCTTTAAAATACAGAACAGGCATATGAACTTAAGCTGTGAAACTTTGAATTGCATGATTAATGTGTGGACAAAAATGTAATTTTTATCTGACTTTAAAAACAGTTAGGCAACCTTCTAGCCCCACATTTTGAAATTAAGATTCCTTTGCCACTTTCCAAATAAGTCAAATGTAAAATGAGAAAAAGCTTGTAATGTATTCTTGTAGTTCCTCTGCTGATTATCCTAATAGTGTGATTAATAAAATCACTACGTGATTTTACATCATACAGTCTTGGATACCAACTTTTGAAAGAATGCTTCATTCCAACTCAAACTGAAAATACCTCCGTGTGACTTATTGTACATGTTATCGGAGAACCTCACGGTATCTTCTATCAATTCTTGACTGCAAAAACCCCTGGTTGCCCTAAAGAAACAGGAAGAACACTGGATTTTGTAAAATACTGGCAGTCAGGCCAACAAGCTGTCGCAGTGGACCGTAGTGACAGACATGGCAAGTATATGTTATTCTCCGGCAAGTATTTGTTATTCTCTGTGGCAGTTTCTGAGTCGGAGTGGGGAAGTGCTTTAATGCTGCTGAGGCCAAGGGAATTCGCTGTGGCTGTGGCTGTGGCTGTGATGGTGGTGAGGCATATGCTGTGGGGTCCCGGTGTGTCTTGCTCTTCACTGATATAGGTAGGATTAAAGTTGTGTGATGAAGCAGTTACCTGGTCCTTGGGGGTGCTTTTTTCAGAAGAGCCCTGACATTCCATGGGGTACCCACCCAACAACATAGCAGCCACACAAAGATAGTTGAGTCTCACTGTTGAAGTGATTGGTCTGGATTCTGGGTGAAGAAGATCCCGATTCCAAAATGTCATCAGGCACAAGGTCTGTAGTCACAGTTCCCTCCATGAGTCACGCAGGGGTTTAAGCAGGGATGGAATTACAGAGCAATGGCCACAGGCAATACTGCAGCTGTCACACTATCTGAATATCATGAATTCATTAATCACAAAGTTTGTCGTAATGTGATTGTCCCTGATCTGGGGATGTGTGGTTGCCAGCAAGATTGTCAGGATTGCACTTTGACTCCCCATGGAAATAGTCTTTATTTACTGTATAATTAATTGGTAAGTTAAATGGCTGAATAAAACAAGGCCTGGCATTAAGTTTGATGCTGTTTTTCTGGCAGCCCCTCAGGGCAATGCTCTCCCTCTCAGTGTTCCCAGCATAATTAAATATCATTCATCCTTTGAAGGACTTCCTAGGTAGGAAGGAAAGAAAAGAGAACAGTTGGAGCAGGGAGGGTGTAGGGGAAATACAGAGAGCAGAGTGAGGTACCTTAGCATGGGGGGAAGGGGGAAGCGGGGACAATATAGGGACAGCATTTGGGGCAGGTGGAGGTGGTTAACACAGGTCCTTCACTTGTAGCTGAGAGCAGCTGAGGATCTCAAGTGGTTCAGAAACACAAGCAAGTTAGGGTATCAGCTGATGCCCTGTAACACTCTCTGCATATTTAAAAACTCTTATGCCTTCGGCTTTCTGGTACCTTTTTTTGGTCGATATACTTGTAAGTGCTGGGAAAATGTTTTAGAAGCATAGGGGACTATGTTTTCAGAAGTGACCACTGCTTTCAAATAGCTCAGTTTTAAATGTGTAACCTGAAATACACCAGGACATAATTTTACAGGGGTTTGTAACCACAGCTCCTGTTTACTGTACTTTGAATTTTGGATACAACATTTGTGGATTTTTAACCACAAATTTACTTTGGATGGAATCCATGAAATTGTTGTTCCCCTGCAAAAACACTGTCCCAAAGTGATTTTCTAGTGCCCATGTGATGACATTAGGAAAAAACTACTAGATTCTGGGTGCAATCTGTGCATTTTATTCAACTCTGAAAGTAAAAGAAATATTACACTGCAAGAAAAGCATATGATACTAATTTGCAACATCAGAAGTTTGTTCCAGTGGAGTTTACAAGTTCTGATTATGGCACTGTAGTTTATAGAAGTTAAAAAGCATTTTGTAGATTATGAAGTAAGTTAAGAACTACAGCTTTGCAGTTTTCATTGAGAATCACTGATGATAAAGAGGGTAGAAATTTACTCTTAACTGAAGGCCTATGACTAATTCAGGCTTTTTTCTCTCTCAGCAGGGATAAAAGAGAAGGCAATGGGTGGCACAGGATGTATTGAACTAAAAAGTTAAAAATACAGAAATGAGTGTAGATTGGGCCTGAGGGTAACAATCAGAAAGCATTCAAAGAACAAATCTGTTGATGATTTTCTATCTAAAAGATAGGTACTTTGTAGAGAGATAGATTAGATAAAGGATCAAATCCTGGACCTCATGGATTTAAACTAGCTGAGTTTCTAGCCCAGAGGGATTGCCGTTCCTTTGGGGGTCTGTTTCGCTGCTCTCCTCCAAATACTACCTGTCATCAATTACACTCCCTATTAATGGCAGCACGTGGCAATCTGGCAAGGATTTGGTAATAATTTTATGGTAACTTGCATTTTCTGCAGCTTTGCTGTTGTCAACCTTCATATATCTGTTTAAAGTACCTGATTTTTGCCACAGGCATAAGTGCTCAGAGCTAAATTGGGGCTGACTGCTGTCGCTGCTAAGGGCGGGAGGGCCACAGAGCAGAATGTTGCTGCTTTTGACCTGAAAACTTGCCGAGCACAATCTCTGCAGGGAATGGCAGCCGAAGGTCTGCGGGGCCCTGAGCCCAGCAGTGCCACAGCTCTGGCGTATCTGTCTTTGTGCCTTGCTGAGAGTGATTTGGAGCAGGGGCCAGAGGGGCCCTTTACTAGATCTCACTTTTCTTACTTAGTTGCCTTCATTTCAGTGCTCTGACCAAGCATCAGCTAAATGTTGTACAATTTATTTATGATGCTGTGTGTATTCATTAGATGTGCAGAATAAAGTACAGTGAATCCGTGAGGAAAAAAAATAAATCAGTGAATCAGTAGCTGGAGAAAAACTGTTATTAGGCTGTCAGCTGTTCTCAACAGAGATTTTCAGATACATGGCACAGCAAACTTCAGCCAAGTGACCTAGAAAGGTGTATGCTTTATCTAGAAGTCAGCCCGCGTCTCAGGCAATAAAGTATTGCAAGTTAATGGTTGGTGGCTGTGTGCTGACCTCTGATGGGCTTGCCCTGCTGCAAACAGATTTCTGCTCTTGCCCCGCCTCTGCTAATAAACAGCATAAGCTCTTACAGCTCATATGCACAGAGAAGGAGTTATTTCACTGGGACAATTTTTATTTTAGTCAGCCTCTTTCATATATTTCCATAAAACTCTCAAGACTGTTGGTGGTTTACCATCAGGTAGGCTGAGGCTGCAGTCTGCTGTGCTGACCAGGGTTATAGCTGATTTACTGAAATGTTTTGACTGTCTGTACCCTTCTGCTATCTTCTATACATGCCATATGCTCTTTGGCACATTTACTATCATATTCTGTCTTTGCATTATGCCAAGTCCTGAGAACTGACTTGGATTTTACACACTACAAGAATACCACTATTACTATACTCTTCCTTTTATAGGAGCTGTTGTAATCGTCTCTCTAAGGCTTAATTTCCAAATCAACACTGTAATATTTAATGCTTTGAAATTAGGCTAATTGGAGTGTGGATACCACCAGCTCCTACCTCATATAATCACTGTCCTGAAGCACTGCTAGTGATAAAAATGGGGAGGAAAATATTCCAAGTATATTTGGTAGGATATGGATTCTCCTAGTTCACCACTTCTGTTGGTTTCTAAGCACAACAGCAATTCTTAGATCCCTCAGAAGTTCAGACATGGCAGCAAAATCCATCAGGAGCCCACACTTTCCAGAAAAGTAAGATATTACCAGTGTCGTGGTTTAGTGCCAGCCAGCAACTAAGCACCACACAGCTGCTTGCTCACCCCGCAGTGCGATGGGGGAGAGAATCGGGAAAAACTCGTGGGCTGAGATAAAAACAGTTTGATAGGACAGCAAGAGAGAAGGAAACAACAATGATAACAATAATAATAATAATAATACCGACAAAGGAATGTACGAGAACAATTGATGCCCACAGCATCAGCGATTGGAGCACAAGTCTTATGAGGAGCAGCTGAGGGAACTGGGGTTGTTTAGTCTGGAGAAGAGGAGGCTGAGGGGAGACCTTATCGCTCTCTACAACTACCTGAAAGGGGGTTGTGGCGATGAGGGTGTTGGTCTCTTCTCCCAAGTAACTAGTGATAGGACAAGAGGAAATGGCCTCAAGTTGCGCCAGGGGCAGTTTAGATTGGATATTAGGAAAAATTTCTTCACTGAGAGGGTGGTCAGGCATTGGAACAGGCTGCCCAGGGAGGTGGTGGAGTTGCCATCCCTGGAAGTGTTCAAAAAACGTGTGGATGTGGCGCTTCAGGACCTGGTTTAGGGGACATGGTGGTGCTGGGTTAATGGTTGGACTTGATGATCTTAAAGGTCCTTTCCAACCTAGTGATTCTGTGATTCTGTGATTCTGTGATTGCTCACCACCCCGTGATCGATAGCCCATCCCCGAGCAGTGATTCCTGCCCCCCGGCCAACTCCAGTTTAAGTACTGGGCATGACATTACATGGTAGGGAATATCTCTGTGGCCACTCTGGGTCAGCTGTCCCGGCCGTGCCCCCTCCCAGCTTCTCGTGCACCTCCTCACTGGCAGAGCATGAGAACCTGAAAAGTCCTTGACTTAGTATAAGCACTACAACTACTTAGCCAGAACTAAAACTTCAGTGTGTTATTAACATTATTCTCATACCAGATCCAAAGCACAGCACTATGCCAGTTATCGGGAGGAGAAAACCAACTCCATCCCAGCCGAAACCAGGACAACCAGTCAAAATGCCTTGATGATGTAGGAATTTTGCCTCCAACCTAATGTCTGGTACTCTCACGATCCCAGTGGGACCCACAGCCTTCTGAACGCATGCATTTTTTTCCAAAAAATATGATTATGTTCAAAGACACACGAGTGCTCTAGCAAACTTTCTTCTACTAACCTGCTTTGAGTTATAGGCATGGTTTATCTTGAGGACTCCAGAGGTTCCCTGAAAGGATTATAATGCAATTAATTAACTGAAAGGAATATTATGATGAATAAAGAAAAAGATGTTGAATTTTCTTTACATGTGCGTCTCCTAGCTTCATAATATGTACAATCTGAGTATTCATTTAATGTAATTTTTCTGTGTATCTCATTTTCCAGATTTCTTCACCTGCCTCCAGAAAGTTCATAATTAAGAAACATAATGAGGCCCACATGTTCTTCAGTACTATTGAAAGCACTCATAAATTAATAGCAGGAGAAGGCTGTTACTGTAAGTGCAGATCAACTACTAGAGGTAGATGTGGCATACCTATTGCCAGCAAGTTTTTGGAGGTATAGTATCAATGGTATAGACCAAATTGGAATTCTCTGTGATGGTTTTGAGGGGCATACATGGTAGCACTTGTGCACTAAGAGCACCAGCCAGTAAAACTTACTTTGCTCTCTAAAGAAAGAGTGTAATGAATAGTGTAATGCATCCATATAGATGTATTGATGCATAGAAACACATACATATGTGTGGACACATCTGGAGCTGGGAAGTTCCAATATCAAAGACAAACCAAAAGGGACAGAATAAACTGACATGAATCTGTTGTGTACTTCTTTCATTGTTTTTTGCAGAACTTGGCTCATGATTTCCGCTCTGATTGGTTAGTGCTACCTCAGTGCCGTATTGCCTATGTCAGGCCTTCAACCCAAGCTCTTTGATCAGCTTATGATGATATTTCCCCCCTCCCTATGCACCTTTACCCTTCTGGATATCATCGAGGCTGCAATATTTTTCTTTTAAATTTGACATTTGAGTATTTTCACATTGACAGTTTGTTTTTGTGCTACAAGAATGGTTGGTTTTGCCCCCTATTTGGCTTTTTGTTTTTTTTTTAATTAGCTCCCCTAAGTAGCCTAGCCAGCTTGTTCCTAGCAGATTGGTTGCTTATCTGCCAAGAAAGAGGCAATCAAAATTATGTAGAACTTCTCTCTACAAACAGGATTAACATTACACCAAGCTCAAGCTTTCTGTTTTACAAAAGATTTACTTCCACAGCCTTTTGCTTCCTTCCTCCCTGCCACCCCAGTCTTTGTTTGTGGGACAGACAGGCTTGCTGGGAAAAAAAAAAATAATCCTGTCCTTCATTGCCCTTTTAAGTTAATTCTCTGTTGTCTGTGAATGACTGAGGCAAATAGTACTTATATTAAAATCTGTAGCCCTGTGGGTTCTGATGATTTCAGAAATCTGTTCAGTGCACAGTCCTGGGAAACCATCATATCCATCCTCCTGGGCATCAACCTTTTGCAGATTTGTTTACTGTTTCTCTTAGAATGGAAACGTAAACAAGGATCAGATTACTTCTTTAGGAAGTTGGTGATCTCTTTATTCATACACTTACAGCCTTTGGGCTGGCCTGCACAATTCCATAAAAATATCTGTTCTACTCAGGTGTTTACAATTTCAGGGACATTTTGTGAAATTTCTAAACTGAGAAGCTGATACTGCTGATCTGTTCTTTTTTTGTTCAGTTGGGTTTGTTTGTTTGTTTTTCCTGGAAGCTTTTTTCTGTGTAGAATGTCACCTGGTTTATTTGCTTCTGGTAAATTAACTGCAAAGGCTTCTAATTTTCAGTCTCTCTTACTCTTTAATATTTTCTTCCTTTGTTTCCTGATTCTTGTGTGCTAATGTTTGATTTTCATGTATTTTTCAGGTTCACATCTTCTATACTTGTCCTTTCAAATTATTTTAAAGCTCTTCTTCCACAATGTCTTTTCTGGATAGTTACTTAAACACACTTTCCAGTAGAAGTTAATCTTTTCTTACCTGAAGCCAGATAGCATGGTTTGGTGGTGGTTTTTTTTCTTTTTCTTTTTCTTTTTCTTTTGGGGGGGATGGCAAGCCTGATCATTGGCTCCTGTGCTCTTACTACTGTAGTGGTATTCCCTGTACTGGACTAAAATAAAGAATAAAATAAAATCTTTGAGCAGGCTGTCCTCTGTCCTCATGTACTACAGACAAGAACAGATATTATGAATTGCTCTTTTTAGTAGTAACATGCAAAGAGACATTGGAACAAAGGATTATGTTCAGGGTAATATCAATTTCCTAGTTGTTTTGTAAGAAGATTAAGGGAAAGGGTGGGGGGAGGCCAGCCTACCTACTCCAACTAATGACTATCATCTCATATGCACTGTTACTGGGAAAGAACATAAAATGGAGAGTGGTGGCTGAGCAGAACTGGTATTGTTAGGAAGCTGTTCAGATTTTGGAGAGCTTCCTCATGAAGAAGACCAAATACAAAGGATTTTTCTTCTACTGTGAACCTTGTGGTTTAGGAAGTTGCTCTGCAATTCAGTGTTTCCCTGATAAAGTGTTTCACTTCTATCTTGATTATACATCCCTTCATTGCCACAGCACAGGAGCACACGACTCCCGGGACTTGTGATCTGCAGGGGCTTATGAGCTGCTCAGATGCTGTCCCCTGATCCAGGCCCCTCTGTGTGACCTGGTCACCTGAAAGCATAACTGCCCAAAGAAGCTGGCTTGCCCCAAGGTGCCATTCATACCTCACAAAAGAGCAGGGATATGGCAGGGATGATAAGGGTTATCCCCATCTTATAAACCATTTCCTTGGCTCCCTGAGGTGTAAGGTCTGAGTCTCCTGTCTTGCCTAGGTAACTATTTTGGTATGAGTCTTGAAGGCAGGTGGCTTGGTCACCCCTTCTCAAGTGTCTATCAGTCATAGCTAGCACCATGCAATCCCATAACATTCCCATAACTGCATCTTCTGAAAAGGCATAGCTTTTCCATCAGACCAACCAATTGCCAGAAATGGAACAGATTAGCACCTTTGTTATCTATCCTTAATTAAAATAAAATCCCCCAATCTTGAGTGATTTGGAGCATTAAGAACAAATGAGCCAGAAAAATTAATTACCAAGAAGGGAATGCTTAAAATAAGATGGAAAACTGATTGTGTGTGGGTGTATGTGTTGGTTTTGCTTTTATTTTTCTCCCTAATGGAGGTGATAAAGAGGTTAAGATGAAGTTTAGGAGCAGATAGGATGACAGAGGAAAAGGGGTAAGTGTGGATTTTGTCACTGACATTTTAAGATCAAGGTCTAGGAGAAAGCTAACTCTGACAAATTATGAAATAGTAGCTTCACAGTATAATGTGGTTGGCATATTAATTAAAATATATACATTTATACATTTTGGTCCATAATAAAGTTGGAATGTGAAAATGTGAAATCTGGGGCTTTCCCAGTGTTAGATTTTCCATTTGAGGCATTGTGTTTTAGAAAGCAACTATGAAGTGTAATTATCTTCAGTCAACATCAACTGTAACATCAACTGTATTCTTATGCTGGTTTCCATACTCGATTTATTAGTACATTCCAAAGTAAATTGCTATCATGGGGAATTCTGTATAAAACTCTTATGTTTTAAGTTTAGTGAGTCTTTTGTTATGTTTTGCTTTCAACTTTTAATTGTGGCCATTTATAATTCATCCTTTGTATGATAATGTGTGAGGATAATCTGCTAAGAAGAATATTCTTCTTCAATTAAACTTGAATGGATGGATGGTGTTTTCTTGCTTCTCTGTAGGATCACCTAAAGGACATGCGTGAAAAGCAAATGTGTTTATCTAAAATACAGCTAAACCTAATTTAACTAATGTAGTTCCTAGCTGCTCCTAACATCTGTGAAAATAATTTCACTCCAGGCTATTTTAATGTCAGCTTGCTTTTTGAGACTAATTGTTAACACACGATAATCATCATATATTATGTAGAGTAAGAAAGCAAAGACAGGCTATACAACGTAAAATGGCTTGATATCTTGAAATTACTTACTCTTCAGTTTTGCTTTGTTGCTTTCTCTGTGCATATATTTACAGTTTATGTAAATAATTTGTGTCTGTGTTTCATAGAATCATAGAATGGTTGGGTTGGAAGGGACCTTAAAGGTCATCTAGTTCCAACCCCCCTGCCATGGTCAGGGACACTCTCCACTAGACCAGGTTGCTCAAAGCCCCATCCAGTCTGGCCTTGAACACTTCCAGGGCTGGGGCACCCACAACTTCTCTGGGCAACCTGTTCCAGTGCTTCACCACTCTCATAGTGAAGAATTTTTTCCTTATATCTACTCTCTTTCAGTTTAAAACCATTACCCCTTGTCCTGTCACTACATGCCCTTGTAAAAAGTCTCTCTCCAGCTTTCTTGTAGGCCCCTTTCAGGTACTGAAAGGCTGCAGTAAGGTCTCCCCAGAGCCTTCTCTTCTGCAGGCTGAACAGCTCCAACTCTCTTGGCCTGTCTTCATAGGAGCTCCAGCCCTCTGATCATCTTCATGGCCCTCCTCTGGACCCTCTCCAACAGGTCCATGTCTTTCCTGTGCTGAGGGCCCCAGAGCTGGACGCAGTACTGCAGATGGGGTTTCACCAGAGCAGAGCAGAGGGGCAGAATCACCTCCCTTGACCTGCTGGCCACGCTGCTTTTGATGCAGCCCAAGATACTGTTGGCTTTCTGGGCTGCAAGCGCATGCTGATGGGTCAGGCTGAGCTTCTCATCCACCAGTACCCCCAAGTCCTTCTCTGTGGGGCTGCTCTCAATCCGTTCTCTGCCCAGCCTACATTTGTGCTTGGGACTGCCCTGACCCCTGTGCAGGACCTTGCATTTGGCCTTACTGAACCTCATGAGGTTCACATGGGCCCATTCCTCAAGCCTATCAAGGTCCCTCTGGATGGCATCCCTTCCATCCAGCATGTTGACAGCACCACACAGCTTGATGACATTGTCTGATTTGCTGAGGCTGCACTCAGTTCCACTGTCCTTGTCATCTACAAAGATGTTAAACAGTGCTGGTCCCAATACCAACCCCTGAGGAACACCACTTGTCACTGGAATCCTTCTGGACATTGAGTCATTGACCACAACTCTTTGAGTGCAATCATTCGGCCAGTTCTGTATCCACCAAGAGGTCCATCCATCAAATCCATGTCTCTCCAATTTAGGTGCAAGGATGTCATGCAGGACAGTGTCAAATGCTTTGCACGAGTCCTGGTAGATGACGTCAGTTGCTCTTCCCTTATCCACCAATGCTGTAACCCTGTCATAGAAGGACACCAAATTTGTTAGGCATGATTTGCCTTTAGTGAAGCTATGTTGGCTGTCACTAATCACCTCCTTGTTTTCCATGTGCCTTTGCATAGTTTCCAGGAGGATCTGCTCCATGATCTTACAGGCCACAGAGGTGAGACTGACCGGCCTGTAGTTCCCCAGGTCTTCCTTTTTTCCCTTTTTAAAAATGGGGGTTATGTTTCCCCTTTTCCAGTCAGTGGGAAGTTCACCGGACTGCCACGACTTCTCAAATATGATGGATAGTGGCTTAGCAACTTCATCTGCCCGTTCCCTCAGGACCTGCGGATGCATTTCATCAGGTCCCATGGACTTGTGCACCTTCAGGTCCCTTAGATGGTCTCAAACCTGATCTTCTCCTGCAGCAAGTGGTTCTTCATTCTCCCAATCCCTGCCTTTGCCTTCTGTGACTTGGGTGGTGTGGCTTGAGCCCTTGCCGGTGAAGACTGAGGCAAAAAAGTCGTTGAGTACCTCAGCCTTCTCCATATCCCAGGTCTCCCATTTCCTTCTGGAGAGGAACCACATTTTCCCTAGTCTTCTTTTTGTCACCAACATACGTATAGAAGCTTTTCTTGTTGCCCTTGACGCCCCTGGCCAGCTTTAATTCTGTCAGGGCCTTAGCTTTTGTAACCTGATTCCTGGCTGCTCAAACAATTTCTTTGTGTTCCTCCTAGGCTACCTGTCCTTGCTTCCACACTCTGTAGGCTTCCTTTTTGTGTTTGAGTTTGTCCTTGTTCATTTATGCAGGTCTCCTGATGTTTTTGCTTGTTTCCTCTTTGTTGGGATGCATCGCTCCTGAGCTTGGAGGAGCTGATACTTGAATACTAACTCACTTTCCTGGGCCCCTCTTCCCTCCAGGGCTTTATCCCCTGGTACTATACTGAGCAGATCCCTGAAGAGGCCCAAGTCTGCTCTCCTGAAGTCCAGGGTAGTGAGTTTGCTGTGCGCACTCCCCACTGCCCTAAGGATCTTGAACTCTGCCATTTCATGGTCATGGCAGCCAAGGATGCCCTTGAACTTCACATTCCCCACCAGCTTCTCCTCATTGGTGAGAACCAGGTCCAGCATAGCACCTCTCCTCATTGGCTCCTCTAACACTTGGAGAAGAAAGTTATATTCAGGAACCTCCCGGATTGCTTATGCCCTGCTGTGTTGGACCTCCAACAGATACTGGGTTGGTTGAAGTCCCCCAAGAGGACCAGGCCTTGTAAATGTGAGACTGCTCCTAGCTGCCTATAGAGGACCTCATCTGCTCAGTCTTCCTGGTCAGGTGACCTGTAGCAGACCCCTACTATAACGTCACCTGTCCCTGCCCTCCCTTTAATCCTCGCCCATAAGCTCTCAGTAGGCTCCTTGTCCATCCCCGGGTGGGGCTCCATGCACTCAGCTGGTCATTGACATAGAGGGCGACACCCCCTCCTCATCTCCCTTACCTGTCCTTCCTAATGAGCTTGTATCCTTCCATTCCAATGTTCCAGTCATAGGAGTCATCCCACCATATCTCCATGATGCCAATAAGATCATAGCCCTGCAGGCATGCACACATCTTTGACTCCTCTTCTTTATTCCCCAAGCTACAAGCATTTGCATAGAGACATTTAAGTTGGGCCCCCGATGAAGCTGAGTTACTGGCTGGAGTGGCTGGAATTCCTTTGTGCTGCTCTTCAGATGCTCTCCTGCTGATCTGTGATCCTTCTTCAGGCTCTGGGCATCTATTGCTGGCACTGGCATCATACTGGTGGGAGTGGGATGGATTGAGGTTCCCCTCCCCTAGCAACTTTGGTTTAAAGACCTCTTCATTAGTTTGGCAAGCCTATGACCAAAGATGCTTTTTCCCTTCTTTGACAAATGGACCCCATCAGCTCCCAGTAGACCACGTTTCTCAAAGTGAGTCCCATGGTCTAAGTACCTGAACCCCTGGGTGTGGCACAAGTCCTATAACCATTTGTTGATTCACCAGATTCAGCTGGCCCTTTCAAACCTCTTCCCCTTCCTTTTGACTGGGAGGATTGATGAAAAAAGTACCTGCACTCCAGAGTCCCTTACCTCTGCTCCCAGGGCTCTGTAACTTGATGCTTCTCAGAGTGCTCCTGCCTGTATCACTGGTGCCCACATGAAATGACAGCAGTGGATAATAGTGGAATGTACGAGGCTTGGAAGTCTCTCGGTGACATCCTTGATACAAGCCCCTGGTAAGCAGCACATAGCTCTAGACACTGTCACGTCGGCAAATGGCTGCCTCCGTACCTCTCAGGGGAGACTCGCCTACTTTCCTTAGTTGTGCTGTTTGTTATACAGGGAGCAGATCAGGCTGCCTTACTCAGCTCCAGCATCTCACCTGATGGGATGGGTCTTTCACCTTCGGTCTGCAGACCAGTGAACTGGCTCTGCAGGGGCAGCTCAGGCTTCGGGGGAAGCCTCTTCCTCCTGCTGGTCCTTGCCATTGCAACTGTCTTTTTCTGCGTTATTGCCCCCCCTCCCTTCTGCCTGTGCTGGTGGGGGAGTGTTTGGCTGTTTGGCTGTGGGTTCACTGCAGCCTGTGCTTGGAACCAGCTATCTAACTCCTTCTCAGCCTCCCCGATGTTATGCAGCCTTCTTGCCACCTCCTGCAGCTCAGCCACCAGCCAGAAGAAGTTCTCCACCTGGGCACACCTTTTTTGGGCAGGCCTGCTGCTTGTCCCTGCCCCAGGAGGAAGCTCTAGGCACTGCCTGCAGCCTGAGGCCTGCACTGCAACCTCTCTCCCTTCAGCAGCGCCGTCTGGGTTGAGGCATCGCACACCGCTGGGGTAGATGGTGCAGACCCCCCAGCCAGAACTGCAGCCTTTGCTCTCAGACGAGTGCCCACCATTCTGCCTTGAGGGTCAGGTAGGATGAGTGCCCTTGACCCGTGCAGGTGGTCACAGAACGGTGCCTGGTTGCTGGCTTACATGTACTTCAGGCCTTCCCCTTGGACAGTGGAAAGCCTCTCCTTCGAAGGGGCGCCCTGCCTGTGCGCCCTTCCACACGAACTGCCGCGCCGCGCCACGCCCTGGCGGACACCCCAGGCCCTCTTTGCCCGTCCTGGTCGCCAGCACTCCCCAGGGCTGCCTTTTGTGGGAGTGGGGGTGCCCGCCGGGACTCCTGGCCCTGCCCAGGCCTCGTCAGCCACTCTCCTGAGAGCTGGCAGGTCTCTGCGCTCCCCTGGGGTTTCCCCGGCTCAGGGAACCCCTCTGTGCCCCGCGATCCCCTGCTCCGCTGCGGAAGGCACCTGCACCGGAGCTGGTTGCCTCTGCGAGTGACTTTCCTTTGGCTTGGTGTTCCAGAGAGAAAAAGGAAACATAAAATCTTTACGTGAGAGGAATAATTTTCTCTTCAAGAAAAGAGTGGATAACAGTGAAAAGCCAATTTTCTGAAAAGACCATAGTCTCTTGCAAGCAGCCCACAGGATTTCTCGTTCAATTTAGTATGAAGAGCATAAACACTTGCAGCCAAACTAGAGCGATGATCTGTTTGGGGGTGTGTGCACACTTGTCGAACAGTTTGTTTGAGTCTTCACTGAACTTTGGGTCCAGCACACAGTGATGGAAACAGGCTGTGTTGGCCATCAACGAGCATGATTCTTCAGCTAATGAATGTGTGTGTCCCCTGTGTTCATTTCAGGTAAAACATCTAGACTACAATATTACTGGTGGTGGAAGAGTGTCCACAGAACTCATTGTTTAATAACATGAATTGATCAAGAGCACCACCTTATTGACAGTCAAACCACCTTCTGAAATAACGATAATGAATCAAAGTATAAAACCTCTCCTATGTGTTACTTCTAGCCTTCCTGTGCTGGAAGGGTTGAATTTTGTGCAGTTCTTATTTGAAAAACAGTGCTTTGAGAATGACATAACAAGGTTCCATTTTATATCATGTTTTTGCCTCTCATAAGTGCACAATGAGAGGCTTTACAAGTAAGGCAGTATTATTTTTTTTTTTTTATATATATATATATATTTTTTTTTTTTTAACCAGCTACCAGCATACCTGGGACTGAGGAGTGAGATTCTCGCCATGGACTGTTAATAGTGCTAAAAGGTCTTCAAGACAAACCGTGTGTTCAGTACCTTCATATTTGCATGTTTATAACATGCAGATCAGAATTAGCAAGCAGTTCTGTTGACTCAGGAATGAAAAGCTCCTGTTTGTGCTGTGTTAGCACAGGAGGTTTCATAGGACTAAAGTGCAGTTTTCATTCATGGGGCTGAACTGTGGTGCAGAGTGTAGGTTGATGCTAGAGAGAGCAGTCATGATGCTGAATATTTAAACAGAATGGACCTGTTGAATAAGAATTTTCCCACAGACAATCAGAGTTTTTAAAGTTATTTAGGTGCTGAGATACTAATTTCACCGAGAGTTAAATGCTTAGATAACACATCTGACACACGTTGATGTCTTTGCTGTCTTGTGTGCTACTATTATCTGCATAGGCATCTAAGTGGTAGGAAGTGCTGTGCAAATAAAGATACACTGAAAGAGAATGTTCTCATTCATTATAAAAATGACCTTTGGAAAATACATGATGTGTTAAAAAAATTGCTGTCAAGGTAATATGACCTACTACACACATAGTAGACACCAATTTAAACAGAAATCCTGGTTAAATTGCATTTTAATACCAATGTCATTTTATTCCTCCTTCTCCTGTGTATTTATCAAGCAATGATGTACAACTGACAGTACTGCTCAATAGCAGATAATTTCGTTGTTAAGCATCAGTGTCCTGGCTAGAATTCTACGTTTTCCATCAGTCTTTGTTGTCAGGTTATTATAGATTATCCATGGTTGTTACAGTGTCTCTGTTACTTAATGGCATGTGGTAGATATGACACAATATCTGATATGGCAGTGGACACATGTATTTGTGTTGTGCATTAAACGTCACTACTGTCTGGCAGTTTAGCGCTCTCAACATCTGGCATGCAAATGTTACTGGTCAGCATCTTAAATAATGTGAAGCTATCCTAAGTAGGTGTTCATTTGAATGTCATTACATTAATTGGTCTGCATAGACTTATGGCAAAATTATTAAGGCTATTGTAATGTTGCAGAGGAGCAGAAGGTTGAACACACTGCTTGTAACCTGTGACTGTAAACAAATTCCTAAGCAATTACAAAAGAGAGATAGTTTTGAGAGCTTAGGTAGAAGTATACTGTGATCCCTCAAAGTACCTGATTTATTATAAAGTGAAATGACACATAATTTGGCAATTAGTTGTTGGTAGGAAAAAAGAGGGGAAATCTTTTTTATTATTCAAATGAAGATTAAGCTGAATTCTTCAATAAAATGCATTCTCCTCACTCTATGTGGTGGTACTTGCAAGTTAAAAGGAAATTGATCCCAAACGACAGTTGTTCTTCTAGTAGCATTCCCCTGGTGTTTTCTTAAGGATTTTTCTGAGTTCCTAGAAAACATAAAATGTTCACTTCAGCGAGTAAACAGGCTTCTTCGTTATTTTAAGAATATGAACAATGATATGGTTTAATTAGAATACAAAATGTGAAGAAGGGAACTGAAATATTGCTTTAAATTATTATTAACTCTGAATATTTTGCCACTTTTACAGCATGCAGTATACAAGCATGTAGAAAAAGCATTTTGTCTGATGCAAATTCTTTGCAAATGGTTCTCTGAAGGTACGTGAGAGATGGCAGTCAAATCTAAATTGATGATCTGCCCTATATGGCTTTCACATATGAAAAATGCATGGTTGGTCCCAACCTTAATGGCTGCTGTTCTTTTTTTACTGCATGCTTTGGACCGCTATGTCAAGCTAATACAAACTCAGTTTCAGGGCATGTTCCGTCTATACGATACAGTCTCTTAAAAAGTTCAAGTTTAAACTTCTACATAAGGAAGGGATTAAACGGACTGTTTTTGCAGACAAAGTTTGAGATTGTTTTGTGACCAGAGTAGAGCAGCTGTAGCTCTGGGCAGGGGAATGTACTTCACAGATAGGGAAGCGAGTCCAAGACACTGATCTCTAAAGATAAAACTGCTGGGGTTCCCTGTTGACTTAGCTAAAAGCATCAAGCTATTTAGTTCTTTACCAAACTTGGGCCTAAAGTTTCAGTATTTGACTCACACCTCAGTTCTGGAATGGTAGATGCAGGTATTCATCTGTTGTGTTTTAACCCGCAGGTAACCAAAACAACCACATAGCTTTTCACTTCCCGCCCTGCCCTCTGGGGGATGGGGGAGAGACTTGGAAAAGAAAAGAAAAAAATAATAGTAATAATGTTAATAATAATGATAAAATAATATACAAAACAAATGATGCTCAGCACAATTGCTCAGCACCCACTGGCTGATGTCCAGTTAGTTCCCAAGCCGTGACCCCTCCTGGGCCAACTCCTCCGGTTTATATGCTGAGCACGACATTATATGGTATGGAATATCCCTTTGGCCAGTTGGGGTCAGCTGTCCTGGCTGTGTCCCCTCCCAGCTCCCTGTGCACCCCCAGACTTCCCACTGGCAGGCCAGAGCTCGGGAAGCTGAACAGTCCTTGACTGCTCAGCAACAACTAAAAACATCAGTATCTTATCAACCTTTTTTCATCCCCAATCCAAACCACAGCACTATACCAGCTATCAGGAAGAAAATTAACTCTATCCTAGCTGAAACCAGGACATCATCTTACCTTTCTTGATGGCAGAGTCTTGATGACTTATGGCAGAGAATTTAGGAATGATGTTTTTCCATTTTTTTTCTCATTTAAATATATTAAAAGTATTAGATTGAATATCTAAAATATTCAGCTCACACCTTTTTTTGCCATCACTGCATATAAATAGAGCCTATAATTGTGAGATTTTCAGCCTATATATTCTCTAGCTGGTAGTCCTTAGTGGCTATAAACGAGCTGTAATCATGTAAAAAGTGTAATTAAGGAATTTTTTTAGAAAAATACATGTACTTTTTTTTAGATTGCCCATAATGGCTCCAGTGTGTAAACATGTAATTATGGAGTTTTCTTAAATGCTTACTATTTACTCAATAGGCCGTGAGGGCTACAGAAGGAGCTCTTTATTGCTTTGCAGATCATTGAACTTATAGACTGCATAATAGCTCCTTTGAAGCCAACATGCACTATTTTAATGTGGGTGCTGTGTGGAGTCCACATGCCCACATCCCATTTTAAAGAGAGAATAGTAAACTAACAGAAAAAGCAGTTGTTCCACACTATGGGAGACTTCAGATGTTCTGAAGAACAGAAACACTTACTGATTTAGGGAGATAGTATTTAGGTTTTTGTTCAGTATTTTGTGACTTTTATTTTTAGACTGTATGACCCAGATTGACATTTTTGCAGCTAAATCGTGGCTAACTGAATATAGAACTTCATAAAGTAAAATGTTGACATGATTTAACATTTGGGACATAAACAAACCAATTTTAGTCTTTAGGAACATGATGCTGTTAGGCTTTCATGTGCTGGTATGGGAAAGTCGCCAAGCTGGAGATCAGGAAGGGCAGGAATGGTATATCTCTTCTGCCTGTTGTTACTGAGAGTAGTCAACAGTGTTTTCTACCTGTTCAACTTCCCAGTTTCAGTCCTGGAGATAGCTGGTCACTGAGGTGCCTGACATGCAGACCACTGAGCCTTTGGGACCATATCCTTTTTCCAGGACAGAGGTGAACAGGGAGAAGGCAGAAGCAATTTTCTGCATTTATGCGGGAGGGAAGTGCACAGGAGAAGCAGGGCATCAGGGAGAAGGACCATGTTTGAAGCGCTTGCCAAAATGGAGGGCGGATCTAGCTGGCAGTCTGTGGCAGGGAAGAAAAGCATCCTACAGGTGGTATGGAGGGAAGGGTGGTGTCGTGGTTTAGCCCCAGCTGGCAACTAAGCACCACACAGCCACTCACTCACTCCCCCTCCTGCAGTGGGATGAGGGAGAGAATTAGAAAAAAACCTCGTGGGTTGAGATAAACACAGTTTAATAGGACAGAAAGAGAGAAAGAAACAACAATGATAATACCAACAAAGGAATGTACAAGAACAAGTGATGCCCAATACAGCAATTGCTCACCACCCCATGATCGACAGCCCGTCCCCGAGCAGCGATTTCCACCCCCCGGCCAACTCCAGTTTATGTACTGGGCATGACGTCGTATGGTAGGGAATATCCCTTTGGCCAGCCTGGGTCAGCTGTCCCGGCTGTGTCCCCTCCCAGCTCCCCGTGCACCCCCAGCCTGCTCGCTGGCAGGCCAGCACGAGAAGCTGGACTGTCCTTGACTGCTCAGCAACAACCCGAAACATCAGCACGTTATCAACAGTTTCTCATCCCAAATCCAAAACACAGTCTCACACTAGCTTCTGTGAAGAAAACCAGCTCTATCCTGGCTGAAAACAGGACAGTATCCACCCCTTATTCCATACCATTTACGTCATGCTCGGGTCCTACACTTTTCAATACATTCCAATTATTCATTATTACTCTTCCTGTCTTTTAATATATACACACAGATATCATGTTCTTAGTCCATGGCTGAAACCAGGACAGGTAGGAGGAATGAAATGCCTTATTACTTCTTCAGAAATCATAGTATGGTTGTTTCTGTGTTCTAAGAGCTGGCAGCAAAGATAAGTTAGTTTAAAGAAGCTATTTCTGCAGTAAAAAGGGGAGAAAATGCACAGTATTGTGAAGACCTCAGTAGTGTTCCTGAGCAATGTGGGAGCAGAATATCAAAGCTTCCATTTTCATAATTTCATTTAGCTTCTCTGATATGTAATTAGCTACATCCAGATGCCTGAGAAATTATGTCTGAAGAGTAAAAGTGATAGGAATTCTGAGTCTGACAAGACTAATGAACTAAAAAGCAGAGCATATTCTGATGACTGAGAAGAGGATATTGTTCTTTTCTCCTTCCATAAGAGTTTGTGTCTACCAAGTGCCTCAAAGCAAAATCAGACTCCATCTCAAAATAAATCTTTTCACAAGGGAAAAGAGATGGGTCATTTCAGTAAGTGTGTTGTAAATACCTTAATTTCATGTGCAAGTTTAAATAAAAAGTTGATCACAAATGAGGAATGGATGAGTTTGAAGAATAACTGTGCCTAAATATGAATGCTAGCATTCAAGTTAGAGAAATTAATTAAGGTGAGAGTTCTTATACTGCAGCAATCTGTTAAGATATTTGAGATGAGTTTATTGTGAATGAAGAGTTTGCTGTAATGTCAACATGCATGTCAAAGTTAAGTACAGCACCATGAATTAGGAACAACAACACTGTCAAATTTTATGTATGTCTTTCATTTTGTTTTTATGATGTAGTGTAATGATGTTTCCTTAGCTGACTAATCTGTTGATGTTCTACTGTATACAAAAGGGCCATTAGATACACCAACATAAAAACATTCCCTATCAGTCATTCACAGAAGATTTTATTAAAAGGCAACATTGTGAATATCTGATTGGTTCCTAATTCAGTTTGTAGTTTGTTACTAGTGGCACTAGCCAGCATTGATTTGGTAGAGATGAATAATGTTCTGGCTATACTCAGCCCTTGAATTGGCTTTTCCAGAACCATCGAATCAGCATACAGGTTGCACTGCTTTTATCTTTTATTGAAACTGTTGCACTGATAAGACAGGCCCTTGCAGTCTAGAGCTTTTCAGAATTGCATTCTTTTAAAATATGTATCACAATCATATATGCAAGTAAAATATAAAGAAAAATTATAAAAGGCGGCAACTCCTCCTTTACTCAGCTTATTTGTCTCCTCCTGAACTGAAAATTGCTAGGACTGAAAGAGGTAAAAGCAATGACATTTTAATTATCAGACTGTATCTGATAGGGACAGATGAGTAGGCGATTTCATGTCCTTTGAGATGATGTCCGCATTCTGAAGAGACCTGTTACAAAGTTTTTATAGAGAGAGGACCGAGAAAAGCCAAAATCTCCCTTTTCTCTAGGAAGTGGCATGTGAAATGGGGCTACATATTTAAAGATGACCCATCAGAATAAAACTACTTACAGCTGCAATGGAGGAGGAAAAAGTGAGTTGTTCTCTGGAAGTGTCTGTCCAGGTTAGACATCTGTCTTAGGTTGAGGTGAATTGTCCACAGGATAAACCTATCTGTTTCCACTTACCACAGGCAGCATAGAGTTTCTAGTTTAGTTATAACCAAATTATTTATAGAGGTCTGAAGTCAGATGATACACATTTCACCCAGACTGTGTTACCTGTGAAAGCCCTTGTGCATCGCTTTCAGTGCATTGATCATTGAATGTATTTCTCAGAAATCTTCATAATCTTGCATACTGCAACTTTTAGAAATGAATACTGATGCTGTTTGTAAGGCAAACAAAGAAAATCATTGTGTCTTCAGTATAAAGCTTACCGTGTCAATGTAAGCAAGATTTCAAAATGCCTCTCAGTAGAACACACATCAGTGGAACATGTAAGGAAAGCCTTTCATTCTAGCAACTAACATTTTGCTAATCTATTGTTTATTCCCACCTTGATTCTTCCTTCAACTACCTGGATAAAATCGTACTCTGTTCCCTATCTCCCAACTGTGTTCATCCCCTTTTTTTTGGTAAGCAGCTCCAATAAAAGAGATAGAGTTGTATTTCCAATATCACTTAAATCAGTCAGTGTTGAGAACTGCTGTTTGGGGATTCCCAATTAAAAAACACAACAAAAAATACCAGTACAGGAATATCACATTTAATGTCCTCAGGCTATGCCTAGTTTCAAAGTACTCTTGTTTGTAGCATATATAAACACCAAAACCATCTCTGAATTCTTCAGCTATGAAGTTTTGTGCTCGTGAAGGATCTAGAGGGCAAATCTTATGAGGAGTGGCTGAGGGAACTGGGGTTGTTTAGCCTGGAGAAAAGGAAGCTCAGGGGAGACTTTATCACTCTCTACAACTACCTGAAAGGAGGTTGTAATAAGGTGGGTGTTGGTGTCTTTTCCCAAGTAACAGGCGATAGAATGAGAGGAAATGGCCTCAGGTTGTGCTTAGAGGCTTAGACTGAATATTAGGAAAAAAGTTCTTCACCAAAAGTGTTGTCAAGCATTGGAACAGGCTGCCCAGGGAAGTGGGTGAGTCACCATACTTGGAGGTATTTAAAAGACATGTAGGTGTGGTGCTTAGGGACATGGTTTAGTGGTGGACTTGGCAGTGTTAGGTTTACAGTTGGACTCAATGATCTTAAGGTCTATGATTCTATGATTTTCCTAAAAAGTATATTTTCGCAGAGGGAGAAAACTTCTCTTAGATGTGAAATCTTTAATATCTCAACCTCCAGGTGCAGACAGGTGAAGCATTTTCTGCAGTGCACTTCATAATAAAATAGTCAGTGTCATGGGGAAAATAGAGCCATCAGGTGGCCTGGAGAGTGCTGGGACATTGGACAGCACCCAAAGGAGAGCCGGGGCTGGAGCTCTCCCTGGGAGGGCTGGTCATCTTGGCCGCAGGGGACCACAGGAAAACACTGAAGGTGTGTAGGTAGAGCTGCACATGTTGAGAGCAATTCAGTCAGACAGACTGACGTGGTGGGGAGAAAGGCTGTCATTAAGCATGCCAAACGGTCAGTGTCATGTAAGCTGGGTGCCTGTATTAAGTAAGATTCATCCTTCCTGTTCGTACTCCCTCTTGCCTCTACCCTGTTTTCCTTCATTCCTTCCCCTCCTACTAGAGAGGAGCAGTGGGTGGGTTGGAGGAAGTAGTTGGCGAGGGTCAGTCAGTTCACAGAGAGATGAGATTCAGCATCTCAATGCAGTCAGTACATTTTTTTCAGCTGAAGTCTGGAAACCTTTTCTTCCCTGGGCTATGCACAGAGATTCACTGTGGTGATTCTGTTTCCGTTTCTGCCTTATGCCCAAACTTGTGGATTTCCTTATACAAAGTTGTTTGTGTTTATTGTTATTTTACTTTAAGCACTACTGAGCACTACTTTATTCTTTCTCTGATCCATCCTTGCCTTTCCAGGCCTACTGATTTTGAAAATGGCAGCACACTACTGAGCTACAGCCATATATCAGATATGTTTCTCTGTTCATGACTTACAAGCCTGTGACTTGCCCAGGGTTGCCAAGAAGCTAATTATATCAAATCATCATTTACTTCTTGGGTATAATTCTCATCAGTGCATACTGGCATTTTTATGAACTTACTAAAAGCCCAAGACAAAGAAATCGGAACGTGTGCACGGAATAGTGGGATTAAATACAGTCCCCAGTAAATAATAAAAAATTGTAATCAGCCTCTTCAGGTACCTTAAGAGTCTGAAGGAAAGGACATACAATATAGACTAGTTAAAAAAGAGGAAGAATTGGGCTTCCAGTCACATTTGGAAGGCATTTTGGAACTGCCATTATTGGTATTAATGGGTCTCATGATCAGCTGCAAAACTAACAATGCAGTTTGCTGCACTGGGGAAAAAAATAGTGATGAAGACATTGTAGAAAGAGTTATTTTCTTGTCTGAGTATTAGGCTAGGAATGAAAAAGAGAGAGATTTACAAAATGTTTTTTTTTTTTACAAGCCAAGCTATCTGAATTAACATCATCTAGACTGGCAGTTATGTGTCTCAGTTTATTTAAAGGTAGATTGGTTGCCAGTGGGTTCTTATGGCACTTTTGTCACTCTGAGTTTAATTTAGTGGTCCAGATCCTTTGGGACATTTTAGCTCTGATGACAGAAAGAACTAGGATACAGTATCATCCAAGCCAGTTGTGAATTTCCTGCAATGTGCCCAGCAGCACTGACTAGGCAATAAGTTGTGGTTTGGGACTACCAGCAATAAGTCTGGACAGACATTTTCTGTCAGAATGTTTTTTCAGAAAAGACAGTGCTTCATCAGAATTCCAGTTTGGGTGAAATTTGGAAAGTGAGCCATATGTAAGCACCCACACTGTCCTACCCAGATATGTCTTCCTGGGATAGCTGGTGTTGAAACACCTTCATAGGAGATGAAACTCAGGTTGTCTCTGCTATGCTTAATTTAAAACTTGGTCCCCCAGGTCTCAAGAAGGTGTTCAGATCTGAAGACTATTTACTGTTCAGTATTGTTGCCTTAGGTTTTTTTTAAGATTTTGTTTTAGTTACAGTGTTGAATGTGGAAAGATTTTGAAACCTTGATATTTTTTTGTGGGAGTAAAGCTCTGCTTCTCCCCCCACTCTGTATTTGCCAGATGGTGTACAACAGAGTGGTCCCAAAGCTGTACATGCAACTTGCCAGTTGAAGAGCCAGTACAGATTTTAGCAGTGGAACCTGAGGACAGCACAGAATCTTGACCAACGCTGTTGTTAATGCTCTTGAAGAGACATACCGTTTGTTAACTATGTTTTGAGATTGTATGAGACTGGAAGGAATTGTAAACACTACTGAGGGAAAGAAAATTATTAAAAAAGGAAGAAGAAAAAGTGATGGTGTCATCATGCAATTTGGCAGAGGAACAGCAATTTAGTTTTGAGTAAGGTACCTAGAATGGTTGTCACACCCTGGCTCAAGAAGGTGACATTTCAGTTCTACATATGGAGTATTGCTGCATGGGAACATTTGACAAGGCTACTTTATTTATTGGTATATTTTCACAAGCTTGTCAGGGAACTCCCAAGCTTGGAGTGGGGAGAGGTTGCAGAAGAGTGACTTTAGACATAAAAACCTGCGCAACATTATTAAGCAGCACACAGAACCCTATCTTCAGGTTTTGGCACTTGAGAAATTTTTAAACATTCTGATGCAGCATCAGTGGGTTCTTTTAAATCTATTTCTTAAAGTGATTTCTGAAAACAGGAGAGACATGTTAAATGGTAGGGGCTTGATCTTCCACTAGCAATGTGTAGAAGTGGAACCATTACAATTAATGAGTCACATAGATTTAGCACTAATGTGCATTCTGAGCTGCATTTTCTTACCAAAATTCCTATCATTAAGCTGAAATTAGTTTGGTCCTTACTCTATTTCAGGTAGGGATTTGGTGACTCATCGGCTTTGTAGTGATTCTATGCATGACTTGATTTCACCTCCAGTAGGGCATCGAGAATAAGTTAGCTAGGTACATGACCTAAACAGGAGCAGATGGATACACTATTCTGTAGGTTTTAAGTTAGGTTCTTAGTCTCCAGGTTGACAGAGGTGCAGATTATCATATGTACAAGATAGCTAGGAGAGGAACTGGGTGGCTCCTGTGAGAAACAGATTGTCAATCACACCAGATCCTTTATTCAGTTTCATCTCTTCTGTTTTCTCTATCTTCACTCCAAAATATCTACAATAGAATCTAGGAGGAAGTCAACAGCTTTCTCCCCTCCTGCCAACCTTTTCTTGTATTTCTATAACATCAATCATGAATCTATGGAATCTAATGAAAATAAAAAAAAGGCATCATATGATTCCGCTGGAAGATGAAAATTTCCATTCTCTCTTCAATTTTAAAGTTTATGTTCCTTTCACTTCATAGATCTCTGATCCTTTCAAATGTTTCAGAATTTGACAATAAAAACATTTACCTACAGGGAAAGGAAAACCCCAAACTCCTAAGACTTCAGCTCCTTACATGACAAAAAACTTAACAGAAAGGTTCAATTAACCTGACCCAAGCTCTTCTTTAATAAGCTGCAACTGATCCACCCTAGCCAAAAGACATTAGTATGCCCAGTGTCTGGAAACACCATCTTCTGCTTTTAGGAAGGTTATTGTACCAGTCATTAGGTATTTTCTGTTGAAAGAAAAGTATTACATTTAAAAATCTTTTAGCTTAAACAAGCTGCCAGTACTCATAGAATAGTTTCACCCTCTTCCTCAACTCTCCATCTCTGTAATTAGCACTACACATTGTAGTGCTTTAGCATTTGTATCAAATCACAGGAGGAATAATGTAAAATAATTTTATCCTGCCAAGAAACATTGTCTCAAAAACAGTAGACAGACAACAAAGTGTTGGTTAAACTCAAATAGAGAGTCAGGTGAAATTCCTGAGCCACATAAAATCACATTTGATGATTGCTGAGCTTAACGCTGCTGTGGGAATTATGGCACGAACCTCAGCAAGAAGGTCAGATGGGCACTACTGTGGCAGACTCTGGGTCAGGAGGTGAAGGGATCTGTAAGAAAAAGATCTCTCTGGAACAAATATGGACTTCTGAAGAAAGCACAGAATTGTAAGTCCAAACAGCTGACAACTATTATAGAAGACACAGTTGGGAAAAAGCCTGTACATTATTACTGATATTGAATATCCTATAAGAAAATGCTGCTCTGTTAAAAGAGAAGTAGGAGCAAACACTTCAAACTGCTGTATTACTCACAGATAAAATGAGCTAATGAGATATCATATATATTATGCAAGGAGTTTAATAAAAATCTCATAACAATTTGTGTAACTTCGCAAGAGAATTTTTCCCAGATGGAAGGAAAGATCATCCTCTAATAGTTACTAAAAAAAAAAAAAATTGAAATAAATGCAGGATATGTCCAGGAACTGTGCAACATATCTTAATAGACTATTGCAGTGAAGAGGTAATATGGCATATACTTAGAACAGTTGTACCTAAGTAAACAAAGGCATGCCTTTCTAGCTCACCACTACAGAGATTTTTGTCTAATCTGGATAAACCCTAGCTAGTATTTGTGCATTGCTTTAAGCATGTCATTTTCAGAAATGACAAAACCAGATTGAGACATGTCGTGGTTTAGCCCCAGCCAGCAACTAAGCACCACGCAGCTGCTCGCTCACTCCCCCTTCCACAGTGGGACGGGGGAGAGAATTAGGAAAAACCTCGTGGGTTGAGATAAACACAGTTTAATAGGACAGAAAGAAAGAAGGGAACAACAATGATAATACCAACAAAGGAATGTACAAGAACAAGTGATGCCCAATACAGCGATTGCTCACCACCGAGTGATCGACAGCCCGTCCCCGAGCAGCGATTTCCACCCCTCAACCAGCTCCAGTTTATGTACTGGGCATGACGTCGTATGGTAGGGAATATCCCTTTGGCCAGCCTGGGTCAGCTGTCCCGGCTGTGTCCCCTCCCAGCTCCCCGTGCACCCCCAGCCTGCTCGCTGGCAGGCCAGCACAAGAAGCTGGACTGTCCTTGACTGCTCAGCAACAACCCAAAACATCAGCACGTTATCAACAGTTCCTCATCCCAAATCCAAAACACAGTCTCACGCTAGCTTCTGTGAAGAAAACCAGCTCTATCCTGGCTGAAACCAGGACAGATATAGAAATAGAAAACAGACTATGAAGGAATTTGCAGTAGGAAAATAAGACATTGAAACTTCTCACCTTATGAAGACAAGAAAAGTGGATTTGACAAATACAGTGAGTTGCTTCTCATTCCCAAAAAGAGTCGTCCTTCTGTTAAGAGATAGTACCCCACTGCATTTGCAGAGTGATTTTATACCATCAAGCACTTAAAAAAGGGTAAAATCCATGATCCGTACAGAGAACACTGAAACAGCAATGTTATTGATTAAGACTACATTTCCTTTTCTCTTCATATATTTGAAGTAATTGCTTGGAATAGATTTCTATAATAACTCAATAAATTAAATATAACCCCCTATACCTAATAACATAAAAACTATGACACAAACAATACAATAATAGTAATCTCATTTTTTTAATGTCTCTGATCATATTGTCTAAACAGAGCAGTGAAGTGAGACATAAAGTTATGGTATGTTAAACACAGAATGGTTCAAAGGATATTGCATGCATATGCCAAAGAACACATACTCTTCAGAGTTTGTGATGTATATAATTTAAGACATGCTGTTGAAGCAGCTGGAAAAATTCCAACATACCTTTGCTGGAATGCAAACTTTATTGTGTGGATTTTTCACTGGGTATTTTGTTACATTTAAAAAACTGTGTTTCCAGTTGGTATTTCAGTAGGAGCTGACCAAATGGGCATGAAGTATTAAGCATACAACCAAAGTGTTAAAGGGCTACTGTGTAGTCAATAGGTGTGCCTGCTAACTGCCTGTCAGGAAAAAATGGTGCTGAAATGCTTTTTTTTTTTTTTTTCAGTTTTGGAGTAAAGCTTGTTTTTTAAAGTAGCTTAGGTTTTTTGTTCAATTATCCAGTCAATGATATTAACACAGGGTCTGAATTATGTTTCTTGGTTAATTACTGCTTCAAAATGGGCAAGGGATGAGCATGAAACATCTTTGTGCTTAATCGAGAAAGATGATTTTGCAATAACTGTAATTTTTCAGTGACAGAGCAATAGGTATCTTTTAAAAGCTCCTGTGATAAATACTGTCTATGGCCTTTCCATAAAAGTCCCTTCTTTTAATTTTTGGCAATCTTTTTAAGCAGTGATTTAAAAAGAACTTTAACTACCAAGCACAGCTGGTTAAATTGAAACCTTCCAGAGCTGTCTGTGAGTTCACGTTTTCTCTGCAAAGTACTGTGCTTGAATCCCTACAGATTCTTTAGCTTTCATCCTACTGATGTGAAGCAAATAAGAACCATATATTCTGGCTTCCAGAGCAAATCAGCAGAATATCTCTGTAGCTCCATGCAGACACCTGAGGTCTTCTCAGTTTTCTAATACTTAGAACAGGATATAACTAATTTTTTTGTCAGTATTACACTGAAAGTGGATAAATGACAATTTAGAAATGGAAGCCACTCCAGAGCAGTACACCATTATAAATGTGTAACAAAGCTTCATTTTTGCCATGCCCTGTTTGACCGTTTTTGTAGCTGTCAGTACCTCTTCCTTTTCTTCTCCATATATAAGTACAGTGCTTACGGTACTTACACTTAGATTCATGCACAGAAATCAATCTCTGCTGTTAATGTTCTTTCCACATCTACTTCCACCTGTTTGTGGATATGTGAATTTGAGAGTTTGACTTTCGTAAAATTTTGCTCGTAATATGCATTAGCAGTCCATTAGCCTTAATCATTTGTTTAGCCCAAAATGGGTTTCCACTAGCACCCTTGTGGAAACTAAAATGGAAAAATGATTTGCTCATGAAAGGCAGAAAAGGAGAAATTCAGTGAGATTAGTGCTTTCCTGATCTGTATATCTTTCTGATCAGCCAGCTGGAAAATAGGACTAAAATAAGCATGGTCATTGAAAAAATCGGGATCGCTGACTATACTCATGCTGTTTTCCCACAGGACTCTGTAGAGGTTTCATTCTTTGATTCCAAAATGATTTCTTAAAGAATCATAGATTTTCATGAAATGAAAGATGTTATTAGGTAACAAGTCATCCACTCTAGTTTAGCAACACAGTTATTCTGTCACAGTCAGTCACCAAGTGAGTTATGATGGTTGCAAGTGAATCAAGAATTTCATGTGAGACAAGGATTTACCAGTCTTTCAAAAGGTCTGGAATTTTTTTCCTTTTCATTTTCAGACATTGCTTCATTTTTTATGTAAAATGCTCCAGTATCAAGGAGTTTACAGACAATGGATGGAAAGCATCTACCTTCAGGTATACCATAGCCTAATGATTTTCCCTTCTAGAGGTCTATTATATCCTGATATCTAGTCTTTTCCTTTGTCTAATTTAATGTTCTTATTCCTTATTAAGCATTCTTTGTCAGAACTAGTCAGCGTACTTAGCCTGCTTACTCGTTTTTTTTCTACAAGATATATTGAATTCATTCATAATAGTGTTTAAATTGGCATCACGAGTGTGCTTTTGAAATTAATCTCCTGTTCATTCCCAGCATCAGGGCTATGGTTCATAATCAGGATTGCAACTGGATCCCATTTGGATCAATCTAAACCAGGATTGCCAGGAACAAACCTCATGTGCTCTTGTTATGAAAGCATACTCAGGCCTTGGGACATGATTAGGGCTAGTTGAAAGTAAAACCCTCTCAAATGTGTGGGCATCAGGTCCTCAGCACTAACTGTTTTTCTCAGCAAATCTGCTCCTATTAGTCTTCACTACATGCTAGTGTAGCTGGAGTCATTCAGTCCTGATTCCAGTCACACTATACCTAATGAAGTCTTACGCCAAAGGATTTGTTCTTAGAGATTACACCTCTGACAGTTGTGTCTGGATTTCTGAATATTGAAATTTGACATATATAAAATGTTCTTTTAGTTTTTTTGTCAACCTCATAAGTATTTTCAATTTCTTCTCTGTGTTCTTACTACTGTTTTCTTTTTCTGTGCATGTTATAACTCTCCATTCTATTGTAGATACATTATTTTTAAGGAGAAAAACTGCAGAGCTGCATCACAATATTGTCAAGAAACTACAGGCACAGTTGCTTTCCCCTCCTTTAAGACATTATAAACTTTTTTCTTATTTGTCTTTCATTAATATTCTTAACTCTTAATAATCTTAGTAATCTCTACTGTAGGTTAGAACTGAGACTCGAGGAACTTGCAATCTAGGTCAGGTTGTACCATGGGCCTTGTGGATGGTCATATCATTTACTGCCCTGTATGGCTGTTTCCCATTCTCTGAGAGAAAGAAATAATTTTTGCCCAAATTTCTTAAAGTTTAAGATGTATAGATTAAAGTGTAGGCAAAAGCTTGTTACTAGTGACTTTCAGCTACCTCGCTGAATATATCCTTGTCTTAAAATGTGAGAAGATGATGTTTTGTAGTAACCTGAGCAAATACATAATATTTTAAAAAAACAAACAAACAGGAAATGTAGTCAACTTACTACATTGTTGTGTTTATCTCACTGGTTTAATTTATTTTTTTTCTTTCCTGTGATTATGGATTAGAAATATTATGTAGTCAGAGAGAAGTTCTGATAAAGCTTCAAAGAACAATATCAGACATTAGTGTCATACACTAAAATTGTCTGGAAGAGGACTGCTACTTTACTGAAAGAAATAGAAGCGGATGCTTGTTGGTCAGTAGGCTTTCCTTTTCTCTATTAGCTCCAGGGGAGAGAGAAGTATGTAGGTAGAAATGGTAGAAATATGGTAGAAACATTGTCACCTATGTGAGTATTTCCTGTGGGTTGTTTTGGCTGGGTTTTTTTTGTGGTGTTTTTATTTTTTTATGTTTGGGGTTTTTTTAATGCATACTTTGTGAAGTTAATGGCATAATTTAATGTAAGTCCTTGCCTTTATCTCTGTGGTGAAGGTGGAGTTGACTGAAAATGTTGCATAACTTGGGCAATGCTGAAATAAAGCAGCTGAGACTGGCAGAAACAAAAGCCGTCTTTTTTTCCAGGCGAAATTACTGGTATTGAAATAACTATTCAACAATAAAACATAAAAGTGATACACAGTGGGAGATCATTAAAAAGTATCCTGTCACTTGAATCAGACCATGTATTGTAATGCAGATTATATTGATTTGCTGCAAGTTTCACATTGAAACTAGAGTTTCCCCCAAGTGAGCACAGGTACCAAATCTCTTTGAATTATGGTGGCAAGCAGCAGGGTAGTTGGTACAACGTCTCTCTTACCAAAAACTTGAGATCAAAAGGTTATTAGCAGGAGGTTTTCAAACTTCTTTCTGAAAGCTCAATAAATTATTTAACCAACTGTATTCGTACTATTTGCAGTACTGCTGATGGATAGTTTTTTTTAAAAAGAGCAGTGCTGTTCTGTGCCTTTATTTTTGTTGTAAAGTAGAATATTATTCATGTTGTTCTTTTCAAAGATTAAGAGACATTATCTCAGGCAGAGGCAAGATACCCTTTCCCAAGATCTAAATTCAAATCTTCCATGTCATCGTTCCCTGCAATTACCAAGGCTGTAAGAACATTCCTTGTTGCTGTTTTTTGAAAATGTCCTAACTTTACCAGTTTTACCTTTGGTAGATACTGTATCCCACATCCTCAAAGGATTTGAGTGGGAATAGGAAAAGCCATAACAGAAAAGCATGTCAAGACTGTAGATGAGGCTGCTAGAATTATCCTCTCAAATGATCTACTGTGACATTTGAAAGTATCAAATGTGATAGCAAATTTCTCACAGTTAATCTGATTGGTGTGCATCATGCAAAATAAGAGGTTTCCTCTCATTTAGGTGCCATGATCTCTCATTCATGTCCTGCCAGCTGAAGCCCGTGGCAGTACAGCGTGTCCCAGTTTCCATGACGATTCACAAAAAGTTCTGTGGGAACATGTTCGGTGGTTAATGTCCTGCTTTGGGGAGCTGAGGGACAAATGACTGAGTAAATCTACTGCTGCTGAAGGCCAGTAGCAAGAAGCTTGATTCAGTTATGCTAAGGTCTCTTTTGGTTGCCCTATTAATATGAAGCAATCTGACGGTGGCAGACACAACCCCTGTGTGCAAGGAGTAGCCTACAGCCAAAGCAGCGAGCGTAGTTCTGTGTGAATCTGCTTACAGCCTCCAAAGGGGACTGAACTTAGGAAAGGGGAGGCAATTAAAGTGAGAATGAATCCAGGGCTGTGGGTGCCACTTCTGCAGCCTCTGACAAGGAGAGGTCGGTTGTTGAGGAGGACCACAGGAAGCACAGATTCAGGCAGAGGAGCCTGAACCTCCACTGACTTTTGCTGCTGAGGAAACAGTCTCAGCCCGTGTCAGGGTGCTGGAGTACAAAGTAGTCGTGATTCAATGCTCAACTCATCTCCTCAGCTCTTTGTTGCAAAAATTGCGTATCTGAGAGCTGGGTAAGATCAGAATGGCTCAGCAGCTGGTGGTGATACCTTTGAGGATCACACCACCAGTACTAAAAACTACTATAGATTTTCATAACTTTTCAAAGAAACTGCATTCAATTTCTACTTTGCCTTGATACATCATATCAGCTCTGTCAGATTCTGTTTCACATTAGATCTGGCTTTGAAAATATTATTTTACCATTTCTTTTCCTGAAAGACTTTCCAACTGAAGTGAAGGAGTGTGTTGTGATTTTATTCTTTAGCTTGATTTAGTTCTCTGGAGCAGGTTCTCTCTGCATTCGTATATTGTTGCTGTTACTGAATTTAGCCTTTGCAGAACAATAGCCTTTCAGGCTGTGTGTCCCTCGTGCAGAAGAGATATGATGTGAGCATCTGCTTTCCTTCCCTAGCATTACTCTGTCAGAATGTTCACCTTCCATCTCTAGAAGCCCTTCTTAATCATGAAGAATAGCTCTTTCTCAGAGATCTGTTTCATCTTGGGCATTTTTGCTGTGCCTGTTGTGATGGCACAAAGTTGTAGAGGTGGGATTTTTCTTGTGGCATTTTCTTAATCGGGACTGAGTCTGTTATCTTGTGTCAAATAAACTAATGAATATGGAACATGGTGCAGGCGGTTCAAATCATCCTACAAGCTTAAGTAGCCAATTTCTGTCAGCTCCTGTCAAAATTATACCTGTTATAATTTTGGAAGAATTTCTTATACTAAAAATGTTGCTGAACTGTACCCCCATATTGTGCCAGAACTTCAGCTGAATGTGTGTTGCTTTGTACTAATACGGTGATTTTGCATAATTTGTGGATTTCAAAAGGGGAGGAGGGGAGATGTCTGACCAGGTGCAAGTCTGAAAGCCTTTCAATGTTGTTAAATTACTAGTATTTCAGTACAGTTTACTGAACATGGATTGAAAGGAAGTTCAAAAGGATTACAGGAAGAACAAAATCTAAATTGGAGACCTTAAAGTAATAGGTTTGTTCTTAACAGGTGTAGATTTTTGTGGCTATAATGACATCCATGAGGTTACACCTTTATAAAGCTTTTTGTCTGAAAAACTTTTCCTCTTAGATTATGCATTTTCCTGTGACACAAAGAAGAGAGAATTACTACTATTTGAAAATGAGCATTCGTGATTTTGACTTGTCTTCTCACATGTGATATACTGTGTCCCTGTTTGTTTCACATTGTTTTTATTTTCTCTGATGTTCAAAATCTGCTGGAGAAATATTCTAGCTCTTGCCTGCTTTTCAGTAGATCGGTGTCATTACCAAATGTTAGATTTTCAGCACACAGTGGGATCATGCCAAAAGTAATCACGGCTTTTTTCACTGTTTGGATCCCGGATTTCAATTAATTGCTAATATGTTATTTAGTACTGTCTTTTAGAAGACTTAGTAATACATTTGTACCACGCCATAGCACTTCTGGTGTAGAGTTAAATTAATGGCAAATTCATGGAAGAGAGCTAACTGGCAAGACAGCTAACTGGCAAGAGAAACCACTGAATTTATCAGTCTGAATTACAGCTTAGGAAAGATTGTTCAATGTGGAGTTCATACATAGCAGACTTAGACATGCCAATAGAACAAATGGCATTAGGGATGTTTGTTCAGTAATTCTTTGATGTTTAAAAAGGTCAACTTGATCTGCACAGTTACAAGATATAAATACATTTCTATAATCAACATATTTTTTGTTTCAAGCTCTCACCCCTGATAGCATGGAACTGCATTGACAAAGAAGCTCATATTTTAGATTCATGTTTTCCTGGAACATATTCCTATCAGCTGGGGCCACATTTGCCCCTTTTCAGACATCTAAACTGAGATTCTTTTCACCCAGTAAATGCTGAAATCTGATCATCTCACCCTAAGTGACTCTCTCACTCCTTTTACCCAATGGAGGGAAACAGCTACATCAAATGAAGGCAAGTATCTCACATCCTTACGATAAAATGAAGCACACTTCAGAGGTGTCTAATTCACTCCACTGATGGTAGAGGGTCCTAGTCTAGAGCACAGCTAGTCTTAGCTAACCTGCCAATGCCTAACTTAAGCAGAATGAGTGTACTCTTGATCTTTCCAAGTTCACAATTTGTTGCTGAAGCTTGTCAAAAGAGCTGAACCGTGCAACCAAATTGCAGAAATGTGTGTTAAAAAATACTAAAACCCATTCAACCAGGAATTGAAAAGCACTGTCTTAGCTGGAGGTTAGGCATGTCCCCCATTTGAACTGTTCCTTAAAAATGTATGATTAAGCTTTGGGCTCTGTCCGGAAGAAGTCTTTAACAAATGACGTTCTTGAATCGTAAGAGCTGCACCATATTACTGTAAGAGCATGTTAATAAAGAGAAAGAACCTAAAGGAAGGGGTAAAGGAAGACCTGAAAAAATGTGAGTCAGCTGTTGGGTCAGTTGGTTAGATTCAAAAGAGTTATAGAAAGCCTTTGTAGGTTGGAAACTCACACAATAAAAAGGAAAGACAAAACCATTGCAGTCACAGTGGTGTATTTCGCTTATTAATGACACTTTAATAAAAGAATCTAGAAGAGTGTAGGGTTTTATTCTTTCAGTTTAGAATGTTAACTGGCAAAACTTTATGGAGTGGTTTTGCGCTCAGCAGAAGTTTTGCTCGTGTGATGACCTCCAGTTTTAAAAGGACTTTTTTTTATTTAATAACATGAAGGATACAATTTATCAGCTAAGGGTAGAGGTACTAAAGCTGCTTTCTAAAGATAAAGTCTATATTGAGGCAGAAATTAAGCAGCTTGATGTACACTTGTACACATTTTTGAAAAGGCAGAGGTATGAGAATTATGAAGGCCACAGTACCTTTCCTTTCCTATTGTATTCTGACAGTTAAAATTCCTAGAACCTAAGAAATCCAGGCTTGTTCACTGGCTAAGCTTAAGATGTTCTTTTACTCAGGACTCATAAAACAATCTGCATATTGATAAATGGGTGGTGCATTTTCACAGTTACTTTCTATAAATAAACAAGCAAAGTAGCATTAAAATATGGTAATAACAGCACCAAAGTTTTACAATTACTTCTTTTTCCTTATTCCATATCTCTCTTCTTGCAGTAATTGTACACCACATTGCTTAGTTATAAAGGCAATGAAATCTTTTCTTCTTCATGTTTTTAGAAGTCATCATTGTGTTTGCTATTTCACCTATACTGGAAGATTGCCCTTCTAGCATTAACCAAAGGAAGTTTTCCCAATTCTTTCATACTGGAGCTAATTCTTCGCCTTTTCCTGTGCAGAATAGACTTTTAATACTGCCAGAAACCAACTGGAAAAATGACCTCACCTTCAATTCCAAAAAAGTAAGAACTTCACTACCACCCCCCCCAAAAACACTAACCAACCTCAAACAAAAAACCAAAACAAACCAACAATACAATAATTGAGAAAAAACATTTAAATCCATAGTGTTTTACAAGATTTTCATATTTTAACTTCTGGATTGCTTGTCAAGAGACTGGCATGTTCTACAGAGGATTTCAGTAGGCAGCCACCACAACCAAAAATTTAATCAACAGCCAAAGAATCAATCTTGTCAACTTCGTTTGTATTTAAAAGGAGTTGATATAGAAGATCTCTGTGCAAGCTTAGGGAATTCTACAATTTCCCTTGTTGTTTGTTATCTACTGTACAAACACTTTGCAGTTCATCTTCCCCATCTTTCCAATGTTGTAATGTTGGTGCCCATGGCAAGGTCAACCAGAATGGAGCATTCAACAGAAAAATTTGTGAAAAAAAACCTAAGAATTTCTGCATAGCAAAGCAATGCAGCTTAAGCATAGCAGAAAGCTCTGCATGACATGGGTTGGGATGAAGCTTTATGATATGCTGAAGTCTTTCTTGCTTGCTGAGTGGAAGCAATGTCAGTGTTGCTGTGCTTCATCATCTCAGTTACTGAAAGAGTTTTGAAATGCAACCCTAATCATAAAAGCAATGTTAATGCTTTGTGACAAATTTGAAGTTGATTAAATGATTATTTACTTTACAGGACACACAAAGAAGGTGTGTAAGTGGCTATCATTCATCCCAAAGGGCTCAAAAGATACAGAAATCACAGGAAAGCAAGCAAAAGGAGAATGTTAGAGGAAAAAGGCTAAAGAAAATGTCAGTCTTCTTCCAGTGTTTCCTACTCTTCCTTACAGTTCTCTGTTGCTTTCTTTTTTTAACCTCTTTTCAGCTTTCCCGTGATATCTTCATACTCATGCCTATGTAATGTCTGCCAATATTTACTTACTCCTTTGCTTTAGCCCTAGATCTTTGCTTTTAGTGTGCCCTGTTGCAGTACAGACAGTACAAGATTGCTCAGTTTTGGGAGAGGACTTCAGCCATGACAACAGGCAGAATTTGAACTCTCGCTTTGAACTGCCTTTTTTATGAAATGCATCACCTATAAAGGAGCTAAAGAATATAACAATTGGTTTATTCAGAGGGGATATAACTTGTTCATAGGCACACTTCTGTGCCATTCAGAAAGCAGCTGCCAGACTAAATAAAAATACATGATAAAACAAACTCGTCTTTTTAATTGATTTTAATCTAGCTGCATCCAGCTATAAAATGCTCCCCATTGATGATATGGCAAATAGCGTGAATGCAATTAGTTAGCAATTCAATGTGCCTTCCAGAAAACAGAATACAAACCTTCCTGGAAATAACTTTCTTCTGTCATAATGAACAAAATTTTTATTTTGAGACAACTTTTAGAGTCTCTTCAGATCTGTATTCTGACAATTTGTACGCTCATTCTGAAATTAATACAAAATCTTTTGTGGCTGAGGCAATGGATGCTGGGTTTAAAAGGAAATAAGTAACTGTGGCATGTCCTAGCATATAGACTCTCTTCTGAAAACATTTATACACCCTTGTTGTTGTCTTTTGCCAATCAGAGTGCTCTGCAGACCTGTAATAACTTGTTCACATTGTCTAAATGTGCAGCTACTATGATTTGGAGATAACCTTCTGTTTGTATTTCTAATTTTCTAGTATTTTGTGATCAAAAGGAACAATGTATTACAATCACTCACTAAAAAAACCACAAGTGATAATCAGTCCATTAGCGTACCGCATGCCACCCCTAAGCGATTCTGGAGCATCCTCTGGTGAAAGTGAAAATCTTCACTGAACTTCTCTGCTTCTGATACTGATACTGCTAATCATCTTGAATTGATTACACAGATTATTCTTTATGCATTGGATTACAGGCTGGTTTGAAGCATCCTCAGCCATATGAAGTGCCTGCCCTCAGGCACTGCGCAACCCTACCGTGGTTGTTTCCTCTGGATTGTCTGCAGATTATTGGCTGCGCATGTTGCTACATTCGGGGGCAAACAAGCACTTTCTAACATATAGCAACAAAACCAAGATCAAAAGACCAAAAGCTACAACTGAAAAGAACACTGAGGTAAGTAAAGAGCGAGTGCCTCTGGTTAGCTTCCTTCTGTTTACCCACCAACCCACCACCTTCCTTTCTGGAGTGCAAATAGCCTTGTCATTGCTGATGGCATGATAAGCCAGTGCTTTTAATTTCCAAGCTGGTGCATCTGGATTTAGGTTGTTGGATAACTATTATTACCCTTGTTCCTTTTTTTTCACTCAAGTCACTTTGACTAATGGGAATTACACCAAAACATGAAGGCAAAACTGTCATTCACATGTTCTCAGTGGGAGATAGGCTCCTCCCAAGCTCCTACTGAAGGACCAAAGGAAATGGTTTCCTTTAGAGTATTTCTTTTACTATGATTGTCTCGGGTACTAGTGGCTAATGAGACGGCTCCACAAAATGATCAGAAATGAGTAAAAATCAGTGTGTGTAAAGATTATGCCCGCTTTTACAGCCAGTTCCCCAGTTTCCATCAGTTCTAACAGACCAGCAGTAGGCTACAGCTGATTCCCCTAGTAGGTAAGAGCCTGATACATTCTGGTCTTGTACAGGAGCCTGACTTCTGGTTACCTCATTGCTTTTGTGCCAGATTGAGGTACCTGCCTTGTTCTGTGTGCTTTCAGGGGCAGCCTGGCCCTTGCAGTAACCCCACTGCATGTTTTGTTGCCTTGCTCTTTGGTGTACTTGAAAGTCTGCTCAGTTACTGCCGCAAACCGTTTGTTCCCTGCTTTCATCTGGAGGAAATACCTCTTGATTATTGCTTAATCTCAGTTGATTTGCACAGAGGCATTTGACTGCTGTGACAAGGTTTGAAATTTTTACGGGAAAACTGTTGAGACTTTTTCCATCAACGAGCTTTCACAACAGAATGAAGCTATTTCACTTTCCCAGCATCTGCTAAGATTTCTTGAGCCCCTATTTTGTGATACTTTTAAAATCATGTACTGTTGTTGCATTGAATAAACTAAAGACAGTTTAGTCTATGTATTTCAACATAGTTGCCATTAATTCCAGTTGTGGTTGTACATGTAAGGGAAGGTAAGACTTCCCTTAGTTCCCTAAATATATCTTTATGGAGGAGAAGTGAATGACCTTTATTAATGTGGTAGTATTACACATTTTTCCTTTTCAAGAAGTTTCTTTGAAAGTAGTGTTACAGGCATAATATATTACTGTGAGTAAGCATAATGAAATATCACTTTAAGAAAAAATTATTTTTAGTTGTCATCTAATGATCCCTACCTCTAGATTAAGTACTCTCCATGGAATAACAGGAGATTATTTTGCCTAAAGACTATTTCTATGAGATATAAGAAAAATACCTGTAATTTATATAAGCTAGCTTTTCTCTTTATAATGATTTTTGCCTATAGGACTTTCAGCACTTTACATACTTCTCTAAATGTATTGATTCAGTTGACATCCTCTGGAAGTCAGATATAATTAAAAACATTTGAAAGTGTTTGTTTACTGGAATAATTTTTTGAACTGTAGAAAAAATACAGTGCTCATGCTAGAAAATTTCTGATTATAACGCTACTGAGCATTATGTTTCTAAGTGCTTCTGTCTCCTAAAAGGCAAGAAATGGATAGCCACAATGTGACATCTTAACACCAATTGATGAGTGTAACCGACAGCTTCGTTTCTCTGAGTTTCGAACTGTTGTTGAAAGCAATTAGAGGCTTTGCACGTTCTGTGTAATGCAGCGTCCTTGAGTGGAAAAATGAAAATATGGAAATGGAAGGTATTTTCAGTCTAAAAGCATAAATTTCCACTAGGTCAGCAAAACTGCAGTGCAAAATTGACCATAGTGACTACATATAGAGTGCATTAAATGACTCAAAAGAGCCAAATCTTACTGCTTTTTTGTTTGTTTGTTTGTTTTTGAGATGGGAATAAAATCCCTTCATTAATTCATTTTGGGGGGCTCATGGTTGTTTTTTTTTTTTGTTTTGGCTGACTTGGGGATTTTTTGGCCGTAGGTTTGGGGGTTTTGTGGTTTTTTGTGTGTGGGGTTTTTTTTTTTTTTTTCTATCTTGTAGCAGTAGGTAATAGATTAAAGAGAGTACTAATTATTTTGTGAAGCAGAGCTTCTCCCCTGTCTTGTATGGCACTTAGTGGCCATTTAGAGACATATTTGGTGTTACCACTGTGGACTAAGAATGTGAGGAAAGAAGATACAATATACGATATGATTTACATAAGAACTGTTCCTATTGTGCTAATTTTGTAAGTTTACACAGATGAAAAACTTTACTTTCTGAGGACAAGTGAAAGGATTGGAATGTTGATTTTATGGGAGTAACTGCTCTAGTTGAAGACAAATGTGTTTGGTTTTTAGTAGATTCTGGTAGTGTGTATTTATTTTAGATTTATTTGACACATTAAAAAGAACCCATCCAGGATTGGAAATGCCTTTGACATTTATTGAAAATACAGCCATACTCTAAGCAATTGTTGATTCTCAATAATTATACAGCCTAGGACTCAGCAAAGCATGTATATAACTTTAGATACACACTTAAATGCTCTGATGGATAGGACAGCTTGGCTACTACATTGCAGTGAGAAAGAATTAAATGTAAAGTTCATGTTCTCTTCTCTGTTTGAGTAAATCTGCCAGGGCAAAAAAACACCCAGAAATTGGGCACATTTTACTATGTGAATGTGAGACCAGCAGAGCCAGATTTTATTTCACGCTCTTTCAGAATAGTGCCAGAGAAATGTGAAGAGGCACGTGGCAGGAACTCGTCAGCCTGGAACACATCCTATGGCTGTTATAACATCTGGTGAAAATGAGACCGACTGTGATCTATGACTACTTAGGAGCTGATCCCGATCAGGGAGTTGCAAAGAATATCCTTATCCTTGCCTGCAAACAAATGCAGTGTTACAATATTCAAAGTTAAGAAAATGTGGATCCCTTAAAGATTTTTTTTTTTTCTATTTGATTCATTAGGAAGAGACTGTGCACTCCAGTTAAATTGATGAATACCTGAGACCAGTTTTACTGCTTCCACAGCCTCTGTTCAAGTAGCCTTACTTAGATGAACAGCACTGTTTAAAAGAACGTAAAAAGGGGCAGGGAGGGAATTCCCAGTATGATTCTCTGTAGATCTTGCATATTCTCAGTTACCTACATTTTTTTTTCCACCACTTTATGCCTTTATTATACTGGGATTTAGGCCATACTCTGAAAAGGAAAAGCTGCTAACAAAAGTGTAAATGTACTGCTCCTGTTCTCCTGTTACAGGTGTCTTGCTGCAGCCATCTGAGGGGATAAAGTGAACTATAGGATCTCCTTAATCATCATTTTAAAGGAGAAAAACATAAGTAATGCTGCTTTAAGTCACAGCTTGAAACAGTGACTCTGAAGTGTAGAAAACTGGCAGCCCCATATTCACATCATATTTTACATCACGTCTGAATTCTCAGTAGTTTCCTGGTGATCACTAAATAAGAAATCTTATTTAGTGGGGAGAGAAACTGAGTAAGTTTTATTAAAAGCTCTTTTGTTGGGAATGTATCTGACCTTCTGCTGTGCATTGAACATAAAAACATTGGTGTCACCAGGACTACCTATAGGAGCTTGTCATCGGAAAAGTGAGGAATCCGTAGGTGAATCTTCTTCCTAAGGTTATGGAGCCTTCCAGCGTATGCTGTCCACATGGGTGTTGGATCCCAGGCTCTGACCACTTTTATTCTAGAACAGGTCAAGGCTGAAGCAGATGGGTTCTGCTGAATAACTCAGCTAAGCACATGATGTGTCTGTTACTCCAAGGTTACAGATAAATATGCATCCATGTGGCACGCTGACATCTGGTTTGGTGGCTCTAACCAGTCAGTATAGAAAAATAAATAACCTTACAATTAAAGAAGGAAAAAGAAAAACAGACTCCCCCTCTATGTCTATATGCTCTCATTTTATTGAGAAATTTTTAGGTCACAGGATCTTACAACATAACCATAGTCCTCTGTGACAGAAAGGAACCACTTTCATTTAGGTACATTTCTTGAAAGTGTCTTTTTCATACAAAGTTTTACAGGCTTTCAAGAATATATTCAGCTTTAGCCCTTTCAAGGAGGAGGAAATAGTACAGGCTATCTTCAGTTTATAACCTCTTGCAAGTAAGCTGTGACCAAAAGAAAGAAGTGTCTGTCAGAGATCCTTCTTTTTTTTCCTGTGGGGATTTCTTGACTGCAGGCTGCACTCCAGTTGATCAGTTCTTATTGTATAATTCTACCTACCCTACATGCGTGCACAAACACAAAAGGATATTGAAATTCCAGCATGATGCCTAGAAGTTCATTGAAATGACAGTAACCGATACCTCTAAAATGATAGTGCTAGTAGTTCACATTGGACTGTCATGTTGCCAGGAATGTTTTGTTAGGAATGAACACAGAGACAAGAACTCAAACAATATATAACTTGTCCAATATTACTCTATCACGTTCATACTAAGCTGCTTTAAAGCCTGTGCTGCCATATCTACATATTGGCCTGCTCTCTAACCACATTCAAGCCTTGTATGTAGACCCACTTTCTTTTCAAGGATTATTTGGAGACTTCTGAAAATCTCATTGAGATTGATGTTTATATTCTTTTACTTTTGTGGTTGGTTTTTTTTCTCTTTTTTTTTTTTGTTTTCTTTTCCTTTCTTTTTTTCCCAGCAGGTGTATGCCACTGTGGGTTGAAGTAATAAGTAAGGTCGTGTAGTCATGACAGAAAAGAAAGATCTATTACTAAGTATTGAAAACAGTAAAACATGAAACTAAAGGAGACTATCTTGCTATTACTGTCCTCTCAGAACAGAGGAGTTTCAAAAGGAACAGTCATGGGTAATTTTGAGGGTTGGTCATGATCTACTCATCCAAAAATGTAATATACAAAAAGATTCAGGAAAAGGGGCCAGGAGCTCTTCAAGCATTCTATAGTTACAGAAAGATCCAAGTGAGAAACAATTTTTTAGCATTCTATAAAACAACAATACATTAAAAATAATGCTGTCCCCAATCAGGATAAAAAGTCAAAATTTTTACTCTTGGTTCTTGGTTTGAAACTGTTCTTGGTTTGAAATAAAATAAAATAATTCTATAATGTCATTTCAGTTTTGCATACTTTTGCTTTGTCATAGATAGATTAATTCCCCCACCCTCTAAATGTTATTTTAAATCAAAGACTGAATTTTTCAATCTAAGAAACAGGAAATAACATTCTGGCTTTCTTTATGGAGCTTTGAATGTCAAAAGCTGCCTTTAAAAAACTGGCCTTTTCTTTAAAAAAAAATGCTTTATAAAAAGCCTATATAGCACCCTAGCTAGACTTGCAAACTTCAGTGTTCTGAGATTAATCTGTCCTTTCTTCATCTTAAATGAAACATTAGTCCGACTTTATCAGAAAACTCTGCCTCAGGTATTAGTACAATACTTTAATTTGTTAGAAAGATTAAGAAAACATGTAACAACTCAAGCAAAGAATCTGAGATGCAGAGAAGTAAATATTGGATGCCAATAAACAAATCCAGAAATCAAATTAGAGTGATAAGAAATTTTGTACTAGAAATTTTATATCTCTGGGCTTTTTCAGTTTAATAAATATAGATAGATATAGCTTCAATAATATTGATATATTCCAGTATATTGAAAGCCTGGAAGTCATTCCCCTCCCCAAATAAGATATTGACAAGAAAGGAGAAAAAAATGTAGTTTTTGAAATACCTTGAAATGTTGAGGAGATCCCAGGCACTGGACTTCCATTAGTCATTTCATTAAATAAGCTATTGCCTACGCATCCATTGAAACACAAAATAGAGATAACAGCTTAATTGTTACACAGAATAAGGACTCAATAGCATAGTAGAAACTGAAACAAAATGGGAGGTTGACTTAGAAGTGTCATGCCAATGTCAATGCTTATTGCCACATGGGGTAGATTAACAAAAAACTATTTCTTAGCAGTGTTTTTGCTTGCTTTATTTTACCCTTTTCTTTCATCAGTTTGGTTTTTTTCTTCCAGTGCTGTGAAGTACTCTTGTAAAGCTGTGTCACTTTCCTCTTGACATTTTCTGCAGTAGCTGGAAGTTTTTATGAGTGGGAAGTATACATGTTTTGATGGAGTCTCATTGTGTAGTGTTTACATGTAGAAGATGTTTGGTAATCCTCCTCCTGCAAACTTAGGTCTTTGGATCTTAAAAATAGTCTCTATAAAATAGGCAGATGCAAATACTCCAGAGAGGTGCCTGCGTGGAAAGGGAAGAGTAGAATTATGCCACCCCATTATATAGATTTAGGAGTGGCTACATAGCTGCTACCAAATTTTCCACAAGTGTGTTTGTGAAAGTTGCAAAATTGGAAAGTAGCTGAGCTCAAGAAGAAGTTGCTCATAATGAACAGTATGAAAGTGATACAGACATTTCCCGTATTGTCTGACAACTTAGTCTCACTTGATTCTGATATATGTACTGTGGGAGAGCAGAGATGGCCAGAGCTTTCATGGAGATCTGGCCACAACTATTCTTTCAAATGAGCAACCCAAAAACACTAAAGGTGAGTAGCTCTTGAAACAGAGAAGACTTAAGATTTATTGGTTGAGATGGCTTAAAATAAAGGGTTTTCAGCAGATCTCTCTTACCCCTCCCAGTCCACTGTGTTTGTTGAGTGGATCCTGTCCTGCTGTCATTCCAGCAACTTTCACCAGCTTTCTGAGCCACAACAAATTCTGCATTGTCTCTTCTGAACCTCTACAAAAGTATTTTTTTTATCATCAGGTCTAAGTTTTGGCTTTGAGCCTGTTCCCTGCTTGTCTTAGGAGTCACTCAATCTCTGCTTTTGCTGGAGGCCCCTAGCTTGCTGTGTTTCTCGATCATTCTGAGTGTTCCATCCTGAAATCAAACACATCTACTCCAAGACAAGCATCCGCTCCCATCCAGGAGGCTCCACACCCGTTCTCAGCAGAGCATATGCGGTATACGTGCTGCAACTGGCAAATGTATAAACCAGAATGGATGCCTTTCATCAGCCTCCCATTGGCCAACTGAGTGATGGGTTAACATGGCAACACGGCAGGAGACGTAGCTGTGCCGTGAATTTGAGGAGCCTGATGGTACCAGGAGTCAGAATGCTTATGAGGAGAAGAACGATAAAGGAGTTATAGCCTGCTGTTGTGCCCAACATTTAGGAAGAGGTGGAGAGACAGATACTATAACAACAAGAAATTAAGGAGACAGATTTGAAGGTCTGTTTCCTTTCATAATATATGACTATAGTACCAATTGTTTGTGTTAAAGGGTTTTGGCTGTCATTCCCTGCAGATTCATTGATTGTGGGAGGCTAAGCTTCCTGTTCCAAGTAATGGTGAATGATGAGTGACTGCTTCCAGGTAAATTCTTCCTCCCTCAGATGACAACAGAAAGGACCAGAATGATGTGTAGAGTCTGTCACTTGGTGATATGATTTTATTAAATAAACAGAATAGTTCACCTATCTTTTAAAATGTAGCATATAATAAAATAACTGAAAAGAATAAAAATAAAATGTTTCTCAGCTTGATTGCTCATTATCTAGCTCATTCGCATTGATAAAAGCTTGCGAGGAAAAAAAAGCCCTGAAAAAGAGTAGAGCCAACCATCACAGAATAAAGTACCACATGATGAAAAAGAAATTTTGAGTGAACAAATTTACAATTGACCAAAGCATAGATGCCATCTGTCCTTCAAATAAATGAGAATGCAGCTGCTCAATGATGTTACATTAGACTAATGTACCAAGGACTACAAGACTAAATGATGACATCTGAGTCATTTGGCATATATGAAATAGACATTGAAATAAATCACTATCCCAAAGCAAATATCTCTTGGAAAACAAATGATCCTGGCTCAGCATTTATTCTTTATCAGCTCCTTGTCCCCACCTCTGTTCTGTAGTTGCAGTACCAATTGTGTAGCCACACACTATAAAAAGGCATGAGTGCATGTGTCCCACACAGGCTGTGTAAATCAAGTGGTGGCACGAGTCACTAAATGGCAAAGGGAATTAGTGACTTAGTCAAAACCAATCTGAAAGTGAATGGGTCACTTTTAGCCATTTGACAGTTTGGCTTTGTAAGTAGGTCACAGCACTGGAATATTAACGTATTACAGTGAACTTAATTACATGCAACAGCAAGATTGTAAGGAAAGGATTTTAACTGTAGCTTCTGGATCTGCATTGAGTTCTATGAGCAGAGAAAAGCAGATGATTGATTTCCTTTCTTGTTTCTTTTGTAAAGGAACCAAAATCATTTTATCCAAAGCCCTTTTTATTTGGATGTATAGACTGCAGATATCATTTTATAATGCTTAGTCTTAATGGCCAAGTGGAGGATGTCTTTTTGAATGTATACCCCTGTAGTTGGTTTTTCTGCTACACTGCTTTCTGAAAAGCAAATGGAAGTAATTTGACAGAAAGAAGATGTCACAGAGAGAACCTGACCTGGACTTCACTCAAATACACAAACCTTGTGGAGAAGATAAAATCTGTGCTTTGAAAGATCTTGCTTTAAAATGCAAAGCTTTCTCCCACATTGATGTCACCGATGAAGAGCTTATTTCACAGAGGATTCTGCTTTTAATTGTAGGGCACTACATCAAATTCCAGAAGATAAATGAACATGGAACAAATTTGTACTGACTCTGTCAATAACTAATCTGACATCAGCATTTTAGCTCTTGGACGAAGGGAACTTTGAGATCTAGAGAAGATGACAAAAGGGCCTTTGCTTTGTGTTTAATTCAAATGTTAAATTTCTATCAGCTCAAGCACTATGTTATTAATTAAAAAGAAAAAAAAAGGAAAAAAAAGGAAGAAGCTGATACTTGCTTCTTTTCCAGAACGTGCACACATGCTGTTTTACTGAGACCTTTACAAGCTGCTGTTGGCTAGCCATACACTCCTGAGGCTGTTTTATTATTGTTCACCCTTTCTGCAGAAAACAAAATACAGCAACTTATGCCATGACATTTTGTGACATTTCCAGATATCATCTGGGAAGTTTAGTGTGACAGTGACAGCAAAGCTCACAATGATTTTCCAGTGCCGCGTACAGCCTGGGCATCTGCAGTCACAGCCTTTTCATTTTATTTTCCTCTCCCTCTCTTCCTCCCTCCTTCTCCCACCCAAATGCTTAATACAGCCCTCCTCTATTTTGGCCTTGAAGATAGAATAATATCTAGAATAATATCCCACATTTATTTCAAAGCTGTGCGTGGAGCATTGTACATCAAGTGCATCACAAAGCGGCTCAGAGCAAAAGGGAAGTGCATTCCAGATAGCAAGAGGAAGCGCAGCTGCACAAGTTGGTCTAATTGCCAACACTGGGTGGATTGGATCATCAGATGTCTACTCTGCATAAAATGGAAGTTAAAACAGCTAAACATTAATTACTTCTATTATTGCATTTATATATTGAGATGAAAGTGAAAAAAACCCCAACAACCCACACATCTTGGGTATGAAGCCAAAGGGAGAGAAGGGAAAAAAACCGACAAAAGAGATGCCAGACAGTTGCTGCATTTAAAATGTAAAATGTCTGGTTTGTGTGAAGAAAGGTGCACTGAAGGAAGGTAACGCTTTTATAAATGACTCAAACTGCAACACTAATATGGTTAGTTAATAAAATAATGTAAAACAAATCAAAGTATGCTGAAACTATTGATAAACATTGATACGGGTGACTGTAGGGAGTTATAGATAGCAAAAGCCAGGGGCTGTGTGTCAGCTATCTATGTTCATGTTGGATTTAAGCGCTGCATCCAGTCTGTCTAAAGGAGGAATTTTTGATGTTGTGAAATTATGATTTGCTGTGACCTAATGGTGTGAGGCACAAACACTTAGTCAACATGTTGTTATGTCAACTTCATTTTCAACTTGAGCTGTTTCTTTGCCTTTACTGGTCTTGTAGACCTCTACAGAAATTGTAATTTGTAAGGAACTCTCTCTGTTGCTTTGAAAGCCAATACTGAGTGGCATTAGTCCAAACAAAAATTGCAATAACGCATCTAGTGTGTTGTAGTATTTGCAGCCACAAGACTCTGAAAGCCTCAAAAATTGTAGCAAGCAAGCCTTAAAATTGCATTGTGGCTTTTAAAGATAATTTCAAAGACTAATGCCTCAAATAAATACGTCCTTATCTTAAAAAATAATCAAATGGAAGATTCAGTATTGACCTTATGTTTTCTGCTTTGAGAACCTCTACTTCAGCACGGGTTGACAGCAAAATAGTTTAGATGTAATTATCTTTGTTTTGATTTACTGCAATTAAAGACTGTCCTGTGTTTGGCTGTGTTTGGACACAATGCTCTTACAGGCATTTTTTTCCAATAATGAGCAGCCTTGAAATATTCATAGTGTTGCTTTGAAGAAAATGTGCTAAGATGAAGGAAAAGGTAAGGTGCAAGAGGAAAGAATGCTGTTAGGTGAGCATTTTGTTCATATCCTCTAGGAAAAATTATATTCATTTTATCAGGATTGCTTTATTGGGAGAATAGAAACAGCTGTACTGAGTCCAGTCCAGTTTTCTGTCCCATGACGGGCAGTATTCCAAGATACAGTGTCAGCTTTCCAGGATGGAAAATTATCTTCCTAGTCTTTATTGTCAGAGATCCCCCAAAACACACGATTTTTCTCTTCCTTGAAAAATACTGCCTTTCCCTTGCTCTTCTAGTGAAAGTCTCACTAGTAAACTCATTTATTAGAATATTCTCTGAAGGCAAATGCTAAAGGAATGTGGTAGGTAAAGGCCATAACTTGTCAATTGAAAACAGAGAATTGGCAGATTGGGCCCACAAAGCAATTCCTTGCTCAGAACAGAGAAGCTGTTGCTCCTGGAGGACAAGCAGAGCTGGAGGATGTTTCCGTATTGCGTTCTGGTGAGTGACTGCCTGGCCACGAGGCAGCAATGGCTTCCAATAGTTAGGTGATTTTCTACCTTCCCCTAGAAATTTATATAATGAGTCAGAAAGAACGTCTGAGTTTAATTTTAGTCTGTCATTGACCAGTGATCATTTCAGACTGAAACAATCCTCATCCATGTGAAGTCATTTCCTTACCCAGCTGAATATATTAAAGCGAAGGAGATTATAATAATCTTAACTGGAAAGTGGTCTAATGAATCAGATTCCACGAAAGGTTCCTTTTTTACCTTTTCCCCCTTTTCATCCTCCTCCTCTCCCGGCTTTCCCTTCATCTCACACATCTTTCATTCTTTTACTTTTCAAGACTTTTGTCTTATTTTGCTTTGCCCCTTTTTGTCCTGCTGAAAACCTAAGCAAATTGATAGAGCAAAGCCCAAATACAGTGTCAACAGCCTACAGAGAAGTTTCCTTAGAAGACAGCAGGCAGCAGACTTGTATTTTCTGCTTCGCAGTATGGGGATGCAGCAAGTACGACCAGCTGTTCCATGGAGAGTTTTGGCGCAGTGAAACATTTTGTGCAATGATGCGCTGGCTTAGCCTCAAACTTTCTTTCTCCCAAGCTGCCTTAGGAGAGCTCAGTTGTCTGGGGGGATGCAGTGACCTCCTTCCCTTCACCCCAGCCCCTATGCATCTTCTCTACAGTTTGAGCCACCTGTGGAGAAGAAATATTCTTTCTACTGCTTTCTGTTGCTTTTGGCCCTTGCACATCAGTATTAGCAAACACAAGGTTCTTTGTGTTCCCTTCCTTGACTGGTGGATGGTTCACAATATTGCATCATCTAAAGCACCTACTCTGTGTTTTGGCTTGGCTAAGTGACCCTCTGTTCACCCTGGCCTTTGCTTCCTCCTCTTGTGGCAAGAATAGCAGATTCAGTCCTGTTCACTGCAGCTCTGTTTCTTCCACTCCTAGGCATTTCACCTGCAATTTTCACCTTTGTGAACTGGCAAGTACTTTACAAGATACCTAGAGATGTTACTGTTCTTACAGCATGTCTTTTCCCATCTGTGTTCATGGCTGGTATCTGCTCATAGAGCCATTTTTTTTCAGTTGAACTCTGAGTTAGTTCTCAAATCGTTTCTCAGGTTTTTCTGTGAATGTGACTACACAAACTCGGCTGACTTCCGTGCGACTCCTGTGCTGTAGTCTAACTGAGGGCTAGTTTATGCATGTACATTGGTGGAAGTTTAAAAAATCCCCACAAATGATTCTTGCATCTGTTATGCTCCCTGGATACTACCATAGCAATGTGTGGGTATTATGGGTACCCAGGGGTGACCAGGCTGTAACGCCACTGGCACAGACACTGTTTGAAATCAGTTTAGTTGCCATAGAACTACATAGATTGCAAAGTATATATTAAGCTAGTTTTGTTAAGTAGCTTGAAGGCAGGTTTTGCAAACAATTTAGCAAAATATATGATACGGAAGAACACAAGAATATTAGAAAAATTAAGGAATGTTAAAAAAAAATCAACTTTGTGTTTTTTCAGATCATAGCACAAGTGACAACTGTTAGTTTGGGTTTGTGTACTTCTTCTGTCAATCCATCTATTAGGCGTTTGAGCTGCTTTACTGAGCCCCTGCCTGGGACTGCACACACACTGTTACACTCTTTGGTTTTCCCTCTGACACAATGCTAGCTTTCACCCTGAAGCTCAGTATTATTTTAGGCCATGTGTTAATTTCTTGCATGAATGCCTTATTTACCTTCATTTAGAGTATGCTGCAGGTGGAAACAGAACAGTACTTACTGGCAATATTTTTGGTGGCAAAAAAACTGAAGGACAGCTCAGGGTCTTGCATAGCTCCAGGGTATCACCACTGTGAAAGCAATTTGGAGGTGTGATTTGTCATTAAGGAGGACTGGTTTCTTAAATACTGGTGCTTCATAGGACTAACCACGAGTATGAAGTTTTGCAGTCTCTTCAAAGCAAGCAGATCTAACAATTTCTGGGCTCCATCCAAAAGGCACTCAAGTCAATGGGAGCCTTTCCTGGAATTTCAGCCAGTGTTTGATCAGGCCCTCAGAAACATTTATTTTTGTTTGAAAGTGTCTGGTAAGAACAGCTGAACTCTTGGTGCTAAAATTACAGATTTATGTAATAACTGAGTAGGGTTCTGTTACTAAATTGTTATTAGGTATCAGTAGCTGTTCTAGCTACTTTTTTTTCCCCTTCTTGTAAGATACAATATTTATTGCACATTGTACTGTTTTATGAGTATTATAGAAGTTGTATCCATATGATTTATATCAGTTTTCCTATAACTCAGGTGCCCTGATTTTAGTAGTTGTAGTTATAGTTATATAGTTATATATATACACTATATATATAGTTACATATACCCTTCAAAAAGGGTAACTAGATATGCGTAAAGACACTTTCACCCAGTGCAACAAGCTTTGTAGAAGATCCATTCAGTACTATATCATATAGAAGGATCATTCCTTTTCAGAGCTTCTCATTGTTCTCCTTTGTTACTTGGCTAGGTTTTGATTTTCAAAGAGGTCTTTTAGACACTTGTTCTGCATATATGACTTTTCGATCATCTTGGAGGTTTTGCATCTGTTTTGCTCTGCAACCATTTGATCCTCTATTAAAGATCCTCCAAACAATGGAGCTGGTATTTTCAAAGTAGTAGGGTACACGTTTCTTCAGTTAGTTGTAATGGCTAATTATATGGCTAAATTCCCTAGGCTGTTTGGGCAATGTACATTTAATTTTCATATTTTTCCTTTTTCTCCTTCACTGTTCTCTTCAAAGGCCAATAAAACTGCTTTTCAGTGTTTAAAAATTTATTCAGCAATAGAGATTTTTAATGCTTCTGTCTCTGTGTGTGTTTATGTGTGTTTGTGGTATTGGCTGATTATCAGAAATAGATATTCACATGTGTATGAATGCATGTATACATATCTATATCTATATCTATATCTATCTATATCTATATCTATATAAGCCTAAACCATAATTGTGGCAAGGTAGGAAAGGAATGTAGCTAGGTGTGAAGTTTTAAGCTTCTGTATCATGTGCTTCTCTTTGCTTCTCCTCTTAGGACTGCAGAAACATAGTTTGTGTTTGACTTGGGGATGAATGCAGGGGCTGCTTAAATTGCAGCCACAATAACTTCTTATTACCTTTGCACTTCAAGAGCAAAAGTCCAGCAAAAGTAAAAGCACCAGGAAATACCTTTAAAATTAAGCATACACAATAATAGTACACTAATACATTTGAGCAGTATAGAACTTGCCATCATAAGATACCATATAAGTCAAAAGTTTAGCACATTTCTATGAACACTCCAGCTTCAGGACATAAACTGACTGATGCTGTCAGAGTGGGAGGCGAACCCGGAGTAATGATGAGTCCCAATGTGGGTATGGTCATTCTCCTTTATTATAGCAAAATGCGCAGCTTTTATAGATTAACATACTGTCCACGCGCCGGACATCATTCCCCATTTGCCACAAGCAGCTGATCACGCACTTAAGGCTAATTGTTGATTGGTATTTGTCATTTTACATGTTGTCCCATAGACCACCCATTCCCGGATCTTGCAGTTTCTTCTAAGTTGTTTATCACAGTATGAAGTTCCTTATTGTTCATGTATCGAAGACAGTTCACTTGCTCAAGGTTCTTGCTCAGTCATCGGTTTCAGTAACAAAGCCAGGGTTGTTCAAGTTGATATAATCATGTCCTCGTTCTGACAGCCAGGCTTCCACAATTCCCCCTTCCTTTTTTTGAACAACCCAGGCGGCGTTAATGGTCTTTTCTACCAATCGTTGCAACAAACGCATTACACACGGTAAAAATAACAGCAAAAACACTACAAGCAATATCAATCCTAAAACCTTTAACCCTTCCTTTAACCATCCTACTATGCCCCAAGATTCAAAAAGGCTGTCCACTGGACTTCTAAATTCAGATTTAAGGAGCAAGTTTACTTATTGAAAGGTTATTCCATAATTGCCAATTTCATGGTTTCTTGCCCTTTCCTCTGAAGCATCTGATGCTGGTCGCTGTCAGAAAGAGGACATTGGACTAGATGAATTGGTCTCAATCACTATGACAATGGCTGTATTTGTTATTTTGAAGAAATGATCATTTCTGCTGGTATATAAGAGCACTTCTAACATGTAGGTGTTAGACTGAGAAACAGTCTGTGATAACACACACATTGTGACGATTTTAGAACACGCAACTTTAGAATGCAAAATTGCAAACTGATCAGCCTATTTTTATTGAAGAGAAATTAATTAATGCCTTGTATTTTAAAAGAAACATGATCCGGTGTTCTGCTCAAGCTAATGAAAGTTCAGTATTAGCAAATAATGTACAAACAGGGTGGGTAATGTATGATGAGCAGCTTATGACCTTTTCAGCAAAACAAACCTGAATCTTCTCCCAACTTTCAGACCTTTATCACAAAGATTTCTGGTCTATAACCTGGGTTTCTAGGTGATATTGGTAATACAAATAATAAATTGTAAAAATACTGTATTTTTTCTTGTTGTTTACTTTTTTCCTAGTTTCAGTAGCAGCAGCAAAACTAATAGTCATTTTAAAATATTGAGTGATGCATCAGAGAGAAGCAGACATGCTTCATGGGAAACCTTTCTGTGGTAGGTTACAAAGAGGGCTTTGGCAATTTTTTTTGTATTTTCTACTTCTTTAAAAACTTTCTCCACTAGATGTCCCTATGTAAGATTCATGTCTTCTGCTTTTAAACATTGACCTTTTTTCCCAAATTAAGCATTCCTGTTAGGATATATTCAGTGTTCATTTTGCTTACAGTTAAAGGATTCATTGTATTCCAGCCTAAGTACTTTTATAAAAAGGATATCAAAAGCTAAAAAGGTGAGGCTCGGGATACTTTTAGTAATCTTCTTCTTGATTTCTGCTTCAGATCTGTGTAAAATTGACCTCCAGGACATCACTGGGACCTCTGTAAACACTTAACTGCAGGACTCCACATTGCTGAAACAAATAGCTTTGAAGAATTTTGTTAGGGCTGTCCTTAAGACTTAGGAAAAAAAAAGTCAGTCTTTGTCTTAGAGGACAAGCTGATCCTTCTGGTACCTTTGCATCAGATAATTCTAAAGTTTCCAGAAATTTGCAAGAAAGAGAGACAAATTGCTCCAAATTCTGCGTAAACATATGCACAGAACCTGTAAATTGTTGGACACGCTGTGTACTTCTGTGCTGTGGAGAAAAACACTTCCATTAATGAGGCCTCACTGGAACCTGAAAAATATTTGGCAAGGACCTTGAATTGTCATTGCAGATTCGAGGGCAGCAGACAAAATATGCATATACTATGTGCCATTTGTGAGGACGGAACAGACTGATGCAAACTCCTGCTGAGAGGGAGCCAAGATGATCGGATCTGCTTGGTCATAAAACTTATTCACTGGCAAGCTTGCAGTTTAGAATGTCAAATTATTAGGTCCTTCTGGCATGTTATGATTTTCTTAATTATAATAAGTTTACAGATTTTGTTGATGAGGTCACCACAGGAGCATAGGAAAGAATTTAAATCCCTAATTGCTGAGGGACAGTTAGCAGCAAGAGCACCTTTCCAGCTCTAGATGCTGCAGTTACCACGATATAGTCAATGGAAATATGTGTGGTAATGAGCCACTCTTCTTCTGGCTCTGGAGTTCTGAGATCCCAGGAGCAGTGTAGTCATCACAGGAGGATCTTCTGTTTGGATGATGGGAATTAGTTCTGCATGAAAAAGGGCAATGCCCTTCACACTTTGGAGGATTCCTTTGCTGCATTTTTTTCTTTCAATGTGTATATGACTGCAGAAAAAGAAAACAGAATTTTCTGATAGCTGGTCCACGTACAGGGTAGGACAACATAGAAAAATTTCTTCTTTGAGATGGCAGAAGACCCTAGTACCTACTCAAGGTAATATGAAATACTCTGTTTCTTACTGGTTTTATCAAGTAACAATTCTTCCAACAAGACTGTTTTAAGTTACCATTTTGCCATACTTATGGATTTTCATCACTTTTCCTTGCTTTGTAAGCTACCTTTTCTCATTCTTGGTATCGAGGTACTCAACAACATGGACTGCAAGGTTAGAGAAAGTTGTTGGTTGCCTCACACCTGTCCCCAGCTGTTTTATCATTCTCTTAGAATCCACTTTTGCCAGATTCTGTTGCCAAAGAAAGTGTATCTTCTCTGTGTTTTGCAACTGGGGAAGAAGATCCTCATGAATAAGCAAGAAGAATTTCTATTCACATTATCTCATTATTTCCCTCCACAAAGGAGGGCTTGAGAGCCCTCCCTACCTTCATTCCTCTGTTAACATCCAGAAAGATCTCCAATACCTCATTACATTCTCAGATGAAGTCAGAACTTGACAACACCTACAGATCAACTTCTTGCACTTTTTTTTCACCTAGCAGCCCTCCTAACTGCCTTTATACTAGTTAACAACATTACCTGAAAACATCATACAGGCACAGTTTGGACATATGTCTAACAAGTTCTGTCCTTACTGACTTCTGATATAAAGATCCTAGCAAAGTAAACAAAAAGATATTTTTGACTAAGACCATGAGGACCTGTATGTTTTAGGGGATATAAGCTCTCATGACATCCCCTCTTTATATAATTTATGTCATTCACTGGCCATATAAAGACAGATCTAGACTCCAAGTAGCCTAGTACGCTGTTTCCAACACCTTCCCGGCACATATCTTGGGAATTATACGGTGACAGATCACCATGTAGTGATACTTCCCCATAATATTCTCAGCCTCCAGCATTTAGTAGTCAGAGATGGCATCTTTATAGTCAGTGTAACTAAATGGATGTCTTGAACTGATGCAGTCTTTCTTGGAACTCCTGAATTTCTGTCATTCATCCTGGTTTGCTTAACTATGCCTTGACTACTTGCTAAAAATGCTATCAAGCTTCCCTAAGATCTCATTTATCTGCATAATTTCACTAGTAGTCATCTGATTGTGGAGGCCCTAATCTCAGTGTTTAGATGTTCCAGTCTTTTTATGTAAAACAAATGAAACCATTCTAGAGTGTCCATCAGACTTACTTGTTCGTTCTCAAAAGAAAGACCTTTTTTATCTAAAGATTATCTAAATGGTTTTCAGAGATTATAAAGCTATGTTATTCAGGTAACTGCACTAGAATCTCTGAGTGATACATAGTTCCATCAAACTAGATGTAGACAGCTTTTCCTGCTTCTTTGAGAAGCACCGCACTCACTGGCACATTATTTAAAGTTGCATGGACTATTAATTAATTCCACAATATGTACTCATTTTGTAAGAGTAGTGTTTTGCAGTCTGTTTTTAGGGTAGCTCCAAAATATGGAGCTTGAATAGGTGAGCAAATATGTGGCTGTGTCTGGCTAGATCCTGTTTTCAGAATGACTTTCCCATCGTTAATAGCAAAGTTTAAAGGTCTTCTTAAAGAAAAAAATCCCTACAGCATTTAGATCAAGTCGCTGTATTTAAGTAGTTAAGCAAGCATTAGAAACTGAATAAGAAAGAAAAGCTACCTGCTTGTACAGCACCAGAAGTTCTTAGGCATTTGTTGTCCGTAATTTTGTAATAGTGCATGCTATTCTGCAGCTGGTTCTCCTTTCCCTGTATTACAAAACATCACAAAGATTGTGTTCTGCAGTGGAGAAAGACCTGAATGTATCTTCACCTCTACTCTTCCTGACACAGAGATCACACTGCAGCCTCTGCCAGGTACTGCAGCGTATTCCCTTTCTAACACTTTGAAGCCTGTGAATACTGTGTGGAGATACATCATCCTTGGGATGAAGAGCAAACATGTCAAGAAACTGTATTCAGCTTTTCTGTTAATCACTAAAGTCTATTTTGCTCTGAGCAACAGGCATTTGTGTGGTGCTTACCAGCTCAGTTACTTTTGTTACTCTTTTGAATGTGTTTACACTTTTCTTGACTTTGAGAACAGTTGTGATTGTTTTCTTGGCCCTGGGAAACATTTATAGTTTTACATACAGAGGAGTAAGCATAACCGATGATATGCAAATTAACTGCTTGTTTTACCCCAAAGAAACCATCTTTAGATGAAATATAATTCTAAGTATTCTAATTCTGCTTAGTGATCTGCTCCACCAGTTGGGAGAGTGAAATGGTATAATCTTCCGTACTCATCAGAAGCTCTGGGCAAGGAATGAACATTTTATGGCTTATCAATCAGTGGCTGCCAAAGACCTTGCAAAGACAAATGAGTTTTCATTGGTTAATGTATGCATATCTAGAGAATTCTAGCCCTCTGAACGTGATATATCGTACTTCTTGAACAGGTGAGCAAAATACTAGCTACGACATTAGGAGAAATCTGAAACTGCACCGTGTACAGTTTTTTAGAAAACCTTTACAGCTTTTCTTTTTAAATAGGTTATACAGAACATCTGTATGAAGAATGGCTCTAAAGTACCTCTGTGCAGATATGTGGCTGTGTCTGGCTAGATCCTGTTTTCAGAATGACTTTCCCATCGTTAATAGCAAAGTCTAAAGGTCTCCTTAAAGCCCGTGAATCTGTGGAACTAACTTGCCAAGCCATTTTCAGCAGCTAGTGCCACACATGTCCAGATGTCGGTGCTTTGGAGCTGGGTTCACTGAGGCTGCCTTCCGTCTCAAAGAAAAGCAAGATCTGGTTTCTTTGCATCCAAACAGAGCTACCTTAACAGCTTTGCCACGATCATTTATAACGATGGAAGTATCAAAATGACAATGTGTGGAACAGCTGCACCAAGTGTCTGCACAGTGTGTCAGAGAAAGTAGCTGCTCGTCCTTAAAAGCACCAACATCAGCTGAGGTTAGAGCATGTGCCTATAGCAAGGGTGTTGTACCTTACTAAGAGGAGCTACTGGCTATTTCACACTTCTTGACGGGCAAGTGCTACGTGTAGGAGATACCTTTCTGCTTGTGGTTCATTTATATGAGAGAGATGCTCAACTAGTCAGATTTAGATAGTGTCCAGTATCTTCACCCCACTCAGCTGACAACAAATAGTAAGATTGCAAGAGAGTATTTGATCCCATAGATCAAATCCAATACATCTAATATCTGAACTTCTTAAAAAAAAAACATTTCTTAATAAAATATCTTTCTAAAGAAGTGGCCATTTCAGAAGTGTTCTTTAACACAAAATGTTGTAGAAGATGAGCCTGGTGATTGTGGCAGTTATCGTCAAGGTGTAAGGAAGTCTAACTTATGTGTCAGTATACTAGCCAGAATTTTTAAGAAATTAAACCTTTGTGTTAAATTTCAGCATAAAATACCATTTAATAACTAGAGGAGAAGCTATTACTCATTTTCAACTGTTAGGTTATTTACTCTATGCAAATCAAGCATCGTGGTGGAAAAACATTCAGAGAGTTTAAAAAAATTAATGAAAAGTTATGCCTCCATAAATCATCATGTTACTGGTTCATTTCATCGTTTTCCTATCTTATTCTGATGCATTTCAGAGCTTATAGTCATACCAGGAAAAGCAATCCAGAGAGATCACTGGAGACTGAAAACTCTTCTAAGTATGGACACAGCTAATCAGGAGCTCCAGCCGCTGAGAACAGGACAGCTTGTTCCAACATTTTCCTTAGAAGGGACGGATGGTGCAGCTCAGTATCACATTCAGCAGCTGCTATTCTGGATCTGACCATCCAAGACAAGTGGGATAAAATACCTGCTTCTACAGGGATGTAAAGACAAAATCAATTGGAACACAGTCAGAAATGTATCAGCTTTCAAGAGAGGTTCATATTTCAAAAAGAAGGGTGAAAAAAGGCTGTGTGGAGGGCTGTAACCTCATTGAAAAGCTTTTTTGGAGCTATGCAGTTGTGTTATAGCCATGGGTCTGATGTCTTAAGAAATGTAAAGCCAGATGTATGCACATCTCTGCTTTCACAGTTCTGTTGCCTTAGATTGCAGCTATCACTTTCAGCAATTGAAAATGCATGTTGGCAATTGTAAATCCATACGTGACATTCTAGTAAGGAAAGACAAAGCTGTACAAACATAGTGCCATAAATGCACTGACTTGCCTCCAGTGTCCCATTTTCAGCAACAAAAGAAAATAAGTCTTAAATCTGTATATAAAGCTCTCCTGCTGTATATTGCTATTATTCCTGATTCATTAAATACTTTCTTGCTATAATTAAACTTGTGAGAAAATGGCCATAGAACAAATGTGGAAAAATAAAAGCACAATCGCTTGTGCATTATTATTGCTATTAATCAGCGCTGTGGGACTTGTACAGTAGCATGATGTTTCTATACTATATCTTACACGTTTATAAGCAGTACTTCATCTATGTAAAGTATTACAGTCAGGATAGCAATGAGAGAAACCAGAAAAAAACCAGTAATTGTATGTAGGCAGGTATTTCAGCTGGGCCTCAGTTTAGAGCAAGTGCGTGTTCAATATTTGCTGGAACAAACCCCACATTGTGCAAACCAATGGGTATGCACACTTGGATGGTCACCTGGAAGATACCTGTGCTGAGATGGGGCAAAAGGCCGGTATTTTTGGTAGCATAGCAGCAGCACTATTCTGGACCAGAATCACCAGGGCATTGCCAAGTCTCTGTGATACCAAGTTTAGGAGCCCCTAAGCTGGTTACACCCGAAGCCCCAGCAGCAGCAGGGGATTAGGGAGTCTCCTAGCCCGGGAGCTGGCAGATCTCTGTAATCATAGCTCAAATTCTCATGAAAAGCAAAGGCGTGAACTCGGATATTTTAAGCACTTCTGCCCTACCTAGCTTGGAAAGTTGCACTTTGGAAATTGAAGACTCTAAGTTTGCTAAATTTACAGAAACAACTCAGGTAAATGGTACTGTTGAGTAATCACCTGTTCTGTGTGTGCTAGGGCTTTCCATACACTTCAGAAGATGTGGCTGAATGGCATTAATCAGGAGCAGGAACCAGAAACAGCATAGGATGGGTCAGGACCACAAATCCTTTTTTTGCAGAAGTTATTTGTGCAATGGTTGCTGTGGTATCAGGAGATTAAGAGTCCAGAGAGAGACATTATTCTTTGAGTCAGTAAGTCCATAAATATAAATTGTAACCTTATGGCTCTTCAATTTGTCCATAAAGCAGGAAGGACATCTGATTACAACAGGTGAAGAAAGTAAGTTAATAAAAAGGTTTTCCTCTACTTAGATTTAGGATTAATTTTCCTTGATTAGTTTTGGTGTGTCTTCATTCCATATTAGCCTAAGTAGTTTGTGGTCAAGGGTGAAGGTGTTAATTGACCTTTGTTCAGTGCCAGCAGGTGTTGTAACAGAGTTGCTGTGCTGCTGCTGTGTGGTAGGTGAACTGCTTGTGTGGTGGGTTGTTGCTTGGGGTATTTTGTACAGCTGTGAGCCACCGCTGTTTTGAGTGTCTCCTGATCAGTGATTATAAAAGAGCAAGGTTGCTCTCCTGAGCTTGGAGGAAAAAAAACCACCACATATCACAACAGCTATGCTACATTACCAAAGAACAACTTGTTGTGGAGAGGTAGTCAAATGCTCTTAATCCTTCAGTGATTTAGGTTCATCCTCACAGAAACCAGGTGGGTTACCTGCCTGGATGAAAGCAGGCGCTAAAGGTTATTCCATACTTCCAGATGGACATGACTAACAGACCCAACAAGCTCAGGTTAGTGAGTTTTTATGTGAGAAAGAAAAGGGTGAGATTCTGCGTGTGTGTAAGCGTGGCTTTGAAATGGTGATAATATCATCCCATCATAAAGGATGTCTCAATGGCCAAAGGTTTAAAAAAGTTGCAAGTATTTATTTACTTCTGTTAAGGGTGAGTGGTTTGCATAGGTGGGTGGATTAAATTAAATTCTATTATGAGTTATTCTTATATTCCCCCTTCTGCAGCTTTCTCTTCTCATCTTGGGTCTGTTATTCAGAGTGTGTGGGAAGATGGCTGGAGTGAGATTGCTTTTTGTATCTATCCAGTGGGAGGCTTACCACTGGATGTGGTTATTTTATGAGTCTTTTCTGTGGTGGAATGTTGATGCATGGGAACAAAGAGAGGCTTGTTGAATCTCAAGGTAAATAGAGGATTACAGATTTCAGTAGGTGTTGTTTTCCAGTGCCATCTTCCCTATAATCTTGTAGGGCTGCCTTGCCACAGGGAGGTTGTGTTAAAATAAATGCTATCTTGGGGTGAGAAAACTAGGATGTGAGTGAAGATATTAAATAACTGCTACTCTGGTTTTAGCTTGCCTTGGAAGTTGTATTACTCCTTATTGACAAAGGCTGTGGTTGGACTAGTACTTCGATCTCTTGAGACATGGAGACATAGCGACCCATAGCCTCCCTTGTACTGGGAAAGCCTGAAATAGGTAAGGTAATGGTCCTTAGGGTTTCGATTGCAAGAATTTTGATTCTCAGTATAGTGGTAGGAAACAGATGATTATACGGCAAGCAGTAACAATGAAGTATTATGTCCTTATGTTCACTACTACATCTCTATTCCATTAGACAATAAAGAAAATTATCAATAATCTATGCAAATATCTGAGATTAAAGCTTTGTTCTTCTGGAAATGTGGTGTAAACACATATGGATGTATACATAGCGTAAGGGTGTTTTTTTCTTACATGGGCTCAAAACCTCTCTCCCCTGAAGCCAAGGTAAGAACTTTCCTTGAGTAGTACAATTAAATCTTTGTCATATTGTATGGTCTTTGAAGATCACCATTTTCACATGAAGTTTCTATGTGGTGTTTAACACAGGTGTGACATGTTTTGAGGGAAAGGTTTGCATTAAAATAATTTGTTGTATATTTAAAATAATAAGACAGTGGATGAAGTAGCATGCAAGCAGCATGACTATTATGGTCAGAGTTTAGCCATCATGAGAAGTCAGACTAGGCTTTGGATAAGCACTGGCCAGATGAGTTTGGTGACTCAAACAATTTCTGCATATAGGAAAATATCTAACAAATATTTCTCCTGTTTTAACATCTGCTAGTTTGGGTGTGCTTTAATAAGGTATGTTTTGTTGATACTTCTACTATAAAACCTTTCTTGCTTTCCATGTGAATCTGTAAATATCCTTTTCATGATTGTTGTTTTCTGCAAGTGGACTGAGGAAGACCTTAGTTTCATCAGAAGAGATTTTGTTCCAGGTTATTAGTTTGTTATATCCTCAAGGCTGAGTGAATCATGGATCAGGTTTAAGTGGCAGGGAAGAAGAAAAACATATATAGTTGGACCGAAGATTTCACTTGGGAGCAAGAAGAGATCAATATAGAATTCCAGCTAGAGAATTCTAGTCTGTGAAAAATATGACCATTATGTCAGTTATTTGATGTAAGGTGATAAGATTTTTCATTTTTTAAGAAATTGCCCAAAGGCTTTTGTAATAAAAGCTCTTCTTTTATTAAGGAATCACTGGATGAAATTCCTTGGACGGTGTTCTGCAGTCAGTAACTCCAGTTAATCACTTAAAGCCTGCAGAGCCAAAGACGTTCTTTCTTCCTTGGGTTCAAGCTAATAAAATATCTTTGAGGGTTTAGAAAGTGAGCACTTGCGTACAGCTTTGTGATCGTTTTTACACTGAGCAGAGAAATAGGACCATTTCATTTTGCATTATTGAATTTTATTGACCTAATAGTTGCATTACTGGTGGTCTAGAAGATGATCTAAAGAAGTCTTTAGGTGGAAAACTAGTCAGATTAAGTAAAAATTTCCAGCTTTATGACAGGACTAGAGATGGGGTGAGGGGACAAATGTTGCTGATCAGAGTTTTCAAAACAATGGAATTTCTTTCTTTGACAGCAGAAAATATCAATAGAAAACTGTTGATCCTGTATATGTATATAGTCCCAGTGTTCAGGCTCTTCATCAAGAAAAGTGGGTAACTTTCTCTTTTCTAAATTAGCTCACTGATAAAGGAAATATGATGAGCTCAAGTGCAAAATACTATTAGGAAAAATTGCTGTCAGCCACTGAGGAGAGGCTGTGGAACAAAGGAAATGTGGGCAAGCATGATTCCAAAGATGGTCTTATTTGAGAACTTCGCTCTTTCTATCTTGCTTAGCTTTGCAAGCTTCTATTTTACAGACCTGATGTTATTTCACAGTGTGACCTATGGTAAAATGGAGCGTGCTGTACTTTGAGAGCTTATTTGTGTATGCTACAACACAAAATTAAAATGCTAAGTCTTCAGTATAAGGTGTCTCATTTGCTAGTCAGTCACTCTGATGTAGCTCAGCTGAAATCAACTAGTATAAATCAGTCTCCTGTGTGTACTTGTCAGATTGGGAGATGACTGCTTTTTTTGTTTTCCTTTATGTATAATTGAAATGGTGTGCTTTTTTTGAGAATGTTCTGGTTACAGCTGTATATAACATTTTGCATGGCTTTGGAGTCAGTGTTCAATTTAAAAGATATATTATACCTAAAAAGCATTTAAGATTAAAAGGCTGTATTTTGGGAAAGTAAGTTACTATAGTGCCATTTAAATCTGCAACGTTGTTTACAATATAAAAGAAAAATATTTGGGGCTTTTTGTACTACTAGAGACCGAAAGTTCAGAAGACTTTATAGCAATATATGTTCTGAGATAAAACTGTATTTTTATAGCTAAGTTCCAAAAGTGGGAGATGCCTAACTCTCCAAACTAATACTGGAGCTAAAGAACTATAAGACAGGAAGAATAAAGGGCTTGGAACATGAGGATGGTTAACAGAGGACTTCTTTGTGTGTGTGTAGTCTTTAATCAGCCTCAGGATACATACACTTTACAGTATTATTTAGCCCATAATTATATACAGTAGTATTTATAATCTGACAATAATGAAAGATTAGCTGTTACTGAGAACCATTTATCTCAGTGGTGACTCCATTCAAATGGAGGGAAAGGCATGTACCTTTCTGTACTGGACCAAGCTTGATACAGTGCGGGCAGCTTCCCTAATGCTGTAGGTGTTGTGGCTTTCTATTTTCCATCTGATTGCTTGATCATGCTTTTTACTCTAATTATTGTACTTTTCCATAATGGTAAAGTGATTACACACATAAAAAAGAAAACAGGTAATGTATTCTTGCTACTTTTTACCCTTTGCTTCCCAATTAGGACCAGCTGAAGCTTTGAATATTGTCAGTGCTTTGGTGTAGACTGGGCTGATGCACCTTCTGGTAGCTGCAACAAAAAAAGCCTTGTGCTTTTTAGGGCTGACTGGAGGTGCCAGAAATACTGGAAAACTGATACTTGGACATATTTAGGAAATCCTAGCTGATACGATTACACGTGCTTGAACCCTGTTTGAAAATTTCCTCTTTGACTTGAGATGTGTTCTTTCTCCTTTCACAAATGCTGCATGTGTGATGGAAGGCAAGGGTAAAGCATCCTCCTTGAGTTGGATAAAAACACAGGGGATTGAATGGATATAGCATTAGGGAAGTGGCAGCTGGCAGGAGGAGAGAGTAGGAAAGCAAAGCTGTGTGCTCTAATGCTTGATGTGGACTAGAATCATAGAATAGTTTGGGTTGCAAGGGGGCTTTAAAGCCTGTCTAGTCCAACCCCCTGCAATGAGCAAGGCAGATTCAACCAGACCAGGTTGCTCAGAGCCCCGTCCAACCCGACATGGAATGTTTCCAGGGATGGGGCATCTACCACCTCTCTGGGCAACTTGTGCTGTGTTTCACCACCCGCATTGTGAAAAATTTCTTCCTTTTATCTAGTCAAGGTCTACCCTCTTTTAGTTTAAAAAAGCTGTGAGCTTATGATGTAAGTTGAAGATGTAGATAAAAGATGTAAGCTAAACTACATCTGCTGGAGCTGTCTGCATTGTCTTGCTCCAACTCTCTCTTTTAGTTAATTGCTGAGGAGGAGGGACCCAAAAGCAAATTAGCTCTTAGCATGAAAACTTTAGACCAGTGTATATTGTTTTATTCAAATCAGTGAATTTGAAAAACAAAACATAAAATTCTAGAGCTTTCAGTGCTGCTGTATTTCCCAAATTATCTAAAGCTCCATGCTGTCTCTGGAGTTCCTACCTTACCTGCCTTTTCATAAAGAGTTGAGAACAGTCAATCAAGAAGGTAAATAGGAACATCGATGTTTGTATGATTAAGGTTTTGAGAAACTGCAAGTGTTTTCAGCCATAGTGTTTACATGTGCATGGGCTATTTCTATTTACCAAACAATTAATTCTGTGCTGTTCTTGCTGTTTCTTCTTGGAGTGGTGATTGCAGAGAATGCCTGAATAATATATCTTGCAATCTGACAAACTCTGACAAACCCTGACTTCCTTTATAATTAGGACAGAAATTGTCTACTGGAGGAGCCTATATTAGGCATGGAAAAATACAGAGGTCTGACTCATTATTTTCTTAGATTCAGGTTAGCTGGACACCGTGTCAATATGTCTGGTCACCATAAGGGTAGCCAAGAGGTTGGGGGAGTTCTGAAGTGCCATAAGAAAGTTATGTAGAATAGTGCCAGTGCACCACAAAACCAGCTAGGATCTTGACCCTGATTTGAGACATGCGGTCCTGAAAGTGTTTTTTGGATAATGTGATTCAAAATTTTGCACCTACTAGGAATGTGATCCTCGCTCTGAAACAAAAAAAAAAAAAACCACCCTGTGTTTGGATGCCAATTATCAGATGGATGCTGGTAGTTATATATTGGATATAGACGTTTTAATAAATTATTTGAATAAAACCCAGAATAAGTGACCATCTTCTAGTTCTGTCAACCTTGACCTAGATGATAGTACTACCACTGAGACAAAAGGAAATTCAGTAGCAGGACAGTTACTGAGAAGCCATCAAAAGACTGGTTATGCTTTGTCTTGATCTAGCCAAGTTTATTTTATGACTTCCAGTGTATGAAGGTTGCGCTTGTCATACACTGATCTCGTATGTATTTAAATGCTCTGCAGGATCTTGAGACTTTCTCCTGGTCCCTAGTTGGTAGTTAAAAACACAAACTTCCCTTTGTGTCTTTTGCTGGTATTATACTATAGTCAGCCTGTTGCCTGGCTATGCAGGAATTCTGTGTCGCAATTTGGAGGAAGTTATTGCCAGTAGTGGGCACCAACTACAGCAGATAAAACAGTTTGAAATAACTGGAAAAACTTTGAAGTTTCCCCAGCAGTCCTAACATCTGCTTTAATTTCTCATATTTGCTGCTTATAAGTCTCTAGCTGGTTGAGAAAAAGAGGGTATTGTCTCTTATCAACAGCAGGACTGTTTGCCAGCCCTTTGACTCAACATGAGAATTTTGAACTTTTGCAAAATTTGCAGTTGAGCAGATGAACAGCACACAGGAGGCCAAAATGACACAAAGGGAGCCCTCAGTTTGTAGAGCACAGTTTGGGTCTGTCTCTAGATTATCAACTTTGTGTTCTCTGCAAACAAGGCTGGTACAGAGAAAAGAATACAGGACTGAGACTGAAAAAATCCTCTGTGAGTGAGAACACAAAATATGGGTCAAGACTTTTAAACCTCCTCCCTAGCCCAAGGTGGATAGAGAATGTGAAAACTGGAAGACTGGTACACAGAAGCTTTGCTGTTCTTCCTTACTCAGCACATGGCTTACAGTTAGGAAACACAGAGTTTTTGAATGGTTTCCACCAAAAATGTTGAGGCACATCATTGTGACCTTGCAAAAGACACAAGGTTCCTTTCTAGTCCAGCTTCACTTAAGCTCTTGCTGCTCAGAAAATCTTAATGCACTAGCAACCCAGAATCTGGCTCAGGCTTCACACAGTGACCCTGAAAAAGTGATTAATGCAAGAGGATAGCCTTTCCTCTCCAGAACTAGGAATAAAGGAGAAATTGAAGTCGTAGGAAAGGGAAGGAAAAGGGTGGGTGGGGGGGGAAATTAAGAAATGCACTAACGCTTAATAACTCATTTACTCTGCTCCCTCCTCAAAGGCTTCTTCTTTTGTTGGAGGCTGAGACATTGGCACTTGACCCACAGGACTTTAAAGAAACTCAGGACAGATTGTTCCCAAAGGATTTCTTTGATACTGTGGTCAAATAGTCATAAAAATTTCAGAGCTGCAGCTGGCAAAGGGGGAAAAAAGTAAGCTGAAAAAGGAGAAATACTAATAGTAAAAAGGACTCTGATTCTTTCCCCTTAGGACAAGACTTGTAGATAGATTGGGTGTTGTTTTTTAATATCACATTGTTGACATTTCAGAGCTTTGCCAAACCGTCCACTGATTTTACTAAAGCATTGCTTTTCTTGTGTAATGTATTAAATAAATTAAAAAATAAGGGCTTAATTAGATTAGAACTTTCCCTAGCAGTAACTCCCCACTTGATATTCGTCTGGAAGTTAGACTTCAGCAGTGGCCTTGGCAGTGGAGTATTAACCCTGCCCTCAGTTGTGCAGCTAAGAAAGCTAAGGTCCATTGGAAAATATCTCTGTTAAAAGGAAGACAAAAAGTATAATATAAAAATACAAGAATATCTCAAATGTGATCTTTTCTTTCAGCCCAACCATGCAGTGAATGTTTACGGATATGCCAGGCAGATGTGAACCCCAAAGGGACAGAGGCAGGGAAATGGAGAGAGATCTTTCCCCACCCCTTCTTTTCTCTTTCACATAGAGGCTCCCCAGGAGGAGCAGCTGTCATGTGTTTGGTCAACATGGAGTGTCATTGTCACTCAGCAAAAGGAAAGCATGCCTGAAATGGGATGAGATGGCCTATGCAGAAATTAATGATCGTTCTTATAACTTAAAAGATGTGCAAAGGAGACCTCTGTCAGGGAAATGATTGCCTTCAATGGGGCCGGTGGTTTATCTTATGTCTTTCAGAACCTTAGGGTTATGTGTGTATTTCTGGAAGATAATGATTTTACTTAACTAAGAGGAAATACTGAGGCCAGGAAAACACTGATAATGAGTTTCAGGAGGCTTTCTGGGACACAACTGGTAGTCTGGTCTCAGTTCCAACATGGATTTAATGCAGTGTTGGCATCTTATAGCGCCCTTGTAGAGCTCATGTGGGACCAACACCCTGGTGCAGGCAGACTCACTGTGGCAATCCATAATCAACTGACTTATCTTTTGAATGTAGCAAATATGGAAAAAATTCTGGAAAATCTTTCTGAAAGAAAACCCATGTTAAATAGTGAAAGAAGGCTGGAAAATTAAGTTCTTTTCCATAGGTTTTCAACAGTGGTCAAAAAAAGAGCTTGGAGAGATGAGGCAAATAGTAAGTCTCGTGAGAAGAGGGCTAAAGGGAGGCATTGTTTTGGAGATTGTCACCAAACTGGTGCGTATACACATAGCTGGTATTTAATTAATACTTGGGCCAAGATAGCTGCATAAGCATTATCTGCTTCTCCCTCATCTTCCAATTGCTTCATCAGAAGTTTTTTGGAGACTCAGTCATTCCTTCATTTTCCCAGGAAATCTGTCCTTGCATTGGCTAATCTTGGTAGTATGCACTGTTAAGGACTTAAGTTCAGACATTTTCCTTACTGTCCAGATGCATGGTATGGGGTTTGCCAGCTAATGCAAGGTGGTATGGATTTTTGCATTACCCATTCCTGGGTAGTGCCTGCAGGTCAGGGGAGGATGTTTTGTAAAACTGTTACATGGGGTGCTGATCTTGTGTGTCTACACTCCTTGTTGTCGGATATCACTGCACATAGTGTTTCCTTGCTTTCCAGACTACTCGAACAACTTTATCACTTGAAAATACTTAGGAATAAAATTGGCCTGCCTAGGTGACTTTATTAAACAGATTTGTTAATGGAACAAAAGACTCTCTTGTTTTAAGGGAAAAAAAAGGCAAAATAAACTATTGAGATTGTATTCAATGATCAAACTTTCCTTAGTGTCCCCAGTGTCATGGATAGTTTAAGAAGCTGGGTTATTCACTGATAGAACTTTTCTCAATGCTGATGTCCTTTGAAGACCCCTTGCAACAATAGTTTTTCTATTCATGCAGTTGCGAAGAAGTATTGGGGCCATCCAGGTCAATTATTCTGAGCAGGACTTTCCTTAACCTAAGCTAGTATAACCTCCTTGGTCTTCCTGTGTGTTTGCCCCTAGCTGTTTATGGTTGAGTTGTGGTAGTGTTGCACTAAGTTGTTAATCTGTCATGATGATGGCAAGAGGGGAATGAAGCTACTTCCTTCCTTAGACTTCCTCAAGGCTAACACAGATGTTCTAGTTAAACTTGCATGCTTTAATAGCAAGCTGATGCAGATGCTCAAAAGTTTGGTTTATGAGGTTTTAAACATTAAGACCTTCTATTGGCTCTTTTTTTTCTGTCATCTGAGACTATGTATACAGTCATTTACTACTTCTGGATCCTTCTGAACTGCACATAACCCATTACAGTTCTCATTACCCATAAATCCTCACTGTGGGGGAACACTCCATATGGAATAATAGGTTCTGTGCAATGTTGCTTTTGCCATATCATTCATGTCTTCATCTTCTCTACATAAGTTTTGGGGTGTTTTTCTTCAATTTTAGTAATTACTTTCTATCAAAACCCAAAAGACCAGCTATACTTAACATGTAATATGCAATTCTATTCACAGAAGCTTATAGTTTAAATCTCTTGATTATTGCCTCAGACAGCTTGATAAATGCAATATATCTATTTTCCTTTAATTACAAGTTCACGAGTCTCTTGCTGATTGGTCTTTTATGACAACTGTTTGACCATGGTGGAACAGGAGAGAGATGACGAATGAGAGAGACTTTGTTAGAAGAATTGAACTTGAGATTAAATTTGGCACTGAGATGCAAGTTTACGTGTATGATGTTTAGGCACCAGATTAAAAGGTAATTATGCAATGACATAGCATTATTCCTGTTCTTTTCATGTAATGCAATCTAGTGATTCTAATTTAGGAAGAAATATAGGGCTCCTACCTCTGCAAGCATAAATATGCACTGACGAATGCTATCCTGTTATGCCTGTATTCTTGTAAAAGCTGGAAGAATGCTTGCAGGTAGCCTTGCTTTGAGGAGTAATAATATTTTCATATCTCAAGTTACAAAATGGCAAATATTGTTGTTATACTTTCATCATACCTGCTGAAGATCAGTTTCACACTTTAGCCTGAAATGTAGTTGTGAATTTAAAACCTTATGAAACTCTCAGGATGCACTGCTACTGCCTTTGTATTAACTATCTAAAAGCATGGATGGCCTCATTTTGATTATTGCTTCTATTGAGAGTTCAGATGAAGAGTCTGATGCACTGCACCATTGACTTGTTCTTTATCTAAACCCTGAATTATCACACTGTTTCTGTGCAACTTTATTCATAAGGGTAAATGCCTGTCAGTGGGATCTATAAAGCAACGCACCTGCTTACTCTCCGTGACCTTTTTCTCATTCTCTATCTGAATTGGTTAGGTATAACTATGCCTAAATGAGAAGCAATGGGCTGTTGGAGACCTTAGTTCTATGTATTCTGGAGCCTGAGCAGTAGTTCAAGACAAGCTTTGCTTGAGAAATGTCTGTCAGTATTTCTAAAGCTGGTCAGTAGGTATATTTACAGTAGTGTTTTAGTTCAGGTGAACAGAGTGCTTTTTAAAGTTAACTTTTTATTCTATCCATTTACATTCTTTGGTCAACATGGTGCACACAGGTCTGCTTCATCCAAAAGGAAACCAAGGAGATGTGCACTGTCACAGTAATTAATGTACCGCAGCTGCTAATGGGCACATAGTCCATGGGACCACACTGCAGCTACTTTGAAATAAATCCATGCAACATCCTTTGTTTCACTGGGTAAGTCTGCTCTTACTGGACTGCAGAATTTGCTAACATTGTTGTAGTAAATGATGCCATTGCTGTCATCAGAATTCAGGACTCCAACCCTTGGAAAACCATAAACTGGAACTAGTCACGTAGACCTCAAGGAGAATTTTACTACAGTTTGCCCTTACAACAGCATCTCTCAAACCAGATCTGGCAGCAAAATTTCTAGACCACACATGTTTGTACCTGGATGACTCAAAATAGGATTAATCTCAACTAATACTAGACATCTACAATGTGAAGATTTGTCTGCAACAGCTGATTTATTGATAGTTTGGGCAGTAAAAATAAATTCATTGGGATGCAATTTGATGTATTTTAGATGCCTACTCTAGGATGAAATAAATTGTTCCCAAATAGTACCTGTTTGTCTCCCTGACTTAAAAAAAAAAAAACAAACCCAAACAACAAAAAACCAACACACACAAAATTTAAGGTGAGCAGCTTAAATGTAGTCAGCTACAATGACCTAAAAAATAGATTTCTTAAACTGATGTGTTTCTGAGATTGAAGTCAGCTATGTTCCTTGCTGATGCAGTGTAAAAGGTAGCTGCTCCAAAGTTGTTGTTGTGTGGGTTTTTTGGGGGGAGGGAGGGGGCAGGAGGGAATATAAACTTTCAATTTGGACACTACAAGGACAGGCATTCAAGGTCTACCATGGGTGGAATTCAAAATTTGTGCCCTGAAGTACTTGCAATGTAAGACAGCAGTCCTATAAATGCATGCCCAACTTGGTATTTTATGTTGTTGGGATTAGATATTCTACTCTGGTCAGCAAAACATCTCTTAAGAGCTTACTTTCCCAGCTTGAGCTGAATCTCCATAAATGTTATGTTTCCATTTACAGAATGTACTGTTGTATTTTCTGAGCCTGTGGAAGCAACGCTTTTGCTGGCCTCTTGATATCATGGCCATGTGTTTCTCAAGCAGGTGTTTGTATGCTCATTTAAATTGATTATCAAACCACTTCTCCTTCACAGAATACTGGGTACAAGTGTGTTACTGTAGCAGAAAATGAGTCACCATTTACAAAGATACTGAAATACTGTTTCAACATATTGTATTAAAACCTAAGCAACAATAATACTGAGTTACTTGGCACTTGCAGTCCTGGGTCAGGGCCAATGCCTGATATTAATCTGTACAATACATTCTACATCCTAGAAGTTGTAGGAAACAAAGTGATTGCATCATTTATAATTCTTCCTAAAAGTATTTGTGAATGCTTAGTAAAGTGTTATGGCAATTAAAATAGCCTTTAGCTTTACTAGTTGTAGTTAAGGTTTGTGTGAACTATGATTTGATTCCAAACTTCTGGTTTGTTGCTCAAACTTCTGTACTATTTTCCTCTTTGTGCTGGCTTTTCCCAGTCATCTTTCCTGCCTGAGGTGGTTCTAGTGGTGGTTTATTGTGGACTTCTAGCAACAATGCCAGTTCTGCCATTTTTAAGCATATGGAACCTAGGGAAAAAGTCTTTCCCCTTCAGTGACTCTGGATCTGGGCTTATAGTGCTCCACTAGCCAACGAGGTGGGAGACAGAAAGCTGAAATAGCCCTTACTGTGGAAAAGCAGATTTCAGTGTTCTGGTGAAAACTGCAATTTCCTTCGTATTTGCTCAAACTAAAACCAAAAATACACAAAAACTGCATGTGTGTATTTTAAGTAACCATTTTAATGTGATTTTTATCACAAAATATGCTCAAATAAGTGTGGATATTAACCAAGAACTTTGCTGTGGAAAAGCTGTCAGCTTTATATCCCAAATAGCATGCTAAAATACTGAGCAATAACTGTTTGCTTACAGCATTTCTGTAGTTCTTATTTTATCAGTGTCAAATAGATCACTACAGTTTCAATATGTAGCTGTTCCACATTAACCCTGAATGTAATCAGGCAACTAAACTTTGTACAAGAGGGAAAATGAATGCATTACATCGTATTTAATTTTCATGTGAGTTTGCATGCATGTGGCTCTTCCTGATCTAGAAAACAAGCTTTACTAAATTTTTGTAGGCTTCAAATGCAATTTCTTGTTTGATTTTTTTTTTCCCCTTGGAAAAATATTGCAGCCTTTCATTAGTTGTACTGTATCTCTAAACCTTCCTGAAGGATGTCTAAAGCTGATGGCAACAATGTTGTAGAAATTCACTTCATGTGACTGATGTGAATTCAATCCCTGTGGTAATGATCTTAAACTTTTAGCTCTTTGGTATCAAGGGAATTGTAGTGGAAATGTTAGTCAATTGTTGGGACATAAATAGTGATATTAGAAGATACACACCAATGTTCTGAAAGCTGGTGGGTTTTTTTTTATTTTGTGCAGTGCATTGATAAAAGATGTATTATGTATTTAAAAATCCATGTTATGAAAAAGATATTCAAAATCAGTCTTGTACAGGCACAGTTAATGTACTGTGGTGGGGATTCCTGCACCATGATCAGTGGTCTGTTTTTGGTGTTTTGAAATAGAGATATAAGAACTGGATTAAAGAAGTGTTGTTTATCATATCTGTCCTGTGGGTTCTGATAGCTGTTATGACAGTACATTCTTAAAAAATGCAATAGCTTTCTATGTATCACGTTCGTACGTGCGTTCAATTAAAAAAAGATCAAATGGTGAAATACCTTTTTATCTATTAGGTGGATCTTTTGATAACAAACCTTTTTCAGTGGTAGGAGGAGGTAGTGGGGAATGAGAGTGGAACTGGCTCAAAATATTCTGTAGAAATAGATGGGTGTGTTATAAGGCAATATCCATCATTGCTGACCTACAATTGAATATCCATTGTCTCATTAACTTCAAGAGGAAATGGAGACGTTTTCAAATGCCACCAGAAATAAAGAATATGAATAGGTTGATACAGTATTTTGAAGAATAGAGTGCAGAGCTGTTAATGAGCTGTAGTAGTTGCCTTCTCTAAGACAGACAAGTTGCTTTAATCAGAAAGGTCATGCATGTCAGATAGCATTATTGTTTCCAATGTTAGCTTGACTCTACCTCAGTCTGGGGGAATTAAGATTTCAATGAACATTACTAATAGTTAAGACACATGTCTGGGGATGTGGATGCTTCTGCATTCAGCTCTGCTGAAATATCACTTTTGATTTATTGGCTTTGCTGTTAAATACTGCTTAAATACAACCAGCTTATATGTGTCGCTGAGGCCCCTAGAGTCATGCAAGTGTTAAATTCATAGCACAGAAAATAGCTCAGGGAGCAGTGAAGCACAGCTAGTTCTAGCTTGAGTTTGAATTCGAAGAGCACCTTCATCATTCCCAAGGTTCAAATGATGTAGTCATATTTCTTGGATATGCTGGAAAGGAAATGGAAGGGTTGTGGCTCAATTAGGCTGAGACTCAATTTGTTTGGGAATTAGCTGTAGATAACAATTCTCTGCTGGTAGTCAGGCCCTCGGAGGTTTTGTACTTATTCAGTGATCTAGGGGGTTAGAGAAGAACCTGATTTGGAAGGAGCGTCCCAAAGACAGTGTAAATACAGACTTTGCTTTTTTTCTTATGTGCCCCATTTTTGTGAATATGTAAGCTGTATTATGGCTAACAACTATTAGTCACTGCACAAAAAAGTATGTTTAACTCTAGGCAAATACTTCAGGTCTATCTTTATTTGGTTTAAAACACTAGTTTCTCCAAATAGATTAAGCTGTATTGACACATTTTTGTAGTATATGATCCAACCCTACATCAAGCAAATTTACAGTTTTCAGTGGAGTGCTGTTTGAGGACTTGTTGAGCAAGTTTTCCTTTTCACACCATAGTGGTTATCTGCATGAATTCCATCCTCCTGGATGTCAGCAAATGGTTCAGGTTTGTTATTCTTTGTCCAGTCAGTCTGATTCTTGTCATCCAAGTCATGCACTAAGATTGAATTCCCTTGTTTTGGGTGACTGTTGCTTCAACACATGATTTCTAGGCAACCTGAAGGGCTCTTCTGGAACAAGACATCATCGTTTCTCTCAGTTCTGGTACCCATCTTTATCACACTGTTTCCTGACTCCTGAGCATCCTGACCAGCCACAGTATTCCTGAAAGTAGTGTCAAGTTACTTTTGTTCTTTACTGGTCCTATCAAGGCAATGGTCAAATTGAAACAAAGTTTTCTAAATAGTATTTCACAATAGGATCTGCTGAATAACAGAAAGCTATATGCAGGACAATCCAAGATAATTATACTCTTTATTTTTGTCATATTTTTGAGTTTTCTTTCCTATAACCATTTTATTATACATGTGTATGCAAAAAAGGGCATGTTTGTCCATTAGGAATTGACAAAATTGGTTTTGTTCCCAAGCCTGGAAATGGAAAAAAGTGAAGTGAGGGACACCTGCCTCCCCATCCCCCATCAAACCTGAAAACATTTGGGGCAATGTATCCTGATGAGTGTTTCACCAGTGCTGGCCAGATTGTCTTCCTGCAAACTCCTCTAGCCAGAGCAGCAGGGAATCTGTGAGGTTGCGCAGGAAACCCCAACCTAACAATCTGTAGCGTTGCTGTCTTAATGCTATTGATCTGCGCTGATGCTAGAGAATAGAAAAGCCCGTTATTGCAGCTTGAGTGGGAAGGAGGATAGTCATCTTGTATATACATATAACAGACACATACAAGTCACTGGGAGGAAAAAAGGGACATAAAATAAGTAAAAATATATTTAGCTAATTATTGCTACTATAAGCCTTTTTACTGGACTGAGGTCAAGATTCTGCTCTGTGGCTACAGGAAAGGCTGATAACAGATAACATGGGGAAATGATTGCTTTCAGAAATTGAATGGAAAAATTGGCATGTTTATTCTTATTGCCTGGGAAAGACTGTACTTTTTTATTCTGTGGTGGGTTGACCCTGGCTGCACACCAGGTGCCCACCAAAGCTGTTCTATCACTCCCCTCCTCAGCTGGAGAGGGAAGAGAGAATATAACAAAAGGCTCCTGGGTTGAGATAAGGCCAGGGAGAGATCACTCACCAGTTACTGTCACGGGCAAAACAGACTCGACTTGGGGAAATTAGTTTAATTTATTACCAATCAAATCAGAGTAGGATAATAAGAAGGAAAACCAAATCTTAAGACACCTTCCCCCCCCCACCCCTCCCTGCTTCCAGGGCTTAACTTTACTCCCAATTTTCTCTACCTCCTCCCTGCAAATGGCACAGCGGGACAGGGAATGGGTGTTGTGGTCAGTTCATCTGACCACAACCACGCTGTCTCTGCTGCTCCTTCTTCCTCAGGGAGAGGACTCCTCACACTCTGCCCTGCTCCAGCATGGGGTCCCTCCCATGGCAGACAGTACTCCATGAACTTCTCCAATGTGCGTTCTTCCCACGGGCTGCAGTTCTTCATGAACTGCTCCAGCCTGGGTCCATTCCCTGGGGTGCCGTCCTTCAGGATCGGACTGTTCCAGCCTGGGTCCCCCGTGGGGTCACAAGTCCTGCCAGCAACCCTGCTCCAGCCTGGGCTCCTCTCTCCATGGATCCACAGGTCCTGCCAGGAGCCTGCTCCAGCATGGGCTTCCCACGGGGTCACGGCCTCCTTCGGGCATCTCCCTGCTCTGGCGTGGGGTCCTGCCCGGGCTGCAGGTGGAGATCTGCTCCAGCGTGGAGCTCCATGGCTGCAGGGGCACAGCCGGCCTCACCGTGGTCTTCCCCAGGGGCTGCCGGGGAACCTCTGCTCCGGTGCCTGGAGCCCCTCCTGCCCCTCCTGCTTCGCTGACCTGGGTGTCTGCAGAGTTGGTCCTCCCACATGTTCTCACTCCTCTCTCTGGCATCAGTTGCTGTTGCACAGTTTTCCCCCCCCCCCCCCAATCTTAACTCTGTTACCCCAGAGGTGCTGCCACCATGGCTGATGGGCTCAGCTGTGGCCAGCGGTGGGTCTGTCTTGTAGCCGGCTGGTGTTGGCTCGGTCAGAGACAGGGGAAGCTTCTGGCAGCTTCTCACAGAAGCCACCCTGGTACCTTCTCCGCTATCAATACCTTACCATGCAAACCCAATGCATATTCTTACATTAGTGGTATTTTCTCCGCTGTGATTCACTTGACTGATAACTGGAGGCTTCCTTTGATTTTTCTTTTATTTTGCCTTTTTTAATCTTAAGGTTTATTCTACTCCTATACCTAAGCCTTTTATTCAAGTGCAGTGAAAGCTGGGTATTTTAATTCAACTCTTGAAACCCAGGTTATAGAATCTAGTTTGGTGGTACAGGAGATGAGATAAATGTCCAGGTACCTGAAAAAAAAATCAAGTTTAGAACAGGGTCAGTGCAACTGCTTAGGAGACACCAAATGCTTATTAAAAATCATATGAATTGATATGGCTTTTACCTGTGGGAGCTATTGTGCCTCAGTGAGGTGTGCATCTAAAAATTACTGACCTTGCATTCAGCATCCCTTTTTAAATAGAAAAGCATCAGTCAGCACTTCTTGCCATAGCTTCTGCCTGTGCAAAGGCTGCGGAGAATTCTTTTTAGGGATAGGACTGTGCTCAGCAAGGTAAGTGTGGGCTGGCCAGGAGTACAGCATCTCTTCCCTTGTGAGCTGATATCATATGGGAAGGCCAGCATGCTTTTCCTGGTGTGATCTGTGTCTTCCTCTGCCACTTAAAGATATTCTCAAATACGTTTGGGTACACAGCCAAGATGATTCTCCTCCATTTTAAAAGTCTCTTACCTGAGTAGTTTGCAGTTCTAATGGAGATCTATATTCTCTATACAAACTATTTTTCATCTGTCTTCTGCTCCAAGAAGGATGGGGAAGTACCTATGCAGCCACTAACTACAGAGTGATTAAAATAGACTTCTCAATAAAAAAGGAAGCTTAGCACTAGTTTTTCAAGCAAACACAGATAAAGAAGCTGACAATATTAGAAATTATAGGCCAACTGAGGACAGCAGCAGTAACAACAAAAAAGTTATGGCACTTTTTGCTGGCCCTGCTGTGTCCAAGACACAAAACAAATATTCATTTTTGGATGGCCAAGAGACAACACCAGTTTTGAATGTGATACCATCTCAATGCAAGGGCAGCAAGGGCGGCTATAGGATGTGACAACTCTGATTACATTGAAGTGCTGACAGTGTTTTGGCATCTGTCGGCTCATTCCTCTTTGTGATGTGACAGAGCGCTTCACCAAAGGAAAGCTAGGAAATAACTATATTAATACTGTCCAAGACTATCCTAATTGATTTTTGATTCTGAAGGAGAGAACAAGAAAAGCCATATCAGCAAGCTTGGTTACAGGTTAACTTTTGGAAGCTGAAACTTTAAATCACACTTTGGCAGAGCGAAAAATTGAAGCTTCCCAGTATGAACGCTCTAGATCATGAAGAAGAAGAAATCATAAACCCCTTCCTCATGATGTTTTATTCAAGAGTGGCCTAGCTTAAATGCTTAATGAAGGAGAAGATTGAAGATTAGAAATAGCAAAACTTTTCTTCTTTTTTTTTTAACTTTTGCCTTTGCTTATGCCATATTTTGTAAGGGCCTGGTGATTAAACCGGGGCATGCTATTCAATAGCATTTCAAACTTAGTCTGATTCTCACCTTTGCAAGGGAGGTGCCAAAATGTCACTGTTAAATTTCTGTAGCCCCACATTATGGTGAGACAGAGAGGAGCAAAAGCAGCATTTTACAAGTTGCCTGAGAACTTCCGTCGGGGCACCTGAGGTGCCACAAGTCAGATTAGACTTGTCCCAGAAATCAAAACCCTGAACCTGATACTTGTCCTAACATCTACTCAATCTTGTACCTGTGTAACAGAAGTGATTAAGGTTGTGATTTATTTAAAACGTAATTGTCCCCTCACATCCTCTGTCTTCAGTGCAGATATTAATAGTATATAGGTGCTTATTCCAGTGGATTATGTTCCTTTTTTTCAAAGCTTAGTTACTTTAGATTTCCTCTCATGTCTTTAATTGTCTGCACTGCACAAGTTAAGGTAAAAAAGTAATAATAATAATTCTGTAAGAAAAAGCCCTGCTAATCTACATTCGTACTCAAGCAATGCTAAAATATGCTAAATACATTTGCATCCCTCTTATTACTCCTGTCCCTCAGACTTGTCCAGGGCATCCTTGGTACAAATGTGGTACCAAGGCTGCTGCTGGAGACCTGAGCATGGGGAGCTTAGTGCTTCGCTTGCCCTCTAGTGGCATTTTAATGGCTGGGGATGCCCGATGGGTTACACTGCTGACATCCCTAATCCTGGGTGTGTTTAGTCAATGAAGGTGCAAAGCGAAGAGGTTTTGTTAGCAGAACATCTTTGTTCTATGTTGTGTTGGAAACTGGAATCTATAAGGTAAAGGATATATTACAAATGCAAACAGCTTCCTGGTCTTGCACATGTCCAATAAAATGCTTTGGCTGCAAGGGGGAAAGCTATCCCAAATAACGTAAGTTACTTTTTTTTTTTACAGGAAAGCTCAACACATTAGTTTACAGGAATGCTCAACACAGAGACAGAAAATTGCCATTGACAGTGATATGAACATTGTCTAATTCTTGTGTTGCTAGAAGACTTTAATTTTACGTAACTGACAGATTTTTTATTGACATTTTCACTTCAGTGATTTCTGTAGAATAATGTTAATTACAATGCATTAGCTGTTTTTTAATTTAAAGACATAATGAAATGCTAATTTACTTCTGTCTCAGAAAATTCCCTTAGCTTAGTCACAAAAGAAATAAATATTTGTTGATTTGCCTTAACATAGTATCCTTTTTCTCTAAATTGTGTTTTGGTATGTTTGATAGCTAAAACTATCTTCTGCCACCCACACTTAAAACTTCCTGTCTGCAGTGAGATGGTTACACCCTGTTTTCTAGAACAATGACCAAAATGCCAATTCAGATTGCTGTCATGCAGCTGAATATCATTCATTGCTCTTATGCAGGAAAGTCAGCTGCAGAAAAATGCTTTCCATTCATTGTTCTTTGGCAATAGATACTTTTTGCCACTGCTGCATATACTGTTAAGTATTATCCCTCAATTACTTTGAGCTGTGATGTTCACTGTGAGTTTGAAGTCTTTGTTTTAAAGTTCAGTTTGGTAAATCTAACTTCCTTGCAAAATCAACTGTATTGAGTTTGTCCTGCTTCCTTCTCTGACCAGCACGAAGGGTCAATTTCAAGACGTTTTCAGCCTGTTGTCTCTTTGCCTGTGATCAGATGACTGGGCGTTTTGGAACCATTCTTGCAATAAAATTTAGTATAGTTTCTTCTGATACCGTGATTTTTGACATTATAATGGACATGACAGCATTTTCACTCTTGAGTTTTTAAGTTGCTGGAGCATCATTAAAAACTATTTCATTGATGTTGACACTTTATAATTATCTACTTTTACCAAGCATTAACATAAAGTAAAAAGATTTAAATGCTTTTGTACTAGTTAATTGCATACAAAACATCAAAAGGGCAAAAACAGCCTTCAGACACTTGCAAGCTGAAGTAAATTCATTAATTTAGCTCTATTAGCTGTTTGCTGAAAGCCCAAGTGACGGGTAGAGTGTATATATAGCAGGAAACCCATAACCCCTGAACAAGAGAATGGAAGTGCAGGTGTCTGTCCCCATGCTGAATTCAGGAGTTTGTACATATATCATAGAAGACCTGTATGTTGTACAGTTGTGCAGGATTTCTCATCTGCCTGCTGGAACCATCTTGCTAAAACATAATAGTGGACTGAAATGCTGGTCAGTTTGTGACTTGGTATGACTCGTGCTCCAGTGATAGAAAACACTAACCTGGTAAGAACCTCAAAGCTGTACCAAGTGTGCTTGTGGCCACCAAAGTGATTTTTTTTTTTAGGATGGATGCTATGATTGTGTCTATATTAAAATTAATTTCCCAGTCTTTGGAATAAGAACATGTATCTCATGTATGTTTACACATTTTCAGGTGTTCCTTTTGCCTGTAACGGCTGTCGTGCTTAAGTTTGGTTTTTGTGTATCTGTGCACAATTCATGAGATGGGATGCCTGGATGAACTTTCCCAATGTGCGGTTTACATGCAGTCACCCTGTCCCAGTAAGTTTATCAGGTAGCTTGCTCTGTGCCAGTAGCCTCTGTGTCCAGGAATGAGTGGCATGTTGCATTTACTCATATAGATATAGCGATATTAGTTAGTAGCTCATTAGTTTGAGGTTGGGAATGATGAAACCAAAACTTGGTGGTCTTAATCTTTTCTCTGTGGAACCTCAAGGGAAAACAAGTGCAGCTCAGGTGTTTGATTCCCCTGTCTGCACTGAAGAGGGGAGCAGTATTTCCATCTAATTTCAGAAGAAATGCACATACTTTTTTGGGAAATAATGGAGAAAGCATAGCAGAACAGAAGTATTGCTTTTGCAGATGATGTGTTTTTATTTATGCCCTTGAAATACAAGACTTTAACCAAAATTTTGGAGTTGATATTGTGTTGGGTAGATAGCATACTAACTCCTTTTAATACTTGAATGACAAAATGTCCACTTTCTGAGTCTGCTCAAAAATTCTTGATTACTTGTAATCAGGATGAGAGATGACAGCAGGCTATCTAAGTTTACCTATCAAAGGATTGTTAAACCTTGGTTAGTCACCCACAACAGGCTATCTGATTCTCCTGAACCTCAAAATCTTCAGTCACCTGTCAGGTTTTGTTATGGTAAGGCTATAAAGCAGTAAGTCCTTCTGATTAAGCTTTGATTGCTTTGTAAAAGTGAACTAGATAACTTTTTGTAATGATGGGGAGTTAATGTTTATCCTGTGTAAAGCCTGAATTGTTCCTAGTGAATATACACATAAAGCAGTGCTCAGCACTTTCTTTTCTTTGTTTTAATCAGATCACCTCTCTTTCTGAATAGCAGGTGATGTTTATCTGTGAAATCAAGTGCTCCAACAAACCCAACTTCTGTAATTTGGGAAACTGATATGGAAAGTAAATAGATTTACATTTTTTTGTTTTGTTTTCCAAGGCTGTTGTATGCTTGATTCATAAATAAAAATTCATTTATACTGTTCAATTAGTCTTTAGAAAGAACAGAAAGGTAAGTGTAGAAAAATGGTATTGCATATCTTGAAGCTATTTTGCTTGCACAATATAGTACTCCCATATGTGCCCATTTTTCAGATACCTTGCATTTTGTTACATAAGGCATAATGCTGAGTAAGGCTTAACACTGAGAAGGGGAAAGAGATTGGTATGTAGGAACTGAACATCCAACGAGAATGATTTTTTTTTTTTTTGCCACTTCTATTATCTGAGGTATATGATGGTTAGCCCTTTTTTCAGCTTAGTTAAAGAAATGCCTCTTGGAAGGCTTTGTTGCCCCTCCCTTTAAGTTGAAAGAAAGTTGGAGCCAAAGGTAACAGATAAACCCTATCTGTCAAAAGGAGGAGGCTCCTACTTAAACTTACGAATGTTTATTAACAGACAGGTGACTGACATTGCTCAGCTCTTCAGAACTGATAACTTTTATTTGATTAGTCAATTTTCAGTCAAGACTAGATCTACAAGTAGCTCTAGGGATGTGTACAGGATGTACAATTGAAAGGTAGTTTCAAGGTGTTGGTTTAAAATATATGGCTTGATGTAGCATTGGTTATGTTCTCCCACATCCACGTTGTGTGCCTTCTGCTAAAGTACATCTATGTTACAGTCTTCATAGGTATAGCGTTGACAACAATAACAATGCAGCAAGGGTAGGTAGGTATTACAGTCCTTACTGAAGACCTTGATGAAACCTGATGGCCAGTCCAAGGCAGCCCTTGTCATTGCTGTAGTTGCACTATTGTCAGCATCTGTCTGGCTGGATAAGAGTTAGCATATCTGCATGAGCTGCAACTGCATTTTAGTTACTGCGTTGAAGTATTCTTTAACAGTTGGATCATTGGAAAAATACCTCTTCTACTCACTTTCAAAGCTCCCAGTACAGGGACTTCTTGGTAATAGGCGGGTTTATGGAAAAGCATATATTTACTAATAATAGTGTGTAGCAGAACTCCTAACCTGATTTACTAGCCTCAAGCAAACAATTTCCATAAAATGCTGCATATAAACCTACTTTACTGGGGGCTTTGAAGTTACCATGTGATTCATTCATATCCGTGTATAACTTACATGGGTTTTTTGAGGTACAAATGTCAGTCCATTATATTCTTTCTTCTGTTTGAGTTGACCTGTTTAATTTCAGTAGTAGATGTATGAACAGAATCATGTGATCCTAGGGTATGCACATCTGTTCATAGCAAATCAGTTCCAACTGGAAAGCAACAAAAACTCAGATCATAATGACAAGAGAAAGGTAAAGCTATACTGAATCTAACCAAAAGTTTGCCTGGAATAAATATCCTAGCCATAAAAATGTGCACAGGATTCCAGAAATTAATGATGGCCTTTCAAAGGAGAGTCTTGGAAGGAGGGGATGGGAGAGTGTAGAGAGACTGCTTGGCATCAAGCAATGGTTTATGGGGAAGGTCAAAGCTCTCAAAGCTAATCACTTCATCCTGCCATGCAAAGTGCTAATACAGTTTGCACTTGCGGGTATAACAATTGCACCATTTCTTTCAAAGAAACATAGGAAAGCATCAGATCCAGTGAAAATGAGCCTGACAGGATGCATATGACTGTTATCCTGATTTATAAACTAAATACAACTAGAAGATAATGTGTTGCGATCCAAAAGTCAGGAAAGATTGTGCTGCAGAGTCTCAGAGGAATGGTCATAAGCCTGTCTGACTGATGCAAATAGGGGAAGGAGAAAGTTTACAAAGATTTGTTTCAGTACGCCAAAGTTAGCCTTCTGTGGTGAATATCTTCTCCCATCTCTTCTGGGAAGTCTCTAACAGGTAACACACCGAAACCAAGAAAGGGAGATGACTGGTAAACTTCATTAACATGGGCAGTCTCCTATACTGCTACTTAGGTCATCAAAACTCATAAAGGATTTTCAGCAGGGCATCTGGCAGACAACGGGTAATAAACACCATTCATTCAGAAACAGGAGCTACCTTTCTTACCTTGCTAGCATTAACGTTGTACATAGCCACTGCAAAGCAGCAGCTTTGAAGGTAAATGGGCAAGAAGCCCAGCTAAGACGACCATATCATTGTAATAGGCACTGAATAGCAACACTTGGAGGGATGGAGGTCCTACTTGCTTTGTGTCCAGTAGTCAGTGTACAGAAACAAAATCTCTGATGCATAAAGGACCCTTGTCTATAATGAATGTGAATTAATGTATATGTTGATAGTTGGAGAATTTCCTGAGAGGAAAACTAATTAGCTAAAATATTTCAAGCAAATGATGAAATGAAATACAGCATATGGCCAGCCCTGTGGGAATTTCTCTTGACCCTTTAGGTAAAACCTAGTGTCCATTGTTTCTGTGACAATTTATACAGCATGACATCTGACTGTATAAGTTTAAAATAATTTTAAATATTTCTCTGGGCAGGTTTCTTTTTACTTTTGTAGTTTTGCTCACAGTGTGTGTTCTGAGTCTGAAGTAAAGATAGACAAGCAGAGAACTGCTTTCATGAGTGGTCTCCACAAACTATAATTAAAAAAAAGCTTAACAGATTTCCTTTTAATTTTTTTTCTTTAAAGGGGAAAAAAAAGACTTAATTTGGGGTTGCATATTTGTATCACATCTTAAAATCTGCATAGTAAGAGGGCTTTCTTGCATGTTTTACTGCTGAGGATTGAGAGTTTAGTCACTTTTAAGACTTGAAAGCATTTCAGTTGGAGATGTAAATAATGTTAGTGTTTTCACACCCACTATTTAAGTAGGTTTAACAACATGCCATCAAAACTGCAGCTACTATGGCGTTTAATATTGAGGCTTCACATAAGATGAGACTTTTATTTTCAGTTCTCACATAAATTAGCTTTTATCTATCATCTGATTCTCCATCTCCAGGGAAGTCTGTGTATAGCTTGGTTTCCTCAAGAAAACAAATTGAGGTTTTTTTTACATGTTAAACTAGGTTTTCTAGTCATCGTAGTTAGTGCAGTACCTCACAGGCTGTGTCACCTTACAGGATTTATTACCTTAAGCCAAAGGCCAGAGGTGAAGGTGGTGATGGGTCTTATTTCTTTTTTTAACATCACAAATGAAGCAAGACTTCAAAGTACAAAACCAACATTAAATTAACATGAGGCTGGATGATTGATAACAATCGCTAGCTGTTAGCATGAATCATTAACAGTTAACTAGATCTAAAATCTGCATTACTTAGGAATCCAGTTTGAAACACATAGAATTATAGATTTTTTGTGTTGCAAGGGACCTTTAAAGGCCATCTAGTTGAAGATGTCGCTGCTCACTGCAGGGGGCTTGGACTAGATCAGGGTGCTCAGAGCCCTGTCCAACCTCACCTGGAATGTTTCCAGGGATGGGGCATCTACCATCTCTCTGGGCAACCTGTGCCAGTGTCTCACCACACCCAGTGTGGAAAATTTCTTCCATATACCTAGTCTGAATGTATGCTCTTTTAGTTCAAAACCATTACCCCTTGTCCTGTCACTACAGGCCCTGCTAAAAAGTCTGTCCCCATCTCTCTCAGAAACCCCCTTTAAATACTGGAAAGCTGCAGTGAAGGCTTTGGGGAGACCTTTCTTCTCCAGGCTGAACTATCCCAACTCTCTTAGCCTTTCTTGATAGGAGAGGTGTTCCATCCCTCTGGTCATTTTTGTGGCCCTTCTCTGGACCCTCTCCCATAGGTCCATGTCTTTCCTGTGCTGAGGGCTCCAGAGCTGGACGCAGGACTCCAGGTGGGATCTCACCAGTGTGGAGTAGAGGGGCAGAATCACCTCCCTGGACCTGCTGGCCACGCTGCTTTGGGTGCAGCCCAAGACACAGTTGGTCTTCTGGGCTGCAGGCACGCATTGCCAGCTCATGTCATATATAGCTATACTCCTCTGCAAAATCAACAACAACTTCCTAGAAAACAACTATAGAATTGATGCTGGCATTTGTTTTCTTCTCCAAATATCATGAAGTTGAAAAATATATAACCTGAGAAATCAAGTAGGAATGTGTATTGGGGAGAAATAGCAGAAGGAACAGTTTCTAAGAGTCATTAAGGACACCCACAAAAAAGGCCTGAGATGGGAACCTAAATGTCTTTTGAACACAATAGCTGCAACAGTTTTTGAGGGACAGCTAGTATGTTGACACTCTAGTAAGCCATTAGCTGAAAGGACAAACATGCATTTTTAATGTGAATCATTTGGATCCTTCACAACCTGGCCAGCATTTCTACCTCCCTGAAAAAAGAAGTTTATTAAGCTACTATTGCATTTAATTTAACATAATTTCTGCTTGGAGAGAAGTATCTGAGTAGATCAAGAACATTGTTCAGGCCTTTTTAAGAGGTAGTGGAAGAAGTCCAAAGTGAGAATTTCAAAAAGTATCCATATAACTCTGTGTGAGTCTTGCCTTGAAAAGAAAAGTCTTTCATGACTCAGTTTGCAGCTGTGTGTGTACATTTGGTTTATTTTTGATGAATGCCTTTGGCATTGTCATAATGTTATTTTAGTATATTTTGCGGGTGGGGGGGGTGGGGAAGGAAGAAGCACAACCCTCTTACCATCTCTGAACATCTTTAGAAATGAGAAAATGGCAATCTCTGGATATATTCATAGTAGTATGACAAAATCCTGACCCTGTTGAAGGAAATAGAAATTTATAAATTTTACAATAGTATCAGGATTTGACTTTTAATTATCAGTACTTACAGTATGTTTGCACAATGCTCTCCTGGTATAGATTACTAATTGCTTGCTGCCTCATAAGTCTTTGTTCAATTGTATCTAGGAGAGGAGAGTTCCCTAGAGCAGCTGACATGCAATGGTCTCTTACAGAAGCTAACCAGGATTGTCAAGAATTTAACTTACGCTGTCAGGTCAGATTTCTAAAAGGTATGGTAATTGTGCTAATAGTTTGTGTTGAAATGGAGATGAACGTACCTGAGGATGTTGGCCCGGGTTTGAGTTCCAAACTGTCTTGTGAGTTGCATAGGTGAGAAAACTATAGGTGAGATGAATGAGCTTCAAAAACTAATGAAATGAACATTCAGGAAGAAGTAAAGATATCTATACTGCCCAATTAAAAGTTTTTACTTAAAATCCAGTTGAATATTTAGATTTTCCAAACGAAGTTAATCTTAGAACAGTGAAAGATTCTTTACAAGTGAGAACATTCTCTATGTATAGCATTCAGTTTTATAAAAATAAGAATATTATTAAAGCAAGAGATATGAAATCCCACCCCGATAAAATGAAAGGAAATCTGTTAAATGTTTTGTAGGGAACAGATTTCTTGCTTTAGACTTTCAGCTTGGCCTTTTTGAAAAATCAGGGAGGGGAGTGTTTGCTTTATTTTTTTTAATGTTTTTATTTACTGGAGTGTAAAAGAGGAGAAATCAAACCTGTCTGAAAGACAAAATATAAAATTGCTTTTGATGTATTCCAATAACAGCTTTCTTTTTCTAGGAAATTGAATGCTGATTTTAAAAATGTGGAATCAATGAAACCTAGACATATGTGGATATCTGTGTGTTCACTCAAATGACTCTAGTGGTTACTCAGGTGCTAAATGAAAAGGAGAACATAAAATATTCCAGGCTGGAAGGCTAAAATATTAATGAATCATGAGTTTCAACACTAAGAGCTCTAAAAATACCTACATGTTTTATTACGGCTCTGTTAAAAGGATTTTAGGTGGAAAGTCACTTTCTGTCTTGCCTTTGGTGCTCTCAAACTATGGACATGTATGTAATCATATACCATCTTCATAAAGCAACGTCATGTTCAAACCAATAAAGAGTGTCTGCTTGAAGTTCCTGTTCCAAGTAGGGTCTTTGGAGATGTGACTAACTGTCAAGACTTCCAGAGTATAAGGTATATTGGGATACAATGAGTTGGACATCTAGTGTTGAAACCTTTGTTATTACTTTGGGTTTTGTTTTTGCAAGAAGCACAGTAGTTGTGAGGGAACAGAAGAATAATGTTAAGGATCTCTGTTGGAAAGAGTTGACAGCCCCTGCAGATTTATGCTGAATATGAATTCACAAGCCCACTGCAGATGAGAGGGTGCATTTGGTTGGATTATAAATAGACTGTAGTTAGCTTTGAAATGCATCTATTTTATTCTGAGCTTCCAGCAAAGTCCTACAGATAGGCAGCTCCAGTGAGAGCTCTGAAGTTGGTAATAAAGAGAAAATGATAGTTTTATTTGGAGTCTTCTGACAGCTATGGAAGAAAAAGAAATCCATACATTGTTGTGGCCATTTTTTTTTTTCTACAGAATAGTGAAGGAGTAGATAACAAGTTCTTGTTCCAAAAGAAATGTGCTCTGTGTGACTGGAAAGGTATATGGTTCTTTGAACCCTTTTCTTCACTCTGTCCTTATGCTCAGATGTAGTAACTCCACGTGTGCTCCAGAAGAAGCCAGGTGCTGTTCTTTTCTTGTGGTCTAATGGAGGTGGGAAGGCAAGACCTATGCTTTTGCTTTTGCTAGCAGAGTACAAGATATAGACCCATAAGCTGGTACTGACCTGAACACAGTGCCTTTTGTGATGGCAGCAGTAAAGTCAGTGCTATGTACTGCCCAGCCTGAATTAATAAGCTTTGTCTTGTAAAGGTGACTAGGATGACTTGGATCCAAGGACTAGCAGCTTCCCTGTTTGATTAGAGTATCTGCGGAGTGGCCTGTCCGAGGTGGAGCAAAAGTAGTGTACAATCCTAAAGGGTATATAAAAGCAAGCATGTTACTCTTTGTGTATTAAGGAATAATTCTTTCTAGATCTCCCCTGGTTGCCACCTCAGGCAGAGCTACATTTCTTCAGCCTCTTTTTAAGTATATATTTTAGTGACTGAAGGGACAGCATGTTCTTCTAATACACAGCTCAAATGCATGAAGTTTTGAATTCAGATGGTCATCTTCAGCTTTTTAGAATGTGACTGAAACAGGCAATCTCTGTCCTATTACCAAGCATGAGAAAGGGTAATGTGTGTGTGTGCTGCTGCTAAACAAAACCAGAGCGCAGTGCTGTAGATTCTCCAAGTAATTTGATGTTGCATTAGGAGACAGATGACAATAATAAACCAATGGGGAGCTGAGAGTTTTCAGCTTGCATCAGGAACATGTTGATCTCTTAATTGTCACCAGTTTTGGACTCTATCTAACCATAAGCTATTCTTAGAGGGGACATAAGGGTGAAAGGCAATTCAATTATTGCCCTTACGTGGAGTGCAGAGGTCTTCAGCATACTCCTTTGCACAAATTATTTTCCACACTATGGAGAAGCCCAGAAGTTATGATGGGTTTCCTCAACAGTCATATATGAGTGCTTGCACACCCTGGGATTTGTTTTTGCATAGATAAGAGATAAAATAAACAAATACAGAGTTCGATATTGCAAATAGTTTGCCAATGGAACAGGGAAAGGATCAGTTTGCACAAATCCGGTGACCAGCCCAGGCCCTTTATCTACTGTGGAGGACTTTTAGGCAGTAGGTGAGATGGTGTGTTCCTAGGCTGATGCTGCCTGACAAACTCTGTTCTTCTTCAGAAGGCACCTTCTGCAATGCTGATGTAGTCACTTAGATCAAAGAAGTGCCTGTGTTTACTTTATGCCTGTGAAAAGGATAGACTAGTGCTGTTCTTCCTAAGAATTTACGTACTGTGTAACTGAGGCCAGGAGAGCTATTTCCCCCTTAAGATTTATTCTAGCTCCTGTACTACTGGGCTTCCATCATCAAATAACTAGATAAACTATTTAATTTGCTGCACAAACCTTAAATTTTGCAGTTATCTTAGTACTTTTTGATGGAGTTCTCAATCATAGTGCTGCATTCACGTTAGCTTTTGGGTTTAAAAGCTCTTCTAGTGTTCCCCATTCCTAAGAGCCCAATTAAGAGCTTGTCTTGGCAGCTTTCCCTTGCAACCCTACTTGCTCAGGCATTCTAGGACTGAGCCTGCCAGTCTTCGAATGGCCTGCATTTTTCATGGCAAGTGACTGCCCTCTATCTTCTCTTGAGTTTTGTGTGCATCTCTTTGTTAGAAAGTGAACCAGGCCCTTCAAAAGCCAGTGCTGCATGTGATGGTGGTGTTACAAGTCATGAGACATTGTTAGGTCACTTGGCATTGTCCAGACTGGGTAGAATATTTAGGCAGAGACAGAATTTAGCAGGGCAGAAAAAAATCCTATGGTCCCTGTTATGTGTTCCTAATCAAGGAACTATCATCATGTACATGGCTGCCACTCCAGCAGAAGTGTTTGGGTTGGTCCCACAGTTTGATCTGCATCCAGCAGATTATTTTTGTTGTTTTTGTTCATGGTAACTTTTGCAGGAAGTGTCTGAAAGATGTGATAGCAATTAAATAAATAAAACCAGCATTGTAATTGGAAAGGAATTCTGAAGTACTGGACTGCTTTTGGCACTACTATAAATTACTTGGTGTTCATAGATTCTTTTGTTTGTCCAAAGCAAACTGTGAAATTTGCAGTTCTCTGGGCCATAAAATCTCATATCACTATATGAATCCGATTATTAGACTTCTTAGAAGCAAACTTACATGAAACACTACAAATCTAATACTGAACAAAACCTAGCAATAATCATCTCTGTTCTTTCACCTCTCACTGCATTCTGAGTATTTTTCTTACTGTTTCTCAAGCTTCCAGGCACCATTTTCTTCCAAGAAGTTGGATCTCCATTCTCTCCGGGTGTTTATCAGTCTCTGTTCCAGTGCTTGTGTCTCTGCCAGTCTCATTCATAACAGATACCAGTGCTGTGAATTTAAGGCAACTGCAGTCATAGTTCATGAAATGTTTTGGGGCAATATTGACTCTCTCATGCTAAAGCAAGAATATTGTGTTCAGTTTTCTTATCACAAAATACTGAGAACAAAAACATACTATTGCTGCAAAATATTCTGCCAGTCTGTACACAAGGTCATGTTATCTTGAGAGCATGCTTATTGTGATTATTTTCCAAAAGTAATAACCATTTTCTTTTACATACTAATTTTTCCAGTGTGACTGTTCTAATGCCATTGTGCCATTACTGAGTTTAGTGCACACTTACAGCCTCCCTTGTTGAGTTTACTTTGCTGGAAATTAGACAAAAAATATTTTTTTACATGTAAATTGAGCACATTTGGTAATTGAGATTAAGTATAGTGCATAATGATACTACTATAGCCACATTTCAAAGTACAAGTACACTTCATCTTTTCGACCCTTTTGTTCTAATGCTAGAAATAGATGTTAGCTGCTGAATGAGCTTCCATAATGTCACATGCAAAGCTCTTTAATCAAGGACCTAAGAATCTTATTCCCTAGAGCAAATGGGACTGAAGCTTTAAGACTTTTTTTCCAGCTTTTGCAGTAATTAATTGTGGTGAGCATCAAAGAGTTAGCCTTGCAAACTGCAAAACAATCTCAGCTGTCACTCAAAGCAAATACTGAATCCTTGTAGCTATGTTACAATAGATAACATGTAATGATGTCAGATATTTTCTCTGTCAAAATGTGTTTGCTTAGCTGTAGAAAACCTCCTCTCCTCCTAGGAAAAAATCCTTCTATTCTGGGGGCTTAGCATACACAGCAAGACATTTGAAAGGAAGCAGATGTCCAGGGTAGGATGGAGAGTTAACAATTCTGGTAGTGAGACTTCTTACTAGCATCTTGGGGCTCATACTCATGAACCTTAGACACTTTCTATATCATCCAAATACTGGATGATGCAAAATCCAATTGCTCTGACTACTTGTAGTATTTCTTTTCTCAGTGTGTGGCTTATGAACAACATTTTGCAATTCCCATAATTTCGTCCCTCCTGCATGCATTTCCTTTTTGCTTATACAAATGAAGACAATAGTTCACTTGACTCGGTCTAGTGCTGTTGTTTGTCTTTTCTAACAAACAATCTTTCCTCAAATGTGTAGAGAAAATTCAGAAGGATTCTGTGCTTAAAGAAAAAAAAAAAAATTCCAACAAAGCCAAAAGGTCAAACCACCCCAAAACTGTAAGCATGAAGGAACTTGTTTTAAGATGCCATATAAGAAATAGAATTTAAGTTTAAGTCTGGCTTATAGATGCTATGGCTGTACTTGGCATCAATCATGTATTATTTGTCTGTTACGTGTGTATATATGCATATTTCTCAGGTATGTACTATACTAAGTTCTATTGCAGTGGTGTTAATTCTCAAAATATCTCTATGTAAAACTGAAAGACATACCTTTGAAGAAGTTTTTATTCTTTATTTTCCACCTCTGCTCACAAGCAAATTTCTCCACACAGTCCAGCCTACCCAAGTAAGTGAAATATGCAAAGCTCATATGCATTTTTTTCTCTTGGGTTATAAATCCTCTTCTGTCTGGTTTTCCCTCTTTTCAAGATGGCAAACTAAGATGCAGAGAAAGGTTAAGCCATTGGTTAATAAGGAAAAATATGTAATTACAGTGCACTGAATTTTGCATGGTAATGTTGCGTGATTTGACTGAGTTGTTATCCATTGGGTGGTCTAGGTATCATCAACAGCCATTGATACAAAGGCTTTAATCTGTGGGGTTTTTCTCTTCCCTCTATTCATTGACCCAAACATTTCTTCCAGAATGTTGTTTATCTATCTTTGGCCTAGGCAAAGGGTAACAGTTCAGCAGGAATTTGAAGCCCTCCTAAAGTACCTGATGATAACAACTCTTAATTTCTCATGTGCTTATCTACTCATGAGCATGCTTATCTTTAAACATGCAAGTTGCTTAAAGTGAGATTTCCTTTCAAGAAGGCTATTTCTATAAATTGTCCATTTTATACTGTTTCTTGTTAACTTTCATCATTTCTTCTCTGCCTTTTCCTCATAACCTGTTGTGATTCCTACCATTACTATGACATAGCCCATAAAGGTATGTCTTCCCTGATTTTTTTTACATGGCTTATGAGTTTGTAAAGACTGAGGTAGCTCAAAGTGAGCAAGGCCAATTATCTGATAGGATTCATGTGTGAGGAAAAAGCTAGGTGGTCCAATTCATTCACTAGCTCTTGCTTGTGCTCTAGTATCAGAGGATAATTTTATTGCCCACTGTATTAATGAACCTGAGTGTACCTTAACCAAAAACAATTTTGATATTTTTAAACCATAATGCGTGTATATTATAAACATTAGTTTATCTGAGACTATAACAGGAATGCCTGACCAAAACATTAAGGATGTGTTTGGGATTGTTGTTTGTATTTTTAAGTAACAGACACAAAAAGGAAAAACAAGGAACAGCATCAATATCTGGGAAGTATAATTTTAAAACTATGTAGCTAGATAAATATTCCACACTGGCTCTCGGAGAATAAACTTGTTAGTCTAAGGAACTTCTCTGTAAAATTTGAGCTGGATCATCATGTTCTGTGTGGGTAGAACGTGGGACATATCTTACTTCAAAATGACTGAAATATTCTGAAGGTCATTTGTCAATTCTAGCAAAATGGAGATTTTGGCCTAAGGGGATGGCATGTAAGCAGCCTGGGCTGAGGTGTCTAAAGTACTTTCTCCCAAACATAAGAAATCCTGAGTAGACGTGTGGCAAAAAGCCTCTAGAACAGGTTTTCGTCTGCCCTCTTGGTAGTTGCTATTGAGCCTTCATTCCAGAAGACAGTCTGTGCTCCTGTCTCATTTGTGAAGTGGCCCGTACAGCATTAATCTCCTTCTGTGCTCTGCCACAGACTTGAGAAATATGCCCACCTGTGGACTAATTTGGGCATAAGCACTAAATCAGGGCATTTGCTGGGTTAAAGTCCAGGGCTCGGGGCCTGAGTCACTCTCTCAACCTACATGTTATTGCAATTAGCACAGAAACATGGATGCTGCTGCCAGAAAGAGCCCAGCTGGACTTCCCTACGTGTTTCAGCCAGAAAAGCCTGGTAGTTAGAAGAAGGATCTGATTTATGTTGGAAATCAAATTTTTTGTGGAGTCACTAAAGAAAAGTAATGCCAACCCTTTCCCTCTTTCCACCCCCCACTGTGCTTTCTGGGAAGTTAAGAGCAATAAAACATTTTAAAGCTGTCCTCAGACACCCTCATTTGCCTCGCAAAGCTTTTATTGGTAAGTATCTGCTGGCTGATACGATAGTTTTGCCAGCTGAGTTCAGTGTACCATAGTAGACTGAACAGCGTCTTGCATATATGATATATCACCTTGATACTAGTCAGCCTGTCTCATAAGCTGAAGTGTTTTGCTGGTTGATTTCATAGTTCATTAAAAGACTTGCATTTCCTTCCAACAGCTGAGTGGCAAATGAAAATACCACTGGGTTGCAGAGACTGCTACTAAGTAATTCTAGCCTAACTGGCCATGCCTCTAGTAAGTGGTAAAATCATTAACTGTGACAGCCCTGTTATTAATAATGTCCCATTCATCTCATCTCTGTTAGCCTCCCTGACTTCATCTGCTTTTTTATATGCATGTTTTTTGATGCTATTTTAAATTATTCCCAAAAAAGAAAAGAGAAGGAATTTTATTTATTTCCTTATAAAAAGCTCTGATGCTCTGTCTTCAAACAATTATGTCCTCATGGTTTAGACAGAAAATAAAACTGAATTATTCACTTATGTCCAAAAGCATTCTTATGCAAGGCTTGATTTCCCTTGATTAACATAGCAATTTACCACACATTTCAAAATGTTGCTAGTATTTTTAGCTTGAAATAGATTTAGATACCTTGGAATTTCTTACTGTATTCTATCAACACTGTTCAGACTTCAAATGCTATTTACTTTTAGCAGCTACAATGAGATTTCATTTTAAATACATTTGGATAATAACTAATTTAATCAATGAAATTACTTAGTGTTAAAGCTACATTTACTTTTTCTTTTTTTTCCTCAGCCCTTCCTTGGCTAACCCATTTTTAAATACATTTTTCTCTATGTGTGTGATTAAGAGTGATAAGAATCTTGTGTGATTCTTACGAGGTAAATGTCCTTTCCTCCTTTTAACTGGAAGTGTTTAGGGACAAACTCAAATGGTGTAGGCAACATGTTGGCTTCATGATGTTAACCAAAAGCAGTCCATGCAAAAAACCCCAAAACCAACTAAACCAAAAAACCCCACCCACTGAAAATACAAGTGATAATCTGAAGTAGGCCTTTAGCTTTGTTTTTGGGTAAGAATAAGGGAGTTTGGTTTTAGTTTTTGTTTCCTTCCTTGCAAAAAAAGTCTCCTAAAGTGGCTTCCAGAGATCATAAAAGTAAGTGTTGCTGGTATAAAATCATAGAACTAAATACTAGAATTTTTTTCTTTGTTTCTGTCAATTCTACTTCTCCATATAGTATTTATAAAAGATTAAGTGAGAGCATCGTTGTTTGCCAGGGACTGTTGCTGTTGCAATGTAAGTCTGCAACATGCTAACAGTTTTGGAAGTTTCTTCTGCAAATATGAACCATCTCTGTGCCCATTTTCAAGAATGAGCCTTTAACTGTCCTTGGAGGTTATGCTGAGTACACAAGTTATAAGGCTTTGAGTCCAGCGACGTTTGGATTTTTTTACATACTCTTGGGGAAGTAGTTTGTTGTGTCCTAAGGTTACCATTTCTGAAGTTCTCCCTTTCACACCAAACAAAAAAAAAATTGGTAAAAGCAGGTAAGCACGAACTGAAGAAAATCGTGCCAGTGAGTTAGAACATAACAAGAACAGAAAAAGCAGCAGCAATCCCTCTGCCCTGTCCCCTCCAAAAAAGAAAACAAACCAAACACAACCAACCTTCTAACCAAACAGAAACCTACTCAACAAGTAGAAGTTAGGGCAAGTCAAATGTTTATTATGAGGTTTAAAAGGAGCAAAAGAAAAAAGTAGACATGTCTGAAGTCTTACTTCCCTTTTTTTGGGGAGAGTATAGAAACATTTCTGTATTACAAATATACACACAAATTTGTGTGTATATAATACACATTTATATAATGTACATTATATGTATATAATATGTATATATTATAATATAAATTAAAAAATGAAACAAAATAATAACTTTGTCCTCTGGTCTTAGTTGGTCGCTGGCTTTCAGCGGCACCAGTCCTTTCAATGTGTATGTGACTGCTGTACAAATGAGTTACCCCGCTCATCTGGCAGGTAGGTAGATTTGGCACAAATAGGGACTGGGTGGTTTTTAGGACCATGTACAGTAGTTCTTCACTTGTCTTTGAGGTATATCTGCAGGAGCACGGGCAGCAGTAATGATCAGGAGCTAAAACAAGCCACTTGATCTCTTTCTTTGCTCCCTTAGCATTACTTTGTTTAATAATTGCTACTCTGCAAACTTTCATAGGTGCAAAAAGGTGAGATTGATACAGCAGTGCTGATTATTTCTGGATACTAGGTTTTGAAATTAAGCCCATTAGAGAGCTGGAAATAAGGAAGGAAACAGCAGATATCATTTATCACAGTAATTTATCTTTTTAGGGAAATGTTTGATGATTGCCTATACAACAGGTTGATCTCTGAATAGTGTATCAGATTTTCTGGGGAAAATGCAGTAACGACCAATGAAATAACTTCTGCAGGGATTAAAAATTGGTTTAAGATAGGAGTTGAAGCACATCTCCTAAATGGCTGTATGTAAAAGTAGGGATAAGGCACTGAAACATGTATATTGCCATAGAAGAGTTTATTATATTAACAGTAGGGTAACTTCAGCCTTATTTTTTTGTCCATCTTCACAGTGTTATGAAGAGGTTGTGTGAAGAATAGCTCCACTAAGTGTGTTAAGGCTGGGTACAGAAGTGTGCTTTTAGTTCCTGTAGTGCTTTTATGATGAAGCAGTAGTTCATAAAGTGCAAGATCTATCATGGCAGGGATGGCATCTGGGTGCTTGTGGTAGTAGCAAGACCGTGGTGCTCTGATGAGATCTGAAAGAGAAGCCAGAAGGAAGCCAGCATCCAACCAGGACATCACAAGAGAAAATAGTGAACTGCTGTGACTTTCATTGCTTACGAAAGAAAATAAGATAAATGGAGGTCTTGTAGAGATGGGAATTGTTCCATAAGCAACTGGTGGACTAACATAGCTACAATGGTAATAATGGTCAAATAGTTGAAAATTATGGGTAATGCACGGTTTCTTACACATTATTGGATAGTCTTTTGTTTCTTCCTACTACTGCATGTAATGAACTTGATTTTTTTCATATTAGACATGAATATATGTTTTAAAAGTATCCAGAAACAGTACTGCCACTGGCATATTAAAAAAATCTATGTAGAATCAGAGATTCTTCATGTTCATGTTTATCTTTCAATGGTCTGTATTGAAATATGTAGATTTTGTGACAGAGTATGAAACATCTCATGGCACATTTGCGTAAACTGCAAGTGTCTTATGCAATTCCCGGTGGCTTCAGTGTATGCTGGGTCAGGCTCACAGTGAATAAACTTGGAAAAAGATCTACAAAAAAAACAACAGTCAAACACATCTCTGTGCTTTTTAAAAAGAAAAAAAAATAAAAAAGCTTTTTCTATGTATTTCTGAATTAATTTTCTTGTTTAAATCTCCCTTAGGATTTTTCTGTGTGTTTTTTTAACTTCAGTATTAAGCAGGCTTTACCATACATTTATTTTAGTAAACAAACCTCCAAGAATTGCTCCTTTGTCCTATTTTTATTATATAGTGTGCTACTCCTGCTTCAATTAATCTGATTTTATTACTACATTGAATGTTACAAATAGTAGGTTTTTATGGTGCCACCCTGATTCATTAAACTGCATCTCATAGTTCCCTGTCAATACAGAAAACTTAAAGCTGTTCCTGGGGTTATTCTGTCTTTTCACATGCTCTTAAAATAGTCTATCTGCACTTAAGAGGTTTCCTTCTAGAGCTCAGCCTGAGCTACCTGCCTGGGAGACAAAGTTCATTTCCTTAGGCTCAAAGTCAGCTTCTGATAGACCGTAGCCAGACCTCATTTCTTATAATTTTTTCAACTTAATTTTTCCTAATGTTTCTCCATATCATGATTTTTCTCATTAACTCCTCTCCTAATGGTACCACCACCTGAGGTGCTTCGACACTTCATTTCTACTTGGGCTGTGTATTCTGGTCCAGTGATGCAAGTTGATTCCCATTCATCACTAGCACAGTATTATGCCTTCCTGAATAAATCCCCTACTTTCTTAATGTACCAAATTACTGAAACTAATTTTGGCCGCCTCTTCACATTTCTTAAACTGATCAGTGACTCTTGAAACCTCTCCTTAGCTTTACAAAGCAGCAGACCTTGCTGCCTACCTCTTGTTTTTTCAATACAGGCAAGCAACTGAAAGGGAACAGCCCAGGTGGCTAAACAGGGGCATCAGAAGAACACATGACATGGTATCTAAGCCCCCAGCAGAGTCTGGGCAGGTAGGATATGTGATTAATGGAAGACACTTCTAGAGTAGCAGCTGGAGAACACACAGGATACTTTGAAGCACTAGATGCCTGTTTTTAGGCTCCCAAAACACTACCCAGAATTACTGCCCTAAAAAATTTTTATTGCAGTTAGAAAGTACTCAGTTCAAAATATACACTTGACTGATTTTAACTCAGTGATTTTAAAGAAATTAAATCGTTAATCAAATTAATTTGTAGTTGCAATTCCTTTTCTAATTGCAATGTATAAAATGTGTATCTGTATGTGGTCAGGTCTTCTGCAAATCACAAGAAATATTTGAATAAATATGGTGAAAGGGAAGAAATTAAGGCACAGAGTGTCTGCAAAGACCCAGTTTGTTCTAACAGACTTGAAAAAATAACTTTTAAAAGCAGTAATTGTTTCTGAATATGCTGTGGTCCTGCACTGGAGGGGGAAAAATGGTTGTTAAAATACACACATGCACAGTTTAAACCTTACTTTTTTTCCTCTTTACACTTCCTTCAGCCTGAGGAGTAAATCTGGTCTTTGTACTGCTGGACTATTTTAATTTACTGAGTACCAGAATATATCCACTTGAAAATTTCAGGTTTGATTTTCTTAAAATTGTGACAGCATTTTTTTTGTAGATACCAAGCTTTTGGAGGATCTTTTTTCTTTTACCCTTACAGAAGATCCTCATCTTGAAGGGGGAAGGGGGAGGAATGGATATCCACTTGTATTAATGTTGGAAATAAAGCAAGGCTGAAGTATAATTTTCTTTCACTGAAGCACTGAAAAGGAGAAGGGGTGCTTAAAAAGTGCTAATGAAGGACTCAATTATGAAGAAGTTGCAGAACTTGAAGAGCACCCAGGAAATTGCCACTTACTCATATTGTGGTGAAACACATTCGATCCTATTGGGTAAAAATTTTTTCATGAGCCAAAGACATCATTATTTCAGCTACTGCATAATCTTGACTCCCACACACAGCTGCACTGGTATTTGGGCTGGAGCATGCAGGAATAAGCATCACTGTAGCAAATATCTCCTCTTTACCCAAAATGATTAGAAAAGGGAAGCGCAGAACCTGGTGTATCTCGGGAATACAAGGAGAATAAGGAGGAAAAGGCTCCTTGAAGAGTCTGATGCACAGTGCTTTCCTTGCTCAAGACTTTGAGAGTGCCGTCTACCCTATGTTTTGTTTCATCTGCCCTGCTCAATGGAGAGATTACACAAAAAAAGTGAAGTGTTATGCTGCTTTTAATAAGTTCTGTGTCAGTGAAATGACATTTCTTTGTTGGAAAAAGCCCAGTAACAATAGCAATTAGCCGATGCCTCTATACTAAGTGTTTTCACATCCTAGTTTGAAATAAAACAACACTTTAAAAAGATAGAGCAACTAAATGATAACTCTAGGTGTATTCAAGGTGTAGTCTCAATGGGAGCAGAGCTCTTGTTCTTTGTTTTTACTATGGTTCCAGGCGAAGACATTTGACTAATTAAACAAATGTGATGTTACCTCACCTTGTCCCATGTAGGAAATAGATGACGAGCTGCTTGCTGGTGGCTGTATCATAATGCCAAAGACTAACCCTCAAAAGAAAGAAACATCTAAATTATTAAATGCCTGATCAGCAACACAGTTGGGAATTTCTTTGTGTCATGAATGATGGCAGGTTGTTGGGGAAATGGGAATAACTTAACCAACTGCTTAGGTGTGTTGAAAGATGAAATCTTTTTACATATTTTTGGTGGCTAAGAGCTGAGCTGGGTTTGCAAATGGTTGCTGAGATGGAAACCACAGCAATGCTTTTAAATCAAAACAGACAACTTAGGCAACAGTGCCACCATTTCTGCTTAACCCTTTATTTCAGGCTGGGTCCTTTGCCAACCATATGCCTTTCAGGACCAGCAATGGGTACTTGCAATGGCTGAGGCCGTCTTCCTTTATTCTGGATAATAAAACAACACCTGGAAAGGCAAGTTGAAAATCATAAGCCAGAGAAAAGCTGTATTCGATTGGGAGTTAAAGTAAGATTCAGTCTATGATTTGGAGAAATGGGGGGGCTGTTCTGGTTGGCAGGATGATTTTCTTGCCTGTGGTTAGGCTGTAATAAGTTGTGAAATGGAGTCTATGGCTCTGAAACTCTCAAAATTGTCTGTGACAAGCTCATTAGAATTGATTGCTACTCCATAGAGCTTGCCTGATCTCCTGAGAATCTGCTCATCTGGAAAGCCTCATGCTGTGAGGGGGGGAAACAGCTGTTACAACAAGGATCTCTTTATTCCAAAACTTTGTCTGCTGTTGGTCCCTCTTCATCTATTTGTTTCCTGGTTCTTGGCATGTATGCTAGCACTGGCCAGCAGGAATAGGCAAAAGTTTTTCAGTCAATGAATCATAGGAGTCAGGGTACCTGGCTACTGTAGGTAGCATCAAATTCACGTGACACCTGCTTTAACACTTAGAGTGTAGGCAGTGTGCAACCATTGGTGACTATAGTCAGTATTCATCAAATACTAAAGGTTCTATTATTCAGCAATTGATCTCTTGAGGTTCTTGTGCTAAACAGGAGCAATGATGAGCAGTCATGCCACTGAACACTTAGAGAAGACAGATAAAATTCTCAAGTCTCGGAGTGGTCTAGATTTCCCGGGACAATCTGCAAGAGTAACAACTGAGGAAGCCTGGAATCAAAAGGCACGTAATAATCTTTGACTAGCAAAATATCAAATATGAGGCTTTAAAGTATTAGCTGTCTTCAGGATTTCAGATTACATGTTACTGTTACACAGCAGTCCTATGGTATCAGAAGCCAGTTTTTCCTGAATTGTCATTGTTGTAGTTAGAATAACTACCAAAGCAGTAGTCTTCCTCATTCTTTTATGAAGTGTTGTACCAATCTGATAGTTACAGGGTGGATAGATGAAAATATGTAGGGAAAGTATGTACACAGTGCTGATCTTTACCACTCAGATGTGCAATAGAGAAAATGAGATATTATTGATTTGACTATTCCAAGACACTGCTTCTCTTTTCTCACCCCTTTACAGGCTCCCATCCCTTTACAGTGCTTGAAATGGCATAGCTTTCCATCAGCATAATTCTGCTATGTTCCTAGATCTGAATGCTGCCTTAACAATGGAGAGCAACTCATCTAACTCAGCTAGTTATCTAGACAGGCTTTATACTTAGTGGAGAGAAACAAGCACTTTGAGGAAGTAGTTTGCTCCATCCGACAATGTAAACACCTGCTTTTGGTGTGAGTTGTCTGACTTCATGGAAATGCACATTTCCTTCTGTTGACTACAAGTAGAGTCTGGACAATCGACTCAGGTATCTGAATTGTTTAAATCTATATCTGGGCAGATGAAATGCACCAAACTGACAAAGGGGAGGTAAGATTATAGCTTGTGTTTGGATATGAAAAGAAACCGTTTCTCAGACTTTCTCGGATCCTAAAGCATTTCCCTGCTGGTTAGGAGGCTTGAATAAAATTTATTCTCCATGTAGCAACCTAGTGTTTTGCGTGACAGAAATTTCCTTTGGTATCTATTGTGATATGGACGTCACTAGGTTAAGTTCCAGCTGTTTCGGTTTTTTTATGCTACAAATAAAATTATGCTGTGCACACACTCACAAGAGAAAATGTCACTTTCTTGCCCAAACTATCAGAATTTTCTCTTCTAGAAAAAAAGTACTTCACCTCTTTTGTTGCTTAAGTATAGGAACCACTTTCCTTTTACCTGGGCTAGCAAGATAAAAAAAAAAAAAATCTCTAGTTTCCGTTGCTTATATCTCTGGTCCTTTTACAAGCAAGCCTTTTACAAGTGTAACAACAGTAAAATAAATGCTTTACATTGCCTATTAGTAAAATGGGGAAGCAAAACTATACCCTATAGTATTTAGTATCATCAAATCTGTTTCTTCTCTATTTCAAAGTAATATTTTTTTAACTGCTAATGAAAGTATTATAAAGATTGGCTTCTGAAGGGGAAAAAAGCTTTCATTTTTCTTTTCTCATTCTCTCTGCCATCCGGTTATGCTTCAGAAACACAACTATTTTGCTCTCCAAGACTAAATTCATTTGATGCACTATCAAAGTGCATTCAAATTATCAAAGTCTTGCCATAGAATATGGTATTTAAGTGAGAACACTGATCTGCTGGCATTTCATGGAGAGCTTGCAAATATCAAGCTAAGAAACTGCAGATGAAATTACTCATAGTTTCTGCTTGTAGGTGATTATCTGTTTTCCCCTCCTACCATGTATTAAAATATTATTTCCCTGTAGGTTGATTGTTTTCCCTCTTACCATCTAGTCAAAAGCTTCAATTTGTTATTCTCTATAGTGATTACTTAAACTGGGGGCACTGAAGCTTTTACAGCTGAAGAGCTACTTTAATATCAAATACAGTTAGAGAAAGCCACAAAAGCCTTGCATACAATAGGGATTCACAAAGGAATGCAAATGTATTTATTAGTGGATTTTAATGAGAACTGTTATGGTAAATGAAGATCAGATTATCAAATGAGATTTCTTTTTTTTCCCAAAGTTGTACTATCACAGAAATATAGTACATGCCACTCATACTACCCCCTAGTTCTAGTAAACCTCTGTGACAAAGTCTGGATAAAAGAGAAAAAGAATTAGAGTATATATGTATGTGAGAACAATGAGGTTCTTCGCTTCTTGTGTTATTCTGAAATCTTCATGATTGTCTACCCCTCAAGTTTTCTGTGCTGTGAAGAAGTATTCCTCAGCAACTAGTGTGCTACTACTTGCTACTGTAATGCCCTCCCAATATCACGTGATACTTCAGCTTGTCTCCAGTAGTGTCTGAATGGTACAATGCTTTTGTTCTATGTAAATGAACAACTTGCATGACTTCAGTGTCCTTCATAGTTTGAGTGTGAGAAACAAAATCCATTACTAAAGAGGGCAGGTCAATAAAAAGAGCAGATTAAGTAAAAGAAAAATGCAGAAGTTAGTAACTAATAAGAACTAATATCTTTCAAAAGCAGTTAAACACCTACCAAGGATTGGTATTTCTGAGTATATTGGAACTTCAAAGATTGTCACTTGGAAAACAGTCAAGAATTAGTGCTTTTGTGTCAATGACTAATGTCTCTGGGCATGTCTCTCTGAACCTCTTGGTAGTTTCGGTTAGTTGGGATGTGAGTCCCAATCAATGATGTTTTTTACCTCTTTTTGTCGAATTGGCTTACTGTCCATTGAAGGTTGTTTGTATCCCTTAACAAAAAGGCTACTGTCTTGTCAAGTGATATCAGCTACTCAAGAGTAACTAATAATAGGAAAAAAAATCTTTTTTTTATAGATGTTATTAGGCAATTTTCACATTTTTTCTGCCTAGACATTTGCTGCAAAACAAGGAAAAGAGACTATGAAGTACAAATTGATGGCTGGAGGTCTTGCAAGGTCAGCATGAAAAGCCTGAGGTGTGATTAGCACAAGGATCCTTTGTGTGAAGCATAAAGATCAAATACTAAGTCTGAATTTTGGGTGACAAAGATCAAGACATTGCACAGATGAAGAGGGATAAGAACAGAAAGGCATATTTTCTGTTGCAGCATTTAGTAAATGATTATGAGTGCTTACAATCCACCAAACTTGCTTAAAATAGGCAGTATCACTTTTCCAGTTCTGAAAAAGGGAATGGTGCTGTTAGTACACAACTCAAAAGCGGAGTCGTCAACAGGTGGAAGATTTCAAAGGAAAGCAATGGTGTCTGGCAAATATTTGGATTAGAGGGACCATTGGTGCCTTAATCTGTGAGTGCTTACTGCAGAAAAGGCTCCCAAGAGCTCTTCTTGTGTGTGTAAAATAGCTGAAAATACTTCTATTTCTGTTTCATACTGCCCAGGCAAAATAGAGAAATAGGAGTTTTACCAGGTTTGAGTTATAATTTCCATATTTATAGATTAAACTCAATTATTAGGTATTTATATCATCTACAGTAATTAATTTTGTCTGCCTAGTGTTGTAAAATATTCACACTTGACATGTTTAACATCTTTTCCTTATGACTAATTAGCAAAGCGACAATATTCACTTAGTTTTATGCAGGCAAGTGGCATTATGGTAAAATGGTCATTTATCATTAATATGTCTAGTTGAGGAGGCTCTTTCTTCATTTTATAAACCTTTCAAATTACATATTACATTATATTAATAACATGTTACACTGGTATTTTTTGCAGTTCTTTTTGTGCGGTTAGGCATCCCAGTTTGCAGCCCGTATTCCGCTTGATCCTTGGCACTCACTGAATGACTGCTGTTCCTGCTGGAACTGATTTGGAGGGCTGAAGGGATCAGGATCTCTGCCATCACTTGTTTTACAATGTTCAAGGAAAAATAAGTGAATAAAAATGTGCTCTGAGGGTTTTCAATACAGACCTCTATGAAAATGACTTGTTCCTTGCTTTTATGAAACTTCGGAAGTCTTTCTTTGTCTACTAGAGTTCCTTAGCTGCAACGTACATCTAGGCCAATAGTAGGAAACTTTTGGACTGTGGCCTGTAATTTAATTTGTTGGCTTTTTTGATGCTTTGGTGGGGGTTTTCTCACTTTCTTATATAGCAAATACTATAGAGTATTTGTTAAAGCCTTTGAGAAAAAGTTTTGACTTCCAGTAAGAAAAAGGATTTCTACTTTTAAGTGATTTGTTTTTCGGTGCTTTTTGTGCTTCCATTTTGTTTTTTAATTTTCTCTTTCAAGTTCTGAGGTAGCTGAGCAGCCTTCAGAAACTGCATATATCCTACTGAGCAGCTATATTTGCTTTTAAATTCAAATAGTTTCTTGGGGTTTGCTTTTTTTCCCCTAGGTTGTGACATTCATATTTATATTCTGCCATCTTTAGAAAAGCTTCTGTTGGCCTTCAGTTTGGCCCCAGTGTACACAGCCAATCTCTTTAGCATTTGAGAGGGACAGCCTTGGGATATCTGAGACCACCTCTTTAGGATACGGTGTTCTTCCATATCTGCCTTTTCCTGTATAGATGCCCCTTCAGGAAACTTCTTATACCCATAATTAGCTAAGTAATGACAGAGTGGAGTCAAAAAGTAACGGACTTGTTTCCCCATGCCGTACAAAATGAAAATACTCTTTCAGCACTTAGGGACAGATTTCATGGCTACACATATTAAATAGCAAGGCACTGGCCCTGTGGGCTTTGTTCAACAGAAAGCCAGGGTTGGTTCATGATGGTGGTTGGTAGTGGTGAGATACAGAATCGTGGGAAATACACTGTAGTGCTAATGATTTATTGCAAGCTTGTCAGAAAGATTAAATAATATTGGCAACAAAATTCATTCTTTGGGTTGTGTCTGAACACTTATGAAATGAATCAATTTCCACTTTTTCTTATCATACATGTTTGCCCTTGTCAGAACAATCACTGCAAACCTCAGGCATAAGAGTTTAATTCTTTACTGATAGAAAACAGGGATGGTAGCCTAGTAACCTTTGTCTTGTTCAGAAGCTTAAAAATGAGGCTAAGTGGTTCTTTCATGGTGGTAGTGATTATAGTGTTTCAGCTTATGCTTTATAAATTACATTTAACTCACTTTTTAAAAAAATCAGAATTGATATAATGCAGTTCTCAAAAGGACTAAACCAAGATCAGGGTTACTATAGCTAAATCCTTCCTCTTTTTGCCTGCTCCCTCTGCTCACCCTCAGTATTTAAGTAGTATATAAAATTAACATGTTAGTATTGTCAAGAAAATACAGTGTGTGCCTACGTTCTGTCTGTCCATCTCATTGCAAATGCGATAGATGACAAAATCCAGACAGTGAGTACTCTCATTTCTATAGATATCTAGATCCAGACAAAGAACTTGTACAAGTAATTCAAGGTTTTCTTGGAACCTTTTGCAGAGCTTGGAGTCTTAGGCAAATCTCATTCAAGAGAACAGGATGACTTTAATGGATTTCAATAGCTACACAATCTTTCAGTATTACATTTTGGAAGGAGTATCTAGCTTTTATTGCTAACGAAATTTTCGATACAAAAGCTTAAACTACAGATTCCGGCTGTTCCTTATCTACCAAAAATGTTCTGTCAAAGATGGAGTCCTACAGTAAGGCAATGCTCTTATGAAACATTATTAGAAAAAATAAATGCATCTTAACATGCTTTTCTGAGAAAACATCTGTTTCTAAGGAAAGAGATTAAAATCTTCCAAGTCACCTACACCCACCCGTTTTGTTGTGTCATGTTGGAAGAGCTGCTGAGATACACGAAGGGAGCATGAGAATAGAAAAACTCATTTGAATAATTGAGTTTGGTTTTTTCCACTTTGTCCATTGCTTGTTAGACATCAGATTTGTCTTTTTAAAGACTAAGTATTTTTTCTTATTTACATTACTAAATGACTGAACATCATCTAGTGATGCATTAATAGTATATAGAGGAGGATTTATCTGTTAACGTAGAGCAACTCACTATTTTTGTTCTGGAGTTGGTGCCTGTTTTATGAGTGAAGACCTACAAGTAGAGATCATAAGTTACTTCCTAACAGATAAATAGAAGAATGACTTCATAAATTTAAGAAAATTTTTTTTTTGAGGCACATTTTGGCCACTCATGCACTGTCTTATTTAGAAATGCTGAAAGGTTACCCCTCCTCTCCCCCTGCCCTGATATGTTATTTACATTAGAAATGTTACTTTTGCAGTGTGGAAAGCACTATAAGATTAATAGATTTTCATTACAGTGTAATTCTAACAGTGATTAGAGAATTCTAAGGAAACTTTATAGCATGGTCAAAATAATAATTCTAACTTATATGCATGCTTATAAACTTACTGGGAAAAGTCTCTGCTCATAGGTAAATAACTTGGTTTTTTAGGCTTGAATGAATAATAGAAGCTGCAGTGAGAGTGAATAAAATTAAACAAAGACATTCACTAAGATATTGAAGATAGGGAGCAAAAGTAATTCATCTACTGCAGGTCATAAAGACGATAACCATATGTAGAGAGCAGTAACAATGCTAAGACCAGTAACCTGATTTTACTTCTGAGACAAGTAGTGCCATAAAACCTAGCAGAGCATAAGTGCATGGACATTAAAAGTATTCAGTTTAAAGCAGTGTGATGTTTCACTTATGGAGAGTATAAACCCTTAAGAATCTACTTGCCCTCATCTCCTGCAAGAGCAAGACTGTGAAATGTTGATGAAACAATGTTTTGGTAAAATAATCCAAAGTTGAGCTATGGTAATGTGAATTACTACAAGATGGGGCTAGTGATGTAACCGTAGTTCTACAAGATAGAGACTCAAATTTATCTTCTATGTATTATACAAGGCTAGTAAATTTTCCAGTAACTTTAGATTTTACTGATTTTTATCCTTATTTTTCATATTTGTTTAATGATAGCTCAGCCAATAGTAAAGGAAATAGATGATGGCTATTAGGTAAGCTGTCTGCCCTTAAAAAAAAAAAAAAAAAGAAAAAACACACCCAAAAAACCACAAAAAACCCCACAACACCAAACAAAAACCACCACACCAAAACCACAAACAACCAACACTAAAAATTTTAGGTATCATTCTTTACTAGAAACTATTATCTTATAATTCTTTAATTCAAATTAGATATCTAACTTCACTGTAGATTTAATGTCATCCTAGGCATTAAAAGTACTTTCGGAATACAATAAGAAGAAGTATAAAATCTGAATAAGTGAAGCAGCAGCCTCACTTTCTAGATCCTTCAGAGCTCTGAGTCCAAAACAAGCAAATAGCTGGGAAACGGGTACACTTGAAGGTGTCTTGGTGAGGCTTGATTTATTTTTTGTTAATATATGTTTAATGATTATGCGATACTGGGTAAGTATCTGTGAATTTAGCAATTTTTTAGGAAACGGGGATAATAGCCATGATTACTATGCTTTGTGTAATTGTAAATCTGCTTGGGTCTAGGAAAAGAGAATATAAAGTGGTTCTTTATGGGAGGTGCTGCTTCTAAGTATATGAGATTATTTTTAAGAAGGAATAATTTAAATATTTATTAATTCACCATAAAATAAACAAAGGAAGTTATTTGTCAAAGGCATTGAAGATTTTTTTTTTTTCCCCTCATGTTTGAATCCTGTTCAGAAGGGATGATGCTCGTTAGATTTATGGAAGCTCTAAAACATTGAGATTTTACTTCCACATTGTATATGTAGCGGAACTATAGGTTTTATGTTTTACTAATACATTGAATCTATTGGACTCAATGGAAATACAGCAATGACTTCCAGGCCATTAAGTAAAGAATACTAAATGTATAACAAATATACGCTATTCTGTCTTCACTTTTCAAGAAGATCATTTCTGAGTGGCATCACCTTGACTGTCCTACATAGCTTGTCAGTCTTCGGAGTCTGTACATTCGTAATATTCAGGTGAAAATGGACAACTAAACACTTCTTTAAAGATCTACTGTAAGTTAATTCTGCACTTCAGTAAATGTGATACAGGAGGCTTGTGTGCATATATGGAACAGCTGCTGAGGTAGCCTTTTTGGGTATTAATGCAGATAGTCAATTTTAAGTATGAGTAATCTAGCGAAGGTGTAGGACTCCTGACTGGATTCAGAGGTCTGCATACGGTATGAGGTGACAGGGCTGCTGTGATCAGAAATAGTAACAGGTCATTTCAGAGGTTTTAAAATCTGACATGGAGAATATTTAATTCCACTTGCAAATTTCTATAGACTCATCTGTTGAAAGGATCTTTGTAAGGGGAAAATGTCAATAGTAACAGCTGTATCAGCAACACAGGTGTAACTGTGCCTGTAGGGGAATCCTCTCTGAAACACTGAGCTAACACTTGACTGTACTTTAATCAATGGGAATATTTCCACCGGCTTCAATGGTTTCTGAATGTAGCCCTCTATATCTGCCTTAAACTCTGCATTGGAATGGTTTCCAGTTCTTCTAATTATCTTAACTTCATTTCAGAAGGGCTCTTTACCTTGGACCTCATGAACTAATGGTTTTGTTATGGATCAAATTAACATTTCTTGTCATATAGCTTCCTTCCTGAAAAAAGAAAAGTTCTTTTAGGATTCATAAAATCAAGCATCCATCTAACCTACCTTATGGGCAGTAAGCACCTATCCTCAGGCACATGCAGCTCTTACAACCTTTCCAATCCTTAGTTATTTCCCTTTGTGTGAGTATGGTATATTGAAGCAACATGGCTTAGTATTTCTCGCTTACAGATGTAGGTGCCACTTAGAAATTTACATTTAAATATTGAAAACCTTACACAGCTTCTCTCATTTGAAGTTCAGCTGTGTAGTCACCAGATCCATATGGATTCTTACTAGGAACACTGATAGTAGTTCTTGATGTAGAGTAAGTTCTTTTTGCTTTGCGTTCAGAAAATGTAGTGGGGTGAAAAGGCAGAGGAACTAAATGTCTAATAAGCCATTTGTGCATGTTAGCAGTTCATACAGAAAACATCTGTGGTCATTTTCTCAGACGCTTTTGTTGCAGGGTCCCTTGGCTTATTGCATCACATGAAGCTTGTTCCACCCCATGATCAGGGCTGGGTGACAGCGCTGCTGACATCCTGGCAAAGCACTTTTGTAGTCCCCTTGCCTTCGCCTCCAGGTATTGTTACAATTAGGATCTGTCCCTCTGTCTGTTGGGTGAAAGAAAGAGCAGAAAGATTTTGCCTCTCCTTGCAATATTTTAATCTCTTAAAGGTAAAATACAGAAGTGGTTTTCCCCTTTTTTCTTTCTGCTCAGAATGTGCTATGTCTAAAACAGGCAAATAATATCTGTGTATCATTAATAGGCTAGTAGCAAAACACAGGATCAACTTAATCCTTTTGGACATTGATGAGTGCTCACTGCCATTTTAAATACTGGCATAAAAGGCATCATTGCTACCCAGTATGGATTTAACATAGTAGATGAGTTTGAGTTACTGTATGTATTTTGCACTCCATACCCTGTTATCAATAACAGTCCTCAGGCCTCACAAAGGGCAACGTGAGCAGGAAAGGAATAATTGCCATTCTGCATGGAGCCAGTTTATTGATGAGGTGGACAGAAGTAATATTTTTAGCCTGCTGGGTGTCCATCTGTAAGCAGTTTCCTGGAGCTGCCACTTCTCCTTTCCCTGGAAACTGTTATGGCTCTGTCTGCCCAAGGAAAATAATGAGATCCATCTATCAAACAGAGAACAAACAATAAACTCTATACCTTCCAATTAATTTGTTTTTCACCTCTGTTTACCAATGTGCATGCAGTTAACTATCCATCATATTATATGCATGTAAAGCAGCACATTCTTCACAAAGGTTGAATCTACTAACCCTTTTGCTAGCAAAATATATCTGCATGCCCTCCGGCTAAACAGGAGACTTGAAAAAAAATCAATCCTTTTGAAGTGCCAGAACCTAACAACATAGTGTGCTGTAAAATCATACTGTCCAATTTTAAGTCTGTATTCTCTGTTACGTTAATAACTTATACTCCATAAAAAAGTGCTTTCACGGGAAAAAAATGCATTTCAGTCTGGCCTGAAATCTGCAGTAATGAGTCATTTCAGGATGTAGTATGTCTGTATTAAATGTAGAGATCCCCCAGAAAATGTGTTGAGCTGGTACTTGAAGCTGAAGTGGCTTCTCACCACATTATGATAGTTTGCCACTTTGTCCTAGCTCTGCTTCCCTCTTAGGTGGTTTTCCACTGTTCTTGCACAGGGACTTTTGAAGAATATGGGAATGGCCATACCAGATGCTGACCAAGTTGTATAGTCCTTTTGGCCATTGATATGGTAATGCGAGAGCTTAGGCGTTGGTTGTGATTTGGTTTTTTTTCCACAACACTGGTCTGTTATGGGGATTTGCTTTTGTGTCTACAGTCTTGTCATTAGCATAATTAAGCAGCACTTGAATCCAGGTATTATTCATCTACTTAAACAAGTCTGCATGCTATTTCCATGCATAAAACATGCAAATTCAATTTTTCAGGACACAGATGGCATATGAAAAAAACCTAAGCAGCCAACTAGACAGAAACATTAAAAATCTGGCTCTGTACCAACACACACACAACTTGTTCCTAATATTTCATTAGTTTTTAGTGTATAAAAGACCTAAACAGTGAAGAAGCTTCAAAACAGTATAGTCAGGCATTTCCCCAGACATACTCTGGGAAGCCTAGTGCTGGAAAAGGAGTGATGTTTTAGATCTTGGGATCCTGTCTGGCTGACTATGAGTAATGTTGTATGAATAGCTAAAGCACTGTATCATTGCCATTAACTCCTCTGAAATATAGAAAAATTCCACTGGGGAGGAGCTTGCTTGCTTTTTAAGACGGAGAGAAATCTCTGTTGTGAAGGAAAAGGTTAAAAGTCTTCACAACTGAAGTGTGACGAAAAGAAAACAAGACGAGAAAAAGATAAAGCCAAGAAGAAAATGTCTTCCTATGTATTTCTCTCTAAATCAAATCAATTTCTAGCTGCCCTAAGTTAAACAATTGCTAGATGACATTTTATGCGGATGAATCAACGTGTTCCCAATTATAGTTGTGTATATAATATCCAAAACGCAGTCAGCATTTTAACTAGTATTTTTTAGCAAGCTGCTCTGAGCTCACCCACAAACATGTCATAGAGAGGAGTCTGTACATTCTGAGTAAGTGTGAATTAGAGAGGCAGATGTATAACCTGGGAAGACTTCCAGATTCATCTTTCTTAAAAATGGATGTGTTCAGCATTGGCTACACTGATCAGGATTGTTCTTTGTGCCACAAGCCATCATCAGCACGATGATGATTCAGAAATAAGCCCAGGCTCACTAACAGATCGTGTGTTTGATTGGTCCTGGCCTCAGCCACAATAATTGAGTCTTAAAGGAAGGAATGTCTGATCTGGTGCTCTCCTGTTATTTCTGTCTTGATATTGGGCGGCCAAATACTCAGCTAATATAAATTGGCACAGCTCCATTCAATTTAATGCTTAGCTAATGATCTACATTTAAAAAAAAGCACAGCACACTTAGGTGCTTAATAAGAAATTCAGTACTGAAATTATGAAAAGTTCTGCGTTTCCCTGCATTTTTGGCTTTTGTTCTCCAATCTGGTTGTACGGTTGTGGTTTCAATTTCAATGCTTTACTACTTACGCGTTGTTCGTTGTTGCTACTCCACCTTTTTCTCTGAAGCAGCAACTACGTATAGAAACCTGCTACACAATCCTGGACCCTAGTGTCGTTCATTTAGTCTGAATTTCAACACAATTCCTTTAAAAGCCATCCATACAATGCACTTTCCAGTAGGATCACACTTTTTTCGGTAGGGCAGAATTGTTTGATAATATAACATATACATTCCACTTCCCTACAATCCCATGTATGTTGCAGTGTACCTGTACGACCGGGGATTTTAACATTCATTGCTGTTTTAGTAATATCTCCCTGCATAAAGGTTGCTAATAATGGAAAGTGCATGACTACTCTAGGTTGGCAAAAGGCTATTAAGCTCAACAAGACTGCTGTTGGGTGTGTTTTCAAGTAATAGGTTTGGAGGTTTCAAGTACTCCTAATGTTTCAGTATCAAATGGGGGAAATAATCTACTGAATTTACTTGTACAAATTTTATTTAAAGTGTGAGTTCTCAAAATGAAGACTAGAAAGTAAATATTGATGAGACTCTTTTGCTCGTATATGGAGTTACAGCTGAGTTAAGTAAATCTTATTGAAATCTTGTTCAAAAGAAAAGGATTTCAAGACCTGATTGTCAGCTGAAATAACTCTGAAGAACTTCACTGAAGGCTGCGGAAGATACATGAATTTGTACTTTCCTGGAGTATGGCCTACTCTTATAAAGGCATAGAATATGACATGGCGAAATTAGAAGAATTTGGTTTAAGATATTTCTGTAAGATCCATCTGTTTCATATGATCAGACTCCTTAAAGCCAATGTGTTTAACAATCCAATTCTCTCACTATTTATAGTTCATTGCAGACCATAGGCCATCAAGTAATGACAAGCAGTTTTTCCTGAGTTACTCTGAATGGACTTTGGTTGCCAAGATTTTAGAGGTTTTTTGGCACTTGATGAAATTATACTTACGACGTTTTATATGCACTACTCAAGAGGCTGACTAAACTTGTATGCATCTGCTGTCAAGGTGCAAGATTGATAACACTAGATATATGTTGCCATGAAGAAAAGAATATTCAGTGTAAGTGTTTTTTTAATTCAAGGTAATTTAAAGAGATACTGCGAAATAGGGCAGAAATGTTGTACCGCTGCCTAGAGACAGTATGTAAAAAGCACAGTATTTGTGTAAGGGTTGTCTGAGGGGAGAAATGCATTAGTCTAAGTAACATAGGCTCATTTCTGCAAGATTATTATGGTAAAGGCTTTACAGAGATTTTTAATATGCATCATGTACTTTCCAAAAGAAGGCTTACTATGATAAACTGGAATAGCTTGGTGTCTCCAGGTACTGTAATATTATGCAGTGTGTTTTTCAAGTGCTTCAATATTTCATAATTGAATAATATGACTGATAAAATTCTGCAAATAATGTGAAAAAAAAACAGGTTTCTAAGCAGAACACAGACCCTTCAAGCTCTGCAGGAGATAAGCTGCCTGGCCTCAGTCCACTAAAGCACTTAAGTACGTATGCAGCTTTAAACACCTAGCAGTCCCATCATCTCACTTTTTAGGTATCAAATCGCTTGCATCAGGGAGACTACTTGGGTACTTAAGTTTATTAGAATGCTTAAGTTCTTTGTTAGATTGGGTTGGGTTTAAGGAACTAAGCCCCAAAAAAGTGCTTTCTTTAGGGAGAGAGTTCTGCACTGTGGGAGAGGGTTGCAACCATGTCTTGGATCACTTTGTCTCCAGAATTAAGTAGAAACTTTCTGTGGATAGTACAGCAAGTTCTGTAGAAAAAATAGATCAAAAATTGAGAAATGGATGTACCTGCTGTTTTTCTTTTTGTTTGATGGTTGTATGATTTTAATTAGTTGTTTTAAAGTATACCTTAAAAATATGGCATGAATGATCCTTAAGCAATACCTATTCACTGCTGCATGATTGATACTTTTCTAAACTAGAAGATTAGATATGCCCAGTGTGTGATGGACTATAAATTCTCAAGAGAGAGCGCCTTTAAATAAAGATGTGAAAAAGAGCAGAATTTGTTATGAAGAATATTCAGATCTGTTTCAGATAATACCATGATATATTACCAAAAAATACAGTACAACCATCCTGAGTTACTGTTTCTTTCTTTTCAAGTTTGTTTCTTGGAAATAGAAAATATTAATCTGTTGGAGAAATCATTTCATTGAAAAAAAAAATTCTTCTCTGAAAATGGAATCTGATCCTCATCTCCTTTTTACTGATGCTAATTGCAATGTTTCACTTAAAGGGGGACTGTCAAGGGATGCTGGACAGCCATGGCCCACGGCATATTGGCAGGAAACTGAGGAAATCTGACAAAGAACAAAATAAATGGATAAAAGTTTTGGCCAGTGGAGAAAAGCTTTCAGCATTTTGTAAGAAGATGTAGATCTGGAGAAAGGTTGACTGTTAGGGGATGGGAACCAGGAGTTGAGGCATCCAATAAGATGGCACAAGGCAGGCATTGCAAGATCAAAGAAAAATCATCAATTACATAGGAGGAAGTGCCATGTCTTTGTATTCTTTTCTAGTGTTTTGACTTTCCTTGTAGATTGATATATATATTTCTGGGAAACAAAATCCAAAGTAAGCAGTACTTGTAACGATAAAATACTTTAAGCCTATTACCCTGGTACTATGTATATGGCTTAATTCCATTGCTGACCTGATTTGTTAAGTGTTGTTACAAGCCTGCATAGGTGTACTTCTGTTTTGCATCTTAAATCTTTTATTAAAGCAAAAAAGAAAACCATAATGTGCAAGTGTTCACAAAAGGAACTGCATAGATATGTCTACAGAACCTGGAATTCACTCTTTGCTAATACAATTTTGTCATGCAGATAAGCCCTGGTTAACTTTGTAGTAGATGGTAAAATGACACGGTAGGACACATTTTGTAGCTGTAGTTTCATCACAATTTGAGCAGTAGAGTTTATTTTCAAATCAGTTTAAACAGATACAGAACAGCTAGCGCATTCTAAGTAAAAGTCATGGGAGAAATCATGATCTTCTGCAGACAAATGGAAAGGAAGGCAGGCATTAAGTGTACAGACAAAAGAACATGTATTTCCTTAAGGACGTTAGAAGCAGGAAGGCAAGGACAAGTGCTGGCTAACAGCTCTGCAGTGTCCTTACTTTTCTTACTTGCTCATTATTCTTTGGAGTAGCCATATCATTGATTTGGCTGTCTTCACTACAGAGGATGGTGAAGACAGACATGCTTGCTGCTATGTGTTTCAGGTGGTAGAAGTGAAGTACAAACAGACACTGAAGTCTTAAAAAGAGAAGATGTTAAACAGTTTAAGACTGTAGTTTACTGGTGATGATTCACTAGTGTTTCAAAGGAATTGGTCACAAGGAATGAAGTATGTAAGATGCTATAAAAATCAGCCCCTGATGACGGTCTTCACCCTTGCTTAGGTGGTCAGAAGATGCCATGCAAGTTTGCTTGGGGTTTTTTTTGTTATTTTTTAAAGAAAGATATTAACAGTTAATCTAAGAGTTCAACTATTTTAAACCTTATTACAGTATTGCTGGAAGTGTTAGAGGGGGAAAAAAAACAAACCCAAACACGTTTTTAATAGGAGAGTTAAGTTCTTTGTTTATGGAACTATGATGTATAAAACTCATACTGTTCAGACTAATTTAAGACAAGTATATTTACCCAAGGTCCCCTAAAAAAAAATTACCAAGTGAGTATGATCAATACTTACTGCAATAACTTCTGACAGGGAGAGCAGAAGTAAAACAATTCTGTACTTAGTTAAAAACACAAATGCAAAACTTCCTGTGAGATCAGGTCCAGTTTCTGCAACTGTTGTCTGCAGATGTTAAAATAAATATTGCTTGGTTTATGTGCATAATATCTGTGTTCTTGAAAGAATTTAGAAATCAAATTTTTCCTCTGGAGGTGTTAAACTTGCTGCCTTGATTAACAAAAGCCAATTCCCCAGCTATTCCCACCAGGACTTGGGCTCCTGCTATTTATCTCTTGAGGTAATTAGAGTTTCTCATGTTTACCTCTGAGACCTCAGACACATAAATGAATTTATTCTTGCAACATCCCTGTTGAGATCTGGTGATCCAGACCTCAGCTTACCCCCAAATCATTGTACATGTTGATCTGCAGGAATCCTGGGAGACTAATCGTCCCTTCCTGCATAGAGGAACCATACTGCTTCTCTCGCCTGTCAGGTTTTATGCATGAGAAATAGGGCAAGTTTTACCCATAGGGTTTGGCTTTTTACTTTTCAGAAAATAAGATGAAAACTTCTTACTGAGCATATCTTAAAGTCATCCTTGTATCCTTTTTCTGAGGTATATTTTTCCTTTACAAAGCAAGTGGTAATAAAAATTTTGCTTTGAAAGGATGTTATAGATGTGAAATGGTGCCAATAATTTCAATGTTGTGTTACAGGATTTTGAAAACTGAAATAAGATACTCAAAGCAATTAACAAACATCGGATTTCCATTCTAGATGCTGAATGTGATTAGAAACTGTAAATGAATAAAGCTTCATTCCAGCTGTTCTGGGAGCAGGTTTTCATGCACTATAGTCATACTAAGCATAACTGTACTTCTATTTATTTGCACAGCCTATCGAATACCATTTTGATTAATGGTCTGTTACAGTAAATGCAGATGCAGAGTTATAAACTATGGGGGTCTCTATGATAGAGAAGACTAAATCTATGATATATGATAAAAGTTGCAGAGATTCTGTTTGAATCAAAGTCTTTGAACAAAATTCATATTAAGGTTCTATGTAGCAATAATGTTCCAAGGTGCATTTGGTTTTTTGTTTCATGGAATAGACTGTTTTTATGTGCATAGACTGCAGCAGTAATTGCAAGGGGAGCTAAAGTTTATTGCCTTCTAATTCTCCAGCATAGTGTTTTCACTCATTTAAAAGTTGTGGGGTTCTTTACATCAGTTCCAAACTCTACTAAAGGAAAAAAAGTTCTCTGGCAATTTTTTTCCATGGTGAAGATTGTCTGTCTTTGCTGCCAGTACACTGAAGAAACTGTTTTTATTAGGCAAGTGTGAAATGTAACAGTTGTATTAAAAAAAAAAAAAAAAAAATCATGGACAAGCTCTTGTCACTGCTTGAAACATTTCAGATTTTAGTGCTAATCTTATGGAAACCCTTTTCAGTTAATCACTAGTCACACCCTAGTGAAAGGTCATTGTAATTTTTTGTGTTGTTTTCTGTTGATTATGTGATACTTAAACTATCAAAAACTCTATTACTATTTAAAGTAGTGCTATCAATTTGGAGAGGGAAATTAAAGGTCTTCCAAAGAAATTTTCCCCATATACTCTTTATTCATGTTAATTGTGTAAAAGAGCTTTTGTCTGAATGTGCTTCTAGGGCTTTAATCATTCATCTACTTGCTCGGAAGCAGCAGCCTCTCACTTGATCATGTATTATCCAAATGACATTAAGTAATTTCCATACTAACTTTTCCATTTGCTTACAACAGTTTTATGAATGGCCGTTGTGTTGCTTCTCCCCCATCCCCTTCTTTTCCTTCCCCCAATCCTTCCTTTCTTTATGCACAGGGGTTAGCTGAAAGCCCATCTCCTAGCACACTCTTTGTCTTGCTCCAGGAGTAAAGCTACAGCTTCTCTTGTTATCTAAGCTAAAATTTTGTTATTAACTGCTTCTGCTCACTGATAGGTGTAGTGAGCAGGGAATTGCAAATTGCTTGGGATATCTACATCCCTTTATGCTTTGTTCTTGATTCTCCATTGTGTTGTTCCCTTTGTCATCTGTTGCATCGCTGCAAATGGGAAAGCTGTACCATTCCAAAAGGAAAAAGATTTTTAGTTGTGTAAAGCCATAGAAAAAGGAGAGTAAAGCTCATCTAGTCAATCATTCTGTCCCTGGAAGGCATCATATCTTCATCTTATTTGCAAGATCTTAAAAGCCTCTCATGATGGGGACTATATAACATTTGCAGGCTATCTGTTACTTTACTTCAGTCTGTTCATGTGCACATGTGTGTATATATATGTGATGTATACACACTGTGATATATTGTCTGTTGCCAAACTGAGCAGCTCTGGTGTAGGCATGATCCACAGTGGAGCACTCTAGTGTGGTGCACAAGGTGGTTTCCCTTTCCCAAACCAGGGAACCTCAGGGGAGCAGAGAGCAGCCAGGAGCCTGCAGCCCATGCCACAGAGGCTGACAAGACCGGGGTGGGGCCAGGAGCAATGATGGCCAAGGTCCCCCACACCGTGTATAAAAGAAGCCCCTGGTGACCAGGGTGGGCAAATGATGGTTCACCTGGCTTGGAGGTGTTGCCAAGGTTAAGTCAGCCTATGCCCTGTGTCAAAACTGCTTCCATAAAGAAAAAATAGACAGGTCATTGTCATAGGAGATTCCCTTCTGAATGGATCAGAAGGCCTGATATGCAGACCAGACCCACTTCTTGGGGAAGTCTGCTGCCTCCCCGGGGCCTGGGTTAACGATGTGAAGAGAAAGCTTCCTACCCTGGTACGGTCCTCAGGTTACTATCAATTAGTGACTTTTCAGGTAGGCAGCAATGAAGTTGCAACAAGAAGTCTGAGGGAAATTGAGAGACTTCAGGGCCGAACAACTGGATAAAGGGATCAGGAACACAAGTAGTGTTCTCCTCTAGCCTTCCAGTTGCAGGGAATGATGAGGGAAGAAATGGGAAGAGCCAGCAGATCAATACTTGGCTCCAAGTCTGGTGTCACCAGCAGAATTCTGGGCTTTTTGATCATGGGTTGGTTTACATGGCACCAGATGTGCTGGCGGCAGATGGGGCACACCTGTCTCAAAGGGGGAAAAGAATTTTTGCACAGGAGTTAGCAGGGCTCATTGAAAGAGCTTTAAACTAGATTTGAAGGGGGAAAGCACCAATGCATGCAGCATGGGCAACAAACAGGAGGAGCTGGAAGCTGTTGTGCAGTGGGAAAACTATGATATAGTTGCCATCACGGAAACATGGTGGGATGACTCGCAGAACTGGAGTGCTGCAATGGATGGCTATAAACTCTTCAGAAGGGATAGGCAAGGAAGGAGAGGGGGTGGGGTAGCCCTGTATGTTAGGGAGTGTTTTGACTCTGTAGAGCTTAATGATGGTGACAATAGGGTTGAGTGTTTATGGATAAGAATCAGGGGGAAGGCCAACAAGGCAGATATCATGGTGGGAGTCTGTTATAGACCACCCAACCAGGATGAAGAGGCAGATGAAATCTTCTACAAGCAGCTGGAAGAAGTTTCATAATTGCTAGCCCTTGTTTTTCTGGGGGACTTCAACTTACCAGATGTCTGTTGGAAAAACAGTACAGCAGAGAGGAAAGAGTCCAGGAGGTTCCTGGAGTGTGTGGAAGATAACTGCCTGACACAGCTGGTGAGTGAGCCAACTAGGGAAGGCACTGCACTGGGCCTATTGTTTGTGAACAGAGAAGGACTTGTGGGTGATGTGAGGGTTGGAGTCTGTCTTGTGTATAGCCATCACAAAATGATAGTTTTTGATTCTTGGAGAAATAAGGAGGGGGGTCAGTGAATGCTACCTTGGACTCCTGGAGGGCAGACTTTGGCCTGTTTAGGAGCCTGGTTGACAGAGTCCCTTGGGAGGCAGTCCTGAAGGGCAGAGGAGTCCAGGAAGGCTGGACATTCTTCAAGAATGAAAACTTGATGGCACAGGAGCAGGCTGTCCCCATGTGCCAAAAGACAAGCTGGTAAGGAAGAAGACTGGCCTGGCTGAGTAGAGAGTTTTGGCTGGAAGTCAGGGAAAAAAAGGCGAGCTTATGACCTTTGGAAGAAGGGGCAGGCCATTCAGGAGGACTACAGGGATGTTGTGAGGTTATGCAGGGAGAAAATTAGAAGGGCCAAAGCCCAGCTAGAACTTAATCTGGCTACTGCCATAAAAGACAATAAAAAAGTTTTCTATAAATACATTAGCAACACAAGAAGAATCTTCATCCTTTATTGAATGTGGGGAGAAACATAGTGACAAATAATAAGGAAAAGGCTGAGGTACTTAATGCCTTTTTTTGCCTCCATCTTTAATAGTATGACCAGTTGTTTTCTGGGTACCCAGCCCCCTGAGCTGGAAGGCAGGGACAGGGAGCGCAACGAAGTCCCCATAATCCAAGGGGAAATAGGTAGTGAGCTGCTTACACACAGAAAAGTCTATGGAGCCAGATGTGATCCACCCAAGGGTACTGAGGGACCTGGTGGAAGTGCTCACCAATCCACTTTCAATCATTTATCTGGAGTCCTGGCTAACTGAGGAGGTTCCAGTTAGCAAATGTGACACCCATCTACAAGAAGGGCCAGAAGGAGGATCCAGGGAACTACAGGCCTGTCAGTCTGACCTCTGTGTTGGAGAGGGTTATAGAGCAGATCATTTTGAGTGCCATCACATGGCATGTACAGGACAACCAGGCAATCGGGCCCAGTCAGCATGGTTTTATGAAGGGCAGGTCCTGTTTAATTAACCTGAACTCCTTCTATGACAAGGTGACCTCCTTAGTGGACGAGGGAAAGGCTGTGGATTTTGTCTATCTAGACTTTAGTAAAGTCTTTGACACCATTTCCCACAGCATTCCCCCGAAGAAACTGGCTGATCATGGCTTAGACGGGTATAGTCTTTGCTGGGTAAAAAACTGCCTGGATGGCTGGACCCAAAGAGTTTTGGTGAATGGAGTTAAATCCAGTTGGCAGCCGGTCACAAGCGGTGTTCCCCAGGGCTCAGTATTGGGGCCAGTCTTGTACAGTATCTTTATTGATGACCTGGATGAGGGGATTGAGTGCTCTCTCAGTAAGTTTGCAGATGACACCAAGTTGGGTGGGAGTGTTGGAGGGCAGGAAGTCTCTGCAGAGGGATCTGGACAGACTGGATCGATGGGCTGAGGTCAATTGTATGAGGTTCAACAAGGCCAAGTGCAGGGTCCTGCACTTGGGTCAGAACAACCCCATGCAACGCTACAGGCTTGGGGAGGAGTGGCTGGAGAGCTGCCGGGTGGAAAAGGACCTGGGGGTGCCGGTTGACAGCGGGCTGAACATGAGCCGGCAGTGTGCCCAGGTGGCCAAGAAGGCCAACAGCATCCTGGCCTATATCAGAACTAGTGTGGCCAGCAGGAGTAGGGCAGTGTACTGTACTCGGCACTGGTGAGGCCGCACCTTGAATCCTGTGTTCAGTTTTGGGCCCCTCACTACAAGAAGGATGCTGAGGTGCTGGAGCGTGTCCAGAGAAAGGCAACGAAGCTGGTGAGGGGTCTGGAGCACAAGTCTTATGAGGAGCAGCTGAGGGAACTGGGGTTGTTCAGTCTGGAGAAGAGGAGGCTGAGGGGAGACCTTATCGCCCTCTGCAACTACTTGAGAGGGGGTTGTGGTGAGGTTGGTATTGGTCTCTTCTCACAAGTAACAGGTGATAAGACAAGAGGAAATGGCCTCAAATTTGCTGGGGGAGGTTTAGATTGGATATTAGGAAAAAATTTCTTCCCTGAGAGGGTGGTCAGTCATTGGAACAGCCTGCCCGGGGAAGTGGTTGAGTCACCATCCCTGGAAATATTTAAAAGACCTGTAGATGTGGTGTTTAGGGACATGGTTTAGTGGGCATGGGGGTGTTGGGTTGACAGTTAGACTTGATGATCTGAAAGGTCTTTTCCAAACTAAATGACTCTGTGATCATACTTTCAGGCAACTTAAAACTCTCACAGCAATTAAAGGCCCCCTTGCTTCTTGTCCTGTCCACAATGGACCTGGAGAACAATTAATTCTCTTGCTTGCAGCAGCCTTTTATGTTTTAAACTCATTACATTTCCAGCTGACACCTTTTGAACTGGCAAGCCTCTCTTCTTTATATCATTTATAGCATTTCATCACAAAGATAGATGCATCTATCTGAGTACTAGGTTTCAAATTCAGTGTGCTTTTCTGGTTGTGCTTTTACAAAAAAACCCCAGATCAGTCCCAGAAAGACTTTTTTTTTTCCTCCTCCCTTTTTGTCTGCATTTTGTTTCTGTTACTAACATTAATCTATGCAGTTTTGGGGGCTATTTTTAATCAACTACTGCTTTATCGAGAGTGAAGGCCCCCATACTTCGTGCTTTTGTGCACAGACATCAAAATGGAGGCTTGTGTATTAATATATCTGCAATAACACAGCTTTGCTAGGAAACAAGGTGATTAGGTGTTGGTTATATAGTCTCAGATATGTCTTCACATTCTGAATTATTTTGGTACTGTTTCTCTAAAAGCAGTGCTATGTTATAATTTGGTATAAAACATTGACAAGCTAGTTGTAAAATTAGAAGTAACAGTATACAGGCTAATCTGATTCATCAAAGCTCTTAGTTTTTTTTCTAAAGAGATTCTACTTGACTTGGCTATTTTAAGTATATATGTAAAACTTAGAATTTTAGCACAGAGAATAATTATGTGTTTCTGGGCATTTATTAATGCATACACACATATATACAATATAGTGTATATTGCTTCATTTTCATATTGAGTTGGACATCTAGTTAGTTTGAAGTGAGAGCAGCATAACCTGTTTGCTCCTTTTTCCACAAGTTAGTCATAATGTTAAAAGCAGCCACCTCGTCCTGGCAGTATCCTGAGCTGGTGCAGCAGGCGCCAGGCGCTTTCCAGATGTGGGGTTTCCGAGTGCGTTTCCCGCATCTTTCCTTGTCAGGTCCCTGTTCCTGCTGGGCTGCACTGCACCCCCACACCTGGGATCAGAGGCGATGGCCCCAGGCAGAGGGAGGGGGTATCAGCGGGCCTGGGGAGGTGGACATCACCTCATCAAGAGGACATCCTTTCACTGCATGAACAATCCTTCTTGAGAGGCTTGCCTTTCTTCTGTTAATCAACAGAGCTGACATTATATTCTCCCCCTTTTGCATTTATCATCATCCCCTTGGCTTATTTTCTTCTAGCATCAAGCTCTCTCTAGCTTTAATTCATCTCACACAGATAAGTCAAAAGCTGCAATTATTTACAGTGTGTGAGGAGGAGGGAGGGAGCGCATTAATTTATAAATCAGTTTAAATTTACTATTCATAAAGGGTGGCATATGGAGAGCTCTGGCCATCATCCACTCAACTTAGCCAGTAAACAACAGACCTACTTAGTCAGAAGTAGTGCCAGCTATTCCTGTCTCCTACAGCAGCCTTGTTCTGCAGTGACCGCCTGAAAGAGGAGAGGTCTGCCTTTCCCTGACTCTGCACAGTTCACGGCTTTGCTGCTGGAAAAGTCAATACCCCTTCTCGTTACAATGTGGAGAATTTCTCCCTGCTAGAGGACCGAGCTGTGGCTGTTGCCTTGTTTTCCTAGATCAGAGAACCGCTTCGGTGTTGCTTTCAGCGTGGTAGTCTGGGGATTGGTGGCTGGGAGACAGACACTGGAGTATTCTGTACAGGGTATTAAGGTTGCCAGAGGTCTTTCAGTTGGAAGTGTGGGGAGGAAAAAAAAAATTATCCCAGCACATAGTCTTAGACTATGTGCCGTTAAATTACGGAAGACTGGATGAGTAATTTTCTGAGATAAGCAACGTGTAAAGAACATGTGTGGAAGGAAGAATATGTGAGTACTACCAAGGCTTTTCTCAAGATATGAACCAAGCAGCATGGTGGTAGGAATAGCTACCAAAATTATTTGTTAATGGCTAGTGAAATAAAAGTTACAAGTGGGCAAATATCCTGTAACTCAGAGAAGAAAATGAAGAGTATACAGCTCACAAAATATTCCCTGTGTAAGGATCATAGGTGGATTGAGGTGGATAGCTGTTATCCAGCTGGGCTTCACACAAACACCAAAAGACACAGGAGAACATTTATGATATATGTTCATCAGCCTGGGCGTACGCAGTATGCTTATATCTAGATACTTACATGGGCTTGTGCAAAAGATCGATGATTCGTACGACACACCCAGAGAAAACGCCGGGCACGGGGTGTTGCAATGCCCCATAAAGGCCCACACCCCGACAACAGCTCTCAGGCTGGATCCCAGTTCTGGCAGCGGCTGGTGGCAGGGAGTTGTCCGCCAGCCCCACATCCCTGCGTGAGCACGTGCTGCGCAGCCGGGTCAGAACCTCGAAATGCGGAATGCATGACAGCAGCTCTGGCATTACTCATGCTGGTGATCACTGGGATGTTCTTGCTTCTCCTGCCCACCTCTAGGTGTGTGCTGAAACGAGTTTAAACTATTGTGTTTGCTTTGGGCAGACTCCTCAATGGCACAATGCCCAAATCTGGGCTGCCAAGCCCTACCCGGTTTTTAGAGGTTGTTAGTTTCTTCTTTAAATTCAGCCTTATTTTAAATGAGTCTTTTCTGTCCCAACCTTTCACATGGGTGATGGTGAGGGATGGCCAGGGCCACCTCTGTAGCAGTTAGAGATAACTTTTCAATCACCCGTATTTGCCACATTTCACCTCTAAAGAGCCTTTGAAATTAATACAGGGACAGGTGCCGCCTTTCAAATTCAACTGAGTTCATTGCTACCCAACTGTGGGTTGATGCCAAACTTTTACCACCACTTAGAGCTCTACAGTTTAAAATGAGCTGAGCTGGTCAGTCTGTGTCTGCTGATTAAGTAAATGAGGTGTGCTGGGGAGATTTCTCCCTGCAGACTTCTGAGCTATGGAAAGGACCTCTAGACAGAAGATAAACGTGCGTGAATCCTCCTTCCGCTTCAGTCCACGTACACTTACGGTCTCCCACTCAGATGTGTCACGCTATAAGCAGGGAATTCTTGTTATGTAACTGAGGGATGATATACATTTATCCCATACGGTTCTGAAACTGGTCGTTTTTGTGCTGCCTAGAATGCACGCAGAAGCCCTTGGGAAAAGCAGTGTAAAATGGGGATCATGAATAAGCAATGCTGAGACTTACTGGTACCACTCTCACTGAGTTAATTGCATGAAAACAAATTTCTGTGATACGCTCGTTACAAGAACCTCCTTTGCAGCTGCACTTAAATAACTCTTCTCTCTTTCTGTCAACAAGATGCTCTGTAACATGGAGCAGTGGATTCTGTGAGAGTTTTAAGCCTAGATACCTGATGCAGAAAGGGAGCTTTGCAGCTTAAACTGTGCATCACGCAGTTTAAATGGGTCCCTATAGCGTTAGTAGTATAGTGTAGTAGGAAATGAATGACCTGCAGTGGACAGCAGGGCTTTTGCATGAGGTTTAAGTACTGCAGCCCATAACTAGCAGTATTTTTAGAATGCTATTAACCTCAGTGAGAGCACTTGCATGCTTTAAGAGCAGCATACTCTTAAGTACTTTGCTAGAGTAAAGGGGTAGTATGCTCAGCATCTAGTAATTTTGAATATTGGATTAGCGCTAAGGTTATACAAATCTTTTTGTTTGATTTGAGCATTTTGAGTTCCAGACTATTTCTTTGCAAGGATATGCACAGGAAGCAATTTAAAACCTGTGTTTTGGGGATTGGGCATTTGTTTTAATAATGTGAATGCTGAGGTGCAAAAGGACTCACTTGGAGATGAGTAAATAAATGATGGAAGAGTCAGAATATTTTATTTTCTTAATTAAAGTGAGAGTTTATGGTGCAAAAGTGTACTCAGAAAACAGCTAATTCTCAGCTGACAGGATTAGAATTTCCATAGAGAAATGCGCGTTTAGAGGGTGCATTCGACTGTGCTATTGCAGCATCTTATTTTGTAAATCGAACTAAATTGCTATCACTGGTCATCTTATAAATATGGTTAGAGAATTGGTGCAATAATATTATTATTACTATTTTATTTCTGTTAGGTGGTAATCTTTGAATAGAACTTAAATATCAGCCATAGTCCCCATCAGAGACAGTGGAAGAAGGGGAGGTTAGTCTTTCTGTGTGCACAAGGGGCTTAAACTTTACTATACTACTTTTGATTTTAGGTAGTTCATCTAGATCTGGAAGTCATTTATGCCAACACATGGTCTTAGAAGTATGTAGTGTTGCCCACTGGCAGAAACCTCAGAAGCAAAGCTGGAACACCCCCTTACATTGTAAGGGAATTGGATTCCCTATGGTTTTATATGATGTTTCAAAATCTGAGAATATGACACATGGAAAGATGAAGATTTTGTTTTATAACTAATTCTACTGAAAACGTCAGTTGTATGGAAGTGTATTGGGATCCTTAATTGTCTGTGATAATAAAAAGCATAGTATAAAATTTAAAAAGCAATGAAATTCAGAGCAAAAAGCTAATTGATAGCCAACAGTGGAAGCTTTGCTTTTAAAATTAAATTTTTATTTCAAAAATTAAAATTTTACTTTAAAATTAAATTTAAAGTGGACTGTAAATTCTGAAGAAATATATATACAGAACTCAAATTTCTTATTATGGAGAGTGATACGGAGAGTGTGTTTTGCAGGTGTTGCCCATTAATGCTAGTTTCCTATCCGTTTTAAATTCAGCTTCCACAAACTAATATATAAATGCAAATAGTAAATTTTCACCATCCAAAACTACCCAAGTTTTAAAAGAAATTATTAGAAAGAAACTGCTTTTTTAAAGGCTCTATTTTTATTCCTATATGATTAGGACTAACTAATCATATATAACTAAACTAGTAACTGATTAGTAACTAATGCTGCAGCCCAGGAGGAGCAGGGACCTGACAAGGAAGTGGGGTGCTGTGAATGCACTCAGAAACCCCACATCCGGAAAGTGCCTGAAGTTACTAATTAGTAACTAAATTAGGACTTTAACTTATCAGGTTACTTATGTGAGCAGTTAAACCCAATAAATGTACTCCACAGTGGATGTTAACCATTAAGACTGATCTAATCTAACAATTCAAAACTACTTAAGGGGTAGGTGATGCTTCTCTGTTCCACTGCCTCAGTCCTATACCTGGTGGTCCTTCTCCCTTGTTTGCTCTGGAACTTATCATATGCTTCACTGAGCCAGTTCAGCTCACCAACTTTGTAGAAAATCATACATTTGAGTTTTTCAGATCACTATTATTACTATTAATTTAGCAACATGAATCAGACTAGGACACAAAGTGGCACAGAATGATGAGAGATGAAAGTATAAAAACGGCATGAGCAAGACCACTTCCTTTCAGAAGTTCACGGTGGCTGAAAATAAGATGTGTAATGACATCTTGAGCAGAACAGGTGCTCAAACTGCAGGATATGGTCTTTAAACTCTAGTTCTTTGCAATTTTCTCTTTCATTTTAGAAGGTAGTTAAGGATAAAACAATATATAAATAGCCTTTCAATGTGTCACGGGGGACTCATAAGAAAGATGGAGAGAAACTTTTTACTAAGGTCTGTAGTGACAGGACAAGGGACAATGGTTTTAAACTGAAAGAGGGTAGGTTGACATTGGATGTAATGAAGACATTTTTTACAGTAAGGGTGGTGAGACACAGGAACAAGTTTCCCAGAGAAGTTGCAGATGCCCCATCATTGGAAGTGTTCAAAGTCAGGTTGGATGGGGCTTTGAGCAACCTGATCCTAGTGGAAGGTGTCTCTGCCCATGGCAGGGGGTTTGTTGGGCTTTTGAAAGTTCTTTTCCACCCCAAACCATTCTGTGATTCTATGAAATTCTGACATTTTAGAAGCTGGGTTGTTTGGATTTGGTTGGTTTTTTTGTGGGTTTTTTTTCCTCTAGCATTTTTGATTATTCTACTCTTTTTCTGCAACCACTATATAAGTGTATAACTAAGTGTTGCTGTCTGTATTACAACTCCTTGGTGTTCTGAAGCATCCCTGAATTTGAGGTACAACCTATATTCACTCCATAGGCTTGCTTGAGCTACTGTTGCTGTTTCATCCCTCAAGCTGCTGTTTTAATCTGTTTAGTCTAAATAGCATTTGGAAGAGCATCTCTGAGTTTTGAGACATTCCTGAGGAACATAAGCTCTGCAAAATCCCCTTCTCATGGAAGGGTTTCATGAGACACTGATCTGGCAGTAGCTCACATACTGCTCAGCTGACTGAATGACTGGCTGCCACCAGAAGGAAGAAGTCTTTCTTCCCACTCCTGGCTGAGCTCTCCTACCCTGTGGGCTGTGCTGGTACCAAATGGAAAGCAGCAGAAATGTTACCCGAGGAAGCACGGCAAATTTGAGGGTGGATGGATACGTAGAGTTCAAGCACTTTATTAAATAATAATAGGTCTCAGCAAACAACATTTGTTGAGGTGTAAGAAGAGTGGGGACAAAAAGGGCAGGTGGAAACCAGGCACAGTGGCCTTCCACGATACAGAACCATTAGTTCAAATGCAGGAGACACTACAGCTGAAGAGATGGGCCAGTGCTCTTGCATCTCCAAAGCAACACTTTGCTAGGTAGCATGCTCACTATTCAGGAAGCAAAGAGAGGCTTAAAGATTTGAGAAACAGCAAAAAAAATCCTGCAACTTAAATATTTCCTGCATGTTTACCACACTGAGGCAATCAGAATATTTTTTGTCAGTGGTTGCAGGTACCCAGACTCTCCAGTCTCCCTGTTCTTGCCTCACTCGCCGTGTCTTTACAACACTATCTGTGTAGAACTTGTACCTCAAGCAACGAATAAAAAATTACCTTGGACTATTATCTTCTCTGAATATCGCAGTAGCTCAAGGATTTATTTTGGTAAAAGTGTGAGGAAAGAACTAGGAGTATTTGTGCGCTCATTTGCCATCACTTTTAACTCCCTCTTTTTTTTTTAAGGATGATGATTATCTATTGTTTTAAGCTCACTCATGCAGCGAAGTTTTGTATGGGCTGTGCAACAGCCCCATTGTTTTGTTCTGTTTTCATTTGAAAAAACTGACCATTCTGGTGAATCATGTCAATTGTTCCATGTTGGGAGACAATGTAGCAGAAGATCTTTTGAAATTTGGGGACTGAAATATTGGCAACAGAGATGCTTGAAATTAAGACTATGTTCAGAAACAAAAATTGAGTTTGCAATTTTATTTTACGTGCATATATGTTTGTGCATGTATGCATGTGTGTACAAACAGAAAATTTTAAAATATACATGTGAACACCATACATGTACACATGGGGCTGCAAAACTGTAACACACCTTAATGAACTGGCATGGTCAGCAGGTCTAAATATATCGTCCAAATCACTATAGCTTACTTCATGATCTTGCTCTTCAAGTAAACTGAAGAAAAGCACACTTACAATAGAAGGCTACTGTTTTCACAGGAGCCCTGGGTGAGCAGCACCTTTGAAATTTAGAGGCTGGAATAACTTATTCTTGTCTAATGATAGATTGAATTAGTTTAGTTTAGGTATTTGTATTGGAATTTGTCTTAGTCTTCCTTTATCTCTCCAAGATATATACTTCAGCACATTTTTCAATTAAAAAGAAAGACTCCTGGGCCAAGTTGCTAAAATTCAGCATAAAATTTTCTTAAATTATAAGCCCCTGAAAATAGCAAGGGGGAAGATTATAACTGTCTGACACTACCTTATCTACATAGCTGAGAACAGCATCGCTACAATAAAAGAAGATAGCAGTGTCTCCCATTGATTGTTGTTTGATGAATGTAAAGCAATTTACTGGAATGCAATTAGCATTCGTAATAGCATTACCGTGGGGATTTTTTTTATGCCAGCTTTGAATTGAAAATCTATACATTTTCTGGCCATGAGTCACTTCTGAGGAAGCTTTCTTTCTTGTTTTTTTTTTTTTTTTAAGGTTTCAGAACTATAATTTGTGGAATGCTGAAAAGAAGTAAACCTAGAATTTTTATGTTTAAAACATGCTGAAGGACAAATTGTACAGTATACCTACGGCAGTAGAAGACACGGATTTAAATTTGTAGTGGTGTGCATTGCTGGGGAATTAGTTTTTCACTTTTTTTAATAAAGAAATACATTTCTTGAAAAACAAATATGCTTCTAGGTATGGATATCCTAGCAACCTTGAAATAATTTTATAAATGTATGAATTAAGAAGATTGAAGTACACAGATTAAATAAGCAAAGCAATATGCTGAAATAATAAGATCTGTGTGCGATGGCAAGGTAACAATACTGCAAGAAGTAACAAATGCTACTTTCCACTAGCATCCAGATGACCAACAAGAAACGTACATGAGCACAAGTGCTTGGTTGGACGCACTGTTCTGTCTCCACTTTAAATAGGGGTGAATTTTGTTGTGACCCAGATGCGATTATTTCTGCATCACACAGAAATTATATAGAGATTTTTAGAAAAATTACATACAGATGTGTTGATTCACAATTCAATTTTTCTGTGGACATATATGTGAATGATTTAGTGTTACTGGACAGATCTCAGCTGACATGCGGAGACTATCAATGAAAAATATGTCAACATCCTCCTGATGATGGCGTATGAATACAATAGCAAAAGTAATCTGTATGGTGCTTTTTAACAGCTTCTGTATGTTACAGAGCAAGTGCTGCTATCCTAACTCAAAGACTACCACAGGGAATTATTTCCATAGAGAACTAGCTGTGAATGTTTGTTGTTTTCAAAATACAGTTATTTTTAACACTCTCAGTTAACCTCGTCTTGCTATAATGGTATATAGTGTACTATAACTACTTTAGGAGAAGCTTCTCTTTGTGTTTGACCTTAGAGGTCTTACAAAGTCCCATGTGCTATTGCACCTTGTGTACCTTAATCTCTGTGAGGTCTAGAAAGAATTTCTACTGAATTCCTGTAGACTATATTAATTTTCCCACTGGGATGTTATCTTCTGAGTTTTCAAAGGAATTTTTTTTTAATAATTAAAACCTTTAAAGAAAGTATAATGGATGGGAATAGGAACAAAGGAGTTTCTGCGTTTATAAATATAATATAGTGCTAGATCCTGCCAGTTAATTTTTTTCCACTGAAAACTTACTTCAATTTTAATGATAGCAATGGCATTGTAACAGTAACCTTTTTAACTGGGGTTGGCATTGATATTTTAATGGAGTCAGAATAATCTGTGTGCCCCATCACTGCCTGGCTTAGGAAAAAGGACGTTATCCCCATTTACCTCCATTCACTGCTGCTGTTGGGCTGTGCACTGGCGTGTCTGCCATTGTAAGGAGAGGCTAGAGGCTTTGGGATACATCTTCTGTTGGTAATAAGCAACCATAATTTAGGAATAATCACTAGGGCAGCAATGCAGTCCCTGCATTAACTCTTTGCTGCATTTTCCTTTAATGTTAGTACTCAGGGAATGGCTTCATATTTTCCATGCTTTGTCTTCGAGGAAAAAATACACAGCCTCAAATTTTCTGTCACTTAAGTTCTGTGAAGACATAAATCAACGAATATGAAATGCAAGATGCAAGGAATGAGGTAAAATTGTGACTGTGTGAACAGAAGCCTTAATTGTTATCTAAAAATAATTAGAAAATCTTTTTTTTTTATTTCCCTGACTGAAATACCCGAGACTTTGTATTGCCAAGTTTTAAGGCTGGGTGTGTTCCAAATACAATTGTTGCAAACAGCTTTCTTGAGGAGGGAGATTTGTATTCCTTCTCTATTAAGCTTCTAAAGTTAACCTCTTTATGTATCCCCTATTCTGTATCGCTGTCTTCCTTAGACCACAGATTGCATTGCTGTGCCCTTAGTTTCCTCACCAAACAGACTAAAGGCTAAAATAGATAGTGGCTTTGTCCTGTATGGGGCAAAATATTTTCTTTAAGTCTGTCCTGTCATGTTATGTTTGTAAGGCTGGTTGGGCACTTTCATCCAAATTCTGTCTTGGCTTCTCTTCTTCTGGAACATAAGAATTTCCTGGGCTTCAGCAGAATTCAGTGTTTCATCCGGAAGCTGCTGAGACTAAATGGCGTGTGTCATGCTTGTGGTATCTACCCAGCGTTCAGACCGAGGAAGATGCTGTGCTGCTGCTTGTTTTCTTCTATAAGCAGTGACGTACCGTGGCCGAGGGACAGGCTGGCTCAGGACCCGTCACCGGGCGCAAAGGCAAGCGTGTGCCAGGCAGCTGTTTAAGATACTCTGCTCCTGTGTGATCAGTGACTCTTGGCTCCTGATAACTTCAACTTAACAGGAACCAGGGCATGGCAGGGGATAGGAGTCACTGTTTGTTGTTATTGATTATCTGATTAGTGTTGACTTGTCTCTGTGAAGGTGACAGCTACCCTTTCTTGAAAGGATAGGACTTCTGGCTTCATGCAGAGCCTTCTTGCAGGGGCAAAGGCCTGTCTCTTGCCCTGAGCAAGCTAGCTGCTGTTGTGGGAGCCTTTGCCTGTCTTGAAGGCAGGCAGTATCAGTGGAAGCCCAGAGCCATTGTTTCACATGGAGGAAGAATATAAAGTTCACATGGGAGGGAATGTGAGAGGCAATTGCTCCCGTACGTTCAGGAAATAAGCAGGAAGCAGGAGCTCCTTCATAGTAGAATTTGGATGACTCCAGGAACTCTTATCTTTCCACTTCCATGTGAGTCAGGCATCCTAACTTACCAGGCTTAGTGCCACCTTTCCTCCACCTACCCCATGTCCTTCAAGCATTATGTACAAGGATCCTCAAACATTATGTACAAGGATCCTTTTGACTCTCCTCTCTCTCCTCTCTTTTTAAGGACCTTCACCAGAGGTAAAGGGTGACAGCTGTTAAGCAGTGTGGTGGGTTGACTCTGGGGGTATGCCAGGTGCCCACCAAAGCTGCTCTATCACTCCCCTTCCTCAGATGGACAGGGAAGAGATAGTTTAATGATAAGCTTGTGGGTCAAGATGAAGACAGGAAGGGATCATTCAGCAATTACCATTACAGGCCAAACAGACTCGACTTAGGGAAGGAAATGAATGTAATTTATTACAAATCAAACCAGTGTAGGACAGTGAGTACTAAACCCAAACCTTAAAACACCTTCCCCCCCGCCCCTCTCTTCTTCCTGGGCTCAACTTCACTCCCGATTTCTTTCCCTCCTCCCCCTGAGCAGCACAGGGGGACAGGGAACGGGGGTGGTGGTCAGTCCATCACACATTGTTTCTGCCGCTCCTTCCTCCTCAGGGGGAGGACTCCTCACACTCTTCCCCTTCTCCAGCGTGGGGTCCCTCCCATGGGAGACAGTCCTTCATGAACTCCTCCAACGTGAGTCCTTCCCAGAGGCTGCAGTTCTTCACAAACTGCTCCAGCCTGGGTCCCCCCATGGGTGCCGTCCTTCAGGAACAGACTGCTCCAGCGTGGGTCCCCCGTGGGGTCACAAGTCCTGCCAGCAAACCTGCTCCAGCGTGAGCTTTTCTTTCTATGGGCCCACAGGTCCTGCCAGGAGCCTGCTCTAGCACAGGCCTCACACCGGGTCACAGCGTCCTTCAGGCATCCACCTGCTCCAGCGTGGGGTCCTCCAAGGGTGGAGATCTGCTCCAGTGTGGAGCTCCGTGGGTTGAAGGACACAGCCTGCCTCACCATGATCTTCACCGGGGACTGTAGGGGAATCCCAGCTCTGGCACCTGAAGCATCTCTTGCCCCTCCTTCACTGACCTTGGTGTCTGCAGAGTTGTTTTCACATGTTCTCACTCCTCTCTCCAGCTGCAAATTGCTGTGTGCCAGTTTTTCCCCTTCTTACTTATGTTATCCCAGAGGCCCTACCACTGTTGCTGATGGACTCAGTCTTTCCTACCAGTGGCTTCATCTTGGAGCTGGCTGGCATTGGCTCTGTTGGACCTTAAGGGAAGCTTCTAGCAGCTTATCACAGAAGCCACCCCTGTAGCACCCCCACTACCAAAACCTTGCCATGCAAACCCAATAAAAGCAGAAACTTTGCGTGCCCTTGTAAGAAGATTAGACTGTGCTGAGCCTATGCAAGCTCAGTGCAATGTTTCTGTTTCGTTTTCACCCTGGTTTTAAATTCATTGGAAATTACTCAGAGGAAAGAATGGATTTTTGAGATCTTACCTCTCTTCACCTGCCATTGTATGCTGTCCAAGACAGGGAAGGCTGTTTTACAAGTAGTTACTGCAAGGGAGGTAGACCAGAGGTATTTCACGCGGAAGCTTGGAGGACTTTCATTCAGGATAAAAGAAGAGTGGTCAAGTCATGCCAGTGAGTCTGGGTGTTTTGAAAATAGATTGCAGCAAACACAGTTGGCTTTGATTAAATATGCAAGCAAGCCATTTAAATAATGAACACTGGTAATAGCAGGAGGATCAGGAATTGATTACCTTTCTGTGTTTAAAAGACCAAATTGTGTATGTTATTTTCACCAGTGCGAAGGGGACTAGACAGGAGGAGTTGTCATAATATGTTGGAGCTATGTAGAAATGTTAAATTGAAAACATTAAACCTGTTTGTAGTGCAGCTTCTGAAACAAAACAGGTAGCTCAGCCCCTCTAAAACCATGTCATTATTACTGTGAAAAGTGGGATTCATTTACAAAAATAAACAAACTGCTGCACAGGTTGGCATTACCCATCAGGAGGACAAAGTAAAAAGCTATCAGTTCAGCACATCAAATTGAATACGGGATTTGAAAAAGGAACACTGAGGAGGAGATCATGGAAGCTTCAATCACAGCATTTTGCCCAGAACTGAGTCTTGGGAGTAACTTGGAAGAGAAAACTGAGCTCCATCTGCCAAAAGTGATGCATATCTTGAGGTCTCATTTGCATCTTTTTCCTGATAATGAACTTTATAGGCAGCTATCAAGAACAGAACAAGAGCCAAAAGAACCACCTCGGGATTTATTACTTTGAAGTCCTGAATGGGAACAGTAAGTGCAATTTGTTTCAGAAGTATATTCTCACCTCATGTGTGTGCCTCTATTTTTATCAACTATGTTTTGTTTGGTGCTGTTAAGATTACAAAAATATAGTATTAATTCATAGATGAAAAATAATTTTAGCAACTTGGTGTTAACACATTTGAAAGATACAAAGCAGAATAACAACAGAAAGATTGAGAAGAAAGTGGAGGTAGGAAAATGGTATCCTTTGAAACCACTGCGTGCTGAAGTCCTATCAGTAACTGAAACAGTGGGAGTTTTTCTCAAAGAGAAAAATGTCTCAAAATGTAATTTCTTTTGTGAATGAGATAAGTGAATCTCATTAAATTAGGCCATAAATGCAGAAATGAACATGTTATAGTTGTCCAAACACATAAGAGGACCACATCTGGGAAGAAGAATCTGGCCAAGGGTCATGGTATATACCTTTTATGGTGATGTTATGAAACCTTTTCGGAGTGGGGGGAAAAGACATGGTTGTCAGATGCTGTGGAACGAGGACCACCCAAGAACTGCTCCGAAGAGGAATGCCAATGCCTCTGGATCTGAAAATCATGTTCACTGCCTTGCAGAGAAAATTGCTGGGTAGAGGGACAAAACTGAGAATGCATTTAACTTATAAGGAGTAATATGTACTCGGCTATTGAATAAGTAGTAAATTACAGATAGGCAAGGTCTCAAGTGATTGATAAAACGGAAATTTCCTAAGGGTTTTTTGAGAATTTTTAGTAGAGCTCATATTCTTCATAAAAGACGGATTGAAGTCCTCTTCATTTGAAAACGGTGACGGCGTGATAGTTTCTGTTCTACACAATATGCAGGAAAGGCAAGGAGATGGTCAGATATTCAAAACTGCATTAAGGAAAAGGGAAGTTGGAAGCGGCTGTATGGAACAACTGGTCTTCCTAATCTGCTTTGTGTTCCCCAAATTCACGTCTCCGTTGTATTGTTTTATATGCTGTCTACAGAGCCTGCTGCAGTCTGAACAAGAGCAAAACCATCTGCTCACATGGTACTGGTAACTGTTACAGTCTTCCCCTACTGTGTTTTATCTGCTTTACCTCCCCCAGTAAGAAGATGATGCATTTAGGAAGGTAAACCAGGAATATCTGGCTGTGTCAGAATGCTAACTGCAGCTAAAAAGTATTATTAACTTCATTTAGGAAGGCTGAAGCCTTTGCTTTTAAGTTTGGCTGTAACTGACAAATGTCACCCCTACCTCCACAATTCTGCACACTTTATAGCCATAACAACCTACTAACCTATGTTTTCACTTCTGCAAGGCTGAATGTTACAGCACACTGGTGACTAGAGAAATTACCTGACTGCAACTTTGAGAGCAAAGGGAAATCTGATACTGCACTTTATTCATTATTCTCCTCTTGATATGAGAGAAATTATATATGACAGAGAAATTAATAACATATCTTTTAATGTTGCGTAACATCCTTGGGCATACCATAAAGTGCCGAGATATCTTGGCTAATAGCTATTGCTACCAACCATCAGCAGTAAAAAGTTCCTTCATGGACATTAAAGCTGCCATCGAGCCTATTACACAAGAAGATAGCTGAATAATACCAAAAAGAAGATCAACCTGTTGTAAAAATGTTTCACTGTAAATCACAGATCACAACAGATAATTGTAGATACTTCTCTAGATAATCAAGAGAACATGACAGTGATAAAAACTCTTCCTGATGCAGGAATGGGAAGGACCATGTTTGGGAAAAGATGAATTACTTTTCTGTGACATCCGGTAATGAAATCAGCTGCTACTGACTAAAAGGTACGAACGGAGTCAAGTCCTTTAAAATAAGATATGTATCTGATTAAAGACTAAATAACCATTGTGGAACTGGTTGTGACATCTCAGCTGCAAAGAGACCAGAGGCTTGGACACATGCAAAGTGAAACAGTCAGCTTTACATGAAGAAGTGGTATGTTTACAATGTGTTCGCTAGGCACCAGTTTCTGTCTTACCCATTCATTAAGAACTCTTAAGAACCTGGAAGAATGAACAAATGAATATACTTTCTAGGGAAAAACAACACTCAGAGTATTCAAGTAAAAAAAAAAAAAAAGAGATGGTCCTGTTTCTCTTGTTTCAGAAAAGTGGCTTGTTGAAATGGAAGTATCAAGAATACTTTTCTTCACTCTTATTTTTTTTTTTTCCCTTGAAACAGAACATCTTCCATTGACAAAGATAAGAAGAAAAAAAAAAAAGACAGAGGAAAAAAAGCACCACACAAACAGGAGAAATAGGAGAAATTAGTAAAGAGAGCGATCCAGAACACAGAAGGGACTTCTGGCAACTAAAATATATGGTAATATGAGAACCTCACATAGCACAGGAACCATGAATTGAGAGGAAAAAATGTATTTCATCTGCCTCTGGGAAATGAAGCAGCAACAGGTAGCTCACAGGAGAAGTTCACAAAATGGGAAGTATGGCAGGTCAAGTGGAGGTCTTCTGACCACTGAAAAAACTTCTGATGTTTGAATGTTGGGAAACCTAGCTATCAGCATTTTAGTGCTTATGAGGATAGAAAATCATGGAATTCTATTTGTGTTTTGACACACTTGATATTTTGTAGTTCCTCCATGAATCGTATTCAATATTGATTTGGTACTGACATGACACTGATTTGCTATAAATGTTTTTTTTAAGTCAAAGATCTGATAATTCAGAGTAAATCATTAGAATGATTTGGTCAACTTTTTTTAAAAAATAGTTTCCTCTATACCCATCAACTTCTAGAAAACATACCTGAAACGCAGTTTGACTATATAGTTAATATATGGGGAAATTAAACTGTTCAGGGCAGATTATCCTTTTAAAGGTAGAATTACAGCTGCCGTCATGCTTAATATGGACTAAAATGAAGGAAGATACATACACATTCATATTGTCATTAGCAGAATTTGTAAGGGCCAAATGCACATCCGACCTGTCATCTCTTAAAGGATTGCGGAACTCGTGGAAATCTCCTAATGAACGTTAATGTAAGTAGTAATGCTGGAACAATATTGCACCACATGTAGCGGGGAGGTACTGGCATAGCAGAACGCTGGGACTGTATTTAGCCATCACACATTGGGTGCACCCATGTCTGCAGGGGAAATGGAAGGAGACTCAAGGTCTGTTCCCAGAAAATAAGGAACATTTTAGGAAATGAGTTACATTTTGGGAATGAGGATTGTAAAGAATTAAGGATGACTGAGATAATCTTTGATGTAGTACTGGTTTGATCATGGCTTCCAGAATAAAAGTCCCCAGTAAAAATAAAATAATGAAATTTTTCCTTGAACCAGTATAATCAGTCTGTTATATTAGAACTTCAAAACATACTTAATGCTCAGTTTGTGTTGGGTTTAGTTTTGTTTGGGTTTTTTTTTAAGTATCAAAAGCTTTTTACAGCTTCAAAAGTTTTAGGGCATAATTTTGATTATTATAAGGGTTACTGCTTCTTCAATCCCATTTGAACTGTATTTCGTATCTTAATGACTCTAAAAACATGTGCCTTACTGCTCAGATCAAGAACAACTATGAAACACAAAAATATGTGTATCATTCTCCAATGCTTAAGTAAGATTAATCACTGTGTAAAAAAGAAAAAAAGTTACTTTAAACTTTGGGAACGTACGCTTCTGCAGAGCTAAAAAAATAATTTCTATCTTGATTACAAACTAGAAAATTATGGTTCCTTTGGGGTTTTATACTTCATTCTATGTAATCTAGTTCTATAAGACTGTAGGATCACACCACTTAAATCATGTTTGGTTTGGGTTTGGTTTTTTTTGGTTAATATTAAAAAATCTTTCTGTGTTCCTAGGAGAAAGACTATGTGCTTTTTATTTTCTGTACTCTTTTGAAGAAAATGTTTAACATGTGGGAACTTTTCTGGATGCAAAAAGTGCTATGAAGCTGTTTAGTGATTTTGAAATATTAAAATATCTTTCATGGGAATGGATGAATGAGCAGTTGATTTGATCAGGCAGGTAGAAGACAAAAAGTGTACAGATGTGGTTAATTTGTTCTAAATGCACCCATATCCTCAAGCATCTACTACCTAGTTAGTGCCTCTTGTGAATTTGCATTATATTATGTGAGAATATCTGCATATTTTACCAAAAATTCCTTCTTTTGTGAGGGTAGTATAGGCTCTAATAAGCATCCAGTTTGTCAGTATACAGGAAACAGCTGTTAAGGACTCCAATTTTACTGTCTTCCTTTTGGAAAATGAGTAGGAAGTGATCATATTTTTCAGCAAGCTGCTTTGTATCAAACATCAAATTCATTAGTTCCCATGGGTGCTATTAGATGTACTATCATAATGGCTGCTACGCTATTTGAAATAGCAGTTGGTGAAGCTACAGCGTGTACGTAACATGAATGTTCCCGTTTGTGTGAGCTTGTGCACATTCATACCCATGCGGGAACATTTTTCAAATCTCTGTTCATTCTTTGATCATATTACATTCATGGGTAGTTTATGAACCAGACAAGGTCATTCAGAGGAGCTGGGAAGGCTTGGTTTGGAAAGCAGAAAAGAGAAAGAAGATGACCTCCCAAAAAACCCTGAAACAAGCATTTATCTAATGAAGTAAACAACTGTGTTTGCATGAATAAGTCATTACTCTGTTAAACTGACTGACAGAGGAAAAGAAAGTGATATGATAAAGTTGCCGCATTCCCCCTGCCTCTAATGTCTTACAGTACTCAGCCTTGCATTAGATCATGATGGCTTGTAGCGTAGTCTTTGCAAACTCTCCACTCGTTGCAAAATTGCTTGAGTTGTTGTCATGACTTAATTAGACAAATTAGGATACAGAAAATGGTAAACAACAGTGTAGCCCCACTTCCCCTGTTTATTGTATTTAAAAAAAAAAAGAAATCCTGATGACTAGGCAAACAGCTCATGATAGCCTACATTCACAGCCATTTTTTTAACAGAAACTTTTTTAATGCTCATTGTCTTGGTATAAGAGAGATCAAGCCATTGAATGGATGAATTGGATGTTTTACGGTGTTAACATGATCTTGTTGCCTTTTTCTATGTCACGCATATCTTCTTCAAATATATTGCCCAGTAAGTTCATAGACACCATCACAATCATTAGAGTTTACTATGTGGTGCAGGGTTTCTAGAAACAGTGGTGTTGGTCTCGTTTCCTATTTAATGACCATGTAATGTTTAATATGCTACCTAATTTGTCATTTTAGTTGTCCCAACTGCAGTTGAACTTGTTTACCTTCAGATGCTTTACAAACACGTCATTATCTTATTGTAGTCATTATCTGAAATATTAATCTACAGTTGATTTGTTTTTCAAAGTATGTGAGGCTTTCATACTTATTTTTTCTAGATATAATTCATAATGACCACATCTGAGAAAGGAAATTGATATATTTCTTCAAACTAAAATAAACGTTGTCTTAATCTGTAGAAGCAGCAGATGAGGTATGGTATCATTTCATAATCCATCCTCTCAGCTGTGCAGATTTGGCATTAACCTGCAATACATTGGGATTGCGCTGGCAGGGGCTGTATCGTAAGGCGTACAGGTAGTGGGCAAACCAAGCCTCTGTGCTGGTAACTCCAATTCCGGCACACATATTCTGTGCTGCACATCTTAGTTTCTCCCACGTTTTATTCGTATGGCAACTATCTGATTAGTATAATTAGTGAGTTGAATTTGAAATGATAAACGTATCATTTAGGGGACTTTCCAGTTTCTGGAAAGAGGGTTACCTTTGAGGTGTTTCTGGGGGTTGAGGTGGCTGTAACAGTCCCTGACAGCCTGCCTTGCTCAGTTCTTTCCCTGGAGCAGCAACGATGCTGCTGCTGTCATCCTCTATGAGGGGGCAGGTTTCTGTGCTGATTGAAGGCCTGTTTTTGCAAGGAAAATGCACTAGAAATCTGAAAGCTGTTTGTCTCGTCTGCACCTGGTGTTTTAGATTTCCACTGAGTAAATTGCAACCTTTTTTTGCTATGCTTTTTTCCCCCCACTTTCTTTCCCCAAAGGCTTAGCCTTTTGAATTTAAATAATAAAAATCATAGAACCAATTTGCCAGTGTCAAAAAAAATTGTAGAGTCTACAAAATATCTACATTCACTATAAACCACCTGTAATTGCATAAATTAAAATGAGCATTATTACTAGTAGTTATTCTAGTAAAACAGTCACTTTAGTTCAGTTACTATTCTGAATATTTGAGACTTTTGTTGTCTTTCAAGTTAACTCTTTGGCAGACATTGATGCTTTAATATTAATCTGTATTTAAAGAGTAGTATCTATAAGCAATAACTATATGTTTATATCTGGCTTCTCTGGGGCTTCAGAGATTAGGTTGGAAGAAGGCGTTACTGTACTTTAACAAGCTTCAGTGAAAAATCCATGCTCCTTACTTCTGTTTTGACAAGGAAGAAAAAACAGTCTAAGGAACTCCAAACCTATACTTAATCTTTACATTACCCTTAAAGATTACAGTAAAAGGCTAATTTTCAGCTGGCCTACACGATTTTTCTCAGATGTCCTACATCCTTCCTAAGTACCACATGTACACGCCCTGATTTCTGTGTAGAGTTGCTCCTTGCCTGTGATAATTGTACTTTGGTTTTGTTTTTTTCATAGCACAAACCTACAATCCTAGTGAAATAACTGAGATACAGTGAAATCTCTGAAGGACTGGCAGTTCTGAGATCCTGTGTACCTTTCAGCTACTACTCTTACAACCAGACTACTGCTTTTTACTCTCACTCACTTAAATTACCTTTCGTAGCTTACTTTGGGGAACTTCAGTGTTTTAGTGCTGAGAGAGCTTTTGCACCTGATCCAGAGATGGCACTGCGCTCATGTGGTTTCATGGAGCCTCCGACGGGATAAAGAAAATGCAATCATGTAATTACAGCAACAGAATTTCAGCTGTGATGATGTTTTGAGAAGGGGGAGAAAAAGCCTCTCTCACCCAGAGCATCCAAGTGGCCTAAAATGGTAGCGTACGTAACTGCCAGAGTATGAAAAGCATGATATACTAGAGCCATCAAAGAAAGGACATCTGAACAGATGAGGAGAAAGAGTAAATGTCACTGAAATAGAACAGATAATGGCTTTTTGCTGCCACATAAATGCTGAGGCCACAAGGTGAAGCAGAAGACATTTCAAAACAGGCAGCATTGATCCTGTGATAACAGTCCCATTACCATGATTTTATTTCTGTGACACTGCTTGATTGATACAGATGTAATCATTTCATTTCCTAGTTGCTGGTGCAGTAGGAGGGTATTTCCTTGGTGTGTGCACAATGTCCCTTTCCTGGCACAGCCAGAACTCCCGCTCCTCTCTCTGTACCGATACTGACACAGCAGGATGTAGCCTGAGGACAGAATACCTCTGATTTTGCTGTGAGGCAACCACACGTAATTGTGAGTGGTGTTTTTATTACATATTTCTGCGGATAATCTAGATGCTTCCTGAAGTTTCACAATCCTTAAGTTGCACTGTTAGTAAATTATGGCTGTGCATCTAGCAGTATGATAAATCATAAATACTGAAACTGCTAACAAATATAAAGCAGTCATTTTGTCAAAGCCAAAACCGAAAAGAAATGAGGGACCTGTTTTCAAATGTAGGAAGTTATTTAAAATCAGAGAACTCTCACCAAGCTGTACGAATTCTACTTACGCCAGATCTAGCCCTAAATATTTTGTGATTGGGGGATATTTTCTTTGTAAATTGTATTTTAAGAAGTCAAAAAATAAGTATTTTCTTTCTAAGAAAAGTTTTTGTTAATAACATAAAAAACAATAATTATCTAACTAACATTTAAAAGGAAAATGTATGCTGTGTGTATTCATGTTTTTTCTGCAGTGATTAATGATTAACATCCTTAAACAAGGTGTGCTTGTTTAAGGATGTAAGTGGGGAAGTACCTGTAAGGAATATATATTTTATTAGAGCAACTGACACAGTTGGAGGAGGGAGGCAGACAAGATTCCTGGCACACACACGCTTTTTCCTGCATATGTTTGTTCTGACGTTCAGGAGTGCAGTTAGGAGACTACAAAATAGGCCATACATCTTTGCCGAAGTGACTCTAGTTGGTGTCTTTAAAAAGAATTTCTCTAACTTTCTCTAACAAACATATTTCAAGTTTTGAAGAAGTTCAAAGTATAAAAGACCTTTTCAGTCTTACAACGATTTATTTCATGATTTGCCTTATCCAAATGACTGGTACCACTGTGAAAAAAACCAACCCAAAACAAAACACAAAAAACACCAAACAAACAAACCCTGAAAATTGCATTTCTGTAATTATTCTGGAGCTCCCATTCCAGCGGTGGTATGTCTTGAATGTATTTCTGCAGATATTCTAGCTGGTACCTTCTCCTTGTCTGTTCAAACAGTAATAAAGATCAACATGCACTGGAACTGGACTAGAAGGGAGATTTCCTGGTCATTGCCCAAGTGATTCCCAAGTGTCCTGGTTTCAGCCAGGATAGAGCTGGTTTTCCTCACAGAAGCTAGTGTGAGACTGTGTTTTGGATTTGGGATGAGGAACTGTTGATAATGTGCTGATGTTTTGGGTTGTTGCTGAGCCGTCAAGGACAGTCCAGCTTCTTGTGCTGGCCTGCCAGCGAGCAGGCTGGGGGTGCACGGGGAGCTGGGAGGGGACACAGCCGGGACAGCTGACCCAGACTGGCCAAAGAGATATTCCCTACCATCCGACGTCATGCCCAGTACATAAACTGGAGTTGGCCGGGGGGGCGGAAATCGCTGCTCGGGGACGGGCTGTCGATCACGGGGTGGTGAGCAATTTCTGTATTGGGCATCACTTGTTCTTATACATTCCTTTGTTGGTATTATCATTATTGTTCCCTTCTTTCTTTCTGTCCTATTAAACCGTGTTTATCTCAACCCACGAGGTTTTTCCTAATTCTCTCCCCCGTCCCACTGTGGGAGGGAGAGTGAGCGAGCGGCTGCGTGGTGCTTAGTTGCCGGCTGGGGCTAAACCACGACACCAAGTAGCTTGACAGGTACGAAATCAGAATAAATAAATTAAAGAATATGAGCAACGAGCTGATAGCGGACGTAAAGGTACCTAGTTTGTCCACACTTCCATTATTATAGAGACAGACATCGGGCAATTAGACCTCTATTTTTTCTCTCTCTTTCCTGTGCAGTGGGGAAATGCTTAACTGCTGCATATAGGGTATTGTCAAGAGTAATTACTTAGTGTTTGCTCAGTGCTATAAAGAATATTATTGATATTAACCAAGCATGAGATGATTTAAGTTATTTAGAGCTGCCATTCACTAGAACATTTACACAGGGAATTTACTGTGAACATATATGTTCACATAGGGTTAGTTCTCATTCATGATTGGTTGATGATTCAGCTGTTTGACATGTCTGCTAGTTCAGCTAAAGGTTATTATGGCTTTCTACAGTACATATGTTACCTACAAAAAACATGCTCCATATTCACTTTCAATTGAATCTGAATTCTTAGTGAATTGGTGCAGTTACACCTTCGGGATTCAATTCAGAATTCAGTAACAACCTCAATATTAACTCAACTTAGATTGTGCAATGAGAGGGAAGAATTTGGAATACTTGAGCTTAGTCTACCACAACTTATGAATGAAATACAGGTGGCAACCATTTTTCTCCAATTTACATCTTTTAAAATGGGTTTACAAGGTTTGATGCAGTCAAACATTAACTTAAACTTGTGTTCTTAATTTTTTTTTCTGGTGGAATCCTGAATTTATCCCTCATCTAATTCAGATTTTAAATAGATTCTGCAGCTTGTTTCCCAAGACCACCATGTCCTAAAATGTTCTTTGCTTCATTGTTGTCATGACATTTCAGGGGCTGGCATTAAGTCTTTTTGCAGAAGTAACTAGATCATGGTTTATAAACGGGGCTTTATATAGTTAAGAACAGTGTATGAAGTGTTGAATTGTGTATGAATTTTCACAACCATTGTTCCTATTTTGCAGAAATAATGACTATTTATTACAGTTGTTTGCAGCATTCTTTTAGGAGAATCACTGAATTCCCAGACACCGTTCTAGAGTATTCCTGTTACCATTTTCATATAAACACAGAAATGGCTTGCCTGTTGTTTTGAGGTTTACATAAAATGTGTGATCATTTTCACTAACATTAATATGGGTTTCATGGAGCAAACATCTACATTATTTGGAGATGAGCCTCTAAACATAAAGAAGGTTCTACAGGTTAGAATTAATGAATTGTATAAATCAGTATATTGCATCACAGACCCTGAATATGATGAAGTACTTGCTGAGGTTTCATCTAATCAACAGAAGAATTTTTGGAAGGAGGTGTATCTTTGAACTATTATCAGGGTGTGTTCTGCATGGCCTTACCAAAGACAGTTAAAAACACATGAAGAAAAAGTTAAAACATTTCCGAGGTATACCATATCACAGGTATTTCTGTTTTAATACATTTAAGATATTTTCTGCCTGATTTTTAAGACAGATGTTGTGTTTTAGAAGATGACAAGCAAAATAGATATTCTGCAGAGCATGGTTGCTTATGTAGCAAAGAATGAAAAATAAGTTGCCAAGACTGCTATTATTTGAGATAACTCTTCTATTATGTGATTTAAATTTTCCCCGACCTTGAGCTCGTATTCTGCTCAAATCCATAATAAATAGAATCAAGGAAAAGTTGCCAAATTCATGGTATCTCACTAGTAAGAACTGTTTCTACTGTTTCTACTTCTCGACCATTGTTTTACAGGGGGGGAAAAAAAGTGGGGAAATAATCAATAACTTTCTCACAGCTGAAGTGTCTCAGAGAACTGGTAATGCCTAATTTGTTTTGCTTGTTTATGACAAAGTCTGAGGACAAAGAGGTCACGGCCAAACTAGTAGAGAAAATTGGTCTGAAAACTGCTGTAGTTGTGGGTCTGCGCATGGATGCGTACAGTGAAATTCATTGGAATAAAACCTATATCTCCTCGAGCTCACTGTGGGTTTTGGGTTTTTTATTTGTAGTAGTCTCTGAGAAAGATGTGTAGTTTTGTAGTTTTATTTGTGTTAATAAATAATGCAAAGAATGAGCTCATTTCAGTAAAGGAGGAAATTTTTCAACAGTGCAAGTTATTTTTCCCCACCAGTGATCATAGTACTGTATTTAACCAGGATATATTGAATTATTTTTATTCTGAATTTGTAATATGGGACCATGTTTAGTATATGATACAGGATCCCAGTTCTGTAGATATTATTTTTGTTTATAATGTGGCCTGTTGCACTGGTTAAGTGCTCAGGTAGTCACATTCTTGTTTTTGACGATACTAGGTTTTTAAGTTAATATCTGTATGGGTTGTGCTAAATGGGTGTATATGTAAATCCAAATAAGTAATGAAGCATGCATACCCTTATAATCTATATTTAAGATCTCTTTTACTTCATGAAGACAGGTTGCTGGATTGCTATTTATAGTGGGGTTGAAAACTTATGAATATTCATGACATTTAATATGTCGTATATCTGATTATCCTGAAAGAAGTACAGTTCCCATAAATAAATATTTGAACAAGCAAATGAACAGCAATAGAAATATAATTCATATCAGTGTTATCCAAAAAGCAGTGAAGCAGGCAGTTCTAGTGAAAGACAAACCTATGAATAAACCGACTTTTTTTAATCTATCTCTTATTTTCTGAATAGGAAATGAATGCATCATATGGAGGTGAATGACTTGTCTAATTAAAAGGTGAACATTGAAAAACAGTCTAGAATCACACAAATAGAAGGAACATGGAAATTTCTTGAAAAGTCCTGAACACATTTGTGTGTTTTTAATCTATATTCACCATGATCTCTATGCTTCAAACTGTATCACAGTTTATATCATAAAGAAGAGTTGCATGAATTTTGCTTACCTTAATATACTCTAAATGCAAATATTCAAGACTGAGTGGCAGATGATCTCTGGAAGCATAAATTGAAAGCAGATGAATGTTTCAAACTGTAGTCACAAATAAAATTAAAGAGAACTGAATACATGGTTCTTCCATTCTGAAGTAGTACAGAAAGTCATTTAGGAACCATTTAAACAGCTAGTTTGTAGAAGATTTTTCAAACCTTAAAGAAAAAAAAGGATCTGGAAAAGCTGAGGAAAGCAATTATATTCTTGTGGGTGTTCCAACCGCTTAGGGTTCTGGTAGTGCACTGCAAATTCAACGTAGATAGAGTTCCTATAAATGCTTTCAGATCAAACAAACTTGAACTGGGAAATTGCAAGTTATTTTTATAATCCTTTCAGTGATAACCATGCACACCACACTTAAAAGATAAAATTTCTCTCTTAAAAGAGGTTTGGAAAAAACTCATGGTTCAATTTTTGCTCCCAGTGAATTAAATGAAGTTATGTTCCTTTCTGATATAATGACTGCAAAGCTAGCAGCTACATCACCTTTGGAGGGTTTGGAGTTTGTTTTGGTTTTTTTGGAGGGGGAAGCTTTTTTGCTTTGTTTCATGTCCATTGTATCTTGTGAATGAGATTAGCACCAGGGGTGCCCATGTCCGAGTTCTCACCCTCCAAAACAATTTACTGAGGAGGAGCAACTTTATTGTTATGTGTATTGAGTTTATACTGTAGCACAGCTTAGCAACTCATTGCACCTTTCTCCTGAAGGCACTGCCAACTGCAGAGTGGAACTTGGAGAGGCTGGTGGCAGGCACCCACCAAACAGCCGGCATGGCAGCTCCTGGCCGTGCTGCGCTTGGGGCAGGGGGGATGCTGAGGGTGGGGCAATCCCAGATGTGGCCGCTGCACCCTTCCACTATCCCTTTTACTCTGGGAAGCAAAGTGCTCCCTTCTCGACTTGGGGAGTTAGGGTGCTTGTAGGACAACTGGCTAGGAGCCCTCCTGTCCCTGTCCCACCCGGCCCAGTGCTCTCTGAGGATCGAGCGGACACCGTTCCCGAGGCCGTCTGTCCGGTATCCCTAGTGCAGGTTGTACCTTCAAAGCCGCGATCTAGCCCGGGCACACCCTGGGTACGTGCACGCGCGCCAGCAGCTGGGCTGCTCCGCGGCACAGCACTGTGAATGAAACGCTACAGGTTAAACGTGCCCAAGTTACGCTACGGGTTAGAGTGCATACAGATGGATAAGACACGCCAGGGACAGTGCAGTAGGACTCAGCGTGGATTACTCATAATTGGGATGGGGAGAACGAGTGAAGAGCGTATGAATTACATGATCCTGAAATACCAGCCTTAGTATCCCTTTGCAGTGATTGGCAACTGCCCCTTCAGAGTGCTTAGTAGACAGCCTGAGCAAAAGCCATGGACACATACAGAAATAAATCTGACGAGCTAGTTTTTGGAAAATCCTTACTACTGTTGGTCGAATCTGTTTGTACTATTGCCTAATATGAAGTCTGCTTGAATTTTCTTTTACCGTTAGCTTAACACAATTTACCTAGTATCAACTTAAACACTTTTACCAAGTATAATAATCAGAAAATGAGGAACTAGTACAGTGGCATCCTATTTTATGAAAGCAATAATTTCTTCCTCTTCAAAGTAGGAAAAGAACATGTTTGTTAATATGAGAGAGAAATGACCCTTGAGAGAGAATAATTTTCCACAGAAGTTTCAGGAAGATTTTATGAGAAAGTATTGCAACAGAATAAGTGATCACTGAACTTCTGATGCCAATGAAAGGATCAGTTTCTTAGTTCATATCTTCTACTTTCATTGCTGCTCTGTGCACCGTATCAACTTCTTTTGCCTCTTCTGTTCAGTCAGCTCTAGAATTAGGATAGTTTACAATGCCTTTTACAGGTTATCCCTGCCCTATTGTCTCTCATTTGATACTAAAATGTTACCTGACTCATCTGATTAGCCCTATTTCCAGTGTTCACTGTATTCTAAATGATTATGTTTTGGTTTCTTCCCCCATGCAGCCCTTCATATTTGTGCAAGAGTTTCGTATTTTAATATAGTTTACCTTAGTTTTATGAGGCAAGGAAGACACAATACAAAATTTAGGACTAGTATGAAAAGCAATACATTTTAGCTTTTATACCTGTTTTTTTTTATTTTCAAAACTTGGACCTTGGTTCCTTCAAAGTGATTCAGCAAACAGGTCTATATGGAAACACAGCCTCTGTCTTGGGTCTTGTCTGAAAATCTTCCAGACAGGATTCACTCATCTGACTTTTACCAAATACTCCAACCTGCCTCTAGGCAGCAACTTACTGTCAAGAAGACCAGAGCTTCTAGAGAGCAATTCAAGTCACATATTTTAGATGTCAGTTTTTTGATTGAATGAATGCCCTGGTAGAGGCCCCTGTTGCGTTCTGTTGGCTGTTTTCCTTCGGTGTGCTCTCTTCTCTGATGAATCTGACTTTTAACTTAAAACACTGACATGGGGGTAAGGGCAGTTTATTTTTATTAATGGAGATGTTTTTAGGAATCGGGCTCCTTTTCTATATTTGATCTCTCTTAAGGCAATTGTTTGACAAAGGTAGAAAAGTTGCATAGGGTGGCAGGGAGTGGTGTCAGTGCCAGCTCAGTGACCACAGGAATTTCAGAGACAGACCTCCAGCACCCCATCCTTCCCCATAGACTATGTATTTCACACTTACCTGTATTTTTATTGTTAAAAGCAGATATTTAATTGTTCTTTTAGCCATGGTCCCCGAGTATCACTACTGCTGTCACATCACTCCAGTTCCTTTTTAACATTTAGCTGTTAATGACTTGTCTCTCTTGTTTTTGAAAAGAGTCTCTCTTTTCTCACCACAGCTTGCCTTTTCCATTTCCTCTGTGCTTCCATCTCTTTCAGAACATGTTCAGTGTTTCTTTTCTTTTTTTTTTTTTTTTTAATGTATTTGCATAGAATTCCCAGTAATATTAAAGGGTCTTAAACAGGACAAAAAGTAAGTTGGAATATCTTCCTTCTCTTGCTTAAGCTTTTTTTTCCCCCCACTTGATTCTGTGGTTCTTCTGAGTTATTATTTTCTTCCTGCTTTTTAAAGCTAAATGAAGCTGTCTAATAGACTATGTTGCCTTCCCTTAGTACTTTAATTGGTATTATACCTCCTTGACCTAGAAGAACAAGGGCACTTTTTCTAAAGCAAGGAAATTACATACTTCAGGTTGTGTAGCAACATGGTCCTGATGAGCAACTCCTTTAAAGGGGTTCTGTAGAAAGCACTTTCAAATTACAATATACTGAACTAATAACATCTACATTTTTTAGTATGGTATTCTTATGCTGCTGTTAACAATGCAAATCTAATCCCATCATTAAAGTCAATGTGGTACAATTTTCTATACCTAAATTTAGATCTAAAACATTTCAAATTTCCAAAATATTGTAATAAGAGTAATTATTATTAATCTATTATTTTCATTAGTTAAAATCCAACGTTGGGTATATTAAGAAAGTGAGAGATAAAATAAAAAATAGACTTAATTAAAAATAGGGAAAAAGATAAGTCAAGATACAGAGTACAGTTTCTAGAAATTATCAAGCAAAAGCTATCTTCTCGTGCAACTGGGAGTGGAAATACGTGTGAGCCTCTGCTTCTTATTTAAAGTCTTCAGCTATGTTGGTTAATTTCAAAACTTTGATGTGGCTGAATGTCAGAATTATGCAGCAGTGTTAGAGTTCAAGCCATCTCTTAAACTCCGTGGGGACTGGGGTGGTAATTAAAGTCCTCTTCCATCCCCCTGAGGTCTAACCATTAATTCCCCGTTCTTTCCAGAGAAGGCTAAGATTCTCCTTCATGCTGCTCATTGCCACAGATCAGCAGAGCTTATGGTTTCTGTAACCAGGGACTGGATGTAGGAAAACAAGGGCTTTGGCATCTGGAATAAATTGGCTGCCAGCATGGGACTGTAATTGAAGCACAAAGCTAGACAAAGCTCATCTTCCCTCTGCCCAGCAGAGAGTCATTTGCAATGCTCGGTGTCACTAGCACAGGCATGGAAGAAGATGTCAGCCTCACCTTTTTTAATTAGGTGCTGAAGGCTAAAAATATTCCCCTTGTGTGTGGTAGAAAGACAAGATAAGGTACACATGCTGACTCCCACACGCCGCAAAACTAGTAAGGTTGCATTTGCTGAATGGCAATTGAGTTAAAACCAGGAAAATGTAGCTTCAATGCAAGCTTCAGAAGGGAGAGCCGGAAAGAACTGCACATTTTACTTGCATACAGAAAACTTCACCTCCCACACACTGAGCTCTAATAGTGGCAGCGTGTCCCAGTCCAAACCTGCAGACGCACACGGGGTCATACAGTTCTCTTGAGCGCTCTCCAACTGCAAACCGTTGAGAGAGCTGAATAACACCACAAAGGAAAGAGAGCTATAGTTCTGCTAGGAAAGACATTCTGTCACCTTTTGAAACTGCATCTTTCTGTAGCAATTCAGAGACGCTTTAAGCTGGGAAATGGTATATCTATTTTGGCAGGAATTAAACTTTCTAAAGAAGATGTAGAGCATTAGGCAGCTAGCAAAAAAAAAAAAAAATTCAGACTTAAAGAAAAATACCAAAATAATTGTGCCCTGGCAAAAAGCTGTTAGCACTTTCTGTTCTTGCTGAGTTCTGCCTAGTTTAAAACCATCTCAGCCACGCTGTATTGAAAAGCGGTACCATGTTTAAACTTGAATGTTGCTTTATTTGCATTCTACTCGGAGTGGACCTAAATCAAAAGCAGCGGGCAAAATACTGGACAGAGCAAAATATTTTTTAAAAAAGGTTGCCGCCTCCTCAGATATATTGATTCCTATGACTTAACTAGAGTTACGAAATTTTAAATGTGTTGACGGTGATCTTTTCCCTTTCCTGACACCAGCTGTCTACTTACATCAGTGTAGCTACTCTGTCAAAAGGGTGCTGAAGTATGTGATCTTTCAGGTCAGCTTTCCAGTGGCAAAGTGATGACATGAACTTCACAGGGTTCTTATCTTTGAAATAACCTATTTGCACACAAACATCAGCATTTGACCATCCCATTAGGCCACAAAGCAATAGTTTCCTGTGGTTATCTCAGACCGACATTATCTTACAGAGTTATGGAGACTAAGTCTAAGAACAAATTCTGGTTTCAGTATATTTCTCCCATGAAGGACAGTGTATAACCCAGCCAAAAACCACTTCATGCTTTCCCTCCAAGGATGAAATCACTAAGCAATCAAGCACATCAGACTATAGTTATGTTCATCTGGTGTCACCTCCCAGGTCAAATGTTACAGTCTAGTATCTACAGGTTGCCTTTCTCATGGGGATGGCTGGTATCTTCAATCCTTGATATATTTTCTACCTTAAATACTGTGAAAATAAAAATCTCCTGTGAGGAATATGCTGCTCAAGTATAGGAGGAAAAGAGTTAAATTAAACTAGATTTATGCTGATGCCAATCCTGTTGTTGTTGGTTCTGTTTTAAAAGATTTTTTTTTTTTTTTGAAGGGTTGGTAGTGTCCAGAGTGGGGTGGATTGTCACAGGAAGGCCCAGGCAAAATTTACAGCTGAGTAGGAAATGAAAGGTAAATGTAATCAGATGTTAAAGGTTTCAGAGTAGAGGAAAATTCCTCTGTAAGGGTTCAGCGATGGTTTATTCATGTGAATTGCTGTTTCTGTCTGTTTTCATAAACATCTTTAGTGACCTCAGAAGAATCTCTATCTTGCCCATGTGCTTAACTAAACAGTTTTGTTTCTTCCTACATCGTTGCAAGCGCAATCTGTAAGGTACCAGAACCTACCTGCGTTGATATGTTCTAAAGATGTTTTAAAAACTTATTTTCCAGTATCGATAGTACCACATGTTCTTCAGAAAGAGAATATAATCTTTTTTTAAAAAAAATTTTAATTGTTTATAACAAAGTTGAATTAATTGAATATCATCCACCAATATTCAATCTGCGAAGTAGATCTCCTGAACAAAAGAGAGGATTTGAAAGCTCTGTATCTTTAGTTGATTTTGTAAAGTCAGTGATGATCACCCATATATATGATGGTAGGATCAAGCCCTTCAAAGTGCCTGTACAAGGTTTTCTGATTGTTTAGAACTCTCAACATCATTTAGAGTTATAACTGGTTGTACAGTCAACATTTTTTGCTACATCGCCTATAATGTCCTTGTCATGGAGTCCTTCACCCATAATAATCAAATCATTTCCTTTCTGGTAATCTAAATACTTGTTCTCCTTCCACTCAGCCCTTCTTTGACCAAGTGATTTTTTTTTTTTTTTTTACAGCAAAAGTAACAATGTGTTTAAAATTTTAAGACAAATCCATAGTTATGAAGAAAAAAATAGCGTTTTTCTCCCCCCCCCTCCATGTTTTATTCAGGAGATTTCTTTCCATACAGATAAATAAAAGTAGTTAGGGCTTAAAATTAGTCCTTCAAGAATCACATAAAACTTAGTTTAAGTCATCTAAGAAGTGGAAGCGATGCTATCCAAGGGGTTGTACTCAGTAAAAGGGTAAAGTGAGGATGCACAATACCACCTCATTTCTTCAACACAGAGATGGAAATGAGAAAGGTGGTGGGAGGATTTAGAGATGCTTTCAAGGTGAACAGTAGCTTTTCCAGTAATTTGATAATATCCAATAACATGGATGATAAAGAGCAAGATTGTTTTGGTGGAGAGGGAGAGTGTTCAATTTATGTTGGAAGTTTGGTAGATAGGCTTTGTTATTACCTGAGACAGTGAAGAAAGGCCTGGCAAGTTTACAAGGAGAGTTCAACTTTTATATAAAAATCTATCTTTTGGAGACAAACTGCTACACCACCAGATGTTTTTAAATTGATTTGATTTTTAAAAAGGCACTTGAACATAGGTCTTACAGAGAAATGCTTTGAGTTGTATGGCCACTGAAGAAGTCTAATGGCTGGGTTATTTTCATAAGGAGAATTGTGTGACAGAAAATCTTATCAAATAGAAATCGAGTCAGCAAATTGGGATTTGTGATGAGATGAGAGAGACAATCATTCAAGGATGCCTGGACAAAGAAGAGTACAAGCACAAATGAAGAGGAGTGAATGAAATTGATCACCCATCACTCAGAAAGATTAGTGATAATTAAACCACTGTGGCAAGATCTGATTTATCACAGCACAAATCTCAGAGCAGTTATGGTTAGTGATGAAAATGGTTATCAAAAGTAGTATTCACCTTTAGGAAACCATTGACATAAATTAGGTCCTGTCTCCTTTGCTAGTTGATGGAGCCCTGTATCCCATCATGCCAACGTCTAAGTTGTGTCTACAGTAGTGACTGGTGCAGCATGAAGAAAGAAGGATGACATCTTGATTTGTTGTGTTCTGTTACTCTTCTAGGAGTTTATATCTGTATTCTGTGTTTTCTGGGACTAAATTTGATGCTGTTGCTGGTCTTAGGGACGTAAGATGAATCCGTATCAGAGGACACAAAGTAGATTTCTGTACAGCCATCCCAGATGGCTGTCCCTAGTGCCCATGCTGTTACTAACAGAAATTCATGCATATGTAGTGTGTACACTGCTGGAGGAGCCCCGAGAGATGTGTTTTCCTCCTGAGGAAGGCACCCTGTGTCCACATAACATGTGGGGCACCCTACCCTGCCATATTACTTCAACCTTGGTTGCACCTGAGGAGAAAGTATTTCAGGTGCATTTCAAGGTGCAGTTGAGTTCATACCACATGACGTAAATACAGATGAAATGCAATGCATTTCTATTACTACTTGCAAGTGAAAAGGATGGTTCCAGTACATTAAGTAGGTTATTTAGATGCACCCAGTGCAGCATGCATTCTTCCTGCACTACCACTTTCTTTGAATTTTTGCCGGTGCTGACAGATAATTAGAACCCCTCTGGTTAATTTCTGGCCTTAGAAAATATTATGATTGCCTACAGAATGGAAGTTTTCTTATTCTTCTGGCAGGGCAATTCCTAGTTTTACAAGCTTTATCAGTAATATTCTGTATTCCAGTTTTTCTACATTTTACCATAAACATCTATTCAGTGAAGTGTCAACACAAGATGAAGGTTTGTTCTTGGTACGCTAAACCAGATTGTAACTACAGAGATATGTGGATAAGGGGTTCGTGCTCTTTGGCATATGCAATATTTAGATTGGTATAGCGATGAATAGCAATTTGAGCATATAAGCATCTTCTCTGTGATTGTTTCAGTCTATGGCATAATATAGTTTTCCAAGAAAACCATACAGTATTACCCCAGATCTAAGTATGTAGCTGTCCTTGTTCATTCTGTGGAAGAAATCTTTTATAGTATGTGTGTGTTTGGTGTTTGTTCCACGTGAACCTTTTCCAGGGTATAATTCATATTTTGAAAGTAGCATTGGGCAGAGGGAGAATCTCACAGGCATATGCATATTTAATCTGGGGAGCAAGTTCATTTGTATGAGGTTTATTTTTCCCCAGGGTGTCTATCCGCCATCAGTGATTTGTTTAATGAATGCATTTTAGCTGTTGCTTCAAATCTCACAGGTTTAGAGTTCTTAAAAATTTTAATTCCAGCTACCACTGGAAATCTCAGTGTAATTCTGAATAAGATAGTTGTACCAAGGTGTTCAGGCTTCTTTTCAGTATTGTATATTTTTCCTGAATGTAAATTTTAAAGGGAGTTCTGCTTCCCCTACATACACATTAGAAGTTTGACAGCTTTCTCCTCAACACAGAATAACCTTCCTTAAAGCAAAAGATAGTAAATGCTGGTTGCAATTACTCTGTATGAATTATGTTTAAGTCATGTGACCTTCCTTTCAGAGTTGTTTTCTTTTGCTGTGTGGATTGTTTGGGATTTATTCTTGATCTAATCCTTTACTTTTTTTAAGTGGAGCTTCTCTTTTTTATATGTAGGGCTCTGCAATATTTTTCCTGAACAGTACAACATAACACTGCCCATGATGTTTCCTGCTGCTGGTTCCTATGTTTGGTTAGCTTGCTTCTTGTTAGCATCACAAGATGGTTTGTTTCATTGAAGGATTCCAGTCAGTCACCAATAAAGCCTATGAAGTCAGTGTCTTTCAGGAGTCATAATTAAGTAATATCTACACCAAGAAGATGTGTCTGACAGAAAGAGATACTTACACTGACATCTATGCAGGTTGATACTGTTGATCATCTTCCCAGAGACATTATTTTCAGATTCTGCTAGGTTTGAAGATGTTAGTGGTGTTTCTTCAAGTAAGTAGAATAGGAGGTTGAAAACAGCTGTAGTTGCAAAAAGCAGGAATAATGTCTCTGTTAATAAATCTTTAACCATGGGGATAATATTCTTTACCTTTACTTGAGGGGCTGTACCTGTGATGATTATGTGCATTTCATAGATGCCCTGATAAGAATTGTTGGGTTTTCTGTCCTTTTTTAAAATTGATTCAGCTAAGGATTTGTGGAGAACCTAGGTTGACCTAGGTTTCCTTGACCTCTAAATACCAGATAAACTTATATGGCAAGCTGTGCTCCTTTGACTCAAGTCACTAGGTATCCTAGTGGAAGTTTTCTTAATGTTCTTCTCTGTATCATAGTGTAAGTCCTTCAGAGCTGTAAAGACTAGAAAGTCCTCTTCTAACTTAAAGCAAATGTTTTAGTTGTGGGAGGTATACATTTCTGAGCTAGCACTGGAAAATGTTAATCTACAGGTGCATAGGTGGACGCTTCCTTGTCCACCTGATTCTACCTGTGACAAAGCACTTGAACTGTATAGAAGTGCCTAAGTGATACTCCAGTTCAGGAGATTTCTTTTACACGGCTGTGCAGCTGATTTGGATGTACCTAATTAATATAAGTACACAACAGTGCTATCTTCAGGTTCTGTCCACAAATTTCCTTTAGAATAGGTTTTCTTGATAGGGCTGTCTATTTTCTTTTGGTATAGAGGATCATACAGCTCCTGAAAATATAGAAAACCATGATGGGCTGAAGCAATTCATAGGAGGAAGTGGAACAGGGAGAGAAAAAAAAAATAGTATAATACCAAAGAGGCTAACTACATACAAGACTTTCAAAAGCATAGGAAGCGTGCCTTAAAACATAGTACTTCTACCTTATTATTCTCTTTTTATGTAACTATATTCATCTGTTAACTCCATTTATTACATATATAACAAAAGTAGGAGTCACTTTTTATTTTGACTTTTGTGAACATGATTGACCAGTAACTGTGTACAATACTCAGGTTTGAGTTCTGCCAGTGCCTTGTAGACTGTCTTCAATGCTTCCTTTACCAGGGTTAGAGTAGGGTTTAATTTCTGGGTTTTGTGCCCGCATTACATTGATCACTTATACTTTACTAACCCATCTAATTTTTATCATCTTCTATTCTTAAATATTGAATTCAGTGCAGAAATTCTATTAGTCATTAATTGATCTTATGCTTGTTTCCATTTCTGTTACTTCTGGTTTTGTAATAAAATAATTTTTCTCCTGTGATACACCAACTCTCCTCTGAATGTTGTTCCTCTTGAGTAGAAGATACTGCCTGTTACAATTTTTACCAAAATTGAGGTTCTGGGAGGAGAAAGACAAAATAAGAATATTCTCAGTCTTTCCCTTTGCAAGCTGTTGTCTATATTTTGGTGAAGAGGTTGTTAGGGAAGGTAACCAACTTCTGCCATACAGAGAGCTCTTTCAATGGTGCATGATACAATACATGGTAGTTTCTTAACGTAATAAATATTTGTATTGCCATAAAGCAAAAGCAAATTAAGAGTGCAGAGAAAATTCTGGGTTTAATCTTTTGGATTCTAATTTTAAAATCTTAGTTGCAAACTGATATGATATTTGAAACTGATCATGTTGTTGATGATGAAAATCATTCAGCATCTGGCAAAGTCGATCCACTTGTATGCACTTAATGTTTCATTTATGGATTCATTTGTTTTATTTAATTAGCTGGGCTCTTGTACTCATTCCCCTGAAACACTGCAATGTAATGTTTATGGAAGTGCATGTGACCTTGGAGATATACTTCTAGCCATTCCCTTGTCTTCAGAGAATACAGAATCCATATGGTGCTCTCCAAAAAGGAAAGTGTTTATGCTGCCTTGATGCCAAATTAGTTGTCATTACATTTGAATAAAAGGTGAACAGTTTGAGGCAAAATCTAATTATCATCTACTGCTGCTTATATTCTTTGTGCAAATTGAACATTTACATTTTTTAATAACAATGCTGAAGATCAAAGTACATCTTTGTCAATTTTGCTTATTATTGCCATCTACGCTGGTGTCATAAACTCTGGTACTGACAGACTGACAAAATAGCTAGAGAGCTAATTACTTGAAATAGGTTTCATGAAAGCTATTAATAAAGTGTTGTCACAATTAGCACATATAAAAACATGAAAAGAGTGCTGTATTGGAGCACTTTGTTGCTGTTGAAAACTTTGTTTCTATTGAATGATCACAACTTGGCTGAAACTATTTACAAACTTGTAATGAATTTTTCATTCAAAATACTTCATTAAGTGGATAGCGTACATTTAATGACGGAACATTTTCAAGTTTTCAGCTAAAAACATTTTAAAATGCACTGTTAAAAATGATCAACATTATTCACAGAAATCTACTCCTAACCTAAATAAAGCGTTTGATTTCCAAGTAAGTAGTCACGCTTGATTTGACATGAACTGGTTGCTTTAAAAAGTACAACTGTTTCAAACTGATGTAAAAAAACCAAATCATTCTCTTTTTAAGCCTACTAATAAAACCAGTATCACTAGAATAGAATAGTATTTCAAAGACTAAGGAAGTTCTTGGAAGAAAAGTTGCCATTTAAGAATGCATTTTATCAATAGTAATAAAATTAATATAAAAATTAGTAGGAATAGAAGGCCATAGGAGACCATTTTGTAAGTCTTTGAGTACTCTAAAACAGCAGATAGACATCGAGCAATTACACAGTTCATGATGGTCCACAAAACACCTGCCCCATGCAAAGCACACCACAAAGCATTTTCCAGTATTTTATATCAATTCCAACACTTAATGGATTGAAGATCAAAATAATAAAAAACTAGTGGGCCACAGAGAGAGAAGAGATCAAAGGCATTTCCAGTGTCATAACTGCCTCCAGGTGTGTCTGCAAGAGCACTGACCTCACCATGCCATTTCAAGTTGGACCTTGGAAACAGCCCCTGACATGACTGAGGCTGAAATTCCATCCTGTCTTCAAATCTGGAGATCAAAGACCCTAACTGTATGATCTATACATTGACCAGATAACTGTGAGAGCTGAAATCACGTGCCCTTTATTGGGGCACTGGTTGACTGCCAGTTTCTGGAATGTTTGATGCTACTAGCCAATCACACAGTCTACAGGTTGAAACAAAAAATTCCCAGATACTGGTACTCTTAAATATTTAGAAGAAGGAAAAGGACATGGTGAAGTTCAATGCACTTTCAGATTCAAATAAATGTTTATGGAAATATTTTCTGTTCTTCTCTCAGCTCTGGCCAAAAGAAAAATATTTTCGTTGACATTTGGAATGATGCATTCAAAACAGTTCTGGGCCAGATTTCTAAGCTCTTGGTATTTATTTGTGGGTCACAGTGCTTGAAAACGTTTAGCTCCTTTCCAGTTTATCAAAAGCATGTCCCATGGTGACATTGATGACCAAATTTTTCTGAGGTCAGTGGCTGACATGCTGATTTTACTTTGAAAATCCTCTCTTGATTGTAAGAGTTGGAAAATGCTGGTGATGGTGCGCTCCCCGCAGGACACACTCTCTGAAGCTTCCAAGCAGAATTTAGTTTTATGGATTTTTACTTGTATAGTTTTTTAACTGGGCTGTGTCGAAAGAAGATTTCTAGAATGTGTTGTGTTTGCAGATGGTTTCATCAACAGTCACATTAGTGATAAGTAGACTTGATCTCCAGTTTGGGTGTGCTTTCACGTTAGAACAACGTATTTCTTGAGAGGAGTATGGCTGGACATCTCTGTTCTCAAGTAGCTAAGAGAATTTTCAAGGTGGGCGTGAACGTCAAATAGTCCGCTGCCAAGTAATGACACTTCTGAGATTCCTCAAGCTTGTAACACATAAATAACTTTGCAGGCAAAACCAGAATTTTCTTGATAATATTAGATAAATATTATCTTGCTTGAGCTCCTGAAAGGCACATTAATATCTTTTACATGTAAAATACATGATTGGATTAATTCTTAACATTGCAAATACAACCTTGTAATTTAAATGGATTTTTTTATTGTATATTAATTTTGATGAATGACTGGGAGGTTTTTCAGAGGGAGGTACATAAAGTAGTGTCTCTGAAGCCTCACTGGCTAATCAAATTGCTATAAATAACCTTTAATAGTCTAAGCCTCTACCTCTAGATTATTTCTCTCATAATTATCCAAGAAGTTAAAGAACCGACACCTGCCGAGGTTTTCTTTCAACTGTTGGGAATGGTCCTGAATGTAAATCCTCCCCACACAATAAATGCCTTTCAGTAGAGGTTGTAAGTAGTGTGTAGTATGTCAAATCTTTGCTCTGTGTACATTTGGCAATGAAAACTCATCTGATTTAAAGTGGTGTAGACTGGCATTCGTGTCCACACTTAGGTATTGGTCATGGAAGGAAGACTGAGGGGAAAAAAGTGTGCGCCCTTGCTCAGAGGCCTGATTTGTGCTTGCCCCATGCAGTCCATACAGCAAAAATAGAGAAACTTTCATACAACTCTCTCAGAGATTTCAAAGGGAATGCAACAGAAGGGGGGACAATACAAATGTGAATCAGAGGCATTGGACTATAGGTGACCTTTAAAGGTCTCTTCCAACCCAAAGATTCTGTGTAGACTCGGAGACTTCTTTCTTCAACTGAATGTTGCTGAGAATGTCTATCAGTCTCTATATCAGCTCCAAATTCTTTCCTTATTCTTTAAAATAGATCAGTACTATAGCTTCCTCTTCTGCAGGAAGCTAGATAAAAGTTAATGTAAACAACTGTAGTTATAGTTTCCATTTTGAAAGAGAGTTTGACAGCAAGAAGTTGAGTCAGTTGTCTGAAATAATGACCAAAAAAAGCCAATGTGAAAGCTGACCAGGAGCAAGAACTATTTGATCCTAGGTCCTACACATATTTAAACAACAAACTAAGCAACTTCGCTTCTAGTTTCTGTATTCTTTCCTTGAATCATTCTGACAGACTGTAATCTGGTCCTGTTGATATTATGCATTTGTTCTTATTGTATTCACGGCAGCCTGTGATTTACCTCTACTTTTTTTTTATGTATACGTTCATACCTTCTGAAAATGTAGCAGCGTATTAAATATGCATGCGCATATATGTGCATGTGTGTACATTCCTATTTCTGTACAAATACAAAGAATTGGGAACTTTGGAGGGATCACAACAGGTTGAAAGTAAGTCAAGTTAGCTTAAATTCACTGTGTTAGTATGACATTAAGATATTTGGAATTTTACTATTTTAGGCCAAGAGTCACAAACCTCACTCTATCTTTTTGGCTTGTAGTCTCAGCTGAGAAACTGGGTATTGAGTGGACTGTGGAACAGGAATCACCAGTGCCCACTGGAGGTATGGATTTAAAATTAGACATATTTTGTACTGGTGAACAAATGTGAGCTGATTGGCAGCAACAGGGCTTGTAAAGGCTGGTCTGCAGTTTAGTCACCATTGTGGTATAAATTGAGGGCTTCGTGGTCCAGACCTAAAGTTAGAAATCAGAGTCTTTGTTTTCACACAGTTATATCTGTCTGAATGAGAGAGGGAAGATGTGAACCTGTTTTGCAATCATCTGTGGCAGCCTTGGGGTTGACACTTTGAAATGTACAGTTCCCTCTGGTTGATATGGACGCTAGATTTCCCAAGAAAGGTTCCAAAAGTAAGTTTTCCCTGGCGTGCCTAGTTAAACACCTCCCTTCTTATCTTGCTTTGTTTTCCACTGGGATGCACCCCAAATTGGCTCTATTTCAGTGCCGCTGAATGTGTACAGTTTGATAAGCACATTGTAGCAAATCTTCAGGATGAAAGGCACTGTATAAATGTCAAGTTATTTACCCATTTTAAAGCATTGAATTCTCCAGAGCCATAAATCGGGCACTGTTTTCTAACACAAAATTAACTTTTTCATGCTGTAGGATCCCCCAACACTAACACATGTAGTAACTTCCACATGCTTGTTGCTTGGGAGACCGAAGGTTGATTTGTTTAGAAGGTGAAGCTTCAGCAATTCAACCGCTTTGTTCACACTGGATTTAGAAACACATTAATAGGCCATACCAGGTCTCAGTTCAGCCGTTCTGTCACCCTGCCTTCTCTTACGAGCAGTAAGAGAAATATGCTCATGTACATATAGGCAGCATTCACAGAAGGCGCAGTAAGCCTGCAAGCAAGGGCAGAATAGGACTCCCAAGTTTCTTACTGATAAAGTCAGCATAGGATACTGTATCATTTCTGTCTATTACTATACTAGCTTCATAGAAGATTTATGATTTCTTTTTTGGCAATTAGTTGTGGTCGCCTGAAGACTTGAAAAAATGGCAGAAAACCTCCGTGTTTATTTCCAGGCTGGTGATGTATTACACACCTTGCATTTTATCTTTGTTGGTGTTCCATCGTGACTGACTTTTTTTTTTTTTTTTGTCAGACTATTTTCTTCAGCTTTCTGTTGCCTAAATTTGTCTTACTACTCTCATGTCCTTTTCTTAGAAGAAACAATCAATAGAAAGTGCTTTTAGCAGTGGCACAGCACGGTGTTTTACTGCAGTGTAGGTGCTGGGTGGTGTCAACACTGCTGACATTCTATATATCGGGATTTTGGTTAAGCAGCAGATATCATGTGGTGCTGCTTTAATATGTGTTTTTATGGTGCCTGGGCATGTCTGGAGCTGGGCTTTGTTAATACATGTTTGCTTTAGGTTCTGAAGGAAGACCTAAGACAGAATCTTATTTACTGTTTTTTAAATGCTCCTCGAAAGAATATTTGTTCGCATATAAAGCATTTCTATTAACAATATAATATTGAGCAAAGAGAATGCAAAGATATCAAGTATGAAAACACATTTCATCTTCACTGGGTTTTCACTGTTACTGTCGGTGGGACAGGGCCTTATTGCTTATTGCTCATTTTGGACCTGTAGATATACTTCACACGTTAAAAAGCTTTGGGATAAGGTTCATTTCCCATTCAAGCCAATATGCATGAGATTTAAACCCCTGAGACCTAAGCTCCAGAGAGAATTTAGTCAGAATTCAGACCTACCTACAAGTCATAGTCGAGAAATACTTCCTTTCTTGGCAATGGCCCTAGTATTAGCACCCCCAAAGAAGTGCGGTTTGGCTAAGAAGAACGGGAGCCACGGCCACATCCTGTGAGATAATGGAGGTTTCTGTCTCAGGTGGAAGACCTCAGCTGTGGGCTTTCTTCTGCTTTCGGGGGCTTGAATCTGTAGCGTACCTAATCGCCCCAGCTCTCCCTGCGGCCACGCAGTTGCGGGCGGGGGGCAGAGAGTGTGGTTGCCCGGGCTGGAATCGGGCACCCTGCGGCTGGGGCTGTAGCAAGCAAAGGGCAAGGAAGAGAGGACTGACAGGGAGCCTGGCTTCAGGGGTCTGCAAAGCATCTGGCATGAATGTGGTCCTGGACCAGTTCTGAGGGTAGGTGCACACTTTGCATAGCACTTGTTTGGAATGAAGCAGCAAACTGCTGTCCCTTCTGCACCTTAGTTGCTTCTACACAGCACAGTTGGGCAGAATCTTGGCTTTCTTAGAGACACCCAAGAGAACTTTGGAGTTAGGAAAAAAGTCTGAACTAAGGTAACTATATGTTATCTGATTTTATTCTGGTTTCTTTGATTAACTCTGATTTAGATCATGGCTTTCGTTACCTGCCTTGGGAAACATTTAGGCGTGTGGGCAGCAGAAGGAAGGTGAGGGCAGCCTGTCACAGCACCTGCGCTGCTTACACGGGGTCTTTTCCAGGAACTGTTCAGTGTTGAAACTCAAGGAGTCAGGCTGGATTCTCCTGTTGTGATGAGAATCTCGCCTTCTACTCAGTTCATCCACTGTTATTACACGTTTGTTTTTTTTTTTCTTTTGTATAATTATAGCAGCTAAATATATTTTGTCTTCCTTTAGAATTGTAACGTCTGACTGAAATTAGGAGACGTCAGTCTCCAGATGGTTTCAGATTTTCACAGGCCTAAGCTAAGTTGCAAGAGAGAGAAATTTTTAAAAACATTGTCTTAGAAACACAAAACAGGATGCAGTGTTACTACACCAGATACAATTTTTGTTTTGTAAGGAAGATGTAGCTTGTCACAAAGCCATGAGATAAAGCTTCACAAATTCTAGAGCCTTCGTGCTCCATCTTTTTCATTGCTGAAGTTACCTGGGATTGATGTCTGCAGAGGCGAACAGTAGATGCAAAGAAACTGTATGGTAACTGTGTGACTTCAGGGAGGTTCCATGATGAAAGCTATAGTCTATTTCTGGAACAAAATAAATGATGATAATGCAAATAAAAATGACTACCTGAAGCCATCTTTTAAATACCTTTGAGAAACTGTAAAGTCATTTGGGGGATTCTTTTTTTTAAATTGCCTATTATTATCTTTTTACCTTTTTGTTTCCTGCCTAATGAAGATAGCTTGGCTTCAGAAACTTTAGTAAGTGCATTCGGTACAGATATGTGGGCATACAAAGAATTTGAAGGCATAATAAAAAGATACACTAATGAAATGCCCAATATAAATAAACACAGCAAGTGCTGTTTTGCATTTTGCCTGCTTATTTATTGTTCACAAAGACAAGTAAAGGTCATCTTTTGCTAATGGCATAATAACCTTGGCCTCCTTAGTATCAAAACATTAAATATTGTAAAGAAATGTTTCTGTGAGAGGAGGATTTTAATTATAATAAATCTTTATGTTTTCATTTTAGCACCAGTCCATTTTCTTTCCATACTGAAGTTCTCAGTAATTTATTCATGACCTTTAGCTGCTTTTTAGAAATGTAGATTGGGAATTATTGCTCTCCTTGCCATTGGAAGTGCCAAGGCAGGAATGCCTTGAGAAGCTTCAAGGGATTTTATTAATGAGATCCACTTCTCACATTAGAATAAAACAACTGAAGCTGCTGGTTTTGCTCATCCTGGTGTATATGCGGAGGATCAATGTTTAAAATCACATGGAGATTTTTGATCTAAGATAAACAAGTGGTCAGACCACATAAGGATAAGCAATTTATGATGAATAATCTGGTTTGTTTATGAATAATTTTCAGCCTTGTGATTCTGACTTCCCTCTCCATAAAAGTTGAGATAGTAAAAAACCAAAACAGCTGACTTCAAAGGCTGAGCAAGAAAACCAAAAAAATTCTCCATATATATGAATGTATGGGTAAGAGTATATAGTGTACCTACCCATGTGCAGGTAGTGTATGGTCGGAAACAGATGTAAAATGTATTTCTTCCCAAAATACCTTCATTGCAATGAACTAACACTGTAGACACAAACTTTAAAGAAAGGTTTAGAAAGTAAGCACCTGGGAGCTGTTAACATTTCTACATAGCTAGTTTTGTCACTAAGCAAAGCCTGACAACCTGGTAGGCTGACAAGGGTGGAAAGCTCAGGAACCCTGCCTCCTTTATGTTTTTTTTTTTTTCCTTCCCGTACCATGATCTACTCTGGGTGACTCTCCCATCCTCCAATGGAAGTAGGCTTGGAGACAAGGAAAAAAAGGGGCAGGGAGAAAGAGATTGATGCCAACTGACTGTGAATATAGAAGCCATGAGAGGAGGAAGGAAGACCAAGAAGCAGGTATTCAGTTTATGGGCCAAGACTAGAAGGGCAAGTGGCCAAGTCTTCAGAAATTTGAATTTACATAGAGTAAATTCTTCAGCATTTTTATAGGTGTTGAGAGCACTTACACCAAGGTCTGCAACAGCTGTGCACTGCCTACAACTGCAGCTCTCACCATTTCTAGGATTGCTAGGGACACAGGAACCAAAACACTGAGATTCGTGTCCCTAAACGTTCTCTGCAAGCTTCCAGACAGTGTGCATCAGGAAACAACTTTAGCAAGGTATTAATGGCTGTACTAGATTGCCGTTATAAAACTTCTTTGAAATAATTAATTCAGATTAGGGAGACTAAGACTGCATCTGCACCTGCAGGAGAGGGAATGGCAGTGGGAGCCTGACTGAAATACTGGAACTCGAATGGGAGAAAGATATCAGGAAGGGCTAAGCCAAGCACATGCTATCTCAGATCCACTAAGTTAGTAAATAGTTGTGAAATATAGACAAAGTGTGCATCTTTCTCAAAGAGAATGACAGAACATGGCAATCTCTTAGTTTTCTTCATTCCAGCATCATATTCTGTCATGGATCTGTACTATCTAAGCACTTTGACCTGTACCTCATATTGACTATTTGAGTTTGTGAAAATATTTTATCTTTGGAGATAAAAGGAATTATTTTATTACCAAATGAAAGTTCAGATCTCTAGTGTTTAACATATTCTAGAACTGGCAATCCTTTTTAGTATACTTAATTTAATAATTAATGCTTTTTGACATAGTCTGTTCTGTGCATTAGATTTTGTATAGGCAAATGTAGTTAACCAGCCTTTTTAACCTACTTCATCTACTCTTATTTTCTACCTACTTATGACTCTACAGTAAAGTAAAATAATGTTTCAGAAACATTTTCTTCAACTCACTTCAGATTTTGTACAAAAATTTACTTTCATCCCAGATATCATTTGCCACTGAAAGGATAATTCACTTTTAAGAAGGTTGTGATAAACTTAGTTGTAAGCTTTTTTAGAGGAATGACTGTTATTGGCATGTTTTGTCAGAGGTCATGAAAAGCTCGTGTCCTACGTCTTTTCTAATGACTGTGTGATATGCTCGTTGCAAGCAGGTGAAATATTTTTTCCCCATATAGTGTCTTATGGCTAAAGTAGAGGTTTATTATCAATGTAAGGTGTAATACAGTGGAACTGTAAGCATAAGGCTTTGATCTCAGCAGTTTAATTAATAAATGTACTGTAGGAAGACATTTATTGTGATGTGTTTTATCTCCCAAGTATGAATATGGCTTCTGTCTATTTATGAATGCTTTTGACCACAGGATTACCTGCACATCTTCACTATTGACAAGAAATATTTCAGCTCTTCTGTGAAATCCTTCTTATTGTAGCAAGATCTTGAACAACATCAGGCCCATACAATGCATCATATCACTGAATTTTAGATCTAGTTGCAAAATTTGGTTTGAGCTTCCAGATTGTAATATTTGCTAGGTGTGCTCAAATGCAAAATGCACAACTCTGAACCATTTTTATAGAATCAGTTTTTACTGTATTATATGCATGACCAGTAAGCATTTACCATTAGAAGACCTGATGACTGGTTATCTGTCAATCATGTCCTATTCAGGTTTAAATTTTACATATTAGGGCCTCCCTAATAGAAAATCTCATCAGAAGTTAATTGTATAAAAATCAGTATCAACCAAGTAAATGAAGAGAGAGAACACAGGGGAGTCTGCAGATGGGAAAGAGAAAACTGGGACAAAGGGTAAAAACAGAAATTAAGAAGGGGACTGAGACATTTCTAGGAGCAAGACAGGGAGTAAATGAGGAAAGAAGGAGCACAGAGTTTTCGGGGCAGGGCTAGTTCTGGCAAGGGATGGATTTGAGTGTTTTGGATGATGAATTAATAAGGACGGTTACTGAAAGGTATCTGGGATCAGGAGGGAAAAATGGAGAAAATAGGGGTGGGTAAAGTGGGAAGTATTCAGCATGGGTCCGAGAAAACTAAGTGAGCTTTAATGAGTTAGTTTAGGTATTAAAAATAGCACCTCTGTGGTAAAAGACTTCTCAATAGGAAAAAATACCCTCTGCAGAGCACTCAGTATGCTTCTGTTAAGCTGGCTGCTTCAACTCGCTCTATTTCTCAGTATATTTTATGGTATATATATACTAGAATTGAATGTCTGAAGGAGCATGATAAGGTTGGTTGAGTAAAGAAACCTGAAACTGAGTTGATAGGCTCATACAGGTCCAGCGCAGTCAAAAAGGACTGAGAAAATGAGCTAGGGTTAGAAAGAAATAGACATGGGAGAACAGATTGGAAACAGAAGAGGAGAAAGGTCAGGCCTATGAAGATCGGGGAGAGTCTGTTCCCCGGATGGTCAGTGCCTTGAGCTGGCCTCCAGGGTTCCTGAACACAGCCATTCTGCTAGCTGTAAATGTTTCTAAAAACCTCCAGCAGATTCTGGACTGATGTTTCAATTGTTGGTGATCCAACGGTCACCTGCCCGCTACTGCTGCTACCTCAAGTAGAAAAACTACGTGGTGGATCTAAAAGCTCCCCAAATAGCTGATGTTGGAACACCGATGTGAGTAAAACATCAAATAACGGGGTTTGGTTTTTCACTCTGCTTTTAAAATCAAATTAGACACCTAAGAAATAATTTGTAGAAAGAGATTCAGGACACAACTGAAGTGATGAAAGCAGAGCTTAACATTTGGAACTGACATTGCGCTGGATGCTTCTGCAACTTCAGCTACTTCCCCTTCTAACATACTTGTATGGTTTTTTCTTGTTTACACTTCAAACAAAGAACAGGATGGGCCTGCTCTGGGAATCCATCAATACTGAATAATGAAAGAAAAGTATTTTTTTCATCTGACTTCTGCCTCACTTATTGCGAAAGTTGAAAAGCGTACTCTTTAAGTAGGCAAAGGACTGCAGAAGAGGAGGGGTGGTTTCGGGACAGAAGTAGTTGCCACTTGCTTTGAGAAGTTGTACTCTAGGCCTGTCACCGACATCAGATTCCTATCTTATGCCTGACAGGTGATTAAAGCAGACTTTTCCTAGGTGTGATTATATGTTCTTCATTTTTAAGATTCCTAACCTAAGATCCAGATTTGCAGATGTGAAGCTTGTCATCTTTCTTGGAAAATGGGCTTAATATCTGAATAGCTGCATGTGCTCAGAACTTTGAAAATCAGGTCTTAAGTGTCTCATCTTGATCCTCAGGAAATAACAGATGCCTTGACCTTGATCTCCCTGTGCTACAGTTGTAGCAGTCAGTAGCGTAAAGACTGTTGTGAAAATAAATTAGTGAACTTTTCAGAAAATCATATGAAGCATGGAAAGAAGTACCAGCAAAGTAGCTCTGAGAAAATTAATAACTCTTGGAGGAAGTTAATAACTCTGTCTTTAGAGCAGGATGTGAGAAGTATGCTGTAGGTAATGCATGGAGCCACAACAAAGAGGAAAGAAAACATTGCATCATTATCTAACTAAGTGGGTACTGTCCATCAGGAGCCCTGAATAAGATGGAGATTATGTAGAAGAAAACAGCATGCAGTCAAAAACATAATCATAGTGTGTATGTAAACGGGGCTATGTAAAAGTTGCACAGTCAGCCTCTGGAATTGCCTTACATTTGAGTACTCAACCTTGCAACCATTTTAATGTTCTTTGATTAGAATTTTGTTTCATGCAAAGTCATGTGCACATAAATCTGTGTATATTTCTGCACAAATGTTTATTACACAGATTCTAATTGGGTGATTACATTCTGTTTCTGTAACAAACTAGAGTTTTCGTATTCAAGCTTTAGTTTTAGTAGACCCTAGAGGCCTAATCCAGGCTTGAATTTTACTGTTCAAGCATGATTATAACGGTCTTTTCACAAAAAGTGTTAATGCTGTTATAAATTATTTGGGGTTAGCGCTCAATATGTTTTGTACTAAATTTCTTAATGAAATAAGTCAGTTTTCTTAGTGCTTTGACTCATAAGGTCTTGTCCTGCAACTGGTTGTAACATTGTGTATACCAGATTACCTTTTCTGGACATTTTTCGAAGTCTCTAGTTTACAGGTTATTATTATCCCTTGCCTCCCCCCAGTTTGTACAGGTTAAAAAAATGAGCTGTGAGATGTCGAGGTAAACCTACATTCAGTTCCATTGCCATGTTTGTCTGTGGGTTGTGCCAAAAAAGTGATTCACATGATGTACAGGATGATACTAAAAGCTCACACAGGATTTGAATATGGATTGGCTTGCTGCAGAACTGCAGCTGTCTTCAGTTTGAAATAGTGTCAACCAAAGGAAACGGAAAGTCGTTCTTGTGTGGGCGCATCTTGGGGGTGTTAGTCTGTCTTTTACTTTTCTCAGTGCAGTAGAGATAGGAAGAGCTTGATTTCTGCAGGTGATGCAGAAGAAAGTGTGGGCACCACTGTTACAAAAAGTAATTTAGAACTGGAAAAAAGAAATCTTTAAACTGCTGCTTAAGGAGGAGGACTTAGCCAGAGAAAGGAGCATCCTGTTCTTATTTTGAAAACATCTCAATCCCATCTTTTGCCAGCTAGTCATAACTGCCAGTTATTGCACGGCCTGCCAGAAATGCATGTAGGCTTTCCATCTAAGTCAGTGAAAGGTTAGCAATTGTTTTTTCCATACACTTTTATTCCCACTATAAGAAGACTCCCAACCAGTACGTCTTATAAAAAAGCATAATAGCAGTACAATGTTTTGATTTTTAGAAACTGACAAAATCCCTTGCAGTGACTGTGATCTCCTCTTGACACAAGTTCTGAAGAACCTGGAAATCTACTCTGCCTAGAATTGTAACAAACCAAATTTTCTGTTTTGCAGAGTATTTTGTGAAGACTAAATTGGCAAGCTTCAAAGTCAGAAAATTAAAATTGCAATAAAAATTTAAAAAAATATAATCGACAATAAAAAATGACATTTTGCTTTAACATAGAAATATGTTTCTTGAAATTAAGTGTTCCATTCCCAAAATGAAATGTGATCAAAAATTTTACACTGCTGTAATAAGTTTCAGTATTGACAATGTGCCTTTTTGTGTAGTTTTTCCAAAATCGAAGATAGTTTTCGATGAAAAATCATTCTGTCAAAAATTGTCTACTCTGTTCTAGTTGTACCACCCTTTTATCTAAGCCATAAGAATAAATATATTTCTTTGATATGGAAATTCATTTCTAACTAGGAATAGGAAGTCTTTTTCTGAGCATGTAAGGCTTTCATTAAAAGTTATGCGAGTTTAGCAGTTCTGCATGTTGATGTACTTGAACACAGTTTTCTCAGCACTATCAAATTGTATGCCAAGATAATAAGATAAAAATATATATGAAGTCCTGTTTTAGTGACAAATATCCAATTTTCTTGTATAATGAATGGACTGTAATGAAGTAGAAATATACAGAAAGGATTTTTTTTTTTAAAGTTATTAAAGTCATTCTGATTTTGAATGAAACCTAAAAAAAATGAGAGGGAGGGAGGAATTCTGGATGCCTGAGAGCAGAAGCACTATTCTCCGTTGCAGATACACAAGACAGGGAGAATCTGGAAGTGGTGGGCTCCACCCAGCCTTGAAGTCTTGAGTTTGTTTGAAAGCATGTGCTCCAGGGCTTCTGCATTCCCCAAATCTCCTCCTTGGCTTTTTAGCTGGACTATAGGGTAAATGAGAGCTTTTGAGATGGATTTTAGCATCTCAGCTCTTGTCTTCTTTTCTGCCTACTACAGTGTAAGACCTGAAAGCTCAAGATATTCAGAAGAGTATACGAAGCTGGCAGGTGAATTTGGAAAACATGGGTTCTCCTGTAAATTGACAGAAATTGAATAATCTCCATGAAACACGGTTTCAGTGAGCCAGTATTCTCCTACAGAAGAACAGACATCATAGAACCTCCAGGGACGTCTTTCTTCTGTGGCACAGCTGCCTGCTGAAGCCTTTTATTACAGTATGAGAGCTACAAAACTAGCCAAATGTCTCGGTGCTCCAACTTTATCTCCTTGGCTCTGTCAGATGTGTCTGAGTAGAAAAAATGGGACCATTTTCAGAATGCATAATACTGACAGCTAACAGTGACTAGAAAAGACCTGTGGAGAGGCATGATGGTGCCGGACGAGTGATTAGCTCAATGATTGACATGAAAGTTAGGGCTCATTGGGAGGTGTAATTTGAGCTAGCCATACACATTGCTGGGTTCTAACTGAGCAGTAAAGACCTGATGGTGTCAAGGATTGTTCAATGACTGCAGCAGGAACTGGAAAAGCAAACAGTGTGTTGGGATGTTTAAACAGACAGATAGAAAATAGTGCTATGTTACACATAAGTCAATTGTAACCACTCAGCTGGAATATGACATTTGGTTCTGGTCAAAAAAGATAATTCAGAAAATAGAGTAGGCATATGAAGGGAGGCTGAGTAGAAAGACTTCCATACAAAGACTCAACATATTTTAATTCATAAAGGATTAAAGAGAAGAAATGATAGAAATGTGTGAGTAGATACACACAGGGAAGATAAAGCATGCTCTCATACTTTTTGTTATTCTATAAGAAAAAATGGATAACCAAAAAAAAGAAGAAAAATATACTGTTGTAAAATACAAATTTTATAAGCACAGAGTACATGTGAATCTTGTTTTCACAAGCAGGATAGAATTGAGGCCAAGATTTTAATACAGTTTTTAAATAAATTAAACATTTGCATGCTTCTTTTGACTTTGTATTTTATCAAATAAAGATTTTGTAAGCAATACGCCTTTCAGGCTTAAGAATTAAGCAGCAGCATACCCAATAGGCAGATTATTCCATAACTGTTCATTACTTTCCCCAAGGCATCTTGTCATGCTCTTTGTTTGAGCCATGCTACTGGAATAAACCGCTGTTAGAACTTGTTAATGAAAGTACACTGTCCAGTATTTTGAATGCAGTGTTTGTAATGACATCAGGCCCGGCTATGTTTAAGCACTTTTCAGACATTGTGACTTAAGCTTCAAGAAACTTACAGGCATTCCTATAAATTCTTTCCATGTCTTCTATCAAAGACGACTTTCTGCTCTAACTCATTCTGTGTATATCAGTGATACAGATAACAGGGAATACAGACAAGAAGCAATACACAAAACAAGAAAAAGGTTTATCAGCCAAAGGAAATATGACTCAATATACAGCACAATGACTGGCTCGACTGTATAGTTCTTCCCGTTTACAAGTCTCCTCCAACTCAAAATTAATTTTGAACTCTAACAAAGGCTCTTAAATGTTTCCTAAATGAAAAGGTCATTTTTAAAAGGTGGTTGTTTTAGCACTTCTTTTTCTTTAAAATTAGGCTGGGAAAATAAAAATATTATTCACCTGAAACATCAAGGCAACCAAAACATTCAAAAACATCATCAAGCATTTAAGATACTTATGATTAATTATCCAATCTATTAATGAGAGACTGAGGAGCAGTCAGAAATATTTGAAGTGTGCTTAATTAATAGTTTTTATGATCCCTTGGTTTTTTGCAGTGTTGTTTGCCTTTTCAGGCTGTGAAATCAAAGATTTACAAGCTTACTACACTTTGCACATTGAATTCTGCAGTTGCTCACGTGGACTGCTAAACACAAGCATAAACTGCTGTGGTCTGGGGCCCTTCACAGCAATAAGCTCTCCTGTTACATGTCCATACTCAGGAAAATAAGGTCTATACCTTGTTCATACTTCAATACTAGATATGGTAAATAAAATACGGAATGAAATCCTACCTTTCTCAAATCAGCTGAATGACAGTTTTGTTGGTCACTTCAGTGGGATCAAGATCAGAACAGAGGTACTCTAACCTATTAGGCTCTTGTCTGTAGTGGTAGCCAACTGTAAAAAAAAAAATGAAGTCAGGATAAGCATGTCATAACATTTCTCCAGAATATTAGCAGCCACTGAGTTTGAGGTGTTACTTTCATATTTACTATCTCTGACAGTTTTTTCTCCTTTAACTTGTCCAGTCTCCCCTTATGTGCATCCAAATTTTTATCATCCACATACTCCTGAAGAATTATTTCCAGAGTTGGACATTGCATCAACATCTCCCTTGGCTTGCTACCTCTTAGGTCTCATTTGATACCCCTCAGTTCTTGTATTTGAAAAGATGGTAAATGACAATGCTTTTTACTATGGTACAACGTAAAGCAAATTAAACATCTCACTTGCTTTTCTCTGATAGAGACAGACCAATGTGTCGTTCTGAAAGAAAAGATAAAAGTTGTCCCACTGAGTTTTAAGCTGAGCTTGTCACTGCGATAGAGAAATTTGACTTCTTATTGATAATATGATAGGGCCCTGTAAATTCCTTTTATTAAAAAGAAAAAGGTCTTAAAGCCTCCGAAGTACTTGTTTTTATTATAATGTAGAGCTTTTCTTTATGGAGGAATGATAAAATGGAAAGTACATTTATTGAATTTCATTGAGCATGGGCAGGAGTTCCGTGGCACTCGGGCCCGTAGCATTTTTTACTAGTTTGCTATGGGTAGCTCCTCTGTCAACATAGTTGTTCTTGCTGATTGCCGATTGCCTACTTGAAAGCCCCTAATTTTTCTTAAGTTTTACAAAGGCCAAAGAAGCACATAATGCTCTCTTTAACATTTCACGTGGGTGTCCAACAGAATAAATTTAAGCATTGAAACTCTTTAGAAAAACACCTTTAATACTGGAGTCATTGTATTCAGTTGATACCTTGCAGTAGCATGTAGGACCATGGCAGAGTGTGGTAGGACAGCAGAGAAGGGAAAGAACAGACTTGGGGCAAAATCAAACAACAGTGCAAGTTCTTCAATGCTTGAGAAATAGCTAAAGGTGCCATGCCGTATTATGGCAGATGGATATGAACTGGATACAAATATCCACCCGTGCAGAATTCACAAGATGATGTGGGTTTTAGGACTTGAATGTTGTCTCTCAAAATTCAATGGGAGTCCTTCCAACTGACTTTAATGAAAATTAAATGAGGCCACTCTTCAGTAAGGTGGTTAAGAACAGGCCTAGTTTTCAAGCACATGAGTAATTGACTTCAGAGAGACCTGGTACATGTGTAAGTACCTGAGTGAATTGAGACTGTACTGAATGATAGGCTGTCTGTCAGGACTAACTAGGATGTGAAGACCATAAAATCTAATGGAAATAGCAATATGAAAGTAGCAGATTTTAGTCTCATTAAATTTTTTGCGAAACATGCTGCATTTGATTAATTTCCATGTATGAAAATCTTCCTTAAAACTCTATCTTCTAGTACTTAAATGTATTGTGAAATTGCTAATATTGTTTTGACAGAATTAAATATGGGCTTAAAGGTGCAAAATAAAGCAGGTTTGAAAACCAAAACACTTACAAATGGTGCAGAACCCAGTCCTTGCTACACCAAAAAGCTAAATGCTGGGTTTTATGTCAGATTGATTTGAATTAGTAAGAAATGCTGGAAATTATATACTTTGTAAAAAGTTAGCGCAGGGGGTAGGGTGTTGTTTAGTGCCTGTTTTTATGCTGTCTGCACTCATTTCTGTTGTAACTAAACAATGAAATACAGTACCTGTGATTATTCACATAGACACATTTGCAGTTGTAATTCATTTTTTCACATGCAAAACTGCTATAAAAAAAAAACCACGGGATAAGTAAGTTCTGTATGGCTTTAAATTAAAAATACCCGTTAATATGATAGAGCAATTTATATCTGTTAAAAAATTAAGGGTTTTTCTTCTGATTTTGCTGGTGTTAAGTTGATTTAAAACTATCAGCCAACTGGTAGAAACTAAATTTAAGACAGTAAGGGTGATTCTGTTGCTCTATCCTTTTTTATTAAGAATTTTTAAATTGGAAATACTTATGCTAGTTGATTTAAAATGTTGGGACAAAAGGTCTTTCTCTTACCCTGTTCAACTTCCTGGCCAGAACTTTTAGACATTTCATCATAGCTGGGAAGCCTTCAGCTGACAGAAGGCAACAATTTCTATTCCATCTCTTTTTCTGTCTGTCAGGGCATGCTGGTGTATTAGTTTGAATGCTCTCGTTGTGCTTGTACCTGATCCTGTTTTAGAGCAGTTCTGAGGCTGCTCTAAAATACTTAATATTGTAGTGTTTGTTACAGAAATTCAAATGCTAGAAGCCTAATAGTTTCTAGTTTTACATCAGTGTAATTTTATGCAGTGACAGCAGCATAAAACTTGAAGAACACAGCAGTGATGCAAGCCCTTCTCATAAATAAGTTTATAAGAAATAGATGCTGAGTAAAAGGGGGTTCACCCATTGTTTATTCAGTTTAAAGTAAATATCTCTATTGACTTTAACTTTCATAAGCAGTTATTAACTGTAGGTGATGTCAATTTCTGAGACTTATTTTACAAAAAGCCTGGAATTAGCATGTTTATTGTTAGGTCCTGTTTAATAACAGTTTGATATTGTTTACTAACCATCTGGGCATCTGATTAGACACTATAACAATCATTTGGTATGAGATTCTTTACTTGCACTAACTTCGAGTTGTAAAAGATAATGAGTTGGAAGTGAAAATATACAGCTCACATGGGTAGCACAAGCAACTGTTTTAGCTAGCCATGCCATTCTTTGTACTCTGATGCTTTGTGTTCAGAAGAGGAAACAACCCTCAAAGTCTTGTACTCTACAATGTACCCAATGTAACCCAATGTACGGTGCGTGAGGGTTTGCATGACCAAATCTGCAAGAGCAAAACAAAGACAAAAGCTTTTTTTTCTCCTGAGCATTTTGTGTTCATAGAGACTAATAGCCAATTAAGAAAAAAGGAAATATTTGATAGCTAAAATTCAGTAACGTTATCTGTCCCATGTCAGTTTGACATTTAATATGTTTTTCCTCTTCAACAATTTTGCTACAAGGGCCAATTTAAGCATTTAAAGAGAGGGACTGAACTGCTTCTGTCTTGCGTAGTTGTTTTTTTCTACATAGATAGTATTTTACCATTACAGCAGTGTTGTTTGTTTACATATATAGATGCTCCATAAAGAAGATTCATTTGTATAGTAAGGGCTTTATTAAGGCTGATAATGACCTCCTGAAGAATTAGTATTATTTTAAATAATTTAAGGCTATCGAATTGTTGGATTCTTCTTTCTAGAACTAAGACTAAAAAAAGAAATGAAAGCTGTTACACCTTTTTGTATGTGCATATGTTTTGGTAGATTAATGCAGGATTATTGAATAGCCTTGTAAATACAGTAAGAATACCTAAGCTGTCACAAATATGTCTAGGTTGTCAACAACAATAACGATGTAGGCTCATGAACAATCAATAACTACAGAAAGTTTCGATTTTTAGTTAAGTAGTTTCTCTGAATCATTCCAAATCCTTCCGTGGCCAGTAGTGATAACAAGTATTTTTTTGATGGACCACTGTGCTGAAAAGGAAAAACAAATTTCAGTAATTGATGATTTTTGGTAATGGTTAAAGAATTACTTCAGACTGCTCCTGAGATATAATTTATTCTTCAAGTGTTACATATAAATGCAAGTCACTTTTCAAAACAAAAGGAGCAAATGGGAACCATTGGTTTAGAATTAATAGCTGTAGTTGTGACAACCAAAACCTGCTCATTTTGAGCTCCGTAAGTCTGCAGGCATCTTGCCTTTATCAGGTATTACTGTTCCATACCTTCTTTCATAGCTGATGACTGGCAAAGAGAAGCCATCTTGTTACAAAATCCCCCTCCCTTTCAACTGGTAAATGCCTGGTAAACACAAAACTGAGCTGGCTATTTATCATGTATTTTTGCCAGCTGAAACAATGAAGGTATCTACTTAAGTACCTCCATATAACAAGTCACTGGCATTTATGACATTCATTAGGTCGTGATAAATAACTAGTTTTATCTGTTAGGTATGGAAAATCACTGCTTTTTAAATCTTTTTTATAGGTCACCAAAAAATTGTTTGTCACATAAAGTCTTCCTTTGGTAGAGTGATAATACAGAAAAGACCATAACATGGCTTTTTTTTTTGTTAGTAGATTTTGTTTGTTTGTTTGTTTCAAAAAGCAATTTAAAACATCATGGTGAAAAAAAATTAGAACTACTAACGGAATAAAAACAGCAGCAGACACAAAATACGTAGACCCTGACCTGTACCGGTCTGGAAGCAGGGATGGTATATGTGAGGAAGGGTCACTGCACGCTGCTTCAGTTCTTAGACTGTTCTCTCGGCATCAGCCACAGGCCACTGTCCGAACAGGGATAACAAGATGGGCAGACCTTGGTCTAGGTATAGTATAATTGTGTCTAGTTACGCCTTATTTAATATGGGCCCGAAGAAAATCTCAGGGAAATTATCGGAAAGGTCATGGGGGAAACAGAAAATGACACCTTCTCTTCCTAATGCTTTATAGATGTCATCGGAATCTTTGGCAGAAATTTGTTTTACAGGTGGGTGCCTCTAAACAGGAGACTTTCTTGAAATCTCTCCCTGACATATCATCTCCATTAGCTTTTGTGGATTCTGCAAATATTCTTGAGATCCTATCCCCTTACTAGACTATAATTGCTAAATTAGGGATTACAAAAATTAAAATCTATTGCCCTGTGCATAGGTAGAAATGTCTCTATGACTGTTCAGTTATGGACCTAGAATTCCCCGGTTAACTTCTTCCATACAGACAAGGATGTGACATACCCTGTTCTAGTATTCAGCATTCTCAGTCATCCCTAAAAATATTCCTTGCCTTAAATCAGATTCCTAGTCCTGCCTCTCCTCAAGCTTTCTTACACAATCAAAATGGTTTTTAATTGGTTAAAATCCTCTTGGTTCCTGTGGCTTCCATTGCAAAATATGTTGTGTGTGGAGTTCCCTCATTTAATAGTTCAGGTCTGGTTTACAAAAGCACCTCTGCTGTTTCCCATTACAGACTGAAAAAGAAAATGTACTCAGCTAAATCTCTGTAAATATAATGATTAAGTAATTCATATATATAATCCACGAGATGGAAATGCTGGCTTCAGTCCTGCAAATACAGATGTCTTTTCAGATGCATGCCTTTTGTTTGTTATGCTTCAGTGATTGCGTTCCTGTTGCAAAATATTTCTTCATCCTGGGACAATGAAAAAGACTTAGTGCTTCTGCCTAATTTTCTATCCAGTATGAATGAATTATTTTGAGCACCTTCTTTTGATTCTATCTCTTGTGCTTATTAATACTGAGGTATGAGGGTAGAGCCTGGGGAAAAGACATTTACAGCCTCCCTGTCTTTGCCAGCTGTGACAAAGGGGTTTACACATTCCCTTCTAGATCACTTCTTTTGATAAAGTGGAATTGACAAATATTTTGTTTCTCTTTGGATTTTAAAGGACAAATTCTCATGCATATTCTATGTTACTGGATGGCTTTGTGAGATACAGAATGGCCATGGTACTCTTTCCCCCATACTAAGGAAAATCCTTGCCAGAGGAGCAAAGGAGAGAACACACTCCGTTCTGCGCTGGAGGACTCTTGCAGGTCCTAGTTAGCGTGTCTCAGAGAAAGGAAAGAGTGTTACTAGGGCCTGAGCTATAACGGTTAAGTCCTCTGCAGTTTTTGTGGGTCTGCTGAGAGTGACTAGTGTAAGCCCTACCTGAAAAAAATTCCTCTTTTACCCAGGTTTATACATAGGTCAACCACAGCTTTATGCCAAGCCCTCAGCTCCCAGAGGACAGCGATATCTTACAGGCAGACTTGCTTTCATTTCCTCTGGGGTGCTGAACATTTTGCTCTAATTAGACAACAGAAGCTTAAAGCAGTAAACCACTTTTATTTATACATGTTTTTATATATGTTTTGTCAGTATTTGATCAAAACGTACATTCTTCATCATGCATGAGAATCCCATTGTACCAGGTAGTATATAAACATGGCATGAAAATATTGCCCTTGCTCAAAGAGGTTATAAGAGAAGAGATGGCAGGTTGCTACAGACAGATGGGGAAGCGCGTTGAAACTACGAGAGCGAGCTGCTCAGCTGAAGAGGCAGCACTGCCAGCGCACCAGCAACTTAATCACTGTCAGGCAGTGGGAAGTTTCAAGGAGGGATTTAAAGGAGGTTAAAGAGGAGTCTCCGTGGATGCTTCCAGGGAACTCCTCTAGACATTAGAGGCAACTTTGAAGAATTTGTTGTTTGAAAATACCGATAGTAGCAATGCAAGTGTCATAATTTGACCAGGGATAGAAACTGTGACAAATGAAAAAAATATATAGGAAAGGAATAGTCTATATAGTGCTTTGAAAATTGAACGAAGACAAGTCATTTAAAGATTATACTTAAATGGGCTGCATAGTGGTGGTATGATCAATGCAGTGACCTGGGAAAGTGATCCTTGCACAAACAGTAGATACTTGAAGGATGCAATTGACTTTGTTAAAGTAAGACTTTAGTGCCTTGCTAGATACTCTTTATTGCTGTGAAAAAAGTCTCTGCTAAATCATGTGTGAAATGTAGGAAAAAATCTGCATACGATTTTTTTTTTCCCCCCACAAATTCAGGTCAAATATTTGTTCTTATTTCTATTTTCTTTCAAATTAAACATCAGTTATTTTCCCGTGTTACTTAAAAATATCAGATTAATGTATTTAGATTTTTCCCTCATATTTGTACTCCATTATGATTAAGGCTATAACAGAGACTTTCTTATCATTCAGCTATTCTTACAAGATCAGCATGAATACCTTCACAGAGCTACTTTCCACATAATTTATAGTAGAAGTAGTTTTCTGGCATACCACTTTCCATTGAGGCATGACTCTTTGATTGAGGTAAACAATTTGTATTGAATTTAGCAAATTGTTTTGACTAAAAGGATTTGAAAAAGTGAAAACAAGAAAATAAAAACTTTTCCAGACCTCTAGGACAAAGCATTCCCATTTCTTGGGAATTCCATTCCCATGAAGTTAGTCTTTATTTCTCAAGTATTTAACAAAAAAGTGAGTTTCAGGTTAAAGCAAATGAAATATTTTCTTGACTTGAAGCACCCTTGCTGTATTTTTGTTTATAATTCTAACAATTTTTTGGCCTAGTTTGTTCATCATGTCTAATAATGAAGCCTTTTTTATTTTCAAAAATGTATTTTAAAATAGTGTAATGATCTCTCAAAAGTTATAGTGTGATGGTGGCTCAAATTTACATTGCATGCAGAATTGCTATGTATATTGTCTAGATTCCAACTGTACCAAATATCTTTGGATACTACACATTAAACTGGATTTTGGGTGACCTAGAAGTTCTATAAAGCAATGAAAGCACTTGGATATCAACTATTTATTTTTATCTTCTTGTCTGTCTATCATGAGAACTCTTATGCTACCCCCAACAATAAGAGAGCTTCATAGTTTTTAATCTTTAATTCACCACCATATGGGATATATATTAGTTAAAACTGTCAAGGGAAAAAACATTTATTACAGGACTACTTTTGTAAGCATGAAATGTGTATTTAAGAAAAATTAAGAAAAACTGTCAAGGATCCACAATTCTATTTATACAGAGCTAAGTGATTTTGTAAAATGTAAAGTTGAAGCAGTGTAGGCCTGAGCACTATTTCTCATGTGTCGCCCACACACTACTAATAACTATGCAAAAAATGTTTCACTCATGATGCAACTCCACCTCATAACTCTGCAACAAGAAAATAAGCACTGCTTTCTTTCTTTGCTTTTAAAGCATCCACATTAATTCCAAATTACTCTCTTGTGCCAAATACTGAATTGCTGCAAAAGCTCTTTGGAAGAGCAGTGTCACCCTCTTTGCTATTTTTTGCTCTCTCTGAAGATGGTTCTGTGTCTTCTAAGCAGCGCACATGTGTAGAGCTGATGTAGTGGGAATAAGGAATGCCATGCCTGATTCATTAGTTGCAATTACTTATCATTATTCATTATTTATTTTGATTTATAATGGATAAAAAGAACCTACCCAGGGCCATTTTAGCATGAATGATAAATGGAGTCTCATAAAACGATTAAACTGGCAACTAGTGCTTGTCTCTTAAGTGGACAATAATTAATGTAAGATTGAGAAAATTCCAACAAATGCTTGCCTCAGTCTTTTTTATGCAACTCTAATTACAAAATTCACCAATCTTCCGGAAAGCAAGGAAACTTCTGGAAAATTTTTAGCAAATTATGGAGAAACAAGTTAGGGCCTTGTGTAAAATCAGGCCCTTTCCTCATCACAGTCAACAAAACTTATTCTCCAGTGCCAGCGTTCAATTCGGTCCAGAGTCTGCAGGGGACTAAAAACCTGTTATAGAAATCATTGGGTGACAAATGCTTTTGTTCTTGCTCAGGATATCTGCCAGAAGATCTAGAACCTCTTCTACAAGCTGGAAATAGTCTTTCATGATGCTAATGTAGGAGAGCTACAGTTTGAATAATTAAAATTCTCCACCAAGAACAGGAAAGGACATCAGTTGTTCAGATGTCAGGACATTGTTAAATACAATAATACGTTACACCAATCAATTCAATGTTTCCAAAAGCAGTTATATTGAAAAGTACCATATATACATATATATACACTAGTATTTTTCAACAACTTATATCAGAATTATGCTGGAAAGGGAAAGTATGTCCGTAGTTCATATACTTTCACGGATTCTTCTGCTGTTGAACATTTAGGTGCTACAGTATTTCAATTTCTGTCTGCCTAGTAATGCTATTAACTTTGCTGTCCTTTGTAAAAGGAAATCTTTGTGCCTAGGAAAACTTTGCAAATATAAACATAAACATAATTGGGCTTGCGATCACCAAGAAAGCAATTCTGAATATTTTTGACTCAAAGATAAAAAGTTTAATTTACCTATCATTATGCAAGTATTCTTTCTCTATTAGGAGCAAGAAGAATTTCTTGAAAAGGGCTGCCAGCCTGTCCTGTGGCAGGCATATTCTTATGATATGCTTAAAGGAAATTAGCTGTCTGTTGTCGGTTGCAGTGATTTGTGAGCACAGCAATTCTCTGTATTGTAACTCTCAGCACATATAAATGTGAAGCAGAATTTATCCTTGGCAGACAGTCTCCAAGGAAGCCAAGCCTCGGTATTTTGTAAAATTGTAAGAGCTGGAGGTCTTCATGTTTGTGCCTTGAAGAGAAATGAAATTTAGTGACCAGTCATGTGTGGGACATTCCTTTAGTAAGATCTGCACCGTAGAGTCAGTATAATTGTAGGTAACAGAAGTGTAGGTGTTTTTTCTCAGTAAATCTTGCAAGGAATAACATAGAACCTGGTGCCTTCCTAAGTCTTTCTGTTGCCCAATGTGTTCTTCAAATGAGAACTGCAGTAGCACCCCTCAGTTCATGGGAACACCATGCATCCTTCTTCTCTGGCAGTCACACAACAAAAAAATGTGTCTTGTTAATCAAGATTATCTGTCAATGTATATACGTCATCTATATGACAGGCCATTGTTTCTACTCAGCCACCTAGCTAGGAAGGTGGTGTGTCTTAAGCATGCATAAGAATGCACGTAAGTATAGTACTAGCTGCTCTATCAGCTGTGGAGCTAAAGAGAGTGCCTGGTTTCATACAGACTTTTGTCTTTTAATCTCTCAGATCTGTCTTCCACGGCAATAACATCTGTTCCTTCCTGGGCCTGTCTCTGACACCCCTGCAGATAAAGCATTTTGTCATTAGCCTGCAACCAGATACGTGCAGGTTGCAAGGCCTACCTGCCTTCAGGTGGGGTGTGTAGCTGTTACATTCTGCCTACCTTCCTCTCGGGAAATCGTCTCTCAGGATATAGCTGAGTCCACAGTTATCTCTTCTCTTCCCCTTCTTCTAGTCTCCAATTTTATAACATCTTTTAGGAAGTCAAATTCTCTTTGAGCCTTTTACCTTCTTGCTAAATCTACCTGAAATCGGCCCACTGGCTCAAAAGTTATTTGGGGGTTGACAGGGAAAACCAAGAAGATAGCATAAACCTGTCTCAAGACATTTTAAAATGAAACCTATTTCTTTGAAGTCTAACTTTATATATCTGGAATATCTTAAACTTACATACTAAAATGTGGTAATATTTATTTCTATAATGGTTAAAATGAAAATAATCTGTATTCAGTATATTCACAAATATGCATAGGATCCATTGTATACTATTCAGTCTGCAGTCTTCGTCATATTAATCCTGTAAGTAAATTTATGAAGCTCACTTTCCCAGCAGGAATGGCATGGTATTTGAATATTTTTTTAAGCACTGTCTTGGATGGTTTTATTACTGTTTATTGACCAGCAAACAGTATTTTGATTAACATACACAATGCCAGGATTTGCACAGAGTTTATGGAACACAAGTGTGGTGACTTGTGTTCTAGAATCATTTTAGGATAGACTTCCAGACCTCTTCTTTTTATAGCTTTCTGCAATGTTTTCACACTTTCTGTATTCTAGGACTCCTCTGTGCAAAGGCTGATGTTATAGACTTCCTCTCAGCCACAGATTTTGCTGTACAAATTGGAAAGCTGCTAGATTTCAATTATACATATCTGAAAGCACAGATTGTAGAGGAGGTAAAGAAAACTAATGCACAGGAGAATAATTGTCTTTATTAAATACTGGTTACATTTTTTCCTGCTTCTGAATTAAGAGTTAAATTATGCACAGACAACATAACAGATGACTCCCTTTTGTGCTCTGACACTTCATCACTTAATGGATAGATAGGTGGAACTTCTGAAATAAATTATTACCATAAAAAAAAAAAAGTGTAAGAACTTGATTACCACTGCAAGACTTGTCCTAATATTAAGTCTGCAGCGTGTGCTGCATATAAATGCCTGGTTTGTATCGTAAAGGGCAAGATGGACGGCTCTATTACCATGTGCTTACTAATTAACCATCATTGAAGATAGCCTTGGCATGAGAGAATTGTCGTCTCCACTACAACTAGGAATACAGAAGCAGGCTGGATGCCACTGGAACAAAAGGAAAACAGCTCACAGAAGACTATTAGGTGCCAAAGGCATCAAGAGTTTGGGCACTATAATATTACTAGACTTACATTTTTTTTATTAGTAGCCCTAAATGGAATGGACAATGGAAAGGGGAAGCAGAAAGGAAGAGCTTAAGCAGACAGTGCTGCCAAGGTCCATTAGTTTTATTCTATATAATCAATTTTCTGCTATTCTTCCAACATCTTATTTAATGCTTCCAACACTTGCAATAACTTTTGCCTGTGCCTTCTCTTAAAATGCCTGTATTTATATGCAACAGTGAAAATAAGTTAGCGAATTGTGAGAAAATTAATGTTTTATTATCAATTGTGATAATTCTCTTTTGTTTTCTTTTATTTTATTAGAACAGCCTTAGCTGAAAATCAGACAAATGTAATACAGTTTTCCCAGCCAGTCTCATTTTCCTTACTGGGGCTAACAACACATTTGTGTGTGAACACCTGTTTTTAATAAATAATTGAAATTGCTGATCTTAAGCTTTTCAGAAGCGTCACACTAAGATAACTGATATTGGAAGTGTGCTGTGAAACAAGCTTTAGATTTTAAGAAGCCAGCTATTATAATAACTTTTAATAGGAATCATAGCAGTTAAAGGAAATTAGCTATCTGTTGTTGGTGGCAGTAATTTGGCAGTGCTGCAGTTCTCTGTATTATGACTCTCAGTACATGTAACTGTATTTCCCACCGTTTCTATCCCAGCCAGATGATAAGGATAAGTAATTGAAAACAAAGTAATACAATACATTTCTACTTGTGGGAAATATAAATAATTATTCTGTTTTGAACATCACAAAGTATTAGAGAGGATAATATTTAAATCCTGTGGGGATGGAGAAGGTAATGATAATTCCTAGACTAACTGTTGTTTTTCTTGTAAGGAGTACGGATCCCTCAAGCAAAGAAATGTTTTTTTTTTTTTTTTTTTTTATGAGGAGCGAAACAAGTCTTTTTAGTCCGCAAGTATTGCTCAGTTATTGACAATGTAATATCTGGGCCACCCAGTCAGAAGCTCACAGCTCCTTACAGAGCAGTTATACCACATGAAGCTCTGCTCGTGTCAGGGAAGATCTCCACCAACAACAGGGATATACTGCCAGGCAACCCTTTCCCTCCTAGTGGATTTTATCCAGTAGAATTTGTGCACGGTTTTCACTGAATGCTTAGAAAGAATCTTTAGTAAATGTGTAATATTGTGAACTTAATAGGGAAAGAATAAATGTCCTTAGGGCCAAGATGCTAGTTATTTTCATTTGTGTAGCAGTATGAGGAAAAGTTTTGGCAGCAGGAAAACTACTCACTAATCCTGCCTACAGTATTAGAGAGACATACAGTCTTCCTAAGAACTCTCTCCCTTTGCTGTCACAATTAAATATCACAATCTTTATAATTTACAATGGATTTTTGTGCTTCTTGTATTGATATTTACTCCTGAGCTATTCCTCTGGTTTACCCTGCCCTGGCTTTGTACAGCTGGTATAAGAGATTAGTAGTGTGTCCCAGCCAAGGGGTCTATGTAAGTGTCCTTCCTGTTTCTTGACTTCCAACCAAGGTGGGATCAACATGAGTATCAGCCACGCATTTACAAACGCAGAAAACTTGGGTTCCTGAGCCATAAAGGAGCCACAATGTAGTCTGTTTAGATCCCCAGTTTCTACAGCTGGGGGACCAGGACCAGAGGATACAGCTGCATCTTAGTCTAGCTAGAGCCTTGGATAATTTTTGCTTAACTTTCTTATTGTTATTATTCATTACTTTTTAAAATACTTGTTCTCCTCAAAACAAACGTGATAGAATGGTCATAGCAATTAATGGTAATCAGTAATCAAAAATCTCCAGCAATATTTACAGTGGAAGCACGATCACTCCATTATTATCTTTGACTAAAGTTTATAATTGTTATGTGATTTTTAGCTAGCTAAACTATAAAATGGCAAGCACAGAAGTGTTGCAGGTGCAGGTTACATGTCATATAAATATTGTTTAACTCCTGAGAAACAGCCAAGAGAAGAAGGGAGAAAGATAACCACATAAGAGCCCTGAGTTGAATGAAGAAAAGCTTCCACTCCTGAAGACAGGCTGTTTATGCAATTCAGGTAATAAGAAGAGGCAGTCCAGTCCTTCCTAAGTCAGATGTCTAGCTCACCACTACAAGTACAGACAGACAGTAGTCAGTGTTTGGCGCATGGTCTCCTTGACCTTTATTTTGCATAACTTTCTACTGTGGATGTGCACCTAACGAGGTGTGGGTTGTACCCTTACTTACTACTTTATTATTGCTATTTCTGATCTCCTTCACTGTCTGACAGAGAGAGGCCCCACGTATGAGGAATGGCAACCTGGGCTCTTGGCTCTATTCATTTCAAGAAAGATTGAACTCATCATCTTACGTCTTAATCCCTATTCTGAGTGAGCTCATGCTCCTCCCTCCACATTATACTTAGGCCACAGTGAATTAGAAGCACAGAAGTCATGACGGATAGCTCGTTGGAGGTGACGGAGTCTCTCCTTATGTCTGGGGAACTTAGAATAGGCATTACTGGGGTTCCAGGTCAGTCCTACGAACAGGAACATATTCTACTTAGGACTGCTTTAGACAAAGAAATAGCACTGCAGCAGCAGCCAGGAGCCAGCTCAGTGCTGAACACTTTGCTAGAATTGTGTTTCCTTATGCTCCTTCTGGAGCTTCTGGCTCTTGAGTGCTCCCTGCCTGACTACCCACAGCCTAGCTGAGAGGGGGAGGGTGGAAAACACATTTGCCCCAAGTTAGAAAGTGGACTATATCAGTGTGGACCTAGATGAATTTGAGGTACTTAAACAGCAATTTAGATAGGCAGATCTGGTTTGTTAAATGAGCATGGAATGATGACTTCTCTCCCACACCTGGAAATGCATCTACCTGAACGGGATTACAGCTGCCGCCCACACTCTCTCCCTTCTTTGTCAATGATGAGGAACTCTTGAGTCCTTAGCAGATGGTCTAATACCTTGATGGATTGCTGAATTGATATTTATCTGGATATTTAATCTGCTTTTCTAACTTCACCGAAGTTTTATATAATATCCTGTATTAGCAATAAAATAACCATATTGGCAGGTTAAGATTAGGTTAGTATAATCTATTATTAGTAAAAGGACTGGCTTATAGGAAATAATCAGGAATTTATAGTAGCTGTGTGGCATAATAAACAGTTTTAGTGTAGGACTCTAAGAGAAAAAGATAATAATGTTGATATTAAGGAAAATAGAAGAACACAATAGTTAGGGGATATTTTAATACAGGGAAACATTTTACATAATTTTAAAAATATCTGTATATATGAAACAGCCTTCATGCAATGAAACACACATAGTAAATCTTGTAAATCTCACATAGACTTTCATGTATGTTCCTCCACATTAATGCATTCCAGATAACTGTTGCACTGTTTATGGTTCTTATTTCCTTATACAGCGGCAAGGATAGCATACTAGGAAATCAAATATGTGACTCCATTAGTAATACCAGTGAAGTAAAAAAACCCCAAGGGTCTAGGTTTTTAAAGGTATTGAGATACTCTTCGCTTTCACCATGGGCCAGAACAAAGCCAGTGGTAGCTTAAACCTGCCCAGTTTCTTTGACATCAGTAAAGTTGCACATGATAATATTGGCAGTAGACTTCCATCATTTCGTTGAAAAAGGACAGCAAATATGAGTTTTGGCCTAGGTATTAATCTTTATTATTGCAGTCATTCCAAACCATTGTTTCTAGAAATCTGAAAATTGTGTCCCCTCACTATATGTCTGATGATTATAACTGAAAGGAAAATCTGGGGGAACTGACAGTTCTGTGAGTATATTTGGGTATTGTAGGTGAAGTTCCATGCCTATTGAATGAGATTCGTTGCAGATCTGTTTGTTGCATTATTCTGTGTGATTATCTTGAAAAGAAATACACATGAACAACCTTTCCTTTAAATTAGGTGGGGTGGTTGGTTGCAACTTGTATTAAATTCCTTTCCTTTAAGCATGTATGAGCACTCCAGAAAACAAGCAAAATGTACTGAACAATCCCATGTAACACATAGGTTAAATTGCTTAGTACACAGCTGTAGCTGGGTGAAGGTGCTTACTAATTATGGTAAAAATAATTATAGAAGAGCTATAGATATTAGTGCAAAATAGAAGAGAGTGACCTGACAGAAATGAACACTGTACTTAGAAACAACAGCATGAGAAAAAGCCACTGTCTTTGGTTCTTATTCATAGGTTAGTCAGATAGTTACAGTAAATATTTTTCATGTTTGTCAAACTAAAATGCTGTGGAGTTTATTTTTAGAGTATTCATGGTTTATTTAGAATTAAGACTTATAATTTCCAGCAGCTGTCGTTCTCAGCATAAGTATGCCAGTGCTTGTGCCCAAGTGGCAGTCTCATTAACAAAAGCTCTGCTAATTTGCATAGCATCATAAATGTACTATAAATCGTCTTTTGCTGTAGTCTAGATAACATTTTTAAAAGACTTGCTATCTTGGGCAGGAGAGAAAATTCTTAAAGAATGGTCTGTTGGGACCTGTAACCATGGTAACTAGAAAGACGACTTGCTATAATTTGTTGTAATTTAAAAAATCTAATACTGATTTACTTTTCACTTCACAAAATATAATGGAATCTCTAATAAAGAATCCATACTAAAAAGTGTTGTGCTTCTACCTAGTGTTGAAATTTGCTGAAAATGTATTTTGGGAAAATAATGTGGTTTTTCTGTAATATTTAAATTATTTTTTGTTTTTAGTTGTAAGTCAAAAAGATTCTATCATGATGATACTACCTATGAAGTTAAGTTAGAGTATACAGATCCTAGTCCCTCCTAGTGAGTACCTAGGAAATATTTGCGTGGGGCACTTCTAATAACACTCTAATGAAAATTCTAGCTGTATGTTCTTGCACGTTCTCCTTTCACTTTTGACAATGCCATATCCTTCCATGCTGTTGTTATATTTCCACTTAAGGCAGTTGTTTTACACCAGTACCTAAAACCTATATCCACACATCTAGAAAGGGTAAAAGCTAAAAGCTAGCACTCAGAGTAGCCCTACTTCCCAAAGCGCTCTTCATGGAGCTGGAGTGGGGGATTCCCACAAATCAAGGCTCTCTTGGAAACAGGGAAAGAAAGGAAACAGAAATGTTAAGTTCAGTCTTCCCAGGAATTCTTTAATTACATATTAGAATTGGAGAACTTTGAAGTCAAGGATTAGCAACCTTCCTACTTTGGGATTTAGACAAAATAGCTAATTAGCCCCTAAGAGAGAGAAGGAGTCCCATGAACTTGAGCTTTTGGTGGTGTTTTATGTTTCCATGACCTTTGAGGAATATGAAGGTTTTGTTTTGGAAGTAAAGGACCATTTTGTGGGAAACTAAATTGAGGGGATTCCTGCATGTGCTGATTAGAACCTGTGGTGTCTTTGTGCAGAGATTGACCAAGTGCAGATTTCTAAGAATTAAGGCCCAGATACTAAAAGAAAATGACTCCTGCCAAATGCTTTGACTCTCGCTGCTTGCTGAACAAAATGTGCATTCTCCATATACCTTTCAATTATAGTAATCGCCTTGTTCAAGTAAAGACATTTTTATATTTTGCTCATACTTCCAAGGCAAGCATGACATTTACTGTTAATTTTTGAGGGAAAGACAAATTACAGTCTCTTCTTATGCTATGCCTTTCTCTGACGTTCTTTGCAAGAGCTCTCTTCTACTGCAGTTGTGAAATACCAGCCTGTTTTAGTATCTGAAGTTCACGGGTGGGTTCAGACAGTGTATACACACCCCTTAATCCTAATATTTGCAAATTTCATGGAAAAAGCTTTTGAATACACTGAGTTAGAAAAAGCGTGAGCTTCATATCACTATTTGTCACGTCCACATGAGTAATTGATGGCAGTTTTAGAAACTGCCATTAACTTAGAATATCACAAATGAAATGGAGACTTTTCAGTATCAATCAAAGTTTCAACATAGGAATAAATTAAATAGTTTCTATGTTGAAACCTATCCATTAGAAGGATCACCCAAAAGGCAAGCTGTCTTTTTATAGCATTTATATGCTTTGAAGCATCTTTCTTTCTATCAAGAGTCAGTATATGATATAAACTCAGGAAGATCGGTTTCTATAAAATACATCTAGATTTTATGAAAGAGTCATAACGGAAGAAAACAAAGTGATGCAATTAGTGCAAATCAATCAGCCTGAAGCTAGAAGAACTAAGAATATCTTCTACCCATATTTCTACTCTTCAGAATTTAACACTTTCTCCAACACATTTTCATTTGGGATCTCCTTACAAATTCACTTTGAAGTGTAGTTCAATCTCGTATATGATATTTTGTCAATAAATACCTCTGAAAATCAGTATGACTCTGAGCGAGAAATATCAGCAGGATTTCTCCTGCAGGTGCATATCTGCCTTTCTGCTAAGTTATAGCTCTTGTTGGAGTTCTTCTTTGGATTCCTGTTTTATTACGTTCTTTTTAGGGAAAAGGCTTTCTTCTGTGGTAATTATAATCTTGAGACAGATAAAAATATTGAACTGGTTTAAAAATAACACACCCTTAATAAAGAGAGACCTGAGTCAAAGGGTAGTATATCATTATGTAATTAGAAGGTACATAAAAAATTCATATGCACAAGAGAAAAGACTTCAAAAGTGCAAATTTAACTTTTGAATCTCTGATTTTGGATGAGGGGAAAATTAATTTTGCATGAAAGTACAATCTTACATGGAACTTAACTTAAACAGGAAAAAAATAATCTCCATTGTCCTTTTTACAAAAATACTTGGAGTTCCAGATTTGGGGCTTTGGTTTGGCTCATTTTTTTAAACCATCTCAATCTATTTTTATGTTATTCTTATTTCTTCTTTGGGTGCATGGTTAACTTGAAACAAGTGAATTTGTTCTAATTTAAAGTCAAATTGCCCTCCTTTTCTCTGTCATTATAAAGCCTCTCTGTCTCATATAACCTTTCTCCAGAAGAAAGCTTTTACCTTATGGTGTTTCAACAGTAAGTATAGCTTCATACAAACACATCATTTGAAAAAAACAACCAGAAGCTTCATAAACTACTGAAAATATTGATTTTTCTACAACTAGAGAGGAAAAACATATTTTCAATAAAGAGTATTCAAAGAATTTATTTGTTCTTCTCTTCTTAGCTGGAATATGTCTTGGTCCTGACAGTATTGCACCTGAAACAAAATGTGCTTGGATAATCTTCTATACTAGGTTTTACCACAATTAGTTTCATGAATGATAATTTAAAGTTCTCTCAACCAGTTACGACTTTTTCTCAAAGTCTTGGAGAGTACATCCTCTTTGAAAAAGCTACTAGTGTCTCTGCAGGGTGCTATCTTTGCTGCTATGTGTTTGGACCAACCCACCATCCTACCTTACTCCCTCCCAGGTGTCAGGTGCCAATATCTAATCAAAATTTATATGTTCTCAGTAAGGTAAAAGTCAGAAACCAATTCAGGTAAGATTAATGTGGATAGTAGGAAAGGAAGGCTTTATGGCAGCACTGTTTTTTTGTAGCTGTGGACAAGGTATATACAAAAGGAAAAGTCAGACAGGGTCGGGGAATGTGAACTCAACATGAAGAGTACTGGTGTGAGGAGCTAGAAATGTAAATCAGGAGGACACAGGAAGAAGGCATCAAAGCATAAGGTAAAAAAACAATCAACAACAACAGTAGTTATTGCATAGCATGGATGCTCAGCAAGTCTACGGATGAATCTACACTGGGGAGAATAGTTGAGCTGATGGAGGGAAGGGCTACCATACAGGGGGACCTCAACAAATTAGAGGAATGGATTGACAAATATCATTCAAATTCAACAGAAAAAAATTGAAAGGCTTACTTCTAAGATGGAATAACACATGCAGCAGCACAGTCTGTGGACTGACTGGATAGGAGCAGCTCTGCAGAAAAGGAGCTGAGGGTCCCGGTAGACACCAAACTGACCACGGTTCAACAGTGTAACTTTGTGGCAATGAAAGCTAACACCGTATCAGTATCCCTGTCTAATAATGGTCTATATTAGCAGGAGTGGAGCCAGCAGGTCAAGGAAAGTGATTATTCTTTTCAAGAAAAGACCAATGAAATTACATCTAGAGTACTGGTTCCAGTTTTGGGACTCTCAGTACAATAAAAACACTGACAATCTTGGAAGAGTCGAGAGGAGGATCACTAAGGCTGTGACTGCAGCACAGGACAGAGAGAAAAGGCTGAAGGAGAGAAGACATGGGGAAGGGGAATATAACTCCACTCTTTACTCCCAAACGCAGTTTACAGACAGGAACAGACTCTGTCACTGTAAAAGAAGAACAGTTGCAGGTTGCACTGGTGGAAATTATGATGAATTATGAGATAAATGGGACTTACTGTGAGTGGTTTGACAGTGGAACAAGTGTTCAAAGAAGCTGTGGAATCTCCACCCTTGAAGATTTTCAAAACTCAGCTGGAGACTGCTCTGTGCAACCTGATCTAACTTTTTGAATCTAGCCCTGCCTTGGGAAGGAATTTGGACCAACCGACTATCAGAGAACCCTTACAAATTACTTTATCCTATGTTTCTATGGTTCTGTCTTTCTACCTTAAAAAAAAAAAAAAAAAAAAGTTTTTCTTTTGTTTTGTTTTAATATATATCAGTTGTGATTGCAAGCTGCAACTCCATATATATAAGAATTCCATATCTCAGTCAAGTCCGAGGTGCAGACTTTACTCTGTGTGCCTTTGTATTTTCGATGTGCTACAAAACATTAATTGGAAAACCTGCTTCAGAAAAGCTGAAACACCTCTGCATTTCTATGACATTACGTTTTAGTACTCCTTGCCTGAAGTGTTTAGCTATTGTAAGCAAATTATACTCTGCCCAGGGCATAATGACTGTATACATAATAAATGTTTTTCTGACCTGCTATTTGGCTGTAGTTGGCAATCTTGTATTTTGACACTGCACAGTGTCAGCTGACAGCTGGCACTGCATTTCAGGGAGGTATATCATAGACATCTCAAATTTTTGACCTACTGGAAATTTTCTTTAGAAGGTATTAACTCATGTCTCTACTTTATAACCAACCACACAAATATATTTCTAGAGATCAACTTTTACTAAGTAAGATGGGCAGCTGATTGTCAGGTTGCAGTAAGATACACACATCACTGGCATTGACAGCTAGACAAGCTGACATCAGTGAGTCTGCACGCTGTGGATTAATCTGTTGTAAAACTGTGACTAATGAAAACAAACTAGTTCACAACTTTTTTTTTTTTTTGTAAATACTTGTTAAATTGCTATTCGGTTAAACTGTATAAGTACTTCTGACTCATTCACATCCTTGGTACGTACCACATACGTACTCTACGAAACCAAGCTATTATCTGATTTGAGGGGTGGTCATTAGTGGTTAGAAGCATATATTCTTCAAGGAAAGGAATATGGTTCTTCCAGGGGAAAGGTTTTTGTCATACTGTAGACTAGTTTCTAGAGGACTGCTGTGTAATAATAACTTAGTACTGTGTTTTGCTTCTAGTGAAATTCTACTGCTCTAAGCTCCATTCCTGCCCTGACTTGGTTGAAAAGTTTTCCCTAGTCCTTAGCAGTCTGTTGTCCTAAAATGACGCTATGCAAATGGGAGCTATCAAGGTTTTATTATTCCTGGTCTAGGAGATCCATGGTATGGCCTTGACACCACATACTCTGAGACATGTAATGATGCAGCAACTTCATACCCTCAATTAGAATTCTACTTGCATACAGAGAGATTCCCTGAATTGTCATATCCTCAAATCGCATCTCCTCTGTTACGTAAATGAAGTGTAAAAATGGCTTACAGCTCCTGCAAGATGCACTGCGGTACAAAGAGCTGCTCATAAAATTACTGAATAGAATGAATGGATTAAGAACATTCACGCTGTTACTTTCAGTGGATTAAATCTCAGTGCTTTTTATTTCAAGTTAATCAGCACTTTGTACTGCAGGACGAAAAACCAACAACCCTGTTCACTAAGCCTCAATAGTAGGAATCATTATCATGCTAAAGAACTTTCATTGCCGTCAATAAACTACTGAACTTTTAGAGATGCCAAACTGTACTTGCTAAGTATGTACTATTTCTGTTCTTTTTAAAGTGAACATAGAGATTTATTAAATGATGTATTCAGAATTTTAGAGTTGAAAAAGTTTCACAAATAATCTAACCCATGTTATTCATTCTGTCTAAATAGTAGTACGCACTCTGTATAATACACCTTAATATACTCCCACACATGATATTAATTTTTGCTGAAGGTGGCTGGATGAAATAGTATGGGTTGTTTTTCAAATTGCATGTCTTAATAAAGAAAGTGATGTTGGTTTTGACTTACTGAATGTACAAAAATCCCATACTACTTCGTGTTTTACCCTACAATGCTTAAGCAAGTAAGGAATATTTTTCATAAAAATAGAAGACACACAAATGTGAAACCATAATAGAAGCCCTTGTGCGACATTAACTCTGACATGCTACAGGAAGTGCCTCTCATTAACTATTATATCTTATACATATTGTAACTTTTCAACATAATGTGTATTTACAAACTGTAGGCAGTCTTTTGAAAAATACATACCTGCTAGTTCTTCTTAGCAGAAGGAAGTACAACATTGACTGTGCTTTTATTAAAAAAACATAATAAACTTCAATTTTTTTCCTCTAATAAAGGCTCTCAGATGTGCCAAAATGTGAAGAATGATGAATAGATGATTCTAAACAAATATCATGTCTAATATCAGTTGTATCAAAGTTTGCCAGATCTTTTCAGGGTATTGCTTATTTTATCAGGCTAATTTTAAAAAGAAGGCTGAGGGCTTTTAAGAGTTTTAAGCCAAGTTATATTTATGGCAATTAAGGCATTTGGGAAATACTGTGGGAGCTGGCATCATTTCCACTTTACCCATGTGCTCTATCCCCCTTTTCACCCCCCTTTTCTAGTAATGAAATGTTTTCCTTGTCAAAAACCTTGAGACTAAATCCCTGTTTGGGCACCCAAATGGGTGATATTTCTGCTGTCAATCTGTACCTTAAGCCACAAAATGGAAGTGAGCAGGGAAAATCTACACCTGTTTCTCCTCACCATGCAAAAGTAATTCTTTCAAATTACTTTGGGTAAAGTTTTGGGGACACTCAACCATCCCAAAACTCCCATTCAGTTATTACTAGTTGCCCTCCCCAGGTGAGTGCTTCCCTCTTGCTCCTTAAAGTGAAATGTTGTAAGAATGACCAAAGTTACTGTCATAGCTTGTGTAGGGCCAAAACTAACTTTTTTTTTTTTTCAGTTTCTAACTATATTACATTTTATTTAGAATATTTCCTTAGCTTGAAAACTAACCTCGACTGTAAAAAAAAAAAGTTTATAAATCTGAACTATTTTATGTATGGTCTGAAGAAAGCCCTATATAGGTCCATAATTTAAATGCTGGAATTGCAAATGTCTGTCGGTCAAACTAAGGGCTACTCTAATCTCATAATAATGGTGTAACTCCTAGTTAGGTAAGAAGTGTTAACAAACAGTCTGACTAGAAACCCCATACACTTCATACATTTGCTCTATGAGGCACTGCATGGGACCACTGGGTGTTTGAGATCACAGTCAGCAGAGTTAAGAACAGATCTCTAAATTCTCAGTTTAGATTGGATATTAGTTTTCTCGTGTGACACAACTAGCTAGTACTAATGTGGGGTCATGGTGATCACCCTTTTAACCCCAGCTTATCCTCAACAAACCTGCATGGAAGTATAAACAGCTGTGAGGAAAGATAAGAAGAGAACACATTCTTCTGGCTTACAGTTCAGTGTGCTTCCCCTAGGCTACAGGGAATTTGTTTCTTGGAAACATATAGCTGAAGGATAATAACTTTTTCCTGACTAGCCAGACAACAGACAGTAGGATTTGACTGAAGACTTCACACTTACAAGTTGTGAAAACCTTGATGTACTTTTTTTCTCCTAAACATTAAGCACCCATGTTGTATTAAGCACAATTAAGCTCTTGAGTTTTTTGTCTTCATCTGTGTTTGATGTAGTATTCTGCTAAACATTTCCATATTGGATGGGAAATAAACAACATAAGGGGGAGGACCTCATATCTGTTTCTTCTCTGCTAGGCAGTAGCAATGTTTACATTTTTATCCCCTTTTAATATTATTTTATTCAAATTTTTGTTCCTCTTATGTTCTTTCCCTAGTGCATCTCAAAGGTTACAAATATTACAGGGTGAATTTTTATCTATTTGATTTTATCTTGTCTTTCTGAGTTTGTCATATCTCTGTACAGTTGCTGTTAAAGTCATGACAGACGGGATCCATTAAATTCCCAAATCTGTGGAAGGTCAAAATTGCCCAGGAATTCTTTATCATCCTATCACAAGTCATACTGTCATCCTCACTGAAAGGTGTTAAGTCAAAAGTCAGTCTTGTTTCCCCTGATTTTAGCAGCTGTATCTGCCTGTAGGGTAATTCTTGACCCTACTCCTCACCACTTCCCAGAGACTTGCACGCTTTTAAATCTGCGAGCATAAAAACACAGATTGTTGCGCTCTAACCCATTTCTATCACAGTGAGACAGCATTAACACTAAGGCTGCACTCAACTGGGCCATGCTGTCCAATTTAAGAACAACTTATACACTTACATCCACAGATCCATGCTACACTGTGTTTGTGATGAAGGCCGGTGGGGCCTGTATCACTTAACCCAGTTCAGCTCTAGGCAGTGTATAACATCCTATCACAGCCAGAATTATTACAGCTTTTGTAACTTTCTGTTTGTACGTGCACTCAAAAGGTGCCCGTGGATTTATGTTATGGATTACAGTAGGTCAAGCAAGGCTTAACTGTATCATTTCTGCACCAGTTCTTCAGCCACTGGATAGATATGATGGTTCCTTACCAAAACAGCTAAGCACCTATGTATTTGAGAGCAAGAGCTCTGGGTTATCAACCAAAAGGTGCTAGAAGCAGTGGAAGGTCCTGTTTACTTCAAGCTTGAATAGGTCCCTAATAGGACATGCTGTTTTGGTGCCATGGTGTTGATGAGGCAGAGGAAGAAGTTGAGCTGTTGCAGATTAGTCAGGGTAGCTTATGGTCTTTATGCTTCAAAGCATGTATGCAGTTGCCAAGCCAACAGAAGGGGTCAACTTTTTTTTCCCCCCTGATTTTTTTGCCAAATGACAAGCTGCCAGAAACAAATAGCCAGTAAAATTACGATATAAGCTAAGTATGGGAAAGTTATTACCACAAGAAGTTTCTCAAAATCTCTATCCTTCAAAAATATTGCAAATACTTTGTGGAATAAGCTAGTGTGCATCTTTAAAAAAAATTTAATATTCTTAAAAGAACTCTTTTTTGATACTAAATGTTAAGAACAGACCTTGGTTAGTGTTTGCAGTAAATCTTACATTTTAGTGCTATTTAGCTGAGTGACTACTTAACGGACATTGGATGAATAGCAGCACAAGTAACCACAGGCAGATACCATCTAAACACTAACCTTATTTGTTGGAGAGCGGCAGGACCTTTCCAAACTGCTTGTAGCTACATAGACAAATTATTTAAATTATTTGGTCAAAAATACTTCCCAGATAGTAACTAAATGCCATGAAATATGTTGTCTTGAACACAATTGCTTCATTTTAAAGTGTTCTTATGCATGCCCCCCGACAGAATTAGGCACCTTGCATTCATCCAGAGCACTCCCCATGCTTTGCTGTGAGAGTTGCTTGTGTGGCAAGAACTGATCAGCCCATGTGCTGCCTCCCTATTGCTGAACTCAGCAAATGGTCTGTGCAGAAGTCCAGCAGATGGGTCTATTCCCTTCTGACGATGCATGTTATCTTATGGACCATTATACAGCTTCTGCTTTCAGTTTGTACCTTAATAGATACACTAATAAATAGCCTATCCATGTAGTTCAGCTCTTCACTTCAGAAAGGTGAAAGGTGTCATGAAAAATAAATAACTAAAAAGAAGATGAGGCTAAATACCTTGATTTCAGTCAGGCCATAGGAGGTTTATGCCTGCTGATGTATACCTTTTTCCTACAGCAACCCAAAATAAAGAATGATATATATTCTTTCAAAAATAAAGAACACTGTTTTATATTCTATTAAATTACATTATCTTGGTATGACTTACAGTCCTGAACTGCAGCCAGATCCCTTTCCTGGGTGTACTGAATTCCATTCTCCCAGCCCTTTTTTTGAGAGTTGTGGATTAAGCTCACTGTGACACAAAAATCTTAATAATTTATAAAAGCAATTAAATGTTACTTAAAAACACTATGTGTAAGACCTATTCAGGATGTGATTTAAACTGTAGTCAGCTTGCTTGCTTCTATGGTCAAATATAAACACGCTTTGCAAGGTAAGGACAACAATGCTAGGAAAATTGGTACAGTAAATAGAAAACAGAGATTTAGAAGATAGTAGCAGCTAATAAAGAATAGAACAGGAATATAAGAGAAAAACATGCAGGCATCAGCTTTAGAAAATCTCACCTCAGATATGCCAAGCAAACAACAAGATTATTCACATTTGCATGCATCTCTGTCACTCAGAATATTTTAAAGAATTTAAAGCAATCTTCTGTTTGAAAACAGAACAAAACAATGCGAATATTTTCCTGCACGTTCCAAATGTCTGGAAATAATATCTTGGAGGATACAGCAAAAATGGATTAGGCATCTCTTAATTAAAGCAAACTTTGAGTGAAATTATGTTTTGACTCTGGGTTTTGTGATAGTAGGGCTGTGGGCCAGGATAGAGGTTTGGGGGCTTAGTAGTTCTAACAGCTCTCTAGTAGCTACTGTAAGCTCTGATTCATTCTGCTTTGCTAGTAGGAATGTACTTCCATCACTTGACGTTAAAAAAATATTCCTATAACTGGAGGCTTGAGGGGGATGAATTTTAAACACATTTCTTCAGGATAAAAGGATACTTAATGTTTATTCAATTTTAACAGAGATACACTTACAGGAGTGTCGTAGAAGAATTTTTTTTTTTTTTTTAATATATACTTATTTTGGGGGATTCAGAATGCATTCAAGGTATGAGCTAAAAACCCATAGCCTTGGTTGCCGTCATGTATTCTGCTTTTGTGGGGTGTGGGAAGTTACTAGGAAGCTGGGGGGAACACTCTCTAGGTTGCTGTAAGACCTCCGTAATACTTGAATCTATGCAGGTCTGTCTCTTGATTTCACAAAGGGCAATCATTTTGTTTATACTTAACGCATAGACTCATCCAGTCTGGTGCCTTAAAGTCAGGAAGTGCAATGACAGGCAGGGAAAAATCTTTCGGTCTTTCAGAAAAGCCCCGTCAATACTGCATGGTTGAGAGGAACAGCATTCGTAGTGAAACAGCGTCTTGGGTGCTCCTCCCTGTGCTGTGTGCTGTGGCAGGAGTAGGAGAGAGGAGCTGGCGTCCTTTCCCTTTTTCCCAACTGTCAAAATCCTCCTACGTCCTTGTGTTTTCACCAGAACTTTCTACCATATACTCACCCATCACTCAGCCTCTGCAGCATATGTGCTTCTGCGTATTACGGAGTTTTCTTGGCTTACTAAGTCTTTTCATGTTTCAAGCAGAAGTACCAGCTTTTCTACCTTTCTAGAACAATTTTGACAGCTGTAAAATTCTATCGACTACCAGAATACAAAATATAATCCAACCTGAATCAGTGACAATCCCTCTGTGCATAGAAAGAAAAAAGATATGCCTGTTTAAATACCAAGATCTTTGGTAAAATGATGTGAAGGGACAGTTTGAAGCAAAAAAGTCAAACAGCATAGAGTAAAAAGCTTTTCAACCTTTGATCCTATAACTGTATCTCTGTATTGCAGTTGACACACAGCAATGTATTGCTATGTAGTGGTGTAACTCAAGAATCAGGTGATTTAGTCAGAAAAGCAATAACTGATCTTTCATGTCTTGATTTCAATTTCTTCTTTTTATGCTCTGAAGAAAAATAAATAAATGAATAAATTTGAAAAAAAGTTTTAAAATCAAGAAGGTTACACGTTTCATTATTAGATTATTTTTTTTTACTCTCGCATGATGTATATATTTCTGTAAAGTCTGAGTTATATCTAGAAAAAGGTGAATGAAGTGCATCTACATTTATTAGCTATGAAAAAGGTTAGAAGTGATTAGGAGACTGTTCATATATAGAAAGTTTTTAAGTCCTTTTTTGACAGGCTAAAAAGCTAGGGTTCCTGTTTGCTTCCTTTCCCAGAGTTTGCAACTGACTTTACATTGAAACACTGTATTGGGTGAATAAGGAGGTAAAGATAACCAGAGAAGAAGAAATGTCAGAAATTATGATTATTAGATTACTAGATTCCCTTGTACTTCCATGTGGCCAGGGATGCTTACAGTATGCTGATCAGCCCACTGCACCCAATAACTGGTAAGGAGTCCATCTTATAATAGTTTAATTGACTAAGCTGCAGCATCCTCATAATGGAAGGGGGCAGAAATGACTCAGAGGCAGATAAGCCGACAGAAGGACTCAGAAAATCTTCCCTTTGTTTAGTCCTAGAAAATTATCTCTGTCACTGAAAATGGTCAGTGTTAGTTTAAGTCGATTATTTTCTCTGAATTTGAACCAAGCATGATTTGAACAGGTTATTTGGTGGTAAACACCATTCTTCCAGATCCAGTCTTGCCCTTTATTCTTCTGGGAGTTGCACAAGTATATAAGTTTTCAGGATACCCAATTTTGAAACATCGGCTTCAATAAAATATTGGGTTAGCTAAATGCACCATGCAAACCTTATGTTTTGAATTACTGCTTGTTTAATGTGGTAGCTATGTAATCACTTTTTACAGCAATCTCCTGGTGAGATTTGGCCTGTAGATCTGGGATCATAGCAGTCCATGCTATGAAACTTAAAATTCATCACGTTTCATCAGGGTACAGAATTTTTCCATTGTTTCACCCCAAACTTGCACATTCTAAAGGAAAACGGTGCTGTTCACAGAAATGCCATGAAAAAACATTCTCGGTGAGAAGGTTCACATGATGAGGGTAAAGTTTTTCCTGCTGGCAAGCTATCTACAGAAGATTTCACTGTTTATCAGTTTGTGAGGAATTCCAAATTCAACTAATCTGTTCTGGAGTTGTATTTTCCTGCCAATCATTCTGACACTTGTTATGTGCTACAAAATATCAGCCTGCAGATCACTTATGAGGTTTTCTCCTGTGAGAAGTGCCCTCAGTATTTGCTATTTGCTGTCTATGATTAGCATGCTAAGTCATATTGTAATTTTCTGTGATTTAAATTTATATAAAAGCAGAAAATTGGACACAGTGTCTCTTCTCTGGAAAAATATAGATCAGTGCTTCTTATTGGCTTGCATGGGAATAAAATTAGGTCGATTAACTACTAGCTATATCACTGAAGAAAATATAATGGCAATAAACTGATTTGGGAAAGGCTTTTCTGTGAGCTGTGCTTTTATCTGTAGTGCTATAGAGAATTACTGTGCAGGTACCTAATATTAAATCAGGATGAATGGAACTCTTAGGGTTTCTACCTTTTTATCTAGTTTTGGTGGTTTTATTCATTTATGCTTTTCAGTATTTTGTAGAAGACCCAGTCATGGCTTCGGACTCTCTGTGTGAATACCAAACAAAATGATGGTCCTTGCCCTTAAAGTCCGACTGCATGTCAGAAAACTGCCCCATCAGAGATGAAAGAAGAGGCAAGGCTGATGAGTATAATAGGCAACATGTTAACAGTCTGTTATCAAATTTTGTGATGGCTTCAGAAAAAAGAAAAATTTTATGAAAGGACGTGAAGAAAAATAAAGCTGTTCTGCATGTGTTTACAAGTCTTCCAAAATCTGAAAAACAAAATAGGAGAAAAGAAACGGATGTTTTTGAATGTAGCAAATGCATGGAGGGTTGGATCATGAGCTACTCAGTGGCAGAAATCAGTCTTTGCTGCTGCTGAGAGAGAAATGGTCTTGATATTTGAGGCTGACATTTGAGTCAACAGTGAAGGAAAGGCAACAAGTGGGATGGAGTGAAATGGATGCCCCTGAGCAACTCACTGGAAACTAAGATCTTTGCAACAGTGTTTTGAACAGAGATAACAGAACAAGATCACATGCATCCAGGTCAGAAAAAAGGATGATACTGTGATTGAGACTTCAGCTGGTAAGGCAAAAAACACATAAGATTTTATCCAGTGAGAATCTACAAGGTTAAAGCTAAGTAAGTGCTTAGGTATTTGCAGGATGCTCTCTGATCTAATATCTTAATTAATGATTTCAAAGAACTGAATGACACGTTAATGAAATACATAGACAACAAAAGTTGACAAGAGATGCAAACATATTTAGGAGCGAGAAGGTATTCAAAGACGGGAAGAACTGGTTAGTAAGAAAATATGTATATGCAAATGTAGTAAAGCAGGTTTGTTTACAAGGTGCTGGCATATTAGAAAAAAAGGCCCACGATCATTAAAAGCATTAAAAGCCCACTAAAATCTTTAGTTCAAGGTATGTGACAGAAGTGGAAAGTGGAAGGAAGTGGAAAAGTTTCAAAGGTCTAATTTGAGAGTTTGTTACAGATTGCCAGTGTTAAGTTATAAAAAATTTGGTGCAATATTATTAGTATTACAGGAATAAGTGTCCTTTGGGAGATTTGAGGTTGCCTGATTAAAGAGCAACTGTGGTAAATTATAATAGGTTTTACATATTTTTACATCACATAATCAATCTGCCAACAAAAGAATACTTGGTATTGTACATTGGCAAGTCATTATATAAGACCTGTTGCTTAAAAACAACACTGCATGTGTGTGTTCCTAAAATGGATCCAGTTGGTGGATTACATAAAGAATGCATAAAATCTATACAAGTTTCTTAATTTTAAAAGAGAAAACGTGAATAATTATGTAGATTCGCTAGAAAAAATAACTGGACTAAACAGTTCCAGAGTTTAAAAATCATGAATGCAAAAGATACTTAAGAGAATCGCAGAATCTCAGAATCACTAAGGTTGGAAAGGATCTTCAAGGTCATCAAGTCGATGAGAAATATCGAGAAGATATTTCATAAGGAATAGCTCAAGTTCACAGATTCACAACAGATAACAGATTCCCTTTGTTTTTAAAAAGGAATAGAGTGTAAGCAGATAACTTTTACTTAACTAGTCAATATGAAATCCATATATTAGAATTCAGCATGCACTAGGAGTGTGAGAAGTGCCAAAGAGCAAGCCAAGATATATATCACACAAAAAGTAATCAAAACCAGAGGTCCTTAACCATGCAAAATTGTGAACAAAAAAAGGAAGAAAAGGGCTCTATTCTAGGAACAGGCAGATGTTAAAAATGGCTTATTTACCCCCAATTCTAAATGAAACTCTTGTCAAAACTTTCAGTAAAGACAATGGTATGGAATATGAAAAAAATTATGAAAATGAGGACATAGAAATGTGATTTACTGCTTCACAGGAGGAAAAAAAAGCTTAAAAAAAATCTGTGTGATCCAGATGGGAAGCATTATATCTGATCTTCATTCCATAATTTTGAAAGAACCATATTTGAAATCACAGGTCTATTAGTTCAACCTATCCCTAGTTAACCTTTCCCAGCTGATACTATATACACAGAGAACAATAGTAAAGCCTGCATTGAAAATTTAGAGGAAGATGTTAAGTGATTTGAGATAGTGGGTTCATCTGGCCTTAACAGCATGCAAAGTTTTAGAACAAATTTCAACAGAAATTATAATGAAATGTATGAAGGCAATTAGAAATGGGACAAAACACAACATGTTTTTAACTGCATTTTTCTTTGATAATTAATTTTCTAGTCAAATGACATGCAGTAAAGCTCATCTATTTGGACTTTAGTTAAATATTTGATACACTGCCAAAGAGTAAATTAAAAATAGGATTACTACAGGAATTTTAATGTGTTGCAAGGAAATTACTAAAGGGTTCAAAACTGTGTGTGATATTGAAACAGATAAGATAACATTGCAGGGTAAGGGGGTTATTGTGGGAGAATTTTAGCATTGGTGTTTAAAAGTTCTCATTTAGTATTTTCCTTAATGACCTTAGTTCAAAATGTAGGAGGATGTCACTGGTATTTGTCTGCGGTACCTGCTTAGAAGGATTTTGTTAATTCAAAGAAAAACTGCCATAAGAAAAGGAAATAATTAAAAAAATGTGAAGACTAAAAATGGGAACATGGAATTAAATTTATTAGTGCAGTGGATAGTCATAGATTTAGGAACCATTACGAATTTGCACAATAAACTGGGAGACAGTAGGTGAAGAGGAAAATGAGTTGGGTATATTAGATGACTGAATCATCAAAATCATTCAAATGTGAAGAAAGCAAACTCAGTTGAGGTGTTGGCTCTGAATGAAAAAATGCTAATGTCATTGTGTAAGGAAGTATTAAGGCCTCTGAAAAGCTTTGTAAAATTGAGGGTACTAAGTCTAAGAAAAAATGAATTCACAGTGTAACTGTTGAATGAAAGCATCCCAAAAGAATCAAGCATGGGAAAAACATAACATAGTAGAAGAGACCAAGAAGCTGAAAAAAACTAAGGCTGGGAGCAGGTATGATTGTTTCCTGTAAATTCACCACAAGGATAAATACAGGAAGGAACAAAATTACGAAGTTAGAAAGTAGTTATACCAAGAGAATTAATTGGATATAAACAGTAAGTTAATTATTTTAAGCTGTAAATTAGATGATTTCTGACCACAACAGTTTTGTGTTTAAAGCTTTCCATCACAAATAGAAAAATAAGAAGCTAACCACTTTTAAGATAGTATATATTTACTTCACAAAATAAATCATGTCGTGTAGCACTATATTAAATTCAGTGAGCCATAAATTAATTTTCAATCCAATGTTCCTTTCATAACCAAAGGGAAACATGATACAAGTATCTGGTATTTCATTTTTCCTTTCCATTGTTGTTTTTAATGTGGTGCTTAACGTTAACATTACTGTAAGTGTACTGGAATACAATATCAAAAAAGATGAAATTCCTCTCTTCCTTTTGGGTCTGAAATAGCTTTTTATAAAAAGTGATGGTAGCTTCATATCTTGGGTCTTTTAAAACCAGATTCACCACACTACTGAAGAAAAATATTGTAGGGAACAAACTGAGAGTGAAAGAGGCTAAATAAGCAGTTTTTCCCCTCCCTGCTTCCTAGAATGCCAGCCCTTCTGCTGGTCTTTGCTCTGGTGTGGCATCTCCAGGTTTGCACACAGGGCTACTGCCCTTCTGAATGCAGAGATTAGCAAAGCAGCTAGCGCAAATGTTCAGTAGCTATTTTCAGATTTAAGTAATTTTCTGTTTCACTTTTTTCTTTTAATTACAACAACCGCTCGCCCGTAAATTGTGCATACCCTTTGATTGTTAATGGGAGATTTAATTTGCTGGTTGAATATTCTGTTGAATATTCATTCTGATTGAACATTTGACTCAAAGCAAACAGCAGTTTCTGGAAACTAATAGCATATATCCAAGAACTATTAAGAAAAAAAAAAAAGTGTGGAAGTCTTGTCTTTTCTTTCTTTTTTTACTGTGAAACCAAAAAATGGACTAACTTGTTCAGGAAAACTAAGTACATTAAATTTTCTGTGAGAAACTTTACTTGCAAATAAAAGCAAAGGATCTTCCAAGACATTTCTGAATGGAATCAGTGCCACTTTGGCAGTAGAGCAAAAAAATCCCCAGACTGCTTTTAGTTTCACAGAGAAAACAATATTTAAACGACAAAATATGCCATGACTGTAGACTTTTGGAGCCATTGTCTTTTAAGTAAAACTAAAGTTTCACAAGTTACAACCCACACGCAGACCATTCAACGTTCTAAGAGCTGCTTAGACTTAACAGTGTTTCCTCAGAAGCCAAGTGGTCCATAGGTACCTTTTAACTTTCAGAAACATTTATACTGTGGGGAGCAATTCTGCACTGGGATGGAAAAGGAAGTAAATTGTAACCTAATAATATTTCTTATCATCAGTCCCTTTTCCCAAATTCATACAAAACCTTGATCCCATTAGCTCAAAATTTTACAATACATCTTTTTTATACTTGAATAAATTAACCAAGTTAATAATTTACACTGGGATGAATGAATTCTCACTTTGAAGGTCCAATTTTAAAAGAGAAAATAAATTCATTGTGAACTTTTGTTAACACCGGTGGGGAGAAGAAGAAAATTTCGCTTTCTGGGTCCAGAACTGAACTGATGAAATGGCCCAGTTTAATGCTCCAGATGTCTTTGAGAATTACTAATGTGGAATAAAATGAAAGCAAAACTTAACTCTTGCTTTTACTGCACTTGTTACAAAGGCAATATTCCTTCTTATCTCGAAGAGAGTGCTAAAGTTTTAAGAAAGTGCTTGGCCTTGTCTTTAAAGTCTACACTTTTCCTTAGAGATATGTAATATCACAATGCTAATTTTTGTGTTCTTTATAGAGCACTGAGGAGTTCGTTGAGGTCAACAGGAAATAGCAGAGTTGCTACTATTTAATGACACCATTTTCAGTAAGACCGAGTTGCTAGGCTAAGTATTGTTAGGTGTACTATAAATTTAACAATAACATATTATTACATGTGTAAATGGCCTAGAAATACTCCATTTAATAAGTACATCTTGTTAGTTGACACACAATTATGTTAATGCAATAGAATCGGAGTGTAATTTAAATGTAATTATCATTTTAGGGCTTAAAAGATAAATCGTACAGAACATGGAACTTGTTCTCATAGAGTATGTCTGAAATACTGTTTTACCTTTGAAATGAATTTTTTTCAAATGGAATAGAATAAGAGTAATTTGTAAATCAATTTACAATTGTGCTGCTCAGTTCTTCAGTTCAGTTCCAAGTTTAGACTTGCACAATTAAGACAATCAGAAAACATATCCATAACTGAGGTTCAGAATAACCATACGTGTATGATGTCTTCAGTTTTTCTGTTTTACTAATGCATAACCTAATAATATATAATAAGTAATTTATCTGCATTTCTAATCCTACATTAAATCTCTTATCAAGCTTACTTCAGTATCTGTCTGTCTATCTATGTGTATTCATGTCTTTCATTTTTATAGACATAACTTAAGATTCATTGGCTGGCATCAATATTGTGATAATGTCAGTTCTGGAAAAAATAAACAATAATAATTGTGGATTATTTATTGATTTCACTAGTTCCTTATTGTTTAATCTTGCTATTTAGAAATCGGATTTTGTTATGGATTTAATTATTATGAGATGTATATTTATTTTTTACATTTTACTTTTTGGTTTTTATTTAAAACTTTTCCCTTCCCTTTTAGAATATCATAATAGTCTTTTTTTTTTTCCATATGCATTTTTATCACATACAGTGTGGCTAAACTTAAGGTGCTGTAATCCCTAATATTATTATTTTGTTGATGAATGAGTACTTAAATTTTCAACCTTAGCACAATATGATTATTAGTTCTTTTATCACAGAAACAGATAATTAATTATGATCAGTCTTCAAGGACCACTTTTATTCTTTTTGGGCTTTTTGCTAATAGTTCACTAGTGAATAGTTTCACTAATCATTGAATGTGTACAATGTTTTTTTAATGTTTGTTTTCCTTGTGGAATCCATTTCCTTTTCAAAGTATTCTTGTTATTGGGAACACATTCTTTAATATTCTGCTTAAATTTTTCCTTTCTTACCCACAGGCTATTACTCCTTCTTTCTGTGTTGATACATCCTTTTTCTTATATTGTTAGCTTGAATGTATTTATAGACTGCAATCATGATTTTTCTTTTTCTGGATTATAAATTTAAACTTTTCACCCTTGGCTCATTTTTCTTATTCTCCTCACTCAATAACATTTTTTTTTCCACTCCTCTTCATATTTTCTCGTATTTTTCTACATCCTCCTTACACTGAAGAGCCAAGTATACAAGATTTATGAACTGAGAGTTCATAAGGAAAAATAGACACAGTTATAGTCAAGAAGACACACCCTCTGTCAGTGACAACCTAAAAATTTATTCTTTTTATGGCAGTCATATGTTTATGTACTTGCTCTGTATTAGAAATAAAAGCCCCTTCATAATGAGATAGAGACTCTCTCTTCTCCTCCCTTTTCTGTCTCTTGTCATCAGGTGTCCCGCTTCCTCGATTAGTGGCTAATAAGCATATTAGGCTGTGATATAATGAGGTGAGGGCTACCACCAAATCCAGTTACTTTATCCTTCCTGCCACGTTTTTTACTAGAGGTGGCTGAACTGCTGCAGTGTATGCTGAACTCTTGGGTATTTACGCCCTGAATGCTGCTCCCATAGGACCAGCCACTGCATGGCATTTAGGTACATGGTTTGCAAGCCTGAAATGGCCCTGGGTCAAGGGAGATGCACGGATTCGCTCACCTCTGCAGAGATTATTATGGTATTTTGTATATATCACACTAGAAATTCAGCTGTCTGGGTAATTTTATTCAAGAAGGTGTAGGCACTTTCAGCCTTTCGGACTCTTTTTTTGTACCGTGCTTTTCGACTTCGGGCAAAACCTGATCTAGTCTGGTAGATGCCTAATACGAACTTCCACCACACATCAAAACTTTAGGTGTTTATCTCAGGTGTCAGTATAGTCAAAAGTTGATTAGCCTCTCTAGCTGCCAGAACGACTACCTAAATTCCTTACAAAGTAGATGGAAACAGGCCGGTGCCTCTGAAGACCTGCAGTGTTGGTATGGATGCTTTAGCCTGCCTGATGCGAGATGTGAGTGTTCTCTGTTCAACTTAGCCAGCTGCTGAAGGCAGCAGGGGTTGCTTAAGCTAATTGTCTGCCTCTTGTGCACGGTGTTTATGAATGAACCCAGTAAGAAATGTCAGTCACCTCCTGGCTACCCTCCTTGCATTGCCGCCTTTTCTTTGCCGTACAGCTTGAGCAGGAGACAGAGAGTTCTTGCATTTGGGATACCACCAACTGGGCCAGCTCCACATAGCGTGCTTCTGGAGAACACCGAAGGCTGTACGCAGCTGCTTTCTGGTCAGTGCTTAACCACTAAGCTGTTAAACAAGTGATAAGCTCCGAATCCAGCTTTTTTAATGGACTTTAAACAAACTTCATGTCTGTCTGCCTGATTCTGGATCATAACGGAGCCTTTGGTAAGAAATGCCATCTCCCCTGTCTTTTGAGGCAATTTAAAGCATGCATAGATGAGTAATCAAGGTAAGACAACCTCGTTACTTTAACCACCTTCAGAATTAATCTGCTGGAAAGCAGATTTGTTAGAACTCAGTTTGGGGACCACATTTGGTTTTAGGCAAAAAAATCTAACCTTTGCTGCCAAGGCAGCAAAGTGGCATCCTAAGCATTTTTCTGGTAAAATCCTCAAACATCTCTGAATCTGCATATTTTACTTTCTCTCACTACACACTGACAGAATAAAAGAACAGTGCAAGGGCCTGTCCCACAGTTTTGAGAAAGCTGCCTTCAGACAACTAACTATAAACACAGTGAAAGAATACCAATTGTATTTTTCTGAAATCCTTAGAATGCTAAGCAAGGTCTTCTTACTTCAGAAAAAATAAAATTATTTACAATTGTGTGAAGCAGTACTATGACAAAAGTTTCAAAAATCTAGAAACACTGGGACAAATCCTCAGCCTGATGTTAAGGCTGCTCTGCTCTATTTTGTTTTAAAAAGTCATTTTCGACACGTCTTGTTTGGCAAATGGAGACTTCATTTTGTGTGTGACATTCTTGTACACTTTTTTAAGCAGCAGGGATCTCTGGCTGTCAGAATGGTCTATAGGCATAAGTGTTTTTCACTAAGGGCACTGGCATTATTCCCAGCCATCTGTTCTAGAATAAATTCCATCCAGTATGACTTTTAAAAATTGGTATGCTTTTTGCTGTTTGGCTATGTTTGACTGAATATTTTGTTTGAAAATTGTCCATAACTAAGTATTGGCCAATCAGCACAAGCTACCATTCTCCTCGGGAAAGACTGGTCTGAATCAGGCTTTGAGCTGGAGTAGATGTAAAAATGAAGTAATTATTAATAATGACCTTTTACAGAATCAGAATTGTATTCAGAATATATTGTTATGGAGGAGGTAAGAAGAGGGAAACTGCAAGACAAGCAATCCAAAACCAATTTAATAATCCCGGTGGCTTAGTACAAGCTCATTCAAATGACAGAGCATCTTTTAAGGGATATAAATTCACATTGTACATGAAATTTTGAATTCTGTCTGAGGTGCAAACCTTGTCTTCACCTGCTAGAGTATAGTTTTCTAAAGCATAAAGCTGTCTCCATAAACTGTCCTTGAAAAGTCACTCGGAAAAATTTACCATCTTAACAGAACATAGAGGGGAAAATCATAAAAAAGAAAGAAAACAAAGAACTTCTCAATGGAAACTAAGGCTGATGGAGGGAAATTAGTTTGGCACAGGGAAAATTTATATAGAATGGTAAGGGGAGGAGGAATGAAATTGGAGTGATATAGCTTGGCAAGTGCCTGCCCCTCCAGGACTCTGAACAAGAGGTATTTGCCTTTAGATGACTGGTTTAAAAAGCCTGCTGACATTCTTTAATATTTCTTAAACCATTATCATCCTCCCTCACACAACAGTTACAGTCTCAAAAACAGAAGAAAACTTGCACATAAAGTGCTTTCAGTTCTCTGATGGAACTTCTATAAATGGCTTATGTAGTTAATAGTGTAATGTACTGGATTTGGTCAACGCTATCCAAAACTCACATTTACTTCATACATGCATTTCTTGTATTTCTTTAATTGCTTACGTGATTTTTCCTAATACACTATTTTCCCTAAAGTAATATTGTAAGTTTTGCAAAGTGATGGCTAGGCAAAGAGGAAAGATGCTGAATTAGTGGCATCATTGAGGGCAAGTCTGCAAGACTGCAAGGGAATTTAATAGCTCTCGCTTTTTTTCTGATCTCCTTGATGGCCACAGCAGACATGCACACCTCAGTGCATATGTGACTCAGCACCACCACAGTGTAATCTCATCTTCTCCTCAGGTCATTGCTGGGAGTCCTGGGAGAGGGGACATACAGAGTCTATGTGAAGATTGAGAGTTATCATTAGTATCTGGACAGATTGCTAGACAATCAGAAGGTCACAGAAGGTCATAAAGGTCAGGACAAGGAGCAAGGCTATTGTGGCAGTGGTGGTTCAAGGGTGGTGATTTAGATGACCTACCCATCACTATTTCATATTTAATGTCTATGTATCAATCCTTTTGCTCCAGGTCAGAGAAGTCATATTGAAACACCTGGGTTTCACTGGGGCAACAGTGTGTCACAGAGAAACCTGGGCTGTAAGCGTCAATGCAGCAACGCACTCAAGGATGTATCAATTCATCTTCTGTGCTCGCTAAAGCAATGGATTAAGTCTGATTTACAAAACTCCAAGATAGGGATGTTTTGGTTAGACTTTTTCAAACCTATGCAGTAAAACAAAGTAGATCCTAGGATTAGGAGACTATTTCTGAAATGCTTGGCTGAGGGCTTACCAAAGGTTCATTGACACCAAAGTACAATTATACAATAACCTTATTTCAACAAAGATTATAAAAAGTTGACATTTTTACTTTATGCAAAGCATATACCAGAGAAAAAAAACATATATCTTCCTTTTTTTTTACCAAGTCCTCTATCTGTTGATCACAAGAGGATTCGTAATTGAAAACTGGTTTCATGATGTGTCATTCCAAACCATTAATCCTGTATTTCACTGTGAGATATTTTCTTCATCAGTGAAAGAAAAAAAAATTAAAAATCTGTTCCCTTCACAAGAAGAGCAAGACCACAGGCTCTGTTCCCTTTTCAGATGTTAGGTTAATTTTGTTACTCCATTTTCAGGAAGAGCAGAGACAATAACATCCACAGTATGAGAATTACAATTATCCTCATTCTTGCAATTCTGCAAGTTGTTAGAGCAATCTGTTACCCAGAGAAATAAACTATAAAATCTATTCATAAAATCTTTTTCCAAAGGAGCTATTTCAAATCCAGAAACTTCAGCCTGTAAAGAAAAGCACCACAAAATTATCTAATTGTTATGCCAGAGATTTCTTTTTATCTCAGCTCTTTCATCAGTTTGTGAGTTCATGTTTTTGTTTTGTTTTGTAACAGTACCATTTTCAATCTCTTCTTGTCTTTTCTCCTAGAAAAGTAATACTCATCCACAGTTTGACCTTTAGCCAAACAGTTTTGTAGTCTATAAATCCTTTTCTCTCCCTCCTACTTTCTCCAGAGTGATAGCTCTCTGGGAAATATATTGCTTCCTTCCCAGGCTATCAGGACTAATCCAGTCAGGGACCCCCACACCTTACTAAGACATATGGAAGGTGCTGCAGGCATTTAAACTGGAATGTACTTCACCCTATTGACAGTTTCTTGGTTTGGCATGTGAGAATGGTCATTGATTTATCTCATTCAGTGTTCTACTTCTGGCAGTGGCTTATAACAGGATGCCAAAAAAAACATCATACACATGGCACCTGAACAACTGGGTTATTCTGAGTGAAGTAGGATGAGTTGATTCTTTCAACTTGAATGTGAATATTTTTTTCAATTATTTTCTTAACTGGTGTATCTATGACTGCAGCATGCCTGAGAGTCCCTTGGCTGGAGTTCCTTTGTCTGAAATAGAAAAGATGAAGAGCTGGCCCTAGGTGGTGACACAGGGTATTCTGGAGAAAGCCAGATACGAGATACAGGGTGAGATTCAAACAGAGCCCATCCTCCATGCAAGGCACAGGGAGTGGAGCATCCTTGTCAGAGTCCTTTGTGATCACAGCATTGGTATAGAAAGCACTTTTGGCCAATTACATTGGAAAGATCACCGGTGCCTAGCACCATGTTGAACTTCACCACAGTAGGAGAGATTAAAGAAAGGGTTTGTCCAGGTCCCTCTTTCTTTGGGATATGTTTAAAGATACAAGGCTTTATCTGTAATAAAATATCTGACCAGAATAAAAATGCTGTTAGCTGTTAGCATGTCTGTATTTGAAAACATTTCATTATTTCATACAGCTGAGCTTAAAAAGATATCTAAAACCAGACTAATAATTAATGAGCATTGCACAGAGTAATCACATATGGATTTTTCTGATTGCAAATTGAAGGTTGTTTTATGTTTACATACAAGTCAGATTTTGATGTTGGCTTTTTTTCTGCTATTTATTCTCATCATTTGGGGCCTTTAGGAGACAACATGGCATCACGTTTTCAAATGTAAGGGCCAGAGGTATTTTTTTAGCTGGAGGGTTGGTTTTTTTATGGGGTCAGGGAGAGATGGGCTTAGGACTTCACTAATTAAAAGTGATTTGTTTTCATGATGTGGATGAAGTGCTTTTGCCAGATGCCTAAGATACCTCTGAGATTCAGGCAGAATTTTGTCGCATCATCCAGGAAATCCTTATCAAAACACAGCTTGGATCTCTGGCAGCACTGGGTGTATGGTTTGATAAGTGAGTCCTATTTTCTTGTCTGCACACCAGGCCTTTGTAGCAGAGGGCATTTATTAAGAAAGCAGATGGGGAAACATCAGTTATCTTTTGTGCCTTCTGTTTTCTATAAAGGCCAGCAAGACAAGGCAAGCTCAACCAAAATAATTGAAGGCTTCGTAGAATAAGTCAGGTGAGTCAGGGGAGAATAGATTCACTACAGCTCCAGTAGCAGTAAAGTTCCTGATAAAACAAAGTGTTTTTCATGTAGGTTAGTCAAACAGTTCAAATTTTGAAAGTATACATTAACTGGTATAAACCAATTCTGAACAAAGTTTATTTAAAAATTGAGAACCTGAGGTGGCGAACCAGAACCTGCAGTTTTTATGGACTTCTGCAGAAATGGTCACTAATTATAAAAATGCTAAGAAAGTTATCTTTAATCATAATCATAAGCATTAAGAGCAATATTTTTCATCTAATAAACAGCTTCTGTAGTAGTAACTCAGGTCTAATGTGGTTATGTTTCGCTACGTGTTATATGTGGTAGATTGACCTTGGCCGGCTGTCAGATGCTCACCCTGCTATTCTCACTCCCCTTCCTCAATAGGACAGGGGCAGAAAATAAGAAGAAAAAGCCCACGGGTCAAGATAAAGGCAGGGAGATCACTTGCCAATTATTGTCATGGAGAAAACAGACACAACTTGTGGAAAAATTGGCTTAATTTATTGCCAATTCAAATGGATTTGGATTGTGAGAATAAAAACATAAACACTTCCCTCCACCCTTTTTTCCCAGGCTCAACTTCACTCCTTCATTCCAAACTCTTCTACTTCCCCACCCCAAGTGGCGCAGGAGGATGGGGAATGGGGTTTGGGGTCAGCCCATGAGAGCTCCTCTCCAATGCTCCTTCCTCCTCATGCTGCTCCAGCCTGGCCTCTCCAGGGAGTGCAGGGGAATCTCTGTTCAGGCGTCCAGAGTTCTTCCTCTTCCCCTTCTTCTGGTCTCATCCGGGGGCTCGTAGTGCTGTTTTTCACACTTTTCTCCCTCGCTCATTGCTCCCTTCCTTACACACGATTTCCCCGAGGTGCCGCCATCTTGGCTGCTGGGCCCAGCCGTGCCCTGGGGTGGTTCGGTTGGAGCCGGCTGGAACCGGCTCTGTCTGTCCCAGGGCACCCCGGCCTCCCCTCACAGAGACCGCCTGCAGCCCCCCACCAGCACCTGGGCACCTGCACCCAGCACAGGTTTACAAGTAAAATGTGAGTTAACTAACAATGAATGCTAATTAACATTAGAGTGAAAACTACAGGAGTTAGAGACAATGAGCTTTGTTCATAGCCGGGCTTCATACTTCTAATACCTATGAGGTTTTTCCTTTTGCTCACTAATGATAAATTTCTCAATTTATAGTGTTGAATTAAATAAATAAAAAGGTAATCACCAAAACCTGAGGTGATTTCTCATAAAAATCCTCTTGAGGAAAATGTCAAGGAAACAGAATAGTACAGTTTAATATGACTTCCCTCTATTTTTTTGGAGACAATCTCCGCTATATACATGTGTGGAATTACAATAGTTTAATTGGATTTAGTAATCAAATGCTGCCCTAGCAGGTATTGCACAATTACACAAAATTGTATTAGGCAATAGCCCATAAAACAGGCTCTGGAAGAACAACACAGGGTTCCTCAGCTGTATATACTGCCACTAGTGAAGGACAGAGCAAGGAGCACAGTGTCATGGAGAAAAAGCGCAAGTTAAAAAACACAGTGAGAATGAAAATTATCATGTTAACATATGCCGTAACACCATGAATCTTTAACAATTTCTTAACACTCAAACATTTGTGAAAAATTTTTAATTATATTTTTCTACAGTGTGTGTATATTGGTTTGTATTATTTTGACTATGTTGAGATATCTGATGATCATAGAATCATAGAATAGTTTGGGTTAGAAGGAACATTTAGAGGTCATGTAGTCCAACCTCCCTGCAATGAGCAGGGACATCTTCAACTAGATCAGGTTGCTCAGAGCCCCATCCAACCTGACCTGGAATGTTTCCAGGGATGGGGCACCTACCACCTTTCTGGGCAATGAAGATAGTGGTGTTTCATGTCCTTTTGCAAGAATCTTTGAATAAAAGGCATGGTAACAGACTTCTGAATTTATTTATTTATTGAGGCTTGCTAATGACCGCAGAAGAACAGAATCATTGAAGAGGAATAGTTGAGTCGGATCAGGACATCAATACCTATCCCAGGATAGACAAAAGTTACCTGTCCCAAAGGGTGGATAAATCCACTGGGGTCAAGGTTTTTGTAGTCTCATTTTATCCGTGAAGTGACAAATGAAATGACAAATTATCACAAATGAAGTGACTTCATTTTATACTCTCCTAATTCTTGGTCTTTCCCATAAGCCACTAGAGAGCACCTTTTTACAGGACCTGAGAAGAAATTACTGTCCTGCAATGTTACTGAAATTTAAAATGGGAATATTACTTTTGTCATTTTATAAATAAGTTTAGGCAATAAGATTTTAGATCATGTTGGTTTTGTTCCTGACCCAATTTAAATCTTAACACTTTCAAAAGTCTGAAGGCATAGTATTATGTGATGTAAGCATAAGTATACGTATTCTTATATGCTCTCAGTGGGCATAATTTTAATGATTTGTGATTTTGTAGTAATTTCACTGGAATTTAAATTTAAAAAAACCTGCAAGCTGTTTCAAACGGAAGATAAAAAAAGCCATATTAGATGAGAACAAAAGATACCTAAGCACAGAAACTTGTCTCAAGTGGCAGCCAGTAGCAGTTGCCTAGTGAACAGTGCAGAACCATGTACAGCAATGGCCATTCCTTCAATTTATGCTCTCGGGTTTCAGCAGTCAGTAATTATAAGACTTCTTAAACCAAAGGCTGTGGCCAGACCATTGTTTTTAACTGCTCTCAGTGGACAAATTTTCCATAAAATTCTCTGGGTTTTTTTCTGTCTAAACGCAGAAGCCTGTGTCAGTATTTTTCCCAGTTTCATTATTCACCCTGTGAAAAAATATTTCCTTTTTTTCCTCTTCAGTTTTTCTCACGTCATTGCAGCTGACTGCCTGTGTTGCTAGTGCTAGGAGAGATAACTTGTTCCCTACTTATTTACTTTATATCATCCTTGATTTTAAACACTTTTTCATATCTCCCTACAAGTCTCTCTTTAATAACTTCAAGAGTCCTAATTGGTTTAGTCTGTCCTTGGTATAAATCTCCACTGTTCTGATCATCCCTGTTATATTTCTTTGTGCTTTTGAAGTTTTACTGTGTCAACTACTGCAAGTGTGGTGCTATCTCTGAGAGCGCAGTTCTCTCTTTCATTGCCCACTCTTTCCTAATGATTTCTAATATTTGGGTTTTGTTTGTCATCAAGCTGACATTTTATGCTAACTCTCTGGAATAATTCTATAATTTCCTGAGTAGTAATAGTTAATTTAGAACCGTTCACTGTATGTTAAATATTCTTTCACAAGGAGGTACATCATTATGCATTTATCAGGAATTGATTTCATCTGCCATTTTAATGCTTAGTCATTCAATGTTGCGATAACCTTTGCAACACTTGGCTGTCAATTTTAATATTGTCTACTTTGCAAATTTGGATTGTCCGAGATCTTCAACACTTCCATACATAACCTCTTCTTACAGTATGCGTTCTTCAAGTGTTCAGTATTGCTGAAGCTTTATGAAAGAACAGGTGTACTGGAAAGATTCGGTCACTGATTCTTAACATTCTTCAGCAAAAGTGATGTTGATTGTCCCACAACAAATTATATTAATCAAAATCTTTTCCCAATCTAACCTAATTCTGTTCTGCAATACAGGAATTTAAGAAACTGGTTTAATAGCATTTGACCAAATTTATACTCCATTGCACTGACTTGATCGGACATTAGCTGGTGTCACCTCTGGTTCCTGATCTCTCTTTACAAGAGTGGAAGAGAAAGTCTGCTGTATAATACTGCTGAAAACTAATATTTACCTTTAAAGACTTGTCACTTTACAGATTAAACTGATACACAAAATAAAATGTTCAGAAACATTTAAATAAGATATGATCTTAATAATTAGAGAAAGTCAATTAAATCCACAGTTCCAAGTGACTTTGTCCTGAAATCAGGATTTAAATACTACCTAGGTGTGTTAACCTGAGATTAAAAGATTTTATCTGAATCCCATGGGGAATCTGTGGCAGTCCCTGGAACAGCATACGGCCTGAGAGTTTATTCATGGACTATCAGCTGTACCAATTAATTTAGTAATAATTATAACTCCTTTAGATTAAATGGATGGCTCAGGTTCAGTTTGTCTCACTTGGGTACCTGCACTTAGTCAGATCAGATCTCCCTTCTTTTATTGAGTATATCAGAAATTTGGTGGAGGTTCAATACCTAAAACATAAACAGAAATTCGGGTCCTAAATTAGGTAGGTTGGATCTCGCCTCTGCTTTCTAAATAGAATTTATGACTGGGATGGGCCAGTATCTTCTTTCCTAGGAAAGAAGTATCATTACATGGCGAAGGTTTATTTGCTTTGCTGTAAGGTTTTAGATCAACCTATATGGTGAAACCTACTTGTGGGCAGGGGATGAAGGAAGAGACTTGACTGCAGTTTAGCAACATTCACCACAGTAGGGGAGACAGTTTCACCTAGGGGAGGGCGGCTATGCAGGATGCAGTTCTTCCTACCTGAGCTTCTCACAAAGTGAGAATATGATCCTCACTACAAAAATATCATAGACAGTGACAACCATTGGCAGCTTTGGTTAGCTGCCCACAATATGAAGCTGTCTTTACCCTGGAGTTTTACTTTTTGACATGATTTTTTTGTATAGTAAGATAAACTAAGGGAAAATTTGATGACTGCTGGTTTTTCTTCGTATTTCCCCAGATGTGCACAAGATTTATCTATTCCTTTCCTTTCTCCAATGTAGAACTACCTGTCAATAGCAGGGCATTTTGAATAGGCATTGATCCTTTCTTTCCTTGGCTGCAGTAACAGAGCAGCAGGGATGAAAGAGGTTGACTCTGCTTCGGTTATTTTTTACCACTCAGAAAGAAGGCAGTTCTCATTAATGTAAGTTCCTCTTCCACCTAACTATAGTATTTGCCAGGGAGGTCAGTTGCCTGCATCTTCATTGTAAATGGAGTTCTAATCAGTATGTCATCGGGCTAGAAGTAAACCATTAGCCTAGTCAAAACAGGGCCATGCAACACAAAACAGGAACCAGCAGGTGCAGCATTCATTGCATAAAGGTATGCCCTTGCTTTAGCAGAGAAACAGCACACACAATAGTATCAGATTATATTTTCTTGAGTTAAAAATACTCTCCCTAGAGAGGTCACCTATACCACTAGGAAACGTGTGGACATTTGGTGTTATGTAAACGTTATTTTTTCCTATTGTGTCATTAGTAATAGAAGTCCACTTTTGAGTTACTCTCAAATAATTGTATTAAAAGCTACTGTCTAGCAAGGGTTATAAAGTGAGTAGACATGCATCATTTAAAACACTAATATGATTATAGGAAAAAAGCTCGACTATTTGATTTTTGTAATCTTGTGTAAGATAACATTCTGTATGAAATTAAATTGAACACTGTTAGCCTTCCTCTCCTGGTCTAATCCACACTAAATTGGTCAAAAACAATTATAAACACCTCTTTTTTGACAGGTCATGATTGCATAGATGATTGGGTTTTGTATAATTTGAGGAGGTCATTTACTAACAAGCCAGAACATTTAAAATGGCTAGATTTAAGCAGCTAACTTAAAATTGTCAGCTCTCTGGATTTTTTAAATTTTTTTGCTAGGCACTGTAGAATAGTCTGGCTCAGACAATTTAATTTGCCTTTCATAGTCTATCACATGGCTCATGATTATTTCTTACAACAAAATATTCAGTGCAACAAATTAGTAGATTTTGCTGTGTTGTTTGGGCTGCATTCCAATTCCTGCCTTAGTGATGCTGGCTGCCTTCAGCACTGCCAGAACAATAATTATTGCTGAGTTTTCTAGACCTCATCAAGCCAGCAAGGTGATCACCCCCTTGGAACAGCTGGGGATATGAGGTATGGAAAAGTGGAAAGAAATTGCTGCAACTCTGTGCTATCATGCCAGCAAGTGCCACTTGAATGATGGCAGCTCTTGGCAGGGGTAGGGCTCTGCTGGAGCAGAGCTTGCAGCAGTTCTAGGTTATGGCTTTTGCTGCTTCCAAGGAGAATTGCTGTGGGCACTGAATTAAAGAAAGCAAATTGGGAGGTGGGGAAAACCAAGATTTTAAGGCAAATGTAGAAGGGGAGATGACAATTTGTGACAATGAAGCAATTTTTGTCTTAGTATATGCAATTGGCTCTTTTATGAAGGAAAAAACTTCCACAAACACCATAATGTCAGTTATGCAGGTTTGTCAGGCAGCCCTCTCCAGCCTTCATCACATAATTAAGGTACCAACTGGTCTCAGCAAACTGATGTAATTCTTTTTCCAATACAGAGAAGTATACTACTATTTATCAGTATTTTATCATATGAAGTACAGAAGCAAAATTTTTTTAAAAGTCTTATTTTGGGTATTAAACAGTATTGTCATCATCAAGATACCTGCTAAGAGACTGCTAGTGTGCTTGAGTACATATGTTGGTGTCCTGGTTTCAGCCAAGATAGAGTTAATTTTCTTCACAGAAGCTAGTGTGAGGCTGTGTTTTGGATTTGGGATGAAAACAATGTTGATAAGGTGCTGATGTTTTGAGTTGTTGCTGAGCAGTCAAGGACAGTCCAGCTTCTCGTGCCAGCCTGCTAACAAGAAGGCTGGGGGTGCATGGGGAGCCGGGAGGGGACACAGCTGGGACAGCTTACCCAGGCTGACCAAAGGGATATTCCATACCATATAACGTCATGCTCAGTATATAAAGCTGGGACGAAGAAGAAGGAGGGAGTGGAGGGACATTCGGAGTTATGGCGTCTGTCTTCCCAAGAAACCACTCTGTGTGTTGCAGCCCTGCTTCCCTGGAGATGGCTGAACACCTGCCAGCCCATGGGGAGTGGTGAATTAATCCCTTGTTTTGCTTTGCTTTTATGCGCGGCTTTTGCTTTACTTATCATACTGTCTTTATCTCAAACCATGAGTTTCCTCACTTTTACTCTTCCAATTCTCTCCCCCGTCCCACCGTGGGGGAGTGAGCGAGCGGCTGCGTGGGGCTTAGTTGCTGGCTGGGGCTAAACCATGACAGTTGGATAAACAAATGGGTTTAATCCCGGACACCAACACTAACCTTTACACAAAATAAACACCCAGTAAAAATCAGAGTTTAGCCTCAAATTAGTTGATGTAAATTATCTCCATGTAAATCAGATAAACATTGACTGCAGTAAACATTTACGCAAATAAGAAGGCCCGTTGTATCCCTCTTTAGCATCTCCATTTCCTTTCCTGTTTCTCCCTTTTGTTTGAACATTTTAATTTTGATCCAATTGCATTTTATTTTCTGGACAACCTACTCACACGGAAGAAGAACGTTTTGACATCATTCTCATTAATGGGATACAGTGGCTCCTATTAGCACTATGGAATATAGCAAGCATTCATTGTGTGCGTTGTCTTTTATCAGAGCTTTGCATCTATCCTTTTCCTTGTCCCTCACATTTACAGCTTTTCAATCTTAACAGACTGGAAGTAGAGCTTTGTGATTCACTATGTCTTAAGCCGGAACTTTATTATAGTACTCCATTTTTCATTATTTGTTACCTTCTAAGTGGATAAGTCTTGGCTGTAAACAGATGATGTTTCAGAAACAATGTACTTGAGAGAAGGAGATTTTTGTATGCATACATGAATTGGCATAACTAAATAGAGGTGCACATGCAGTATTAGTACATCAGTCATTACAGACTAGCTTTTTATTCATTACATTTGTCATCAGGGCTAGGGAAAGGAATGGCCAGTCTGCCTTTTAATTTTATTACAGCTTTAATGTTGGAAAAGGCAAGAGAATGAGACTGTAATCTGTACTGCTTACTTATATTACAGAGGCTGTACTTTCCAAGGGCAGGTGATGGCTTTTGTATTTCTTTAAAACAGAAAACTTAAGGTCCTACTCATTTAAACGTATTATTTCATAAAACCAGAGAAAAACTTCCTGTTTTCCTTGAAATGTTTGATGGGATCTTTTTGAGGGGAATGATTGACTGATTCACTCTAGCTTTCTACAGGGCTTGAAATGGGGGCCCCTACCAATTGCCCAATGACCTAGGGTTTTCCTGTAATGACTATGACAGCATAGAGTGTTTTATATGCTATCTTTTTTCCTTATAACCATGTTCCAAAGCAGATTGAATACAAACAGTGAAATACTGAAAATTGCTGCAGATTCCTGGCTCTAATCAATGATTCTTGAGCTGAATCAACAATCTTGAACTAGCCTATGGGAATACTCCATTTTCTTCATTAAAAAAAGCATCACCCTTAGGATAGGAATTTCTGTTTATGGAACTGGGTTGTAGACAACAATTGGTATTCTCCATGTGTGGTTGAATTTAAAGGTGCTGGATCTTGGTCACTTGGCATCTGGTAGATGAGATATGAGACCTTGTGCTTGTCCCTGGGACTCTGGTGCAGAGAGCAGATGACAAGTCTGACTCTTAAGGTAGCCATGTTGCCGAGAAGATGCAGCGTTGCCTTCAGCACGACTTGGAGTTCCCTGAGGAGTAATGGCTTTATACACAGGTAATAGACAAAGTTTAGCAGCTACAAGCTTTTCTGACTATAACTGTTGTCAATTATCTCTCCTCCACAAAGTGGTCTGCATAGTTTAAATGTCAGTTTTCAGGTTATGTTGAGGCATCAAGTAGTTGATTCACACATTTCATAGAAGAATAATGACTATTCCAGCAGGAGCACCTTAAGAGAGAGATTTCTGTAAGGTCGAACAAAGTTACCATCCTGCTTATCCAGGTTTAGTTGTGGAATGAGTGACTACAACGCAAGGAGCTCTCTGTGTCTTACAGCTCTGACATGTATTAGTTGTCGTTCTCTCTCTTGTTTTGTGAACACTCTTATATATCTAAACACAAGTAAAATCACCATAGTGACTCTAGATTGGCTATTTTCACTTGATATAGTCCTCTGATACCAAATGCCTGGTTCTTATTACCACAAGACTCAGTCCTGATGGGATAGTGAGTGATCCCTGACAATACCACTCAAGATTTTTGGCTAATCATGTTTCTTACAAGTGTGCCTTTGCTGCTGAGGAGTAGAGACTAATTTTTTGTTGTTTTTAGAGGGTAATTTTTTTCAGGTATTAGGTCACATTCTATTTCTGGCTGAAGAAACATACACAGGAGATAGTTTCACTACCTTAAGTTAAGGTAACCTAGCTACATCCTCTTGTCAACTCCATAACAGCATTATCACATCTATGTTGAGTTTACAAATGTAATATACTGTAATTTGAATCACTGTGTAGAAATGCGTTGTATCTTTGTGAATGAAAGCGAGACCTGTTTTATTGTCAAATATTTCCATAAAGACAGAAACAATTTGAAAGTATTAGATAAGGCTAATCTTTCTGAATGCTCTCTGAATGCTTGATTTTGTCTACAGGCTTTACTGCAGGCAAATTCAGATTGTGCAATTATAAAATATTATTAAATCTTACTTCAAAAGTATTTTTATGTCCAGAACTGGCTTGAGGCTTCTCAATATTGTCAATAAAATTTAATTTTGCCACCTTAAAGATGAGGTGTGCGAGCCAGCGCTTTGATGCTCTTGCTAGAAGAAGGATGTAAAGGAGAGAGAGAGGAATCGGAGTAGGGCAGAAAGGTAGAAGGCAAACCCTGAGACATCAGTCTTGATCTTCCCGTTGTCAGTGGCAGAATGGGAGAAGATGGGGTTAAGCATGTTGGCAGTGTTTAAACCTATTCTCACCAATGGTCACTAACCCATCTATTATGATCCCTCTTTTGGCCACAGTCACAGCTAGCTGTCTGTGCAGAGCTTTGCGATAGGCAAAATAGGCATCCAACCCAAGACCATGATCATGATCTACCTGACTTTGTACCAGGGAGTCATATGAAGCTAACAGTGCAGAGCACTGCCTCTGGTAAATGCTAGGTTCTCGGTATGTTTAAATGGTTTTGTTAATCCTTGATCCTATCTTAAGGTTGCACTAGTAAACTGGCACAGCTTTTGTAGCAGGGGCCTGTAGCTGGGTCAGGCACTATGTTGCTATCCTTCTTCCAGGCCTGAGCTGGCACACAAAGAGACATCAGCCATGTCTGCCCTGCACTCTCAGAATCACAGAATCATTAGGGTTGGAAAACACCTTTAAGATCATCAAGTCCAACTGTTAGCCCAATACCACCATGCCCACTAAACCATGTCCAGAGAAGCACTGTCAGAAGAGGCAGCCCTTGCATCTCTGCCCCTGTAATACAGTCCTGCACTCTGTAAAGCTGTCCTTCTGAAAGTAAAAATCATATCTGAACAAGTATATTAAACTGTTCTTATATATTCTATCTTCTGTGACTAATGCTTTGTTAATAAAGGGGTTTTTTTTCTTTTTTTGGTGCATGCAGCTCATTTTGAATATTCCTAAAACACACAGGCGGGTTTTACTAAATGCTTATTACACTCTTAGATGGGATCTGACAGTTGAGTATTTTGTGTTATAACATTATCTTGGTTTTAAGGTAAAAATGAACCTCATAACTTGACCCAATTTATCAGTTTGAGTCTCAACCACTTTTTTGCACATTAAATCCTTATCTTCCTGGTTTTGGTGGAGTGCAATGTCTTAATATAACTTTTAATAAAATAAGGCACAAATTGTTATTACAAGTGTGCATGAGCAGAAAATACAATACTTTACAGGGATTAAAACTCTTAGCACCTCTAAGTTTTTATTATTTAAGTTCATCCTGTAGCTGAAATACTAACTTCATGATATTTAGCCTCATGGGTAGAACAATTTGCATGAGATTGTTTTGTTAAATTTTCTTTCAGGCATGCAAAAGGATGTGGTTCTGATACATACCTAAGTCTTGTTACTGTTGGCCAGCCAGAAACAAGAAACTCTGTAGTCTTAAAACATACACACATGCACACATGTACAAAAAAATTACTGTAACGTGATGTTAAGATTTGTGATCGAAATTGTAGCATGAACTTAAGAGCCCAACCCATTTAAGATAGTCATTGGGATCAAGAGCGCAGTTGCATGTAAAACTTTGCTCTGAAGACAAATGAATGAACTGAAATACTCTTCTGCTTTCAAGAGTATTGAAATCTACTATATCTCACAACTTCTGAATTTTTATTGTTGTTTTAAGTTATTAGCAAAGGTGAATTTGGTCTTGTACAGAGGTGTATGTGGCCTTGTACAGTAAAAAAACCTATAGACATCTGAGACACAATTGTCTCTACAGCTCTGTGTAGCTATGTAAAATGTTACCATGAATTTAAGTACTTGCTCCAGGATTCAAAATTTTACTTGTCTTAAGTGCAACACTTAATTAAGTTTTTATCATAATTCTAGCAATATGGTTCCTGTAAGGTTATTCTAAAAGTAATTTTAGGAAGCAGTGTTAAAAATACCAAATCATTCGGGGTAAAATTAGGCACTTCCCCCATTTTTTTTCCCATCATTTATCCCTTTCATGGATATTGGTGTTTCATAACTTATGTGGAGAATGTATTTTGCAAGAATAGAACTTGTTGATCAAGCATTTTGCCAGCAATTTCCTCTTTTTTTTCTACCTCCTCACACAGGAGGTGATTCTTTCAGGGAAGTAGTTGGAAGACAGGGTTTTGATTTGGTTATTGTTTGAGTCACTGGGTCTCCGTGTATGTATGGTGGAGTCTAAATGTTTATAAATCGTGAATATAATACCCTGAAGATATGTTCAGTGCACAGTAAATAATTTTTATTTAAACAAACTGTCAGCTTCACCAGCTCAGCTTTAGCTAGAATCTTTCTTATTTTCATGTCATGAGTAATAATATCTGAAATGTTACTTAGATAACAATTCTGCTTCACATTACTACATAACAGAAAGCCTACTGTAGAAAGCTTGTATTTACCAGTTTTTTATTATTACTGTGTTCAGTTAGAGAAGGCAGCAGCTGAGACTCTCTACCTGTGGAAGGCCCTGTTGTCCTCAGTAGGTTACAGCAGAAATCCACTGGTGCACAATAGTGTGCAGGGATGTGGTCCTACACAGGATTTTTAAAAACCATGATTACCTTCTTATCAAGTGTGGTGAAGACCTATTCTTTCTCTCAGCAGCATCAAAAAGATTAAGGAAAAGGGCTTAGTATTATAGATGTGATTCCTTTAAGGAACCAATGGCCAACTGGAAACTAATTCCTTCTTGATTTTAACTTGAATTACATGTGCTTGTGATGGTTTTTATGAGATGTGCTGAGAGCACCAATGTGTCCAGAGCTCTTCACAGAACGTCATTTTAGTTTTGCCTTTCTTCTTACAAAATAATTCAAATCTTTTTTTCTTTCCCTGCTGTCTTCTGGGAAAGGACTTGACTCACATGCACATGCACACTTGCAGATGTGTCAGTGTATTTTATATGGATTTTATTTTCAAAATATTATTCTGTTTTTCTGGGTAACTGTGGAGAATTCATTGAGTAACTGGGTTCTCTATCTCAGGATACTATCTGAAATTTTGATGAAAAACTAAATGAACCTCTGCAAGGAATGTCACAAATATATGCATTCTGCCTCAAAATGATGGAAGTGCTGGGGGAGGGTTAGCTGGTGATGTTGTATGTGATGCAGGTAGCCTTTAGCATTAGAATTCTTTCATAAGCCACAGGCCCCAAATCATAGAATCATAGAATCTTTGGGTAGAAAGGGACCTTTTAAGATCTTCTAGTCCAACTTGTCAGCAATGAGGCGGGACAGCTTCAAGTAGATCAGGGTGCTCAGAGCTCCGTCCGAGCTGACCTTGAATGTTTCCAGGGATGGGGCATCTACCACCTCTCTAGGCAACCTGTGCCAGTGTTTCACCACCCCTCTTGTGAAAAATTTCTTCCTTATAGCTAGTCGAAATCTGCCCTCTTTCAGTTCAAAACCATTATCCCTTGTTCTAGCGCTACAGACCCTGCTAAAAAGTTCATCCCCATCTTTCTTATAAGTCCCCTTGAAGTACTGGAAGGCTGCGATAAGGTCTCACTGGAGCCTTCTTTTCTCCAGGCTGAACAATCCCAACTCTCTCAGCCTGTCCTCAGAGGAGAGGTGCTCCATTGCTCTGACCATTTTGGTGGTCCTCCTCTGGACCTAGTCCAACAGGTCCATGTCTTTCCTGTGCCGATGGCTCCAGGGCTGGACGCAGTCGTCCAGGTGGGGCCTCACCAGAGCAGAGGGGCAGAATCACCTCCCTTGACCTGCTGGCCATGCTGCTTTGGATGCAGCACAGGATATGGTTGGCCTTCTGGGCTACGAGTGCACATTGCTGGCTCATATCCACCTTTTCATCCACCAGTACCCCCAAGTCTTTCTTGGTAGGGCTGCTCTCGATCTTTTTGTCCTCCGGCCTGTATCAATACCAGGGGCTGCCCCAACCCAGGTGCAGGACCCTGCACTTGGCATTGTCGAACCTCATGATGTTCACATGGGCCCATACCTCAAGCTTGTCCAGGTGTCTCTGGATGGCATCCTGTCCCTCAGCATGTCAACCGCACCACTCAGCTTGGTGTCATCTGCAAACTTGCTGAGGGTGCACTCGATCCCACTGTCTCTGTCATTGATGAAGATGTTAAACAGTACTGGTTCCCAGTACGGACCCCTGGGGGACGCTGCTAGTTACCGATCTCCATCCGGACATTGAGCCATTGACCACTACCCTCTGGGTGCAACCATCCCACCACTTACTCATCCACGGAATAGTCCACCCATCAAATCCATACATCTCCAATTTAGAGAGAAGGATGTTGTGGGGGACTGTGTCAAATGCCTTCCAGAACTCCAGATAGATGACATTGGTAGCTCTTCCCTTGTCCATGGATATGATCAGTTTATCATAGAAGGCCACTAGGTTGATCAGGCAGGACTTGCCCTTGGTGAAGCCGTGCTGGCTGTCTCGAATCACCTCCCTGTCCCCCATGTGCCCTAGCAGAGCTTCTAGGAGGATCTGTCCCATGATCTTCCCAGGCACAGAGGTGAGGCTGACAGGTCGGTACTTCTCAGGGTCTTCCTTGCTACCCTTTTTGAAAATGGGTGCAATATTTCCCTTCTTTCCGTGTCCAGCAACTTTACCTGGCTGTCAGGGCTTTTTAAATATTGTGGAGAGTGGCTTGACAACTACGTCAGCCAATTCCCTCAGGATTCTGTGATTCATCTCATCAGGTCCCACAAAGTTGTGCATGTTCAGATTCCTCAGGTGGTCTCAAACATGATCTTCTCCTACAGAGGGAGAGACTTTGCTCCTCCATTCCCCATCTTGCAGTCCATCCCCTCGAGAGGTGTGGGAAGAGAAACTGCCAGTGAAGACTGAGGCAAAAAAATAATGACGTACCTCAGCCTTCTCCTCATCCATTAAATACAAATACTTGTATTTGGCTCTTCTTAACCTCTTGTGCCATAGAACCAAGAGCTGAAAGTCACTAAAAAACTGTACGTCTAACTTAAAACCACAAGCAAATGATTAGAAGCTGTGAGCATCTGATGTAACTCAATTGAGCTGAGGGGACTTTATGAGTTACCGATTAGATCTTAATTTCTGTAGTTTATTCTTATCCTGCACCAGTCATGATATAAACCACGGTTGCTTAATTCTCCTTCACTGTGACTTAAGCTAATACTCTTGTCTTCCTTTGGAGTGAACTGAAAGCCTGTTACACTCAACTGATGGGCTCACCAGCTGAGTCATGGTGAGCCTGTGCCAGGCCCCAGGGTACTGGGTTCCTCTGTGCTGTGTGTGCCTTGGCTGGCTGTACATACCTGCTTGTATGTCTGTGCCTGTGTGCACTTTAATTTATATCAATGTAAAGTTTTGATTCTGTATCGTTGTGAAGTAGTCGTGGTTGAGTTTCTTCTCAAGGAACTTTCTGAGAAAAGGCACTTTGTCATTTTCCATTTTGGAGTTTGCGTTATAAATCATCTTTTGGCTGGTTTTTCCTTTGTGGTTCCTGTCTGAAATTTTAGACCAATCATATACTTTAAGAATCATCTTAAAATGGTTTTCTTTATCCTCTGGAAATTCAATTCTTAGATCCCTCAAGGTCAATAACACTGTTAACCTATTAACAACCAGCCTCTGACAAGAATCTGGAAATAGTTTGAGCTATTCCAACTTGACAGTATACAGGCTGACTTTATTTTGTATTTATTTTTACAACAGTTAGCAGAAATCTGGAAAAAAATAATGCATTAGTAAAAATGGTTCATTGGAATTACACTTAACTCTTCTATAATTTTATCAGTGATTACATAGGATAATCTGTCTGTGATATTTTATTTATTTGGAAGACCGAGAAATTGTGGTGGATATTTATTTTCTAACATTAGGAACTGACTCTCCATAACCCTACATTTTGGATTCACTGCGCTATTAAAATGGATTTGAATCAAAACATATTTTTCTTTTCTTGCCATAGTGCACTTTTTAATCCAAAGCTTCTTTCTTTCCTCTTTCTTATTCTTATTTTAAACTCTTGCGTCTAGAAGAAGAAAGAAAATGGACAACCCTTTATGTTCATAGACTTTAAAGATGACTATTTCTTTGTCTTTCTCTCTGTAATGTCCTTGAAGCATCATTAAACAGCTGGCAAATATGATTTGGACAAATACATACAGTTGTTTAACCAAAAATTTAAATTTTTTAAAGTAAAGAATGAAAAAGAAATCTTTCAAAATCAGGTCTGTATTTTCTCTTGCTCTGTAAGGAAATCTCTTATGATTCTGGCATCTGTGGAAGAGGAGGAAGATATGTAATACTGTTTTTAATAGATTTTGTCAGTACTTTGTCCTACTTTCTCCCTTTTAGAAACACAGACCCTATGAGATTTTTTTTAGTAACTGCATGTAGTAAGTCCATATTGTTTTTCTGTTTGTTTGGGGTTGGTTTTATTTTCTCTTCACCCTCATCTCTTCAGGAAGTGGGAATAAAGATCTAGTTCTGTCCTGTATTTTCCATCTGATAAATCTGTGTTGAACTTACTGTATTAGTCTGATCTTCTAAGGAACAGCAGCTGCATTTCTGCAGCATTTTCTCCCTGCGCAGTCTACTAGAACACTGCCATTTCACATATCCAGCAGTCCCTACACCCAGCTGATTCCTTGGAGTGACAGGAGAAAGTCTAATAGCAAGTCTGCCTATGGCAAATGTGAGGTAGATACACAGGGACAGAGGTAGTGCAGACTCGTCTCCTTGTTCTGCTTCTCTGACCTTTACCCAGTGCTTCGCGTGCTATGTTTTCCCCATTTCTTTGTGTGCCATCCATGTCCCCCCACTGGAAGTTTCAACATGGTCACAAAATCTGAGGGGGTGGTTGCTTGGTGCTGAAGAAATTGCTAGTCAAAAAAGAAAAAAGTACACTGGCATGTGGGTAGTGAAGATTCACACAGAATAGCCATTTATCCAACAGAGCCCCATAAGCAAGTTTTGGTGGAATTATTGCATCTTTCACTCAAAAGAACCAAAACAAAATAAAAAATGCTTGATGCATGATAGTGCAGTTTCCTTTTAACCTAAAATTGCAGCAGGAATATTAGTTTTTCTACCTTTTTGTATAATTAACTACCATGCTGTAATTTTCCTCTTTAATTGGCATACTTGACTGTATGATTTCTGACTGGTTGAATGATTTGCATCATCCCGTGTATTTTTTTGCTTGCTGGTTCCCTGCTGTTACTATACTAGAAGTTTGTACATTCTAGACTCCTTTTGCTACTGCTTTGCTATTGTCATTTACTTTTTGTTCAGCTGATGAAGATAAGAGCTCTGTGCTCAGTGGGAACATTTTCCCTTTGTTCCCTGTTTAAGAGCACTTAAGGTGTAGCAGGTCTTTTGCTGATACCCCAATAGACTTCACACAGACCTACATAACACTGCTTTATGCCACGTGTTGGTCTTTTTTATATAAATGACAATGTCAGTAGTCAAGGAAATATTTCTTAATGATAAACTTAGAAGCACATGGGAGTCTGAGATTTCATGAAGTTCCTAATACAGCTTAACCTTCCTTTTCTCTCTTTATCACATTGTCACCATTAGAATACTATGTCTTGTGATTCTGGGAACTCTTCTGTGATGCTGGCTTTGCTAGGGAGAGTTGTAGGATAGCACAAATCAGGTCATTAAGATCTTGGATGATGTAGGACCAGAATCTCTTTCTGTCAATAAATCTGTAAAATAAAATACTAGGCAAAATACCAAAACTGACTACAAGCTAGATGCATTTTGTGAGAGGAATCTTTGTTGTAGAGAGGAATTCAGTGGCTGACATGAAACCCTGAACTTTCAAATTCAAAATGAAATGACTGACAAACTTCCTCGGGGTTATTTTGAGAATCCCTATCCTAAAGTTCAACATATGCCAGTAAGTACTATAGAATTAACACTCTTTACATTTGCAGTGCTGGTGTAAGTGTAGGCTCTCTTTTTAATGGCAAGTTTTCTTTCTTAATTTCCAAAAGGAATTGTTGGTGTGGCAGTGGACTGCAGCATGAAAATTGAAAAGCTCTCCCATAGCTATATAATGGAAGAACAGTGGTGAACAGTAGTTAATTATTCATTTAGTAATTGATCTCAAAAGGTGTTATTTTTCAAATGAATGGAGTGTGTGACAGATATACCTAATTCAATTAATCCACAGCATAATATAAACTGAGTAAATAGTCACCTGTCATTTAATGAAAATTTATAAAGAAACAGCCTGCCTTTTCTTTCTTTCTTTTGCATGTGTGGTGTTGCGGTGGCGTTGTCATTATTTTTGTTTTTATTTATTTTTATTTTTAGTTCTTTTTCCTTTTTTTTTAATTTTATTTTTGTTATTCACATTTTCATGAAACTCATCTATTTACCATTCCAGCTAGTGAAATTGTTGGAATGGTGTTAAAGAAACTCCTTACCCTTTCTGTCTAAATTCACTTCACGATTACATAGCCTTCTAATAGTCACATCAATATTATTTTTATCAAAACATTCCATTCTGCCTATGGGTTGGGGTGTAATTCTGTATTTTGATATAATGTCTCAACACAAGTTAAGGGACACCTCCTATTTGAATTCTGAAACTATTTCTACTGAAACTGTTAGAAACATAGTGTTTCTACTTTCTGATCCATCTGCTTGGAATGGTTTTTCTTGAAAACAGTTATCAACAGCCCAAGACTGTCCCTTAATTCACTTTTTAAAATTAAGTATCTAGAGTCTTGGATAACAGCTCATACTTTAGCTGATGTTTGTGACAGTGGGAGGAGGTAAACTAGAGTGATTATCAGTAGGACCAGGTAAAAAAGTTGCACACATTTCATTAAAGGTAAAAGCCCACTGACAGGATAGCTGGAAATTGAAGGAAGAGAAAAAATCAAAAGTAGCAAAATAATGGCAGTAAAGAGAGAGGACTGAGCTGAAGGATTGTGTTTGTGAATGGAAGCAAAGTAGCTCAGAAGATGTCATAAGCCGGCCACATTTTCAGCACCGATACCCTAGAACATTATAGTATTTGCGGGTGTATATAACAAAATGATTTGTGTTTCTCCTCCTGCAAATATAACTTCATAGTGAACAGTTTAGTATCTTGGTAGAATTGCCCACATGAATATTTTAAGTAACTGACTATAACTCAGTAAACTGTCAGTGAGAAATGCAGCTTTCATTAAAACAAGAAGGGGAAACATTGCAAAGTAATTTCATTTTACTGCTGACTGAAGTATTTTTTTAACTCAGGGCAATGATCTTGGGCATGGGAAGGGGAAATGCCCTAATAGCTGTTTCCTGGTCTGTTCTAATCTATTTATGCTTTTGCTTTTTAATCATAGGTTTCTGTGCTCGAGAGGCAGATATTCGACTTCCTTGGTTATCAGTGGGCACCCATCCTGGCAAATTTTATACATATTATTATAGTCATACTTGGCTTATTTGGAACCATCCAGTATAGACCTCGTTACATAACAGGAGTGAGTATTTAATTTTTTTTACTTATATTGATGTGCATGTTAAAAAAAAAAAAAAGGCGTTCCAAACTCTATTCCTTATAAATCAAATAGAAATCCTATCTTGGTTTAACTTTCTTCTGTATTATTTTACATTTACTTATTATGCTTTTGTGACAACTGCAGTAATTAAGTAGTAAAAACCTACAAAATTTGAAAGTCAATATGGGCACATACTAAATGAGAATATGAACTTTCAAGAAGTAAAGTCAGTTTAAAGAATTACAGCATCCTTAGAATTATAGGAATTTAGAGCTAGAATAAATGATAGTTATGACCCTCCTAGATACACTGAACCTCCCCAACAGATCCATGATTTATTATAATTACTCATTATTGTTATTAACCATTGTTGCTGGAGTGCCTGTTATGTATATCCCTCCTAGAAATTATAGTCCAGATTAACAATGAAGTATGAGAATATGGTAAGAAATGCAGATTTGATGGTTACAGAATGAGCATTCCAGAATAAAAGTAAGGATTTGGACCTTTATGTTTTTACTCCCTTTCTTTTCCTTATTCAGCTACCCCTCATACACAGAGTCAATATTGCTGTACTGTCTGGTATAATACAGTATTAATGAAATCCTCATTTCATACTCTGCGTTTGTTTTTTTTACCCATTTGTAGGTCTATAAAGACAGAATAACAAATCTGAAAACCATCGTTCAGAACACCTTTTATTAGAAGTAGATTTGCATAACTATTTCTGTCAAAATTGACTACTAATTCAGTTAAAGCTTGTATACTTTTCAGCAGTCAAAAATATTTGTCCCTACACAGCCATATTTTCATGTCAAATGAAAATAACTCCACTGAATCCGTACCCACTTCTGCAGTCTGTTCCCTTATATACTACATTACTACATATGACATAGAGAGTAATCACTCAGGAGATAGAAAGGTTTTGCTTGTACCCCTGTGCTACCATCTATATTGCAGTAATGTGATGCTAACAGTAATACATTAACATTTGTGTCTGTATTTCTATCTCTGTGATTTCCTATATGCAGAAAAAGTGTGTCCACGTGTACACTGCCTTTATGCATGCACACAATTTAATGTATTCTAAAATAGATATTATCAACATAGAAAAATATATTGCAAACCTTAAATATTTAGAGTATTTCCTTCAAGTCACAACTCTGGGAGTCATGTGAATGTGAATTGGAGTTTTCTTCTTCCATTCCTAGTGATTTGACCAGTACAAAAGGCTTGAAAATAAAAAATTCAAGCAAGTGTCAGTTAAACAAAAAGAGTAAAGTGTTCCATCCCAAAACTACTCCAAGGCATAACTGTATGCGGTTTAATAAGGCCAAGTGCAGGGTCCTGCACTTTGGCCACAACAAACCCATGCAACGCTACAGGCTTGGGGAGGAGTGGCTGGAGAGCAGCCCAGCGGAAAGGGACCTGGGGGTGCTGGTTGACAGCCAGCTGAACATGAGCCGGCAGTGTGCCCAGGTGGCCAAGAAGGCCAACAGCGTCCTGGCCTGTATCAGAACTAGTGTGGCCAGCAGGAGTAGGGAAGTGATTGTGCCCCGGTACTCGGCACTGGTGAGGCCGCACCTTGAATCCTGTGTTCAGTTTTGGGCCCCTCACTACAAGAAGGACATTGAGGTGCTGGAGCGTGTCCAGAGAAGGGCAACGAAGCTGGTGAGGGGTCTGGAGCACAAGTCTTATGAGGAGCGGCTGAGGGAACCGGGGTTGTTTAGTCTGGAGAAGAGGAGGCTGAGGGGAGACCTTATCGCTCTCTACGACTACCTGAAAGGGGGTTGTGGCGACGAGGGTGTTGGTCTCTTCTCCCAAGTAACTAGTGATAGGACAAGAGAAAATGGCCTCAAGTTGCGCCAGGGGAGGTTTAGATTGGATATTAGGAAAAATTTCTTCACTGAGAGAGTGGTCAGGCATTGGAACAGGCTGCCCAGGGAGGTGGTGGAGTCGCCATCTCTGGAAGTGTTCAAAAAACATGTGGATGTGGCACTTCGGGACATGGTTTAGGGGACATGGTGGCACTGGATTAATGGTTGGACTTGATGATCCTGAAGGTCCTTTCCAACCTAGTGATTCTGTGATTTTGTGATTCTGTGAAAAATGAGCATGAGCATAAAATGCTTAGCTGAGCTAAACAAAAAAGCTAGATTTAAATGGCCTTTTCAACAGTAGTAACAGAAAATTACCTGCTACAATGATGAGTGCATTGTGAATGTGTAGAAATACCAGCCTTATAAATAGGTACCATTCACATGAATTTCTGGATGATACTGTTTGTGCCTCACCATCCTACTAATTTTCACACATATTTTTTCTTAGACCTCACCCTTACTGTGTAGCCGATGAAGCTTTGTGAGTTTGCCTCCATGCATCCTCTCATTGAATTGGATAGGACCAATTGAAGATCAAATTCTTTGTCTTGCCCAGATTTTGTAATAGACACCTGAATCTGCCATCTGTCACAGACTGCTTAGATAAGGAAACAATGAAAAACTTCCATCCTTCATTTAGTTGTATCAACAGAGGAGTTCTGTGATTTTTTGATTCCGGTGCTGCTCTCTTTGGACAGTATCTAAAGTCAGGATAGGGGAAATGGTACTGGTCACTGAAGGGACAGTGAGACAGAGGCAAGGGAATTGCATCCTTTTCCTCAGTTGTCCTGGGCTGAGAATGGGCACCTTGTTGAACGTGGGCAAAACTCAGTGGTGTCATCTGACATAAGGCGTAAAGTTATGAGTTCAAAGGCAAGTAGAAAAACAACAGCCTACAAGCCTGCAAGGGAATAGGTATAAGTTTTTCAGGTGGGTGGATGTAAAAACTCAGACTTTAATAGATTCTGCAAGGGTCAATCTATCTTGAGTGGACCCTATAAGGATCCTTAATCCACAACCACATTAATACCTCAAGTATAGCTTGCTTCAATAAGACTACAATAAATTTCCTTTTTACTGTGCATGCTTCATAAAGGATATCACAAAAATGTTTTCCAGAGGTTGTGAATCATAGGTTAAAGAGAGCAGGGAGGTTTTAAGGTGAGATTTAAAGAAATGATTCAGTGGCTTAGAGAGGAGAGGAAACAAGTTTTAGCCCAATAGAACACCACAAGTGAAAGTGTGTCCTTGAACTCACAAGAGTCACAGGGAAGTTTAGAGGTGGATGAGGGGAATAGGTGACTCTGTGGTTTCAAGCATTGGAAAATAGTTCAAATTACATAATAGGCAGGAGTTGTGGTGGATAAAGCAGACAGGAAAATGAAGTTTAATATCACCAGAGGGGTTAATCTTAATATAAGTTCGGCAAGAACACATTCATTTGTGCTTGTAAATCTAAACCATTAACCAATAAATGAGCAATTGATGCAGGAGGTGAAACATCTGTTCTGAGGGTAGGAATGAATGTCTGTTCAAAGATGTCTTTTCAAAAGATAATAATTAAGTCTTTTTTTGTGAAAACAATAATGATAAAAGGACTACTTAACAGTACTGTGCTGAAACAGAGAACAAGGTTTTCAATAGGAACAAAGGTTCACCAGCATAAGGACTGAGATGTAAATGCGTTTTTTAGCAGTGCTTTCATAGGATCCATCCATGCAAATGCCTGAGAGGTAATACCAATGCAAATTATTAAGGGTTCTGGAAAGAAGCAATGTGCTTCACCTGGGTAGGGCTCTGCCTGGAGGCTCAGTTCCTCCCCATTCCTTCTATAGAGGGATTTCAGCTGTGCTGATATGCTCTGCACATATTCCTCAATCTACTATGGATTATTAGTCATCTGACTAATCGAGTGACCTTTAGAATGGAGTAACTGCATCAGTAGACAAGGGAAGAGCTAGGGATGTAATCTATCAAGACTTCTGTAAGGCATTTGATATGGTCCCCCACAGCATTCTGGCCACTAAATTTGAGAGATATGGGTTTCACAGATGGACTGTTAGATGGATAAGGAAGTGGCTGGATGGCGACATCCAAAGAGTTATACTCAATGGCTTAATGTCCAAGTGGAAACCAGTAACAAATGCTGTCCCTCAGGGGTCCGTACTGAGACCAATAGTATTTAATATCTAAATCAGTGACATAGACAATGGGATCGAGTGCACCCTCAGCAAGTTTGCAGATGACACCAAGCTGGGTGGTGTGGTTGACACCTGAAGCTTGAAGCAGGTTGACGCCTGAAGCTTGAAGCATGGGCCAATGTGAACCTCATGATGACCAAGTGCAAGGTCCCGCACCTGGGCCAGGGCAATCCCCAATATCATTACAGGTTGAGGGATGAATGGATTGAGAGCAGCCCTGCCAAGAAGGACCTGTGGCTGCTGGTAGACAAAAAATTGGACATGAGTCAGCAATGTGTGGTTGCAGCCCAAAAAGCCAATTGTATCCTTGGCTGCATCCAAACAAGTGTGACCAGCAGGTCAAAGGAGGGGATTCTGCCCCTCTACTCCACTCTGGTGAAACCCCACCTAAAGTACTGCATCTAGCTCTGGGGTCCAGAGGAGGGCCACAAAAACAGTCAGAGGGCTGAAACACCTCTCCTATGAAGAAAGGCTGGGCGGGTTGGGGTTGTTCAGTCTGTAGAACCAATGACTCTGGGCAGAACTTATTGTATCCTTTCAATATATAAATGGAGTTTATAAGAAAGATGGAGGAAGACTTTTTACCAGGGCCTGTAGCGACAGGACAAGCAGCAACAGGTTTACACTGAAAGATGATACTTTTAGATTGTATATAAGGAAGAAAATTTTTGCAGTGAGGATGGAGAGACACTAGAATAGGTTGCCCAGAGAAGTTGTGGGTGCCCCATCCTTGGAATTATTCAAGGTCAGGTTGGATGGGGCTTTGAGAAATGTGATCCAGTGAAAGATATCCTGCCCATGGCAGGGGGGGTTCAACTATGTGATCTCTAAAGATCCCTTCTTACCAAACCATTCTATGATCCTATGATTCCATGAATGAAAAAGAGTAGTGAAATGCCACTGACCGAACTTATGTTTTCTGATTCCTGCATTATGGAAAACCTTGGCAATCTCATTCTACTGTTCTCTTAACATTTCTAGAAAGCATTCTCAGGATATATAAGGACAAAAAGTCCTCTTTGTATTGAATGTCATTCTCTTCTCCAAACAGAGGAATCCACCTGACAGGTGAAACCCACCCAATAGTTCTCCAGTGCTGCAGAGGTAGCACTATAAAATTAAGTACTTTGTTCCTTCACTGCCATGGGAAGAAGATAAAGGAATGTCTAGTAGAGCTTGACAGTGGCATAAAGAGACAGAGAAAAAATTTGAAGTGAATTATAAAATATAAGAAACTGAGGAAAATCATGTCTGGGAGGTAGATTCCACTGTAATTTCCATTGCTTATTTGTATCTTCTAGACCTGTTATATTTATCTTCTATAATTAGTTCCAACAAAGAGATAATTTTTGTACAGTTCTGTAGGTTTTATTGAGTAGTCTTATAGACAAAGCAAGAGTGATAAAGTGAAAAAGTAGAAGAATAAATTCTCCTGCCTTGAGCATAAAGGGAAGAGCCAATACCAGTAAGAGAGAAAACTTTTAATCTAGAAGGAATTATCTTGTTTCAAACCTGTAATAGTAGAAGATTATACAAATAGTTTTCTTGTAATCACCTATTCATTGCACAGTTCAAGTGGACTTTGGTTGTGTAAGCAAAATTATGCAGGCAACAATGTTACTAACATTTTCCCAGGGTTAATTCATTCTGTTCTAGTATTTCCTCCTCTTAAATGTAATAGTAACACCCTCTGATAATAGTGAACATAACAGGGACTCAAACAGACCACAATATACTAGCAGAAGAGAACAAGGATCTCCGTTTGACACAAAGGAAATTTGCAACCTTTAAGAGCAAAAAGAGTCTTGTACAGAATAATACCTAGTCACATTAAGTCTAGGAGAAAAGGATAGATTATTACGGGTACATTACTTAACATGTAATTGCTGATATATATTAAAAAAAGAAAGAGGCAATTACCTTATGTCTGAGCTTCTTGCAGCATCATCAGTCTGCCAAACCATTAGGCCCCAAAGAGTATAACTCAGTTAATCTGTGTCTTTTTAAAGACCAGACATTGTCAATGGCTTCAACACCCCTAGTGAGATCTACTTAATGCCTTATATGACAAGTAGCACTGAGTCTGCGAGGTCTGTTTTGGAGTACTTCAACTGTATATTGCAATTCAGTACCTTCATGTTTTTTAAATGTTTAAAGTAGTACATGAAAGTGTGCAGCTGTTCATCTATCATATGTACATACCAGGATACTATCAAACAACATTAATCATACCATAGAAAACTGTAAAGCCAAGAACAGCAGGGAATCTGCAGTTCTAGAGCCATGCTCTCTGAGCAACTTTTTTGAATTTTAAAGACAGGCTCCATATAATTAATGTTTTGGCCAGAATTTTTGGTGAGAAAACATTTCAGGAGACCGTTTTGCTACATCAGGTAAGAGAACTAATTTTCAGTTCTTTTTCCTGATGAAACAGTTATTTATAGTAAAAGAAAAGGAATATTGTGTTTAAGATTTTTTTAATAACTAAGTTCTTCAGAGATTAATTTACCTTATCAACCTAATCTGACTTATTTTCCAGATATTTATTTAAAATAAGAAAGTGCGTGTACTAAAGATCAGTACAGGAATGATTAAAAAATGTAATTTACTTGTGCAGTCTTCATAGCTGTTGGGAAAAAATACGTATGTAAACCTATTTAATAAAAAGAAGGATGAAATGAAATGGAATGGTCATTGTACATTCTGGTCAGCCTGCAAGGAACAAAGCTCTTGAAGTCTATGAAGTCAGACTCCTACCCGAGACTGCGCTCTGTAAAAGATTTTCTCAGGATGTATGTTTGTCTCCATTCTGAGACAAATCATTCAGTGCTTCACTTCATTGTACTTATGTGATTATTTCCCATCTTGCAAATAAAATGTATATATTTATTTATATAAGAAGGCACATAGTAACACAAACTACTTCTACACTCTACACAACTTTTCTCAGCAAATGATAATTTGGGGACATAAGCAATAAACTTTTGCATAATCATTTTGAACTAATGCTCGATAATACTATAAGTACAATTAATAAAGACCTTGAGCATTTTAGCAGAATCTTGATTCCTGATTTTGTTCCTTGATTCAGTAATTTGCCATGGAAAATAATGATTGTGAATGTTTGTTCTGTAGTTTATAACTATGCTCTTTCAATGTATTCTGTTACTGAATACAATATTGCCAATACTCAACATAGATTTCTGGTAATTTTAATTGTAGGTTAAGCACCAAAATCGTTAGCTGTATAAATAAATAGATATTATATCTACTTATCTTTTGAAGAAGACGAGCCTCTTAAACTCACATTTCTGGCAAAGAATTGTTAAACAGCAGAATTTATTTTCTGCAAATGTCACTGCCCTGGTTTCAGTCACTAATACCAAGAAAAGAATTATTATTTTTTTAGGATATTCTGCCAATAAATTTACTAAAACTTTTGATGAATGTAAACCAGAAAGCAAACCGAACAAGACTGAAGTAAATCCACTTAAAATTGGAAATGGTCCTTGTAGGAAACATTTTTCATTATCCATACTGTTCTCAGTGTAAAATTTCCAGGATTTATTGGTTTCAATCCAGTTGAAAATATCATAACACAAATTGATTTGTATTTTAGTACTTACAGGCCAGTTCAAAATGAGGAAGTGTGTGACCACAGAGGTTATATTTCCATGTTAGTAGAAAAATCTGTGTCAATAAAAACTTAAGTAATGACTAAAAAGTCAGAGATAATCCAAATGTATATTTACCCACTGGAAAAATTAAAACAGAACAAAAAAGAGAGGTATCTCAATGACAAGCAATAAATGACAGAATAGTAATTTCCCCAAATAGTAGAATTCTAGAAATTAAGCACTATACAGTATGCCTTAAACTGGGAGGACAGAATAGCTATTTTATTTAGGAAGTGCTTGTGTATAGAATTTTTTATGCTTGGGAAAGCAATAAGTGGAGGTACTCAGCCAGCAGCTTCAAGTCACAGTAATATAAGCACACTACCATTACATTTTCAGTCATAAAGATAAAAAAGATTCAGAAAATACAAACTGCACAAGATCAAGCAGATGATAGCATCCCACAAAGTAGTCATTATGGAAGGCTCTGTCTATACCTAAATAGAACAAATGCTCAGTCAGGCCAAACTTTAACAAAATAGTTCCTCAATGCTTACTCATTTTATTCTTGGGGCTGTTCATTAAAAATTAGTCACATAGAAAGTTTTCCTTTAGCTGAAAGTAAATTAGATTAGTTTCTTAAAAAATAATTATATCTGAGTGATCAAATAATAGTGAATACAATATTAGTGGTCACTGTGCCTCAGGAAATATCAAGAAACAAACATTTATTACTAATAAAAAATAGACAATAAAATATTGATCATAGTTTAGGATCCCCAGACACTCCTAAATTAAAAAAGAGACAGCGCAAAGGAGAAACAGCTCACCTATATGGCTACTTAGTAGAGATCGTAAACTAAAATAAACATCTTTGTGAGAGTTTGTGTCTGATTAAACAAATTTTAAAAAGAGAATTACTAAAATTATAATACAGCATAGGATTGTATAGAAGTAAGAAAATGCTTTGAAGAGCAAAATGCATAATCAAGAGTATGAGGACAAACAAAAAAATAGAGAATAAAAATAGAAAACTTAAAAGAGCACCAGTAAACCTTCAAAATTACTATTGCAGAAACATTTTTGGGACACTCTGGTAAAGCTCCAAATCATAACATGAATAAAGACTGTTACAGTACTGGAGAGTCCACCTCGACCCTGAATTAACCCCAAGTTTCATTCTTGGTTTCATTTTCATTATGCCAGATAAATCGATGCTAAATGAAGCGCTGGTGTTTTATGGTATAGTAATTACTGCATAGGGGCACTTTCATGAAATTATTTCCGTGCCATGAATAGCAACATGAATTCTCCTTAGCACTTTCCATGATAAGTATTCGATATCATGAACATTCTTTTCATTACAATTTATACGAAGTAGTTTGGTTCAGGGATGAACATTCTTTTCACTACAATTTATACTAAATAGTTTGGTTGAGGGGTGTTTGCTGTTTGTTGAAGCTCACCTTCCTAAAAACATCCTTTGCCCTTGTCACTTTTTCAGTAATCCTCTTTCAGATCTTATCAGTGTTTTCTGAAATATCTCTATATTCAGAAAAACCTGGAGCAAGAGCATGTTATTACAAATTTTTCTCTTAAAAATTGTAAAAGATTATTGACAACAATTTGGATGTCACAGAAGAGTTTGGGATTCTTTTATAGTCTGTCCTTTCACTACTGTTTGCTACCTCCATAAGAATGACCTTTGTAAACTTTGCTAACTGCTATTTTATGGAGAGTTTTGCCCACTTCTGGCAGATGCTGTGAAAAATCAGTAGGGATGTAAGTAGAAGACTGCCCTTTGGACTTTAAACAACATTTGCTGAAAGGAATTTCAATTCACAGGGAGGTATGCTGTTTAACAGAGTGCTTTTCCTGCTATGGTGTTAAAAGATTAGCTATTAGTGTGTTGCGGATTTAAGTGTGCTTTTGTTTATATTTAAAAGGACAGGCTCAGCAGTTTGCTTTTGAAACTAAATCTAGCCTACTTTATGGTAGGGGTGGGAATGTGAAGGGTGTAGAAGCTAGTCAATAGCTAGCTGGTCAGTGTCATAGCTGTAGGGGTTTGACTAATCCAAATTTTGAGTCTAATGCCTTGCACACTTACAGGACTTAAACGAAGAAAAGCTTAAGTATTGCAATGGTGAAAAACTCATTCTTTATGCTTATTGGTTAGCTTACTGATGGAGTATTAAATATCAGTTTAAAGCCAATGGTCTGCTTTTTTCCTGATAATGAGTCCAGAAAGGACTTTTTATTACCCTGAGCTTTTGATTTTGATTTCTTTTTTTAGAAATATTTTGATAACTTGTAAGAGATCTCAACAGATCTCAAATTCTCCAGCTCTTGAGATTCAGCTGAGCCTTGGGCAAATATGTTAGAGAATCACTTCCAGTATAATATTATACAGTGTGCATCTGTCTTGACTGTATGGAAGTAGATGAAAGTAGCCTACAGTAAATTTCGCTGGTATTTTCTGCCTTTTTTGGCTCTTGACTTTAAATTTTTCTTACTATTTAAAGACCACACAAAGTAATCTTTTTTCATAGAAATTGTCTGAGTAAAGTTGGACTACTTTCATCTGCTCTCTTCACTGGAGCATATTTAGGTGTGAGGCGTTGAGGTATAAAAGCATTAATCTAAAGGAAATTTCTTCTGTGTTCAGAAAACCTGATCCAACTCCTTCTTAAGAAAGTGTAAAATATTCTTTCAAGATTAAAGAGTACCCAGATGGTTAGTCTGCCAGCTCTAGGGAAGCACAATGAAAAAACAACCCTGTTGATCAGAGAACTAGTCAAGACATAAAAAGGAAACAATCACAGTTAAGAGATCCTAAGTCTCTGATTCCTCTAAGTTTTGTATAAGACATTACTTTTTCAGAAGTCCACTACTGTCAGAAAACAGTTCTAAAGAGAAAAAGTGTCCCAGCCTTCTGGAGTTTCAGTGTAGATAATTGAGTGAGAAGCTGTCAGACTCCAAGAGGCCTTCTAAATAGTAAACAATTTGAAAACACAATAAACTCTTCTCACTTATTTGAGCATGAAATCTATTCAGTTCCTAAAGCCACGGAATCTTGAAAATAAATTTGTGATATTTTCAAAAAATATGGTGAAAGACACCTGGACAAGACTCCAGGACAGACTTTACTTCAAGATTTGCTTGGACCTTTATTTTCTTTTAGGCAGAGATGGATTGTCATTAATTTTCAGGGTTTTTTAAGTTTTCCATTATAACAAATCATTTTAAAGATACTTAGCTAATACTATTTTTTAAAGTGATATGTTGAGTATTAGAAGATGAAAGATTATAATTTGCATCATATAATGAATTACAGCATTAATTTCCAGGAAATTTTATGCAGAACCTGTTCGGTGCATGACGTTGTCTGGTATTTTTAATTTAAAAATTTAATTATTAGTTTCATAGCAGGTTTAACTGGTGTAGACTTCAGTTACATTCATACTTTCCTAATGCTTTTACCTCCTTTCAATGAATCGTATTCACATTAATACACATTTAAAAAGTAGCCATTCAAAATGTCTCTCCCTCATCCATTCCACAGAAAAGAAAGATGTTTTTTACAGGGAGTCTCTACTGAAGAATACAGTCTCTGCTGAGGAGTACAGAATGTGTAGATCTGCTAATAACATAAAACAAATATGGTATTTCATTCAAACCAGAGAGCTTACTTACAGTATCCCTGGAAAGGTGCCAAAACATGAAGTTCCTCTAGATTCCATTTCCTCTTACTTTAGAATAGAACCACTGGTTTGTCACTATAGTGATGAGTGGGTTTTATTCTACAGTTTTTTGGTAGGATTTTTTGGTTTGGGGTTTTGGTTTCTTTTTAAGAACAAGAAACTCTTTCTGTTAAAATAATGTCTAATTGGCACTTTGTAGTTGAAATAGTATAAAAAGCATGAAGAACGAACCACTTAGCTGATGATGTCTTTAACAGATACTCAGAAGAAGAGATTAGAGAGAAAGTCCATGGGTTTTGCTATCACTACCTAAACTGAAGTTGAAAGCATTAAAATTTTCTCAAACACCCAATAGCTCTGGCCAGCTAGAGATAAATAAAAATCAAGAAAGGACAAGGTAATGTTTCCACAGCTCTGAGGTGACCTCTGTAGTTCAGTGCCAAATATTTCTCTTTATCTAAAGTAATCAGATTTCCTTGTATTTCCCACAGTTGCTCCTATATCCGTTACTATGGCTTTCCACATCGTTTATTTAGTATTTTTTCTAGCTGGCATGTATCAATTACTGCTGCCATTCTCTTGTCTAAGAGGTTATAGCTGTATCTTTTTATCTTGTACATATTTATAGCATGCATTCATGGTGTATCTGTTACCTCAGAGCTTTTAATGTCTATGCCCTGGTGTCACACTCCTGAAGTAGGGAAGTACTTCCCCCACTGCTCTACAAAGTGGGAACTGAAACACTAACAGACTGAGACATTTTCTCAGTACCAGAGGAAAGGCTGTGACAGGTCAACATGTGAATCCATTTTTCTCAAGTTACAAGCCAGTGCTTTTATCCACTGCATCCTGCAAACACAGAGACGCCCCAAATTCTCTGTAAAGTCTGGGAATAAAGATTGGGATCACAGCTACTTTATGGCATGGAATACTTCTGTAAGAAAAAAGAATAATAAAACAGTCTTCAGAGAGTATCTGTCTCACCAAGGGAGAAGATTGCTGATGCCTCAAGCTGTCTTTATGATAACTTTTTTGTCAGACTCAGTAGCTGTTACGATGGTGACCAGGACCCTTAGTTGCACTCCTTCCAGGAAGAGATTAATATATTTTAATTAACAACTTATACCACAATGAGACAAACATTAGAAAAGAACAGGAAACATTGCCTCTGGTCCAGACTACCTACCCCAATCTCACATTCCTCTGCTCTGCTGCCTCTCCTTGCAACAGGCTGCAGGTTCAGAGCTTGTTCTGGGGTACAGTTGCAAACAACAGCTCTGCTGCTGATCCTCTTTCTGTTCCAGCTCCTTCTGTACTTCTGTCTATGTCTTCCTCTATTCCACTTGATTTAGCTGCTAATCTCTACATGTATATTTAAAACGGCATTGTACTGCATGTAACTAAAACGAAGTTGTCTGTTTTAAATTAAATGAAGTCTGAATAACAGTACTTATCAATATGTTGCACTGAAATGCAGTTCTTCTTTTGTAAAACTGATTAAGATTTAGGCAATCTCAGTCATTCAAGTGAAGCTGACTTTAGACATAATTGTTTTATATCTCTGCACAGGTTGACCTGCCAGTACCTGGCATCCTTATCTTTTTTCCCAAGAGTTTTTTCTAGGCAATGTGACTGATTCTCTTCTTCTGTGAGTTTCATTGTCACCCTGAGGTTATGCTTCAGGAAAGCTGCATTGAGAATCACACAGAGCTATGCTATCCTATTCATTTACAAATCACCATTTCCAATTTCGAGAGATGGAGGTGATTTTCTTCAGTCGTATTCCAAATGTGGCTTTTTTTTTTTTGCCTTCTGAACAAGAACCTACATAAAAATCATTCTGTAAATCTCCTTGTCACAAATCTCCATTTCAGAACTTCAGAGATGTTTCTCACTTCCCTTCTGTACTTACCTTTTTCAATTTTTAATGTTTTCATTATAATTGTCAACTCCTGAAGCTCCACAAGAAAAGGGACACACTACCTTTTTCAAGCTTTGCCTGTTGCTATGAGCACCATTACCAATGAAGATACAAGTTCTGAAAGACACTCCAAGGCAAGATAAATAATGAGCAGAGCTGTAAAATGCACTATCAAACGTGTTCCAAAATTTCCATTGCTCCCTATTTCTGTAATTTAGCTGTTAAGGGCAATATTTATTTGCAGTTTGTTTTTATGAGTTACTGTGTATATCTGGGCATAGATGATAATGCTACATACATTCATGTTGGATAAACTTAAGTATAAATAATAAATACATTTAACATCATAAAGATCATAGTGAAGCAGCATTTTATGTGCTGTGAACTCAGCAGGTATGATTTGAAGTATAAATGCCTCTAAGGATAGAATTTTGCATATTAATACAGATTTTACTTCTAAACAAGTCTAGTAAAGTAACATTGTAGTTTTGCAAGTAAACACCCTCTATACCAGTTTGAGGTACCAATGGTGCTGCTGCTTAGTTTGGTTTGTAGCTGCAGTTTCTTAGCTATTCCTAATCATACTAGTCATTAGATTATTTATTTGTTTGTTTGTTTGTTTGTTTATTTGATGAAGCTGTATAGCTGTTTTCATTTATTTCAGTACCAATTTTGGGTGAGTGCAGACATAACCAATTTTGGTTATCATGCTGCTGTATTCAGCCAATAAGCCACTTAAAGATTCTGTGATGTTTCTGCTCTGAGACCAATGATTGTTTTTGTTTTTCTTTATGGGTTAAAAAAAATTAACCTTTACCTGTGGTGGGTTTACTGTCCAACCAAAAATATACAGCACTTATTAGAAATAGCTACAGAGGTTTCCAAGTTAATTAAACCACCAGCTTTGTGAAGAGCCCAAGTGTTGGTCCTTGGATAAAAATTTTTGTAAAAAGATAGCATTCTGTAACTAGCGCATAAACAAGCACAATTATTCCAGCTATTTTTTCTTTCGTAAATGTTTTGAATCAGTGACAAATCTGAAAATAATGAATTTTAGGGTGGCATAATTTATTTTAACTGTTTTCTGTTAAGCAGTCTAGACCTAAAGTAAACTTCTTCAAAACTTTTCTATCATGGATAAAAAACAAAAAGTTACTCATAACCTGTGGCACTGGGAACTCTACATGTTTCATCTTATTTATGCATCTGCCTGAAGAGCAAGTTCCTGTTTGAAATTTAATGTTGAAACAGGTGTGTCATTGGTTTTAATTATGAGTTTTGTTTCACCTATTCACTACTACTTTCTGTGAAACAGGAAGCAATCTTCTGTCTTTAGTCTTGTTGAAATACCTATTCATAGATTTGAAATGTTTTCGGTGACATAAATGGTACAAAGATTCTGGGTTCTACACCACTTACTGTGCTAGTTAGGCCAATTTTGGATTTCATCTTGATGTGCTATATTCTGTAAAAAATTTAGATCTAATTTCTGTCTTGAGAGATTTATCCTTGTAATGAATTTAATTACTAACAATATTAGTCGTTTTGTCTGCATGTCTTAGGTTGACTGCCAGTGCTTTGCCCTCCTAAAGATGTCATTGTTAAATTCACATGAGTACAGACACAGTCTGATTAAGCAGCCTTTTGTGATACGTGTCTGTTTCTAAGACACATCGCTGTTTCTGTGTCAGAAGTCTCTTCGAAATCACTTCATTGACACTGACTTTTTATCATTTGATTATTGAACTCTAGCATACCTGATTCAAAAACTGTGCAGTTTTATTTATGTCCACAAAAACTCTGAAAATGGGCACTGGTCAACAGTCTATATTTCAGCTCAGATGCGGATAAGACCAAGAATAAACAAAACTACATATATTTTTCAGACACTTAAAACTGATTTTTAGGTTTATTCAAGGTACTGCAGAGGAGTTAGATTTACCACACAAATTCAGGAATTGATAGTTTAGTAGGTGCAATCTCTAATCAAAGTGCAAAAATGTGTAATGTCAAACAAAATGCAAAATGGAAACAAGATCCAGCCCCCTCTGAACTTACAGAAAGTCACAGGATAAAAAAAACAATGCACATCTTGTTGACTAAAAAGCCTCAAAAGGGCTGACCTAAGAAAAGGCATACACTGTACAGAACTATAAATAAACAATTCCACTCTGGAGAATTTACTCATAAAAATGCAGTAGCCACGTTACTGGTTAAGAAAATTTGTCAGCATATGAGCGTTAAATACATATATTTAATTTTTCTGTCTTAAGCCTGATGTGAAAAACAATAATTAATGTAAGCTGGAAGTTATAAGAAGTTAAATAATATGACCGCAATGTCTGAAGCACAGCCACCGGCATCCTTTTTGAAGATAAAGTCTGTATTTTAGATGACAAAAACTAGCAAAATGGTCATGAAATGAGGTAAAGAAGTCTTAATCCTTACATGTTTGTTATTTGGACTCCATTGCACTTCAAAATATGTGACTACATAGTAGGAGAATTTCTGTACAAACAGTATCACTGAGAGTCTGTAGGAACTACAGAGATCTGATTAAGTCAGGGTAATATTGCATATGTTCATGCATGACAACTGGAAATTTTAAATACAATGTTGCCTTCCCCATAAGACTAGTCTTCATCCTAGTGGTGAGAAAGAGACAGGACACTCAGATTTATCCCTTTCTGCCAGCTGGGAAACAGAGGTGCCAAGTAAGTGCTGGCAATATTGAAATCAATGAGGATTTTTTTAACTGTCTTCAGAAGAGTTGGGTTTTTCTCTCTTTGTGTCATCAGAGCGACCCTGAGCTCCAGCTGGTGCTAACAAACCATACTTTGCTGGTTCCAGGTACCCACATTCTCCTGGTCATCACTCAGGGGTTGTGCAGGCCTCCTGGCAATGCAGTCACTGCTCTGCACAGTCAGACAAAGGTACCCAGAATCTTGCCTTTCCAAAGAAGAAAAATCCTTTTGCACAGCACATAGGCTTTCAGGCAAGAAGCACACTTAACACCAAAAACTTGCTATGGCTTTACTCAAGGAGAACTAACATGCCTTGTGAAAAAGTCATATGGACAGGATATTACTTCAATTCTCTGAAACCTTTGATGAATTTGCATAGATAAATTGACCAACTGGACAAGAGTAGTTTGAAAAGCTAGAAATGTCCTATCTTCAAAATTATTAACTTTCAAAAGTTACCCATTGGAAATATATTCACCTATGTGTTTTAAAAATTCGTTCTTATCCTACTTAATTTGTTTATTTTGAGTGGTTGTGGCTCTCTTCAAGGAGATGGTTGATTTAAATACTCAATGTCATGTGTTTTTCCATTGTTCCTGCTCCATCTGGATACAAAAAGAAGGCTATCCATACTCATTTTTATCATCTATAAAAAGGGACAGGCAAAACATTGCAGTAATTTAAAGCACAAACCAACCAACTGAAAAATGGTTGTGAAGACAGTAATTGTGGGATCAGTGAACAGTTTGTAAGTTCTTTAAAACTATTCAAATGATCTTTCAGAAAAAGAAGCTAAACTCATGGAAGGTATTTATACTGTAGGCGAATTAAAATGCTAAAATAAATTAGTAAGGCTAACAGATTTTGCAACAGGTTTTATATTTAAGCAGTAGTTTGTCAAGTAGGAGAGAAACGAATACAATCATAAAGAGCAACTTTTAAAAATCTTGGTGGAGATGAAGAAGTACAAGCTCAGCAACTTATGTATGTTATTTACTGTAAAGTATATGAATATTTTGCTAAATTATTTAATGTTATCAGCAGTTAATTCTTTCTCTGTAGGAAGTCTAACCATACTTGTGCCTCATGATTTCAAAATAGGAACTGTTCCTAAAAGGAGGAGAGACTTACAAGAATGTTAGAATAAAATTTTCTTGTCTTTAAAGCAAACAAAATAGAATAAGGACTTAATCACACTGTATTGTTCTTGCTTCTCTGTAGAAAACCTTCATTTAGCAGTTACAAACCTTGTGAATGCTCTCTCCTTGCATTCATATAACTGAGGGCCCTATAGTAGATCTTGTGTTTCTTAATGTATGCTGTGCCTGGGCAATAATTAGATACTCCACCATCTCTGGGCTCAGATGTGGTGCAAAATTTCTGCTCAGCTCCTGGGCTGAGCTGTGGTGCAAATTCTGTGCTCCCTTCCCATTCTCAGAAATGGAGCATACACAGTTCTGCTGCTTATGGACTCATGCTCTAGTTAACCTATCTGTAAAAATTAACCTTCCAAGGTCCAACTCTCTGAGAGCTTTTTGTATCTTTTCACTATTTCTAAGTTCCTTTTAATCCTCTTGTCAGCCTTCATATCTCTGTCTGACTTTCTTACTAGATCTACCAGGCAAAACATGTCCCTAGGATAAAGGAAAGCAATTTTTCAGCATCTTTCTGCATCTTCTCGTGTTATATTTTTGGAAATTCAAGTTTTTATTCCTATTTCTACAAACAAAATGGGATAGCCAATTTATTTTTTTATTTTTGTTTTGGCTGGGCTATCTCATTGGCATAATTACTACTTCCTAAGGTTCGGTTATTATTGTTTCTACCCCTGTTTAGATAGGGTGGTGTGCTTGTTGAATGTGACTGGTTCCAGTTCCACATCTGGATATAGTCTTTTATATATTCCAGACAAACCACTAGACTCACTAAGTTTCACATATACATATTCCTCAGACCATTAAAACTATGCTGATGAGATGAGCTGCAAAATACTGGCTTAGTGATGAGAGATCTGGAGTGCTACAATCACAGACTCCCAGGGAGTTAGGGGTACATTAAAGAACAGTATGTTGGACTGACACGATTTTTTAATGAGTTGTCTAAAAATGCGTAAGTATTTTCCCATTATTTGAATGGCAAAATATTTCAGTATGTTTCTGTGCTTGCACAACACTAACTCAGATGTCCAATATCAACTTTAATATCTAGCAACTATACAGGTTTAGCCCAATCAATTTGGAAATTTGATTTCACTACCAGTAATGTACATTTTCACAGAAACTGGCATTTATTAACATTAGTGATTAGCATTTGCTTGCATTAGCTTCTCCGTGAAATTCAAGTAGAGATTGGAATGTTTCAAGCTGAGTTTGACTTTAGTAGCTCACATTCACTAGCATTTTTCAGTTGGTTTGTTGCTATTGCTAGAAGCATAATTTTATTACAAATTAAATTTGACATGGAAATATATTTGTTTTGACAATGAATTACTTTTTACCACGATATTGTAAATCTTGCTATGTGGGTTGGTGAAAGTAGAATAACTTGATACATTAGTGACTGCTCATCTGAGATATGGTGGAATAAAATTTAAGGTTCTATAGGCTCTGAATTGCTCCTACCCATCCTGTGCTGGTGCAGTATTATAAGGCCATTGCCTGTTGTCAGTGACTTCTGTTTAGTTGTTAACTTTTTAAGTGTTTTGTATTTTTTTTCTCCATACACTTTGAAAACAGATCTGAAATGTCAGATATCATTTTGCACAATGGGAAAGTTTTTTTCTGGGCAGCTATGCTAAGTATCCTGTGGGGGATTTTTTGCCGGTTTTTTGTTTTGGTTTTCTTTTTTTTTGCAGTGAGGTCTTAGGCTAGGTAACTGTAACATTTGATGCTTCCTATCTCATTTAAATCTATCAAAGTGGTCACAGTCAGACACTGCTATTACTTGAATGGGAGGACAGTTTGCATTTCTTTACAGTGTAACCTTTATCATGAGGGAGTAGAAAAATCAGAGAAATGTAAGCCCTCTCCCTGTAGGGGTTGACTCTCAATGAATAATCTATCATCTGTCTCTCCATCTATTTTATGTAATCTGTTTGAAGCTCTGCGGTGAGTGGTGAGTGCTGAATGTCGATGACAGCTATGTTAAGCCAGCCAGGAATATTCATGAATATGCTTGTGCGAAGTTTTCTGTTTCATTTCTCTGATATTTGGAACCACTTCTACTCACTTATTAGGAAACATTTACACTTACAAATGTTTACTTGAGAAGTTAAATATAGAAAGCAAAGGGATTTTTGAGAATTAGTGTTTTAGTAGAATACTATTTGTTTATGCCAGTCTTCAAAGCTTAAGTGCCCATTAGGACTAGTTAGCTTATCAGCCTGGCATAGACAAGGCATATTATTTTCTTAGCCAACACCACATAACGTAGTGATGCAATACTAGCATTGTACCTCTGTTTTAATTTCTCTGGACCAAGTGAGGAAATGTTTCCTTAAAATTGGGTGAACTCAGAAGGTCCTTCAATGCAACTTGAGTGACGCATGGTTTCACCCCTTGGTTTTTTTTGTTTTGTTTTCTCAGCAGAATGTCTTTAATTGCTGCATTGTTATGGCTCAATGCCCAAAACATTTTGAAAAATTGAAAAAATTGAAAAATGAAAATGTACATTTCATGCTTAATACCAGTTTAGCAGGTGGGTGTCACTTTAAACAGAGTTACAGAATTACTTCATATTCAACACTTCCTTTGAACCTCCGAATTCTTCTAGGACAGTCATTTGGAGGTTTCCTACCGCTCAATAGATGCATGTTAATGGCATTTATTTTACTGTGGAGAAAGAGATATGACTGTGACCACTTTCTGTAGAAAACATCTACAACAGAAGACAGCCTGTAGAATGAAATAGGAACATGGGCATGTGAACTGCAACATATAGACAGCATAGTGATGCCGTAATAAGGCCAGTATAGCACAGAACTATACAGACATTATGGTTGGAAGGGACCTCAGGAGGTCGCTAGTCCAACCTCCTGCTCAAAGCACGGTTAACAGGTTGCTCCCATTGAGTCTTGAAAACCTCCAAGGATTCACATTACTTGTTTTGGATCTTCTTTTATACCAAATGTAAAAACTCTTTTCAAACTATTCGAGGTGGTTGAGATTTGTACCAACTTGTGAAAAGAGGGTTACTCCCATAGCTTTAAGGACAGGATTGTAACAGTATGGATGGTTAAAGATCTGGATAATGCAGCCATGCTCAATTCATCTTAATATGCCTCTCTTTGAAGCTAGACTGCACTGCTTTCAGTTATACTTCTAATTACATGCACCAAGAACAAGACAATATGACAAGGGGGTATTTTGAAAGTCAAGGCATATAATGAATGTGTTATACTGCAGTGAAAACTGATTTCCACCCTTTCCTGCTGTAAAACTTCTGAGAGGAGTAGCATGATAAGAGAATGGAGAATGATATGGTTAACAGTTTAACTATTTGAAGTTTTCCTCAGCTATAGATTAAATATTTATATCTACCAGAGGGAGAAATGCTATTAATGCATTCCTCATGAAAGGCTTCTAGTAAATAGTTGTGTGCATGCTGTGGTTGTCACCAGTGAAAATGGAAAGCTTTTAATATACATAATGGATAACAGTTGTAATTGAAATTATCTTTCTTTCCTTTCACTAATCCAGGGAATAAACAACATCTTAAACAATAAATAGCTGTATTTTGGCTAGCTACTTATTTTAAAATGCGTCTCCAATTGTAAGTTTTCTCCCACCATTTATGTAATTCTATATGTCCTTCCAGTATAAACACTTGCCCAAATATTTGCCTTAGCTTTTACCAAATGAGGGGAGTTTTGCTGTAACTGTTATATATAACCTTGATTTGATTCTAATAAAAATTACAGCCCACATAATGCAAGGCATAACTGAATATTCATTGTTAACTTTTTCTTCAAAAGTTTAAGGATCCTTCTGAAAGCAAAAATGAGTACAGAATATCATTATGTCATTACTCTGTACAGTCTTCAGCAAGTATTGCAAATGTTGTGAAAAGGTACTAAGAATGGTAAGGGTAAAAAAGGGTAATGTTGATGCTGACACAAGACCTAATTAGAAGTTTTTTAGTTCACTAATTCATTAAAGTAGTTGAACTACCTATTCTTTGATTTTCTGTGAATAGACATCTGTATGGAGTCATGAGAGGCTTGCTGAAGTGCACAAAGGTATTCAGACAACTAAGGAACCAATCCTACATACACCTATGTGCATGTTTTAACTTTTTACATATCTGTAAAACATTGAACTCAGCAGGACTACTTCGGCATAAAGATAAGTAGAAACACGTTTGGGGAATTGTGGCTCTATATTCTGACCCAAAATATGATTGACAGAAAAGAGGATTTTCACTGGAATTTGATACAGACCTAAAACAGGACAGCAAAAACAACTTCTCTTTTTAAATTAAATCAAATTTAAATAAAAATCTACAGTGTGAAAGGATTTTTGCCTACTGAGCTTTCTAACCTGCATAAAAAAATGATGACTTTGCATTTCAGATCCATGGAGGATGATGCAAAGATTCCTTGTAACAGGAATTTTGAAGACAACTTACTAAATAAACACGTCTGGTCAACATTGCAAAAACACTTTGGAAAATATTTATATAATATATCAAAAGAATTTTCACTGGTACCTATATCTTCTCTTCCTGGCAGTATTCTCATAAATTACCTTCATAAGCATGAAACTTCAAGGCTGAGAGACAAAAAACCCCATGATTGCAATCATGTACATTTGCGTATTTGTTGAAAATGAATGTAAATCCTACATTCATGTATAATATTCTTAGTTCACTGTATTGATTTTTCAGGTAAGTAAAGCAGCCATGCACACATATAATGTCATATGATTTATGAAACAGCCTGAACAACAGAAATACATACTATCTTCACCAAAACTAAACAGAAGATTGAAGTATTACTTGCTTGGTATCTAGTAGCCAATGCATCAAGAAGTCCTGTATGATGCTGGAGTCAAACCTTTGAGTAATAACATATTTACATAAATAACTTTTGATTAATTGTGAAGTAAAAAGGTCCAGTTTACAAAATTTTATTTCTATGCATTTGCAGCTTTGAAAATGCATTTCTGAACATTATCACCTGCTTATGCAAGTAATAAATTATACGTTCTCTGGAAAATTGCAGACTAATTTCACACCTTTTAGTTTAACTAAGATTTCTTGGCAGAATGCTGGGATTTGAATTATCACCCAGTAAAATGCATGGTCTGAAAGGTTGCTGCTGTTAATATCATTATTAATCACTTTTGTTACAGTATTTTCTAAGACCCAAGAAAGAACGTGCTCCATTGTGCCAAACAGTGTACAAATACAGCAACGGTGGGATAAGATAGAAACTTGGAGGGAAAAGTTAAAGAGCAAGGACAGAAGAATGTAACAATCACAGTGCACAGGCAAAAGTAAAGCTGAACAGAGGAGACACTTCTTGTATTTTATGGCAAGGATGTACAGTGGCCATACACCAGGCTCCCATTTTGAAAGGGATCCCCCATTAGATTCTAGCACCTAATGACCATGCACTAAGTCGGACTGGACTTTTGTTAATGGTTTCCTGGGGGTGTCAAACTCCTTGGTGGCACTGGGAATGGGAGCATCACCCCATGCACACCCTCAGCATGCTGAAAGACACTGCTGGAACAGAAGAGAAAAATGCAGAGCTTCAGCACAGGGAAGTCTGATCATAATTGCAGAAAGGTCTCAGAGGCTGATGTTCCCTGTCTGGCTTCTTTTTGTGATTGTTAAGGCAGGAGAGTCCCTCTGAAGTTTTACCTCATTCACCTGAGGAACAGAGAGGGAATACTGCGGCTCTGTTTGTCCGGTGTCTGCTGTTTGAATGCTGCCAGGATACAATTATTATGGAAAAATTTATTGATTATCTTAAAATAAGAACTTGCAGATAAATGTCTTTTCAGCTTTGTCTCCTTTTCTAACAAGATGACACATTAGATGCCATACAAGTTATTAAATGTCTAGCCCGTATCAGATACAGGATGTCACAAAAAGATCACTCAGTTATCACAGGCCAGCAGACGTGAGGATTTAAAATCCTTGTCTGGATTATAGCCCTGGTGTAAACGCATGGGAAGCAATTGCTTTCAGTGGAACCTCACTGAATGTACCAGCAAAGGATTTGATGTTAAGGGCTGAAAGTAGCACTGACAGGATGCTTTTTTCCACATGGTAAATGTAAAAAAATAATGACAACAAATCAGCAGCATAATGGTATGAGTAATTGTATTAGTGCCTGAAAATAATCAGTATCTATTTTGTCAACACCTTCCTCCCTTTCAAAAGTTTCATGATATTGCAGATGCAGAACTTAGATGAGGTCTTGCTTTTTGTTTTTATTACATGGATTTAATTCTCATGGCAAGAGGCAACGTGATAACATTAGAAAATGAAGTCATGTTTTTTATCCACTGAACAGACACAAGCATACTGTAGTTGAAATCTGTGTTAGCATCTGCATTATAATCTGCAGTGTACCTCATCCTAGGCCAATAGGTGAAAGAGTAGTTTAGTTCCAATATTTATATATGCAAATTTTCCATGGCCAAATATTTCAATCTTTGGCCTATTTGCCACATATAATCTAATCCAAAAAGATATTTTTACAGCACTTACTACTGTAGTTTCTGAGTGCCTTACAAATATCTTACATTATTAGCATTTTAAAACTGAGAAAATTAGGTTATATTTCTGTAAAGAAATATATAGACATAAAGATAACATGAGTCTTCCAGCTTAATCTACTGCTTTAGGAAGTTTTTTTAACTTCTTTATTTCTTTTTTTTTTTTTCTTTTTCTTCTTCTTAATCTATTGTTTTTATAGAGGAGATTTCATAACATCATTGCAAGCACTGGTAAGGGAATTCAGTTTTGATGGGAACTGTCTGTTAGGTACCCACTAAATTTAATAAAACCAAACCCCAGGTTTATTCTTCAATAGGATTACATTTAACATTGCATTTTATTCAGCCAGATATCTCATGATTAGTGAGTACTTAAGTTCCATTGACCCCAATGGACTTTGCTTGAAGTTAATCATATATGTTTGTATGAATTTTTGAATGAGGATTAAATCAATCATGCTAGATTAGAGCATTAGTTCTCAAAGAACTGTAGATTTCTGCCCATGCCATAGATATTACTCGATGACAACCCCAGGATTCTTTCATTTATTATTCTTAACTGAAGTTAATCTGATTGATTCTATCAGAGAGGAGAAATGGTGAAAAAACGTATGAAATCTTCATGGTTTTGGACCTGAATTTAGAATCCAGTGTGAAATTCCTGAGTGTGCTGGGTAAATGTTTTCAACCCCAGCTTAATATTTTTCTATTTATCACATAGTAAATGTGCTGTCAAATTTTGCACTGTGTGGAGCTTGCTAAAGGGGAAACACAAAGGGACATGCAGCAGTAACCCATGGCATGCACATAGAGAGAGCGTAAACATTAGTAAACAGGTTCTGCAGCAGCTCCAGTATAGGTCATTAAGAAATGAAAACTTTGCAGGGAAGTCATGCTAAATTGTAGCATTGTGTCTCTAATTTTTAGCCCTTGAAACCAGTGAACTGTGAGTCAGGTTTAATTATTAACACATTTGGGTGGCAAAGGGGAAAATACTGAGGAATAAGAAATTAAGCAAAACAAGTGACTGCTTGTGTAGGTGGTGAGAAACAGCAATGTTTCTGTTATGAAGGTAGAAACTGTCATCGTAGATACAGAGTGAGCTCGTTCTGGAGCCAGTTAAAATGTCCATGGAAAGTCAGCCAATACGTGACAATATTGCTAAAAGTGAAAGGAAAAGGATAAATGTGTGGGGAAAAAAACATGGTGGAGTTCACAGTCTACAGCTATCCAGTTTTACTTTCAAGGGTAAATATAGCAGAATTATTGCATCTCTGATTCCCAAGCATTTGTGAGCTCATGATTTTACTTAGAGCTGTATACGCTAAGAACAGAACAGGAAGCATGAACTGAAGTTCTTGGATCCTGAGACAACACTAGAGCAACAAGTGTTGTAGTTGAAATAACTGCAAACATTTTAAAGCTCTTCAAAAATTCCTTTAGACCTTTGCTGGCTTTAGAAAAGGTTTAAAAAATTTCTTCTAGGAAGTATGATAGATGCTGAGGTTGTTTGGTTGTTTTGGCTTTTTTTTAGTTTGTGGAACCTGTAGGAAAATATGGCAACATTTTTTTCTGATTCTTGTGCTTGCAAATGAGTCAATAAAGCCATTGAAGCTTCTCAGACACTTGGTCCCAAAGAAACATGAGTTTAAAGATAAGACTATAGATTTTTTAGTAAGGAAATTACAAGAAGAAAATAAGCAGATATCCATTATGAAAAAAATAAGAAAAAAAAGAAAAAAAAAGTCGTTACTATGCCAGGGAAAACACTGAAGACTGCTTACCTGATCTTTCTTAAGACAGTAACAGAAGCGAAGAAATCTCATATTACTGGGAAATCTCTAAATATGCCAGAAGGAACTGACAAGTGTTAAGGTATTCTTGGAGTACAGCAAAGCTACAAACAAGCTAAAAACATTTTCAACAGGATGTCTGACAACAGAATAAAAAAATTAAAGACATGAGGTCAGTTGTAAAGTCAGCCTTGGACAGAAACAGTGTTAGGCTGATATTTGAATTTTACTGCCTGCTCAGCTGATGTTTGGATTACTTGCTGCATATATTTGTACAGTTTTCGTTGCATCATTCAAAATGATACTGATCTAAACCAAAAATATCCTTATAAATAACATTGGAATAGGAACTTCATAGTGGTATCTATAATTCTTTTTTTTTTAATCACATTAACTGGAAAGGAGGATAAATAGTGATGAAGTAGCCTTCATACTGACAATCTAACAGCATGTTAGTCATGTAAATGTAGTTAGATATATTTTCCCCTTCCAGGTCTCAAATATTTGCATTAACAAAAAAAATGAACCCTTATTTGAACAGTGGAGCTAGAATCCTTCTTTGTTATTGTTAGAAAGATAGAACTCTCTTTTTCTCCTTTTATTCTTGCAGTGCCATATACACATTTGGAATTTATTAACATTTTGAAGTTTGTTCTTCTGGCTAGAAAATGCTGACCACAGCTTAAAATGTCATCATAGGAGGGCTCTTTGAGTAAAACAGCATCCCTTTTTCTCTGGAGGCATCTAAATTGGTTGTGCAGCTCTCCCACTTGAGGATAATATGTAACAAGCAGGAATAAAAATGTACTTCTTTACACTGGGATCAAATCTCCAATGTGTTTTTTGTGTTATCCATTATTTTTCTATCTGCAACACCTTTTTTTCTTTGTTTTATCTTAGACTTTTAAACCCTCATTTGAAGTCTTCAGAATTACAAGGACTACTTGCATAAGACACTTGTCTATCCACAAATTGCCTTCCTTACCATTTATCCTTCAATAATAATGATCTTACCCAGATAGAGGATAGTTAACCTTAAACAAGTGCATTTTAAACACTTAGACAACTGATCTTTAACATACATCTTTCACAACTGATCTTCAGTTCAAGAATCAGAAAGAAGTGTTATCTATATCACATAATAGGTTCCTGTTAGGTATCTATTACTGAAAGGGTTACAGCCGGTCTACTCTACATTGTTTGGGAAAGTTTTACCTCCCCCTGAACATTCTTCTTCTTGATAAACTACCATTTAGAAGTCGAATGGATGTTATAGCCTCTTTCCAAATCAAGAGTGCTTTTCATAGAACTGTATTTTAATAAATGTTTGCCTGTAGAGGCACCACAACCATTGTGATATAGCTTAAAAAAATATAGCTATGATGATGTGGATAATAGTCTTGGTATCTTCCAGTTGTGAAACTAAATGAACCCAAGCCTTCTTTCTGCTTTCTAAATCCTAAGAATGAATATAAAATGAGAAAATTAGCCATAATGACAACTCTTAGAGCATTCTGTTAATTACATCTCTGCATCCCAGACATGCTATACTTTACGTATTCAGTTTAGGGTCCATTTCTTACTTGTTTTCTAACATGTAGAGAGCAAAGGAAGCAAACTAATCATACAAAAGGTTATGAATTTGCTGGACAGAACATTGTTTCTTTCCCTTGACTTCCTGTGATTTCTTTATTGCTATGCCAAATCCACAAGGTCTGGAGTAGGTTGGGTATCAAAAGGCATATGGGAAGGAGCTGCAGACTTGCCACACTGAACAGATATTCTCACCCAATCTGTCATAGCAGTGATTTATACATGCTGGCTACAGATCATTTTGAGGAAGGATTCTGAACAGTGCAATTCATGCCAGAGTCAAGAATTTAGGGGAATAACATGTTTCTTAAAACAAAGATTCAGGACTTTCCTGTAGTTAGACAGCTGTTCCTTATCTTTGTTTCATCAATAAAAATATTGCATGGTAGGCTTTTTAAAGCTTAACTTCTGCAGGCTTATATATCGTGGTCTTTCAGTTTCCACAACAAAATAAGGTATTAAGACAGAAATCCCCGCTGAATCAAAACAATTGTAAAGACCAGCCCCTGGCTTCTTTCCAGTGAGAGTTAGGGGATCACATCTGCAATCTGTACTTGAGACCTTTTGTAAGACTTGTCATTTATTAGTTTGAACATTCTGCAAGAACATCCCATGGGATAACTAAAAAAAGATCCACTTCATTGCTTCCTAATACACCTTCAGCAGGCAAAAGCACCAGCACACTTAGAAGAATAGCTCTGGGGTAAATAGGGAATGTGAGTTAGATATCCCAACCTCAGAGCAGCCACTTACGATGCTTCATTTGCTTTCTGCAGCATTTTGTTCCAAAATGAGCACCACGGGAATGTCATCATGACAATAGGTTCTCACTTAAACTGGGAGCAGACAAGGTTGCCACAGACTTAATTCAGCCAAGGACACTGCAAATGTTGGAGCTGAGCAGAGGACCAGGGTGCACTACGCTTTTCTCCCCATCCGTTCACCCCCCAGGCAAATGTGGTCTCAGGTTGGGTGAGACAAGCAAGTGTTCACTAAAGGGAAAGGACAGACATTTCTAAGGATTCCCCTCTTCCTAGGTCTGCCTTCTGCCACACAGCCCACTTAACCCAATGAGCATTTGTATAAGCGCTGAGATGGATCCATGTTGATACTGCTAAGCCAAGACTTCCTGATTCCTTTGGACAAGTTCTGTCTGGTGGGTGAGATTTGGTTTTCTAATGTTATAGCTAGATCTGTGTTACATGTCTATGGGTGTTCTAGATTTCCGTCTTTTCATTTTAAAGCCAAACTGCTTTGCAGTTACTTCAATTGCTTTTCAATGGAAGCGTGGTCCTGCAGCTAAGAGATTGCAAACATCAGCTAACTGTTCTTTTCTCTATCTTGCCATTTCATTAGTGTTCTGGGAGAGAATCCAACTGCCATGGAAGTTTTCTTACTCCTCCAATTCTAATTTCTTGCTGACCACTGCAGACCTGATAAGGATACTCTGACATTTTTCTTTTTTTAATTTCTTTTTCCCTTGGACTTATATACTTCTCTTTCTGGCTATTGTTCCCAAGCCCCTATGTGAGACACAGATCCTGTCTACATTTTTAGAATTATCTTTTTCTTCTGTGAGTGAAATTACCCTTTTTATGCCTTAAAGATGTGACCATATTCTCCAATGACCTCTTGCGGCTTATGTATTTGAACATTATCTTATTTACTTAACCTTTCACTCAGTCATTTCTGTTCTGAGACTTTTTCTCTAACTGTCGTTTGCAATATTAATACTCCCATCTTCCTTACCCTTCATGTTTTGGATCTCCTGTTTTTCAATAGAATCATAGAATCATGGAACCATAGAATAGTTTGGGTTGGAAGGGACCTTTAAACACCATCTAGTCTTACCTCCCAGCAGTGAACAGGGACATCTTCAACTAGATCAGGGTGCTCAGAGCCCCATCCAACCTGATCTGGAAGGTTTCCAGGGGTGGGGCATCTACCACCTCTCTGGGCAACCTGGGCCAGTGTTTCACCACCCTCATTGTGAAAAATTTCTTCCTTATATCTAGTTGAAATTTGCCCTCTTTTAATTCAAAACCATTAGCCCTTGTCCTACCGCTACAGACCTTGCTAAAAAGTCTGTCCCCATCTTTCTTATAAGCCACCTTGAAGTACTGGAAGGCTTCAATAAGGTCTCACTGGAGCCTTCTCCCCTCCAGGTTGAACAGCCTCAACTCTCTCAGCCTGAACTCATAGGAGAGGTGTTCCATCTGTCTGATCATTTTTGTGGCCCTCCTCTGGACCCTGTCCAACAGGTCCGTGTCTTTTCTGTGCTGAGGGCTCCGGAGCTGGATGCAGGACTCCAGGTGGGGTCTCACCAGAGTGGAGTAGAGGGACAGAATCACCGCCCTCGACCTGCTGACCACGCTGCTTTGGTTGCAGCCCAGGAGATGGTTGGCCTTCTGGGCTACAAGATCACATTGCTGGCTCATATCCAACTTTTCATCCACCAGTACCTCCAAGTCCTTCTCAGCAGGACTTCTCTTGATCCCTTTGTCCCACAGCCTGTTTCGATACTGGGGGCTGCCACAACCCAGGTGCAGGACCCTGCACCTGGCCTTCTTGAGCCTCATGACATTCACGTGGGCTCATTCCTCAAGCTTGTCCATGTCCCTCTGGATGGCATCCTGTCCCTCAGGCACGTCAACTGCACCACTCGTCTTGGTGTCATCTGCAAACTAACTGAGGGTGCACTCGATACCACTATGTCATTAATGAAGATACTACTCATCAAGGGGGGTACACTTTCTTTGACCTTCCTTGTCTGGCTGACATACCTGTAGAAGCCCTTCTTCTTATTCTTTGCATCCCTTGCCATGTTCAGCTCCAGCCACACCTTGGCCTTCCTCACTGCATCTCTACACAACTGGGCAGGGTCCCTGTACACCTCCCAGGATACCTGTCCCTGCTTCCACTACCTGTGTATTTCCTTCTTATCTTTTAGTTTGACCATCAGGTCTCAGCCACGCCGATCTCTTGCCTTCCTTTCCTGATTTCTTAGATCTGGGGGTCAAGAGCTCTTGCGCTTGTTCTCTGTAATAGAGCTGTAATGGGATGTCTCTAACGAAGGAATGAGGGCAAAAGAATTTCTAACAGTGAAGAGAGATGACTAGCAAAAAGCAGCAAGATTTGGGAAATCCACTGAAATTTCTTGTAGACGAATAGACTTTTTTATGGGACTCTGTTTCTTTTGAAGTATCACCAAAGAATGGGGACATATCTGCTGAATATTATTAAAGTCCCAGCAGTGCATTCACTCAATATCTGAAGTTCTAAAGGTTGATGGGGAAAAAGAAATGATTGGATCTATTTAATGATTTACGTAATGATAGTCAGGTTTGACAATAAGTGTTTAGACGTAAAGCTGTCTAGCATTTTCCATTACAGGACATTGATATTTAACCACTTTTGTGAGTGGGCTACAGTTAAGCTCTTCAAACTAAAGTTTTACCTAAGCCTGTAAGCAACTCAGCCTTACTGATCATCTAGGCCAATGGAATTAAAAAAAAAAAAAAAAGGATTTTTTTTAAATAGCAATTACACTAATGAGTTCTAATGATTCTTTTTTGCAATGTCAATGTGACATTTGACATGGAAAGAAAGAGGGAAGAGATGCCATGGGGCACCATTTCAGGTTATTATTTGTCCCTATTGTACATTCATCTAACTTTGTTTGAATGGGCAGTGATTTTGATTTCAAATGAGGGTATGGCAGCAAACTCTAGGCAAGAGAGCCAGTGTGCAGCCCTCCATCCCACAACTGAGCTGCGGTGCTGAGGGAGCAGGGTCTGCTTCTGCTGAATAGAAAGACAAACCCTCGTGGTTACGCAGGCCTTCACTCTGCCTGTGCCTCTCCTGCCTTGGGCAATTGGCACCTGTGTGGGATGGAGAACAAAAGAGAAGATACTTTCTTTGCACCAGCTGTGTGGAGGAGAGGAAGGAAGCCATCGTTCACTGTGGGAAATGGAGGAGGGCAGAACGCAGAATCCTCTAGCCCATATAATTGTGGCTGGTGGGGTGTTGCCTCCTGTGACTTTGTTGCCTTTGGTCTGTGCCAGATTGGCACAGGTCTGTTCTGAGACGCTGGGGGTCTCTAACGGCCCATGTGTAGATCAAAATCTCTCTGTAATAGTGTTTTAGGGTTTTTTCAGTGCTTCGTTTAGACAAGATAGAAATATTTATACCCATGTATTAACAGAAGACTTATCTGGGAGCTAAAGGAGCATTATCCTCCTGTTATCATCTGCTTGTGTGGAGGACACTGCTTACTACACGTTATTAACTGTGGCTACCTGACTGCATGACACCCACTATCCACAGTATAAGCACAATTGTGAAAATACCTACACACACACTTTTACATGCACTGGAACAAGGGTCTTTTACAGCTGCAAATGCAGCACCTGAGACTGAGAATGTTCCAGAATTTAAGGTGCCTCTGTGACCTTTATTTAGCCAACTGTGTTTCTGAATTATGCTATAGTCTTTAATTGTGTGATCAAAGTGAGCATCTCCTTATTAGTGTACAACATGGGTTTCTCTCACTGGTAATGAATAATGTGGTTGCCTTCAGTGCCCCAGACTCATTTACAGCAGAAATTTCTCATCTCTAACATAGGACTAATAACTATTACCCTGCCCAGCCACAGTCTTAGGAAGGTAATCCATGCTTAAGATGTACTCAGAAGCTGCAGTAAGTCAGCTAGTCTAAGAAAATCTGATGAACAACTGAGCGTGGATCGTATTCAGTAAATAAAACACAAGGCTGGAGTGGGTGATGAAGGTAAAAAGAAATATTGAACAGCAGAATCCATGATACATGAAAAAGAACCGGATGTTGATGTAAATTAACATGCGTAGGTTCTCATTCTCACTTTTCATAATTTTCTAGTATTTTAGTTAAATTTCCTTTGAAACGTTGAAAGCATTTTTTTTTCTTTGCAGGAAATATATTATTGTGCTTGGACAGGAAATTATTTTTGAAATATCCAAGCAATCAGGCCAGCAGAATATTCTAATTTAATTTAAGCATGAAATATAAGCATGAACTTTAGCTTGCATAGTTGAAAATTTTTTTAATGGTTACAAAGTTATCCTGTTGATCTTAAGGCAGCAGCAATTAAAAATTGACAATATTTTCCTACTGGGTGTTACAGTAGTTATTTCCACATACCAGGAGGAGTATGCACTGGATCTGTCACTCTGAAATGGAATTGGAGAGGGGGAGAAACCTGTTCAATTTTCATTATACCTTACAGAATTTGTAATAATTCAGTCCAGTCTCTTAAAAAACCCATTGCTTTTCCAAGCAAAATTATCAATCTGTCATGCTGTTGTCTCTTGTCATAAAACTGTCATCACAGTCTCTCTGATATGGCAATGCTAGGGACACTGGCAAAGCTTTTTGGCTCAGTGGTGCTCAGATTTTTGCATGGCAAGCTAGGTTGCTGCAATGAAAGTCACACAGCTCTTCTACCACCATGTGGGAGCTGCCATGCCTTTCATTACTAATGTCATCAAATACTATCTTGACATCTGGATATATTCCCACCCCATTTGAAGTATCAGCTGCTTATTCCCTCACCATTGACCTTTCTTACCTCCTTATAATTCGTTGAGCTATCATCCTTTCAACAACCTGCTGCTTTTTTTTTTTTTCCTAAAAAATGCTGGTAAAGGGTCTGTGTAACACTGAGTGTTTTATCAAAATAATGGGTATGCTTTTCCATCTGAGCTGTGCATAGGGTCATAATGCCAAGAAAGATCTGTAATAATCAAAGAATGTGAGGAAAAGCTGGTTTGGGAGGAACCCCTGAAAGTCATCTCACCTAACATCCCTCTCAAAGCAAAGTTGTGTAATCTTATGTTTCAAGACAACTTTTGGACCCTATAGTCATACCATTGGGTTTCTTGACTGTACTTGCTATATCTCCTAATGTTGTTATATCGGAAATTATGCTGTAATTGATTGTATTAATGATATATGACAAATTCATACGTATCTTGTACCTTGCAAATCAGTTTAATTCCCTCATCATGTAATTCTCAAGAATTTTTTTTAAGCTTGTTTAATTTAAAGGTTAAATAATCTCCTTAGATTCCAATTTGCTGAGTTAGGACTGCTATTAAAAGAATATGTAGTCTAGTCTTAGCTTGAAATAACATTACACTGCACTATGATTGTTTTAAGGTGATACATCCAAACAGAACTGTAGCTATATTTTTATTTTATTTTCTACACTATCCACATATTTTAATGGTGGATATACAGGAATTCTAGAGCACTGTACTCCAGACGTGGGTGGTTTTTTTTTTTTCCCTAAATCTTTTCCAACAAGTCCCCAGCTTTTGGGTCTTTCGTTAATCATCAGTTTGTTGTAGAAAATAAACTTCTGAAGTTGCAAATGTTTCTTGCCAGCATTATTTTAACTAGCTGTTTTCACCTTGTATTCAGTACTTTGTACAATTATTTTTTTTATTTCACCAGAGGCAATAAGTAATGTTTCTATGAACCATTTTCCATTACATTCCTCTTGAGAATGTGAAAACGACAAACTTTTTTATACCTAAAGAAACAATGTGATGGTTTTATTAGGGACTACTCTGTGATTAGAGGTTCACATACCAAATAGCTGCAACTTCTTCTTTTACCTTTATATAGATCAAATTTTATTCTATTGTAGTTGTTAGTTCTGATGCAGTTATGGTCTCCATGGAAGTTTGTGACCCTGGCTCATGCAATGAGGGAAAAATATGTTTCTTAATTCAAATATTGACTAAACTACTGATACAAGCTGGAAAAAATGTTTATTAAATTTTTGTGGGAATGGTGTGTCCTCTCTGTAGGACAAACTAGGGCTATTTAGAACATCTCGGTTATATGTTGCCATATAACAATCTGCTCAAGTTCCTCTCAGTGTGATCTGATTCCTGCATTCGCAAAGCTTTCCTTATTTCAAAATGTGTAAAATGAGGTGAGGTTCTTTTTTTTTTTTTTTTTTTTGTCCTTGGAATTAGTGGCATATAGTACACAGTACTTAAATGATACTCCTAATCTGTCATACTCTGAATTTTATCTCATAATGGTTTTGTTCATCAGTGTCTTACCTGTAGATACTGCTTTCTTTACCAGTACCATATCTTTCTATGTAAAAGAGGTATAAAAATACTTTTGGCAAAAACCATCTTCAGTGAGTGCAGAAAAAATGTACAAAGACATAGTCTGTTAGTATCTCAGCACTAGAATTTCTTCCTACAAAAGAAATGGCACTTTCATGATTATACGGGCTACCCATGTAAAACCTTTATTTGGCACCTCTGTGTACTGAAATTGTCCAACTAGCTGATAAGCGGGCACCATGCCACTGAAGCAGATGGGCATAGCTGTAGAGAGCCAAAAGACAATGTATGTGCATCAAGTGTGGATGTTGGTGGCAGGCTTCCCAGTCAGTGATGTCTTAACGATTAAATGTCCCGAGTTTTTTGCATCTGTAGTTACAGAGATGCCAGCCTTTCTTGTGGATGGTCTTTGAAAATCTCTCCGGTTTTATTTCTAAATTATAAAGAACTTTTTGCGAATGCTTGATCTAGAAGGTACTTGAGACAAGAAGGTTAACAGTAAAGGAAATAATAAAGATAAACCTTCCCAGTCCAAAACAGGCACATGTTCTCACCCAAAACTGAGGTGCAAATTGGAGTTCCAGAGGAAGGGGAGTGAAAGCATTATTTAGGGTATTCAAGATATGCAGTGGAGAACAGAAACGGGTACTTTCAGAGAAAGAAAATCAGATACAATCAGAGAAATGCAGTTACTGTAATTTTACCAAAAAAAAGGATTTGGATGTTACATCATGAATGAAGAACACTCAAAGGCTTGAATAAGGAACATTATGCTATTCTTTGATCATATCACATTTAGGGAAATAGAATTTGGCCAGTCTATGTATATTAAGAGGGCTGGACCAAAATATTACCCGATTATATCATGAGTTTATTCTCAAAACTGGAAGAACCCATTGCATGCAATATTTTTAGTTAATGTATTTTGATGCAAGCTGAAAGTGAAGAAAAGATAGTTTCCCTAAGATACACTAAGAGAAGGTTTTTAGACTAGAAACATAGAACAGAAACATAGAAAATTTTAGGTTGGAAAAGACCTTTAAACATCATCTAGTCCAACCCCCCTGCAGTGAGCAGGGACATCTTCAACTAGATCAGGGTGCTCAGAGCCCCATCCCACCTGATCTGGAATGTTTCCAGAGATGGGACATCTAAAACTTCTCTGGGCATCCTGTGCCAGTGTTTCACCACCCTCATTGTGAAAAATTTCTTCCTTCTATCTAGCCGAAATCTGCCCTCTTTTAGTTCAAAACCATTACCCCTTGTGCTATTACTAGAGGCTCTGTTAAAAAGTCTGTCCTCATCTTTCTTATGGGCCCCCTTGAAGTACTGGAGGGCTGCAAATAAGGTGTCCCTGGAACCTTCTCCAGGCTGAACAACCCCAACCCTCTCAGCCTGTCCTCCTAGGAGAGGTGTTCCATCCTCCTGATGATTTTTGTGGCCCTCCTCTGGACCTGATCCAACAGGTCCATGACTTTCCTGTGCTGAAGGCTCCAGAGCTGGGCGCAGTACTCCAAGTGGGGTCTCAGCAGAGTGGAGTAGAGGGGCAGAATCCCCTCTCTCGACCAGCTGACCACGCTGCTTTTGTTGCAGCCCAGGAGATGGTTGGCCTTCTGGGCTACAAGCGCACATTGCTGGCTCATATCCAGCTTTTCATCCACCAGTACCCCCAAGTCCTCACCAGGGCTGCTCCTCATCCCTTCATCCACCAACCCCATGAGGTTGCTCCGACCCAGGTGCAGGACATTGCACTTGGCCTTGCTGAACCTCATGAGATTCACAACCTTAAGCTTGTCCAGGTCCCTCTGGATGGCATCCTGTCCCTCAGGCATGTATTTTGATGCAGCCCAGGATACTTTGTTTCCTGAATAATACACAGCCAAACATGCACACAGAGCCAGGTATAAATCTTCCTGAGGAAGGACATAATTCATCCAATAAACAAACAAAGTGTAATGAGTTCCGGTGATTTGAGTGAAGTCAAATATTGATTGATTGATTGATTGACAAATAAGGAAGATATTTTTAGAATAGTACTTCCTTTGAATATATGCAGTCTGGTTTCAGTATGAAATGAGTGTTTTTTAGACACACATAGTCTTAAATTTCCCTGAAGTTAAAAAATGAAGTCCATTTTGCATTTTATGCTCTTTTAGAAAGAGTGATGTTTGAGTATCTACTTTTGTTTTATTGTTATAGCTTCAGGTTTCTTTTTTATCTCATTGCATGTATTCAAGATTGAAAAAGATTGGGGAAAAAAAGACATGTTATATTAAAATATACTGATCTTGCCAAATCAGGCAGTCTTGCCAATCAGATGTACCAGAAGGGAATAAGGGAAGGGGAAGTGTATTCTCTGTCCTCCTCTCTCCCTTCCCTGCAGCTCATTAGCATCACTCAGTGAGTCAGTCACACTCATGTGGGCATGGTGACAATCTTCCAAAAATTTTCCAAAATTTTGGAGTGGTCTTAGGAATTTTTGAAAATTTGTGCTTTAGAAAACAGTTCACAGAGAGATAAGAAAGCACGTGATGGTTCTCACTTATTTTTCCTACAACAAATATTTCTTTAGCTTCACTTAAATCTCCTTTGGAAGATGAACACCAAGGACCAAACTCAAAGCCCTATCAACTCAATAGCTAGACTCCCTATGGTTTTGACTGTTAAGGCATTAAGTCAAAGAAAATGGAAGGAAGAAAAAAATATCTAGGAAGCTGAATAAAAACCTCTCAATTTATCAGAAAGACCTTATTGTAAATTTCTTAGTTTTAGCAAGAATTTTGATGTGTTCACTGAGGGAGATGGATTCCCTTTATAAATAGTTGCAGTTGGCACTCAAATACTGAGGCATCAATAAAAGAATCTAGATAAATGTCAGTAGAGTTCTGTGCCTAGCAACAGTATCTATTGATTTTATTTTTTACATTCTGTTAAAAATGAACACTGAAAGAATTCTGAGTGTCCTGATTTGTATTTTTAATAGGGAGTTTAAATGGGCACAGCTGCTAAAAACCCCATTAAAAGTAATTGTTCAATGACTGAATTATAATCAAGATTTTTCCTTTTGGGTGTTTCTGAAAAGGCCAGAGACAGCAAGGAAACAGTCAATACATGTGTAGCTCCACCAACCTGCTGATGTCTAAAGCAAATTATGGCTTACCACCTTTCCAGTGAGAAGCCCTTCTTGTTATATTACAGCAAGAATATATTTCCTATATTTATTTTATCTGGTCAAAACCACCTTGCCTTCCTGTCTGCACATTGTCCACTTCGAGCAGCAGGGAAAGTCAATGTTCCCACTCAGGTCTGATCACTCAGCAGAATATATAGTTTCCTCCTCTGGCTGCCTGGGCTTTAAAAGGACTGAGAGAAGTATTCCAGCTGGTGAGGCTGGTTTAGCCTGGGTGAAATGCAAGCATATGGCAGGGTAAGCACAGCACAGGGTCCACATGGAGGAGCACTGCTACCCTGCAGAGTGGTTGGGCTGTCAGTGAGGATCGTTGGACTGCTCTCAAGAACTGGTACCATCATCAGTGGAGCCTCTCACTAAGGTGGTGGTCCCCAGACTGACAATGGCAGGGAGGGAGCAACACCATTTTTTTTCACATATTCTGCAGAAAAGCAATTACATAATCTACCCTTGAGCATTTTTGCAAATATTTCTTAACAATTGAGGCAGACTTGTGCATACAAAACCATTCTTCTACCCATCACTTTTGTGCTAAATGTGTGGGATTTTTTTTGCAGCAGGTTCATTCCATAATAAGAGTCGCTCTCAAGTGAAACCTTGGATAAAGCAGTAGCAGTTTATAGTAGCCAGTGTTCTTGTGCATGTTTCTTTTTCATTGGTAATTCATTGGTAAAATGTTCTGTGGCACTACAAGTTACAGTGAAATTTTACAGCAACAATTCTTGCAATTTCCCCCTAAGATTTAATAATAAAAAAACCTCTGCAACTTGAATTCTTGTGAATGCAGTTTCTATGCTGATCATTATGTACAAACTCTGAGGAAATCCAGGGCTTGAATGCTTAGTGCCTTAAGAATGGTCTAGAAGGCAGGGTTTGGAAAAATTCTTTCAAAATATTTCTAGCCCTTGCATTGAAGAACCAAATGACCTCCAAAATCACATGATTTTGTTCTATCTTTCTTTTATTCTATGTCAACTATAATACGAATTTAACAGCTGATAAGAACTGCTCAAAAAATAATGCTACGTCAAATCCATGATTTCAATTTTTTTTATCTTGGACAGCATTCATTTCTAGTGCTAGTAGCTCTTGAGGCAGATTCTGCTAGATTCACATTGGGTTTGAAGCAGAGAGGTTGAAGAGGATCAAAACAGCACTATTTTAAGGTTCACTATTGCCTGACCAGCTCAAGTTGTGTCTTGACAAATAGAGGTATTACTAGAATTCTGATACAAAAAAATATTTTGAGCTCTATTTAAGTGAGAATTATCAGTATATAATTTTCCTGTTACTTACATTTAATTAGTAATTTCTATTTTGAAATACTTTACAATCTCTTCCACAAACAAAAGAGACAATGCTGAAAAAAATATGAAAGTAATATAAAAGGAAAAATATCAATCCATCTGTGAATATATGCAAGTTTATGTATGTGTCTGCAGCTGGGTGGATATGTACTGTGTTGCTGTAAATTGAGTATTCACATATTTGAAGTTGCTTCCTGCTGATAAATGTTTCACAACAAAGATGTCATCAAAAGTAATATAGGAATTGAATGATGAGTGAAGCCAAACCAATTAAATCTCTACTGCTAAGTCAAAAAGAGAAAATAAATTTGTCCTGTTAAAATTTTGGGCTTACCTTACTTTCTTTAGTACATAAAATGCACTTTTGTTAAAAAGATCATGAGCTTTAACATAAAGATGCAGAAGAACCTAAATAAACGCCCAAAAAACCCAAGGAGGAAAGAATTTGAGGTGACAGGAAATGTCTCTGCTCCCCATTTGTAAGAATAATGTCAGAAATATTGTCTTTTTAAAGAAAACTCTTTTTAAAATAACTCCTTATTTATAGAATACTGTCATTTGTGGATCTAGAATATGTGTAACACCCTAGTGTAATGTAGTACGTTGACTGAACAATGCTAAAATTTAAGTTATGTATTTCTATGTGCTTACTTTTACATTTTGGCCGTTCACCCTTATAGCATCATATAAAAAGAAATCATTATTTACTAAGAATAGAGAGACTACACTGAGAAAATATTGTTTAACTTTCTTATGAAGGCTGTTTGAATGTCTCCAGAGTTGATCATGGATTCTTGGAATGGAGGTTTATCATTTAGTGTTTAGGGTATTATTTTAAGATGGTACAGTTGGACACTGAAACAGAAGCTGAAAAACAAATGAAAGTGATGCAGTACCCAAAAGCAGCTGCCGTGTTAGCACTTCTCCCAATCTTTTCCACTAAAACCTAAAGAGCTGTGAATCCAATAAACATTAAGTGAACAAATGAATGATTCAGGCTCAAGCATTAATGGACCACCAGTGTGTGTTGGATACAAGAGGAAATAGTTCTCAGAAGATGTCTCTGGAGCAGTCATTTGGGGATATTTTACACTGGTGACGTTTAAAGTGCTTTCTTCTTCTTGTTTATGTGAGAAGAAGTGAGTGCATATCTGCATAGTGCAGTGTTACTACCTCATCTTTTGATGTCACTCATATGAGGTTTATAATGGGCTCTGTGCCATTGGGAATTTCACCTTGGAGGAGTTTAGCTTTCCAAACAGCAAGAGTGGAGTGATCTGTGTCAGACACTGAGAAATGAACCAAGCCCTGGAAGTGTCTTTTCCTCTCAATTGACTGTAATGGGAATCTAGACATTGCTCAGAGGAGGACATGTGCATTGCAGACATCTAAATGTGGGCAGATGGATACTCCGGCAGTAATACGCTCTGTAGAAATCCAGCTTCTCTTACGCAGAAGGAGGTGGAGCTATGTTTTCAGAAAAAATGTATATCTCTGCTGTGTGTTCTGGGCCCAACGTAATTCTGGCACACAAGAACATGGAAACAAAACAGAAGAAGCCAAAAGGAAAAAGGAGCCCAGTGAGTCCCACCCAAGGTATAACTCCCTGGCTATGAGTAGACTGAGGGATGAGTGCACATCATAGCAATGTGCTAGGCTCTTGGCTGCCCTTTCATCCATTTGTGACCTGACCAGAATGTGCCTCAGCTTTCTTCTTGCCTTTTATGCTTATGAATCCTTCCCACATAAATCAAAGGGGAAATAGAGTTAATACACCTATATAATATTAGGGCTTGTAACTGAGCCGAAGGAGCTTGAAAGTTTATACATAGCCACTGGGTATAAAGAAGCCTATGGGAAAAATTTTTAAGCAACACTTGCTCTCTATCTGCAAGCAGTGATTGCTCAGGAGTAAAAAACCAATCCAACAGTAATTTTCTGTTTGGTAGTGACCAGTTCTGATGCACTTGACAGTTCAGCAGCTTTCAATCAGTTTCAGCAGAGGACACTAATTATTAAAGTGTAATGCAAATGAAGTAAAATATCAGAGAGATTTTTTCCCTGAGGGAGCAAAGAGAAGGAGAAAATATATATATATTTGTAACTGATGAAAGGCTGAAAAAACAAGGACTCACAATGCCAAAGGGTTAAAAAATTCTCTGATAAACACAAGCAAACTAGACTGTCATTGCAATTTGAGGCAGAAAAAAACAACAACTCAAAAATGGATCATACAAAATCAATTCACATTTGTTTAGAAACAGAAACTCGGAAAGATGGACAGTGCTCTGACACTATAGACATTACTGATTATAAATAAAGAAAAAAAAGCAACCAGCAAGGAAAGGTCTAAGTCCTAAAGATGTGAAGAATTCAGCCAAGCAAAACTAGTGCAAGCTGCATGCTGTGACAACCAACAAGCAATGAAAAAAATCTGAAGGATTATGTCATTCTACAAGAGCTTCCCAGTGCATTCAAGAAAGTGAATGGACATTTATCGAAGTTGGATTGGTTGCAGAAAGCTCTCTGCTGCCAGGAACATTATTATTTGTTGTCAACTCTACTGGTTTTGGCCCTGAGCTCTCTCCCATTGAGGCCTGTAGGTAACTGCTGGGCAGGGAAGACTTTCAACTGGATCATTAAAAGCAGAGCATGGTTGCTCTTTGTGTTAGGTTGCCGAGAGCAGCAGTTCTATTTAAAACGGCTGGTCGTCACACATTCAATAACTGAATCTCTCCTGGGCATGAATCCTGATTTCTCTTTGGCATCAGGCAGTGGTTTCTGATCCTGCTCTTCACTGGAGGCTTCCCACTGAGATGTGGCTCCTGCTGGCTTCTAGAGCTGGACTCTCCACCATGCTGTGCTGCTCACACCCTCGTCAGCTCTCATTTTCTCTCTGAGGAAAGCCTCAGGCAATGGGAATGGGAAGGACACAGCAAAATGCACAGGGCAGATTAAATTAGAGAATGGTGCCTATTAAGTGGCCACATAAAGTTATCGTGTAGACTGCTATCATACCCAGTTCAAATGGACTTCTCCCAGGGGAGTCTAGGTGAGGTCTTTTACTAGTTCCAGGAAGGTAGAAACAAGAAAGGTAGAACTTTTGCTGTTTGATGCTGCAGAGTTCAAACAGGCAGCACCACAGAGGGTTATGACAACTAAACCACGGGCTTCACTGTTCAGGAACAGCTGACTCCACCAAATAGTTGTTTCTATTTCAGAGGGGCTTTTCAAAGGTAAGCAGAACTGCAGGCACCTCAAAGATTAGCTGAGTGTTATCAGTAAGTTTAGATAGTATGTTGGTGCAAAGTATTCAGAATCACTTGTTATCAGATTTGACAGGGAAGAGATAAGTTTGAAAATTGTATTTCTAAGTGATGTACCTTCATAGACAGAGGAAATTAAAGGAAAATAACTTTAGAATTAAAGATAATGATAATTGTGGACAGTGGTTACTGTGTCATTTGAAAGAGGTGCTCCTTTCCAGACATGCTGGGCTCCAGGCAATCTTTGAGCAACTCAAATGCTGTTGCCCAGGTAGCATAAACAATCATATATTTAATTACTATGGCAAATGTAGTATCATTTTAGAAATGCACTTAGTTTCTTTTTCCTGAATGGAGCATGGAAGGATCTTGGGGAGTAATATTTTAAGATTCAGAAGAATCTAAAACATATACATTTCTGAAAAGAAAATAAATAACAAATAACTAATCAGAACAACAATTCAATTGCTTTGAATTGCCCAAGGTATTATCTTGTAGCTCAGGAGCCCTTGTATCCCTCAGTCAAATGTGACTGAAATTGACTTACAGATCCAAAAAGAATTTGAGAGCAAGAGAAATGCCATGTAAAGTTCTGTAAAAAAATGCTTATATTTAAAATGCTCATAGCTATCAGAGTTGTTCACTATTTATACTTGAAAGTTATGTGACATATTTCTTCTTCAGGCAAAGTGACAAGAGTATTTCATGTGAGTTCTGGTGACCAGGTTTATATCAAAGGCAGTAGTGGCCTACATGGACCTTCAGTTCTTGTGCCCTTGTGATCATTTTTCTACTGAGCTGTGGAATTAAGTCTAGTCATTTAATTCTGTTGAATTTTAGTTTCCCTGTTAGTAAAATGGTGATAATGTAACTTAGCCAACTTTGAGAGCAGTGTGAAGAGGGATGTATTGATTCTTAGTACAGTTACAGGTATCAGTTTCCCATTCCCCAAGAAGAAAGACATCCTATATTAATTTGTTATGATTCATAGCAAATTTTCAAACCTACTGTGTAGTATCAATGAATCATAAAGTAGGTCTTTCTTCTCATAATTCTTTGTAGAGGGTTATAAATTCATGTTTATTTGAGGAATGGTAAGCATATTCTACCATATGAGAGCTGTATTTATGTAATTTATTTTACAAAAAAAGTAACTCTTACTGATTGGCTACAACTTTGCAAAATACTAAGTATTTAAACCTTTAGTATTAAACTTCCAGTTATACCTCTTTCCAGCATGGATTTCCGTAAAAATAATAAGCTGTGTTGCCATTGCTATGCCTCGTGTCAGTATCTCCTGCTTTGTCGAGTGTGTGTGCATCAAGGTTCTTGTCTTGTTGATACGTGACTATGTAGCATTGTGGTGGCTTCTGTCAGATAATGCAGCTGTCTTGAACTCCCACATATGAGAAAAAAATACAGCTATAGTCCTTTGAAGAACTCTTATAAATGTGTTTCTAATTAGACACATATAATAGAGAGTACCAGAGGGATTTGTTCATTGTAACAGACCTTCAGAGATGAATTTCCGCAATAATTTGCTGAAGCACATAGACAACAAGAGGCATTTATGACTGCATGTGATCCAGAGATAAGAGGTGTGCTAGTTCTGAAGCATCCGAAATAAGAAGCAGTGGGAAGCAGAAGCATCCTTGTATTTCAGTACAATTACACTCAGTGTTTATCCATAGAATTCAGGCAGCAAACACTTAATATAACGTTTCAAAAGGAAGCAGTTTAAAACATGCTTTTAAAAGACATTTTTAAACCTTATCTGTAGTCCAATAACAGCAGATACTTGTTAAAAGAGTGTATCTTAAAGTCTGATAAATTTGTCAATTTAGGTGATAGACTAGACAGTGGAAAAGTGAAGTTTCACTTCATGTAAGCATAAGGCTCTCTGCTGGGACAAGCATCTCCAAAGTGCCTTGGAGTGTTCTGCTGGATGTACTGGGCGCAGGGAGCTTTTTAATCAGCCGTTGCTTACATGCAATGTGACAAGTTGTACCATGAACAGACAATCTAATGAAACCTAGTTTCCAGTGGCTCTCTTACACATTTTTTCCCCTTCATGTTGACTGATAAAAGATGATCTTGTAAGTCTTTCTAGGACTTAATAGAGTATCTCTTCCCATTTGTAGGACTATTTTCCTGAAACTTTTGTGAAAAAATATCTTTGAATTGTCTAGCCTTTTGTTCAGTTTGTTTAAAATTGTTCAGGAGCACAGAAGTTATTTCAAGAGAACAGACATCGCACATAGATATTACTGCTTAATTCTCATTTCTTTGGGAAACCAGACTAAAAGCAGTATTTAGAATTTTCACTGTAAGGAATGCAGTTATCTTCAGGTGACAGAAGGAATACTTGTATTAACTCCGTCAGAATATATATGTACTTGTATATAACATTAAAGTATTAAAATATTTAGCAAAAACTAGCAACTTAAAATGTTGCAAAGTTAGAAAATAATGCCAAATTAACGTTATTGAATCTAAATTAATGTTTCCTTCTCTTGTTCTGGTAGTTATGACACTCCATGTTACATGTGAAGCCAGGTGTACCATGAGCAAGCTACAGGAAAATGAAATGCTCAATATACTTAATGTCTCAGTGTTGGGTTTTTAAAAAAATATGCGTGTGTTAAGACCATGCATCTAAATTAAGTTCCAGTGTTCCAAAGTTTTATGAGAAGCCTACGCTCAAAGAGTAGATGTGCATTAGAGAGGCCATGAAATCTCTGTCCCTGGTGATATTCAGACCTCAGCTGGACAAATCTCTGCACAATTTGATCTATGCTGGTCATGCTTTGAGCATGAGATTGGACTGGGTGAGCTGCAGAGAGTACCTCCTGACCTAAATAAATCTATGATCTGTGACCAGATCTGTGGACCGGAAAAAGCTGTCTTATAAAGTATATGTAATCTGTATTCTTTAAATTACCTAAAATTATTTCTGTGTAAAGCAATTTAAACCATTAAGACTGTGTTAGCTTCCATTAGATCAAAACCATATTTATCATAATTCTGTACACAGTCTACCTAATAGCTAGGCTGGTTGGTAATTATTTAGTTGTATATAAAAATAAGAAATCGAAAAAGGCCGAAATTTTACTCATGTTGGATCTCACTTTAGATCTCCTGAGAAAGCACAGAATTGTATTATTTTCATAGTACCTAGAAGATTAAGTAGAAAACTGCATGTTGAATGATAGACAATCTGATGCAAAAAGGCACCCCCAAGAGAAATGCAAGAAATCCTACATAGGTTGTTACTGAATTTAGAGAATGAGATTGTCATTCATGACAAACAATGGTTTATCATATATTTTTTGTAAGGGATGGATAGTGTACAGCCTAAAATATGGTCTGCTTATTCAGAAGGTGATATAATACAGAGGTGTGCGGAAAACGGTGTTTCCTGATTTGGAAAAGTAGTTTAACAAAATTTAATCAGTACAGTTTGGAGAAAAGACAACAAAACAAGAAGAGTAAGTCTGTAAATACTTGAGAGAAATGGATTGGTGATATAAAAGGAGGAAATAGCCCTCAGCTATAACAGGTAGGGAATAGTGTCGTGTCTCTGTCATATTTCTTTCACACATATACAGTGTCATGGGTCTGTGGAATGAAATTAGGAAACATACAGAATTGAATTGTGAACAACTAGAGGATAGCTACAAGAGCCATTAGAAAAACAGTTGTAGATCTTAAGGTTTATTAGATGATGGAATAATTTGTCAAGGGAAGTTCTCAAGCACGAGCATTAGATAAGAGTAGCAACAGCAGGTCAAACTTTATTATACAAGATCCTCCAGCATTACAGCAGGGAAATGTTGTTTCCACTCCTAGCACATAAGGTCTTACGAATACCAAAAAGAAGCAAAGTAGTGGACAGAAGGAGAGAAAACGTGATATATGTGAATAAGTTTGGCAACCACCAATGAACAGATATTACATAAGCATGAATACTTCTCCTATACACTGTAAAATAAAACAAAACAAACAAAATCTCAAAGAAACTGGCCATTTAAGATACAGTCTGCACCTGAGGACATTGAAAAATTATGAACCATGCTTTGGAATGTCACAAAATATATTGATAGAGGCAGCTGTCTTGACCGAATCCCTCCATATTTTGTAGAAATATGCAAAATAGCCTATACATATAGGTTTATTTTCTTGAGGTTCTATATATATAGGTTTAGTTTCTTGACACTAAATCCAAAGTGTTGCAGAATCCAGTGCCTACTTCAATTAGACTTTGTTATTTTGTAAGTTATATTTGAATAACGATTTGAATAAACAACTCTGCACTTGTCACATATAATTGATATTACATACCTCTCTTGATATTGCAGTATTCCCCATTTGAACAATAATAAGAGATCCAGATTAGTCTCAGATTCAAATGTTAGATCTATCAACTGTTTTCTCAGATACGGATTTTCTGGTGTGACCAAGTACTCACTAGGTCACTCTAGACTGTGTCTGTGAAAGGGAAGAATTTATTTTTTATTCTCTTTTATATTTAACGTTTTTATTCATATGCACCATATTTATACTCTGTTTTTGTCTTGGATTGAACTAATGATCTAATGGACAAAGTTTAACTCAGTTGCTAGTGAAATTATTAATGCACTGTTTCTTTCTTCTGCCCTACAGTATGCTGTCTGGCTGGTCCTTTGGGTTACATGGAATGTGTTTGTTATCTGCTTCTATTTGGAGGCTGGGGACCTTTCAAAGGTAATTTTACATTGGATACATTTAAGCCATCAACACTGTGTTAACATGTCCCAGTTGAAAGGCTGTATTCTGTTTTACTCATTCTCTTAGTGTTATTTGAATGAGGGTAGTATGATGGAAATTTGGAGTATTCCAGGTATGTTAGAAATTTTTAATCTTAAACAGTAATAAGCATATACCTTCTGACGCCCACAACAATAATGGTATATATGTTTTAAAATAAAATTACCTCTTTTTGCCCCCTCAGTAATTCTGCAATGCAAATTTCATGTCTATGAGAGACATTAATTAGTGATTTCATGAATACAAAAGATTAGCATCTCAAGGGTAAACAAATACTTTTTGAATCATTTAGCTGTTACTTAGCTGGATTCCTTTCAGGGCTCTTATATCACAGCATTATAATTGTAAAACAAGATGTCTTCCATCAAATTAAAATGTAAGCTGAGGTGCCAGAATAGACTGCCATTTGTTTTTTTAACTTTGTGCTTATAATTGAAGACACAGTTGAAATGCATAGGAAAAATATATTTTCCTAAGAATAACATATTTATAGGGTTTTATTAACACTGTAAGTGATAACATGTAAAGTGGCAGTTGGTAATGGGCTCAAACCAACATCTCAGACAAGAGCTTCTACTTTCTAGGGTGTTCCCAGAAGGCTGGAAATTTGTGGGGTAAAAGATTAGCAGTGGTAACAAATTATTTTGTTAAAATAATAAGCTTCAGCTGAGTCTAAATATTGCTGTCCATGCTGAGTTATGCTCACAGTGGTGAGAACTGACCATCAGAAAGAATCCCACAGATGAGAGATCACATGCTCTTCTTGACTCAGGTATTTATTTGCCATCCCTGATTAAAGGGAGTTTAGCTGAAGAGTAAATTACAGACGTAATTCTCTGATCCTTTGTGAGTTACTGTTATGTTATGATGCAGAAAGTTAAACACAATTATAGGAAGAATAAATGAGGCAAAGATACTTCCTTAGCTCTATTTTCTCTCAAATCACCACGAAAGTACAAAAAATACTAGAGACTGGAGTATTTCATCCTTATGTATTCTGTTTCTTCAAAATATGCAGACTTCAAAAAGATCACAGTTTCATTTCCTGAGGGTGTAAAGTAATTTTCTGCAGGTAAAACATTACACTTCCTGGGTTTTCTACCTTCAGACATGCTCAATCTCATTAAACACAATAAATAAAATAACTTGCATGTATTATCTTTTATTTGGTTAAAATGCTTTCTGTACCACTAAGTGAACTAATGTATGTAACAAACCCAGCACCTGTTGTACAATGATACTCAACCCAATCCACCATCTTTCCACCTGCTTATTTCAGCCACCCGCATTCCTAAACTTGTAAATGTTGGGGTGGTTATTGTGTCTGGTGAAGCGAAAGGGTGTGGGAAGGAGGGGGGAATGGGGAGGCAGCTGTTTGAGCACTGTGTTTTAATGGGTATAAAAACAGCTTAAGAACACTAGTGAGTGCTACTTGGAATAAAGATGGGACAAAACCAGTATCTAAGCCTGGAATTGATTTTTCCGAAGCCTAGGGCTGTGTCATCTAGTATGTTTCCCAGCCAACCATATGGTTCAGGCTTATACTTGGATGCAGTTAACATTTTTATTTGGTCTTCAGAGGTATTATTTTTTCCAGTGGTATGATCTGCCTTGAAATAAACCAGTAGAGTATATTCCTTCGCCTTCGGTTGGTTTTCAGACCAACAGCATTGGTAAAGAGGAGGAGAAAAGGAAAGGTTCCTAGAAAATGGATTTAAGAAATAGGTACAGATTGACTCATCATCTACAAAAGGTCTAATTCACACATGGGACACCACTCTCCTCTCTCTTTCAGCTGCACATACATCAAAACTTCCCCACATGATCAAAATTCTGCAAGATCTAGGTCCTAGAAATATATGTCTACTGGAAAGATACTCACCTGTTTGGATGGATAAATCTTATCCTTCTGTCCTAGATCCTTTAGAGGCTCCAGATGTTTTACAGATGTATCTTACAAAATGTATCATTTTAAGTTTTACATCTCTCAATCACATTCATACATCTTGCACTGAATCTTTTTTGTTATTTATATTTTGATCTGGGAATAACTGCAACTTCAAATCTGTAATGATACTCCTGCGTATATTTTTTTTTGTGTTTGGAATGGCACATAGAACCTTGAAAAAAGCTCTGGGTCTGAATTGGTTCTAAATAGAGAATAAAAAATAACCTTTAGGTAAGTACCAGAGGGATGCCTCTGAGGTTGTAAACCATGAGAGAGGAACCTGCACAGCATGGCTTTAGGAATTGATAGGTTAAAATTACAGCCTAATAGTTCAGCTGGGTATAGTTTATTTTTATATGTATAATTTATAGCTTTCTACCAAATAAAATAAAAGAAAAGCTTTTTAAAAAAGTTTTGACAACAGCTTTTATTCTATGTATATATACATCAATTTTGTGAGCATCATCTGCTGATACAATGCAAAGGACGTATTTCAATTGTTAATAAACCTTATCACAAATGGCTTCCTTTTTTATTTTAGTTGTGGGGGTGGAGGTCATGACATTTTTTGAGCTTCTCCTTACTACACTGAAACAGGCCTGTAAAGACTCAGAAATGTTTAGAGCAATGAGGTAATCACCTCTGAAGAGACTGAGGAGGCTCAAGGATTGTTAGTGAACAGCCATGCAAATTTGTTTGCATTATGCACCATTACAATCATATGTGTCTTCTGGAAAATGGCACCACACTAAATATTTTCTGTCCTTGAGGCCTGGTTGTCTTTGCTGAAACTTTCACAGCAAGCTGGAATATTTATGGCTTAGAAGGTTTGTAAGAGAGACAAAGTGCAATCACTTGTTCTTAACCTTGATTGTTACATGGATCTGTCAATGAATGCCTAGAAAACCCACTTCTCAGACTTACTTTTCAGTACTACTCTTCAATAATATTTAATTAGTCTGTGTGTTGTTTTGCTTGCTGGTGGGTTCCATACTCAGTATAAGTAGGACTTTAAGGTTTCAGGTGTGGTAATATTTATTTTGGTTTGTGGCTGGGCACTCGCATGTGAAAAGCATAACCTCTTGTCTTGAATGAGGCACATCTGAAGTACAGTAATTGAACAAAAAGGAAAACATAATATAAAGCATCTCTGACAAAAAGTAGTATTTCAATTTTTTTTTTTTAAATATATCAAGAAAGGACAGAAGGAACTATATTCAGCAATCTTAGAACAACAACAACAAAAAAGCCCCAAAACCCAACAAAAAAGCCCCAAAACCCAACAAAAGGTTAACAGTCTGTTTAGTATTTTTACTTTCTTATTCAGAAAAAAACTCCCATTTACTTCTATGGGATTCAGCTGCAACCTCTGAATAAAGACCCTCAGTAGAAAGAGTGCTGCAAGTGTCCATGAAGAAAAAGCACTCTTGCTTCAAGGCATTTAAAAGTTTCCCCTAATGATGTCTAAGGATCCCACAAGCAGAATATAAGCAGAATAAGAATTATTGAACTCTCATTTTGAGTTTAAAAATCTGTAGACAATTTTTCACTGCAAAAAAATGCATGGCTCAGTTTGCACTGGTCCCATCACAAGCGTGGGAGTGTAGAGATGCTGCTGCTCTCAAGTTACTGGGAGTCAAGGCAGAGGCTGGACTTGGGGTGCTGGAAAATGGGGACCAGCTGGGGTTCAGGTTCTGAAGCAGCCCTTGTTGCACCTGGGCCCAGGCTCATCATAGTACTTTTGGTTCTCCTTGCATGCATCCCTACTTGTGTGATCAGATATAAGAGGCCTCCTCTCACTGCTGCCTGGCTGAGCTCCTGTATCGCTTCATTGTAGTCCCTACAGTAGTACGAGAATGTGACCAAGAATACGCTTTTTAAAAACTCATTTTAACTGTCAAAATTGGCTTAGTTTTTATTTGTGTGGCATTCTTGACATTTTCCTTATTTGTACCTAATAACATACAAAGGTTACACTTAATATACTAAATCATAAGGTTGTACTTCTATGTCTTTTGACACAAAAATTAGGTGTTTGAAAGTCAAACGTGATAGTCTGGTATCAAGAAATGCCAGAATTAAGATTTCTGGTAAAAGCACAATTTAACACTCTCTGTCCATTCATTTTTAAGTAGCTTTTAATTATGCAGTCATGACTGTATTTTTTTCTTTTTCATGATCCTTTCCTTAATCTGTACAGCATGGCCTATTTTAGGGATGAATCAAGTTTCTGATTACTCTGTTTACTGGAGTAAAGTACTGGCTCTTACTCCAGTATTGTAACAGTCAGAAGAAGCTTAATAAAGGGGCAAGAAAAAAAAAAAAAGTGCTTTTCTTACCATTATGCCCATCACATATTTTGTTTTCTCCTTATTGGCCACTATGTAATTAATTTCCATACTTCATACAAGTAAACCCTGTACTTCAACTCTGCTCTGCAAACACGTAGAATAATACTATGAAAGCTTATGTACAGAACTGTGGCACCTAGGAACCCAAAGCACAGTGGCAATAGTATGTCCATAGCTCACCATGTGTATTTGAAGTGCGGTTTCTCACGATTTAGCACTCATTCCACAGGTCGGAGTTGAAAGCTACTGTTCTTTAAAAAAAAAAGTTGCTATTTGCATTCAAATGAGGTTACTTCCTTTCCTATATTGTCCTCAGTTGCAACAGGGTGAACATGAAAGAATAGGAAAGATTAAAAAAATACAGTTATTTAAAATTGAAATTCTTAAATGTGATAAAAAGAACTGAATGTATTGTAGCTATGAAAATGTAAACTACAGAAAAATATGTAATCAGGTTGTTTTCTGCAAGAAGTTTTAAAGGAAATCAAATGTTTCTGAACACATTTTCCCCTACCCACCCTAAATATCTGCAAATATAAGATAACTTAGACCCACAAAATCACAGACTAATTCATGTTGGAAGAGACTTCTCAAAGTCACATTGATCCAGTCTCCTGCTCAAAGCAGCACCAATTTCAAAGTTAGATCAGGTTGCTCAGAGTTTTAGCCAGTCAAGTTTTAAAAGTCTCCAAGGATGAAAATTTCACAACCTCTAGTTCTTAACCATGGTCATTGGGAAAATTTTCTCCTGATATGCAGTTGAAATTTCCATTGTTGAAATCTGTGACACTGCCTCTTGTCCTTTCACTGTGTACATCTGAGAAGAGTCATGCTCCATCTTTTCTAACATCCTCTTTAGGCTTTTAACTGAAGTTGAGTACTTCAGCTTTCTTTTTGTCCTTTCTGTAGTCGGATTCCTTTTTCCAACCATACACAGCTTATTGCACCTCACAAGAAAAGAGCTAATTATCATGTAATAAATAAACAGTTCACTTTTCACAATTTTGCATGCTTTACTATAGAACAAAAATGAAGGGTCTTCACATATATGTAAAGCTAAATAGTTTCTTAAATAAAATGCACAAAGATGAAGGTTATCCTTCTTATCTGGAAAAATTAATAAGACATTCAAAAATAATTAGTCTTTAGTTCTAAAACAATTCAATTTATATCACCATTTATCTTGCCTGATATTTTATTTAGGGAAATACTGAAAACATTGCATATAAACCTTGCAGTCAAATAAAATGCTGAAAATATGTAACTCTTCCCCTTTCCTGCTAAAGTATCAATCAAGAAGGTTAACCAACACTTGGAAAAGGCTCCCACGTAGCTGACAGGGAGCAGGAGGAAGACAATATAATGGCATTGCTAGGGAATACCCCCTGGGGAGAGAGACAGCTCTGGGAGTGCAGAGGAACTACTGGAGAAAGAAAGGTTTAGGGTGAGAGTTTGCTGCTCTTTTGTTATCTGCAAGTATTCCCACTCTGTAACTGAACTGCAAGTTTGTTTTCCACATCATGAAAGCAGAGTAATAAAGACAAATGCAAGAAATCATGTAAGTGGTATTCCCCAACTGCCAATGCACACTGTGATTAAAATCAGTGTTTTCATATTCATAGTTCATAGTAAAGTAAGGCCAGAAGGGACTTCAGAATATGGCTGGTCCATTCTCCTGCCTCCAGCCAAGCTCAGCAACCAACCTGGACTATGGAAGAGCATCTGATACAAAAGATCTTAAGGAGGAAATGAGCAGTTTAGAAATCAGCAGGCATTCATGTATTAGCAACTTTTCACCACTGATAAGTCCACCTTTCCCTTGTTGACCTGAGATGTTAGTCCAGGATTAGCCAGATATGGCTGACTTTTAGTGTCTGTAGTGCAGTCCATCCCTTTTCCTTTTCCATTGGATGACGCTAATGGGAAGAGGGAGAGGCAGTAATGGTCGTAGCGCTTCCTGCCAACAGACAACGTCAGACCTGCATTGCCGGTGGGGATGAATGGAATGAGTGTGAGGAAATATGGAGCCCATGTTTCTTCCTACCATTCCCATTTTTCCCCACCATCTTATCCAGCAAAGTTATATGAATCAGCCAGAAATAGGCACCTGCTAGTTAATATTTTTCTGCTTGAATATCCCAGCATTGGCAAGCACATATTCACCTATATGTCTGACTTTCACATGCCACTGCTTGGATTGATACCTAGGTGATCTAAAGTGCAGTTCATATCCCTATGCAAATTAACTGCAATAATGTAAATTACTTCAGGATATGATTTGCATATCTTGTCACTCATGATGTTTAAAAAACATGCTGGCTATGAGTGCTGAAACCTTTATGCAGCTAATATACTCTGATTTTAAAGGGACAGTTTGATACCTAGATGAAGCTGATGAAAGAAGGAAACAAAAGAAATGGGTCATTCATTCATCTTCAGTGTAACTCAGTTGTAACAAAGCAATGAACTTGGCAACAAGACTGAACCTACACCAGTAAGTGTACACACGTTCATTCTACATTACTTCATGTCCATTAGTATAATCATTATACTGCTTTGATTCCACGTTTACTAATTATGTTTGTAAGGTGGTGGTCATTAACAGTTAAATGTCAGTGTTGCACATGCTCTAATAAAACAACCTGCAGGATGTTTAATTTTGAACATATTACCTTCCTTGGATGTTGTTTTAACAGATGTCCTGTTAAGATAACAGAGAAATTAAATTGGTTTTCAACTCAAAGCATCTGGTTAACTTTGTAGGTAAATGCCTTTGAGCGGTAAATCTGACCAGGGTTTTGAGATAAATAGCTATCAGAATGTTTTAAGTAAATGACATTATTTTTTCACTTCTATTACTCAGGGCAGATTTGACATGCTTGATCATATATCTAACAGATGAAAATTGAAAATAGTGCTGGCAACCAGCAGTGTTAGGTTATTCTGAGGGTAGTTTCATGGGTAGATACTATTAAGCGTGCTTATGGTTTCAGATAATTTAGTTTTGCAGCAATTTTTAAACCTCAAGTTCTTTACCAGCTAGAAGAGAACTGATTATAAAATTTAATCTGTTTATTACTGTATGTCATAGCATATGGTAGAAAACATTTAGACAAAAGTGGAATTTTTCATCTCTTTAATGGTAAACTAAATTGTGATAGCAAATCATTCAAAGTATAGAAAAATATGAAATATTGTTGTATAGATTTTGCTTATTGTACAAAGTTTATCTTCTAAAATTCTGGGATATATTTTTATGTTGATTTCAAGAATAAACATACATCTCAGCACAGGAAAGACATGGACCTGTTGGAGGGGGCCCAGTGAAGGTTACAAAAATGATCAGAGGGATAGAGCACCTCTCCTATAAGGACAGGCTGGGAGAGCTGGGGTTGTTCAGCCTGGAGGGGAGAAGGCTCTGGGGAGACCTTATTGCAGCCTTCCGGTACTTCAAGGTGGCTTATAGGAAAGATGGGGACAGACTTTTTAGCAGGGCCTGTAGCGATAGGACAAGGGGTAATAGTTTTGGACTAAAAGAGGGTAGATCTTGACTAGATCTGAGGAAGAAATTTTTCACGAGTGTAGTGAAACACTGGCCCAGGTTGCCCAGAGAGGTGGTAGATGCCCCATCCCTGGAAACATTCCAGGTCAGGTTGGATGGGGCTCTGAGCAACCTGATCGAGTTGAAGATGTCCCTGCTCATTGCAGGGAGTTGGACTAGATGATGCTTAAAGGTCCCTTCCAACCCAAACTATTTTATGATTCTATGATACTCATATTGATTTATATATGTACACTTTTCCCATAATCTAATAGTTATGCACTGAATACAGGAACACATGAAAATGAGTAAGTGTAGTGACTGGTAACTTGATAATTCCATATGATAATTTACATATGTGTGTACAAATTCCATTAATATCATATATATGTGTACATATGTATTAAGTACCCTAGTTACACTGTTAGGATTGGTAAGCACATATTTTAGCATATGCCTTACAACTGCATATATTATAGTTACATGGAGGCTGTAGTATATATCTAAAGGCAGTGCCATGGTTATTTCTGCAAGACTTTCAAATGCTACAGCCAAGACATTGCAGAAAAAAACAAATATATATTTATGAGTTTATTTTTTAAAATTTATTAATTATATTGCAGTACCATCTAGTGGCCCCAATTTGATATCAGGGTGCCATTATACCATGAGTCCTAGGCACACATAATATAAATAGGACCTGTCCTAATGGTGCATAGTCATAGTATGTGATGAAACAGCATAAGAAGTGGGAACCAACAAATAGGAGACTGCAGGGAGAATGCAAACCAGTGTTGTATCTTTGAACTTCTTTGTGAAGTCTGGATTTTCTCAACATTCTCATAAACTTTTCCCCAGATTTCTCATCCCTATGAGTATGGATAGGCAAGTAACACAAAAAACCCCTGTTTTTGATTGAGTAACATTTTCTGGTCCCCCTTTGTAAGGAAATCACTTTTGAATGCTGTAGTGCACCATTGCTAGCATTGCACTGATTGTTTAAGGCACTGGGGAAAAAAAAAATGTTGATTTTGCTTAAAATGAAAAATCAGAAGATGAATTTATTTCCAGTGAAGCAGATGCTTAGAAGATCACAGCTACAGAATACAAGTTTACTATGACAGCTCTTCTGCAGAGTTGTCTAAGCTTCTCATAGACAGGACCTTTCCTATGGCTATGTATATCAGGCTCGGGAATCAGCTATGGACAAGGGCTGAAGGGTTTTTTACCATAGTTGAAAACTAGGAAGTCTGCCAGAGCACCCACTCATCTTTTGTGAAAATATGAAAACATACGAAAATATGTTCTGCTTTTTAAAACCGAGTTAAATTTCACTGTCTCATGGTGTCAGCTTTTTGTTTCATTTTTTATTCTTTTTGACTACGTATGGAATACTTTAAGATAGTCTTTAATAATTTGTTGTTCTGAATGTAGGTGCAATGGCTAGAATAAATGTTCTCCACGTTTATTTTTCCTCTAAATATAAATAAATCATTGACCTTCTAATTAGAATCTATCAGATGAGTTCCATCTTGTGAACCAGGGGTCTACCAGAAATTCCAATGCAACACTGAGCCCATACAGTTTCCAAGGAGCTTTATATTACTTGGAATTTCTGAAGGCAACCATTCTGATCCTTATGTCAGTGAAAATTATGCCAGTGTTAATCCAGTAGGAAATAAAAATTCTGTATTGCCTTCAGCATCTTTTCACATATGAATAAGCATTTCTTGAACCTGGGAAAGCCGTGTGATCTGTGAAGCACTCTCCTTTTTTGATCCTGTTTAATATTGTCCCCAATCCCATAAAACAGTATGAGTGCAGCCAACAAACAGTGCAGTGTCATTTTTACCATACTCCTCTCTCACCACTGCAGTGGTAGCAGCAAGCTCACAGACCATAAGGTCCTGCACTGAAAATGGCTGTGGTGGCTGGTCATTTCTTACAGTGGTTCATCATCTCATAAGGCTTCCCGTTTGCACTTGCTGGAGGATCCCACTCCCATGGCCCTGCCAGAGCATTTCAGCACTTGAACATTCATGATCTATCTCCGCACTAAAATACACAGGTGTATCTTAAGCCGCTCCTAGCAGCCACATAAAATATGTTCTTACACACACACACAACTTTGCATTGAAGCAGGTGAGTAGCTCCTAAAGAAGACACTAATAAAAGCTAAGGAGGAAGTAATATGTTTAAATTTTCACACATATTTCAGTGTGAATGTCTTCCTTCGTCACAGATCCATGTTATGCTTTCATCATCTCAAGAGAATTTATTCTCACTAGATAGATCTCCTTAAACATTTAAAAAGATATTTCCAGAAACATCATGTAGTGCAACTATTTGGGATACAAAAGAAATTAATTTTTCCTCCTGTAAAACTGCTACCTCAAAATTGTATAATTAAATATTAGTAATTTTTTCTTATCATCTTCTTCCTTTCTTGTACCAATGAAAGGAATGTTTTCAAAAATGCTACTGAAAGGCAGCGATCTGTGGTAAATGGATAAGTGAATTAACTAATGACAACTTTGATAACTCTGTAGGATTTGATGATGAATTTTTATTAATTGTCCATAATAAACCTGAAAAATTCTTCTCTGGCAAAACCTCAGTGACTTCAGTGCTGTCACATTGCAGCTGACAGCACACTCAGCTTGTTTTGTTTTGTTCATTCCATATGCTCAGAATGAAGGCCTAACTATGAAAAATATTTGGTCTCTTTTTCTAATAACCCACTAAACTCGATGTTTACCTTTGTGAGCGTTTCCCCAGAGTATGAGTTCACTCCAGTGTTGATGTTTTCAAAACTTTCTGCTGCTATTTCAATTACATTAATTTTAAGGGGTGTCCTATCTATTCAGGAGTAGACTGCTATACTATGGCATTATATCCCACTTATCAGACTACCACAAACACCTATTTGAGTAGAAATTGGATTCAGTGTTTTGAGGGTAGGATTTGATTGATTAAATAACATTACAAATTGAACAAAAGTGTGGTTTATGGTGGGTTACATTTTAAAAGCCTGTTCTTCAGCAGGCCACAGTGTAACTCGTGCTATTTTTCTTCCATCTTACAATAGTTGGCTAATTCAGTAATAATGAGATGATCAGTAACGTGCTGTGTCTCAGCATCTCACCGGTATCTTTAAACTGTCAATGAACCTTTTATAGAAAAGCTGCTGTTTGCAGTGTAGAGGAAGAGTAAGATCAGAGTGCTCAAAACTATGTGGAAAAAAAAGTTCCTCCTCTACAGATAATTGAGACTTATCTCACTACTCAGATGAAAAAAAAAAAAGTGTTGGGTTTGTCAGGCTTCTGACCATATCTTAAAAGTGAAGAGCTCTCCCTATACATATATGAGAGTCCCATCTATTACTTCCAATGAAATGCACAAAGCAATCTCTGTCTTCCTCTTTCTCCCTTTTCTTGGCAATTTTATATTTGTCACTCCTCACTTTTCCTCCCTTAATTTATTAAAGCTGAGCCCTTTTTTTAATCTTGGCTTTGCTCGCTACTGATCCATTCCTCTGATGCTTAGCACATCCAAATATATTCCAGCTGGTTTTGGCTAAACTGGCAAGTTTTATTTTGCTTTGGCAGTATAGGGAAACACGGTATTAGAGTGTGGTTTCATTTAGGTTTTCCTCTTTAACTGCCTCTTACAAAATACACTAAATGTTTTAATTCTGTACTTTACTGCCTATGATAACCACACACACGTGATTCTTATTTCTTTATTCTTATAGGGATGAATTATACCAAAAAAACAAATGCTGTTCTTAGCTCTTGTTTAATTTATGGTTTTTGTTTCATCAGGTGTTTTCTTGTGTTATGGGTGCCCTGGTTTACCCTGTGCAAAAATAGCCCATCTTCTTTTAGTTATTCTGTCTTGAATATTCTGTCTTGTCTGAATATTCTGTCTTGTCACCTGTGCCCCTGTACTCGGCACTGATGAGGCTGCACCTTGAATACTTTGTTCAGTTTTGGGCCCCTCACTACAAGAAGCACGTTGAGGTGCTGGAGCATGTCCAGAGAAGGGCAACGAAGCTGGTGAGGGGTCTGGAGCACAAGTCTTATGAGGAGCGGCTGAGGGAACTGGGGTTGTTTAGTCTGGAGAAGAGGAGACTGAGGGGAGACCTTATTGCTTTCTACAACTACCTGAAAGGGGGTTGTGGCAACGAGGGTGTTGGTCTCTTCTCCCAAGTAACTAGTGATAGGATGAGAGGAAATGGCCTCAAGTTGCGCGAGGGGCGGTTTAGATTGGATATTAAGAAAAATTTCTTCACCAAGAGAGTGGTCAGGCATTGAAACAGGCTGCCCAGGGAGGTGGTGGGGTCACCATCACTGGAAGTGTTCAAAAAACATGTCGATGTGGTGCTTCAGGACATGGTTTAGTGGGCGTGGTGGTGTTGGGTTAACGGTTGGACTTGATGATCTTGAAAGTCTTTTCCAGCCTTAATGATTCTGTGGTTCTGTGATTCTGTGAACAGTTCCTATTCTACTTGCCAAATATTATCAGTGCCTTTGTGAATGGTTTGAAGTATATCTCAGCACAAGGATATACAGTATAGCATAATTTCTGTAGAATCAGAAAGCTTTTGAGCTTCTGACTGTATTTTTCATGGTTGACATACAATGATGGAGTTCAAAGCATGAGATGTTTCCTAAAACTACAACTTCTGTCTGTTGTGTTTGCCTTGCTGGATTTTGTGGTTTTAATTCTTAACAAAGGATAAAGTTATGAGCTCAGACAGCTGTTTGGAAGAAGAGGTTACAAGAGTGCTTAATAACAACAGACTATGATACTATGTAATTAGTTTTTTTCTCTTCATTAGCATATACAACCTGCTACAGGAATGAGAATATAATGATAATTGCTAGACTCTTGGGTTTTCACACGTGGAAATAGTGTAAAGTACAAATCTGAAGTAATTGGGATTCTTTCAAGAAATGTCTCTCTCCCCATAGTGAAAGCAGGAGCTTGTGGCAGACTGTAGAGACTTGATGTTACATTTCTCCCAAAGCATCTCCAGGAGATAACAGTACTTATCCTGATTCAGGTCTCAAAATGAAAATGAGCGTAGCAATCTTTAACTTACCATGAAAAGATGTTTTTCTGTGTCACAGTGTGTAGTATTAATGATAGATTCTGCAGAGGAAAGTTGCCTCTATATGAAAAGTCAGTCTCTGAAAGTTTACATGGAAATTTTTCTTGATTCCTGTACCCATTCTGTTTAGCTTTAGGCAATGTTTTCAGCTGTTTTTCACAAGCACAAAAATGTGTCCATTAAAAAGAAAATATAGACAGTAATTTAATTTTTTACACTGTTATCTTTGTATACTATGTAAGACAGTAGTCCCTTGTTTCCTATTATAATGAAGCATCCTTTCAAAGTTGATACATATCAAGTACCACCTCTCCAATGTCTCATACAGAAGCAGTGTAAAATATTACAAGCATAAGTGGCAAATTGCATGTGAGTGTTATTTCACATATAGCTTAGGCCTTTGATATAGATAATTGACAAATAAAAAGTATTTTCAAATAATATTCAAATAATCTGCTATTTATTTAAGATGGTGGGCTATAGGCATGAAAATGTGACCTCGAAGAAACCAGCAAGCCACTGTGAGCCCAGAGGATGATGGTGTCTCTTCAGCTCCCTCTCAGCAGAACATGTCACTGTGTGCTGCCATCCTCCCATGCCCATGTGACATACCCTTTCCCATGTGTTTCCCCTTCAGTCTCTCTCACTCCTCCTTTTTACACTTTCCCTGTTTTCCTAGACACCTGCCTGATGCAGGTGGTGGTGGGCTGAAACACTCTTTGGAGTTCCCCGCTTCTCTGCCTAGACTGCCAACATAGCTCAGAGTAGGTACCTGACTTCTAGACAGCTAAAGTTAAATGAGCTGAATCCAACCCTAAGTGCCTATCACCTGTTGAACTCATGGTTGTTAAGCACAATGGGATGCCTTTCCTCAACACCAAGCTCCTAATATATCGAAAAATGCCTAAATGGCATTTAAATTGGAATGTGAGTGTTTAGTTTGTTAGTAATTCCTGAAAATGGGGCTTGAGTTCTAGAAAAAAATTCCTCATGCTTTTTTGAAAATCCTGCATTCATTGATTTGCCTTCAAGAAAAGGAGAAAGAATGGCAATGGTAGAATTTTCATTTATAAACATACTGAAAAACTGCTTCATGTTTTCAGTGGAGTTGCATAGTTTATTTGATTCTCCTCCTTCATTGATTATCATTTTGTTTCAGAGTAAGTCAGTGATGCTGCACATGAAATAAATTGAAAACCTGCCTACCATGTCCATGAAACAATGGGAGTCAGTTCTGAAAACCTTATACAAAAAGTCATACCAACATGCAAATTAATAATAAGCATTTGGGTTTTCAGTTCAGAGCATGTAATAGCTGAAATTCAAAAACTGAGATCTTTAAAAAGGCAAACAAAGTAAGTGCACACTTCAAAGCATAGAGCAATGTCAAGAATTTGTGGCTCTATATTGATTGGTACTATACACTCATAATAAGACACTCATAACAAGAAAAAATGGAAGGACTGCATGAAAAATTCAAAGCAAAAGATCTGATCTGAAGATTTCTGGTACTGAGCAAGGGATATACATTCAGCCTTCTTAAAAATTTAAGGGTGTATTTTTATTCATGGCTGTTTCTTTTCTGTAGTTTTTTCTTTGTGATGCGCTTCATTGTACATGCAAGATTAAGTAAAGAAAGGGAAAAAGGCCAACCGTTGAATATGTAATTCCTTGAGCAAAGAAATATTTTATTTTATTTTATTTATAATTAAATATTAAATTGTTAAAATATGGAACTCCTGTATTTTGTACATAGAAAGTCATGTTGCACTATGTTAAGTATAAAGTCTTTTGGGATGATGATTTACTTTGTCATTAGAATGAAAAAAAAAAAGGTAAATTACATATTCATACGTTGCTGATGTATTTAGAAAGATATACCCAAGAGTCCAGAATGTCCTGTCTCTTTTGTTCCTCTACTTAAGTGGTGCTAAATTACTTATAGTGGAATTAGAGAAACATGAAGATGGAAGAAATCTCCTTATAAGGCTTATATAAATTAATAATAATATTTAACCTGTCTTTAACATTTGGTTAGCTAAATTATTCTTTATAAACTTGTAAAATAGATTGCATTTCATTACCAAGCAGCCTCTTTTTGCATGCAGGAATTTTTTCCTAGTATCCAACAAAAATTAGTTTACTGAATATCTTTGACCTTTCCTGAAAAGGCATGACAAACATTGTCTTTGTCATACCATCTACATGTTGAAAGACATTTATCATGCTGATTCTTCATTTTTGTCTCTTTTCTAGACAAAGTAGATAAGTTCTTTCATCTTTCCTTATTGCTCATATTTTCTAGGTCTCTTATTGTTCTCTTCTAGATTCTTCCCATATACTCTGTAGCTTTTTTAGCATGCAGTATCAAAAAAAAAAAAAAAAAATTCCAGCTGAGACCTCACCAGCACCAAGTAAAGCAGACCTATAGGACCTCTAGTATTTTATCTGTAAAGTTGCCATTAAAGCTTTACTGATTCACATTTTCTGGGCTTTGCACAGTGCTACAGTCTTGATTCTCATTTCTGAGTCACTATTACAGTCTCCTGCAGTTCTCTTTGCCATATTTTGCTACCTTGCCAAATGTTACTTACTTTCAATCTGTCTGATTTTTCCTGCCTACAGGAAGTACTTTGCTCTTTTCTTTATTTAATTCACCTTGTTATTCTTGGGTCATCTCTTCAATTTGCTGAGATCATTTGGATTGCAGTCCTGTCCTCTGCACTGTTTACTATCCTTCTTCTGCACGATATAATGTTCAATTCTATCACCCAAATCATTCATGAAAATATTGTGTTGAATCTGGAGGGGATACCAACCTTTCACTTCAAACGCTTTTTCAGTTTTACAGCCAAACACTGATAAATACTTTTTGTGAACAGGTTTTATATCAGCTGTGCAACTGTTGCATGGTGATTTACATCCATTATGCACTTTCTCAGTTTGCATGTAAGTGACATCAGATGGCCCAGTGTCAGAAGCCAGAATAAAGTCAAGTATGTCCTGTTCCACCTTCCCAGAACCACCACAGACAACTCACATGACATAGCTGAAGAATGAAAGTTATTTTACTACTAACTGCTCTGGAAAGATCATATAATTATCTTTTTTCATCTTACAATTTCATAAGAATACAGGGATTGATGGATTAGTAATCTTTTTAGAGAAACCTCAGGATCGAATACAGACTCACTATTCTAAAACTGTAAAAAAAAAAGTCTGTCTGTCTTTCTGATTGTCTGTAGTTGCTCTTTCAGCTTTTTAATCAGTTCCACTTTTTTTTTTTTTAGGCAGAAACTTCCCTATTGAAGTCAATGGTTTTTTTTTTCTTTTTTTTTTTGTTTTTTATTCCATTGATTAAAATGAGGACAGGAGCTGACATAGACTCTTCAAGGGCTTCTCAAATTGTCAAGTCCTATCCCTAAAAGCATGATGATGTCTCGAGAATTCTGCACATCAAAAACAATTTCCTAATAGAAGAGAATTTTAGTTTCATTGATATGGAAATCATGTTATGGAGCGTGCATCGTGCAAGCATTCAGTGTCTAAACTGACACTGTGTAAGGCATGCATAGATAATTTCCACCCTTGCCAAAATGTTGTTAAATTAGATTTAGTTAAAAAGACGTACTGGTATATAAATACATCACAAAATACAGAGAAACATATGAGTAATGGTATGGGTTCTGTTTTGTTTCTTGGCTTTCTTATTTCAGTGAACTTGGAATATAAAATATGTGCAAATGTTAGGGGATCAGAATATGTGCATGAAGAAGCAAACATTTATTAATCTATTAAGTGTCATCTGCTCACTGAATGAGCCAGTTATTTAACTGCAGAAAAGGAACATGACTTTGTAGTTCAAATCACTTGACTGAACCTTGGGATATTTGAGTCCATTTTTCAGCTCTGACCCAGATTTCCTGTAAATGAGAGCTTCTGCCTCAACTTTTGCTCTCAGTTCTTGCTGCTGTAAAACAAAGATGGTTGCAGTTGCCTGTATGAAAATGACAGCACCACAGTGAGGTTAAATTCAGTATTCCTCAAGTGCCTTGCGGTCCTAGTGGAGACACTTTACTCTGATGCTTCGTTGTGTGTAGTCTTGTTCATATTGTGGAATTACTTGAAACCTTGCTCGTAGAAATGAGTCCTATTAAGTTTTCTCATGTATGAATTGTTCCCTTCCTCAGTGACATTACAGCCTACTTCTAACAAGACAACTAGTCATCAATACATTTAACCTTTCTTCTGCTAACTTTTGTGATGAATATGGTTATCATACTTGTATATTCAAATTATTTATAGAATTTTATGGAAAAAAAAATCTCTTATTAGAAGCTGTTCACTCTATCACCTAATGACTGACAGTCAGTTTTGTCCAAAGATATCTTTCTTTTTACTGATTTGATGAGTATAATTGGATTAGATGAATCTATTCGACATATTGAGTTTCCAAATTATGGGGCAGTTGCTTTCTTTAATAAACTGGTGAGATTATTCTAAAAGATAAGGAAAATCAAAAGCAAGATTATCTGCTTTTACGTCTTCTTTTTGTAACATGTAAAAAAAAAAAAAGTGCTCTGAAAAATCAGATAAAAAGTAAAAAATTTCAGGGCTCCTGAAAGTTGCATATCTACATTTTTTTAAATTATATTTTTATGGGTTTTGCTCACTAATTCACAACAGTTAGTGAAAAAATATTGGTAGGAAATGTGTGGCAGAATACTTGTAATTATTTCTTTTGTCTGGGTTTTGTGTGAACAGATCTGGAAAACAGACCTGGAGAACTGATCAACAGTTCAATCTGTTCTATATTAAGTAAACACAATTGTAACTTCTTTTACTAGTTATCCTTGGTTTTGATGTTACAGAAGCCATATGAACAATATTTTTGTTGAAACAGTATACTCACATACTAATTAAAGACAAAAATTGGTCATGATGCAGTCTGCCAGTTTAAATGAATCCTTCAATCTATGTTTCATTTTTTTGTGGCATGGAGGAAATGGGGAAAAGGAGGATGATAAACTGAACAAGTTCCTTTTAGAATTTCAGTGACAATTGCTTAAGGTTATTCATATATCTCTTAAATTGTATTTACTTTGGGGATTATGCAGGCTAAGAATTTGTGCCATATTCTGTGTTTCTAAAACAAATATTCTGGCTTAAATCATTAAGATTAACTACAATGCATTTAAATTAACACTGATGCACTGGAAGTTTCTGTTTGTCATTATTTAAGGTGTCAGTTTACTATGGAAAAGCTGATTGCCCCTGACAAAAACTGTGGGAAATCACTTTGAGTAAAGAAACTTTAATAGTCATTCCTATGGCTTGAAATGAAGTACAGTTGAATTTTTCTTTTTTATAAGAATCTCAGGGGAAAAAAGTCTGACTTATATGGAGGTTTGACAGTTTTTAGATCAGAGAAGAAGAGAGGACGGATATCCTACCATAAGAAGAAGAATTTAGATATGCAGAATGAGATTAAATCTTTCTGGTCATCTACCTTAATACAGAGGCCAACACCTCTCTACTTTAACAAAAATATGATGGGACCTTTAGCAATCAGAAACACTTAAGCATTAGACAATCATCAGAACTATCAGTAAAGGGAAGTCTATCAGAAAAATTATTATTTTTCAGCCCAGTATGGCCTCCGCCTACAGCTACCCCTCCAGGAGACCTGAGGCCTTTCTGTGGGGAAGAACAACATACTAAGAGTAAAGTCATTTCCAGTGGTGCAAATGTAATTGGATAGAAAGTTAGGGATTTTGCTATAATGTTTTCCCTTTTTCTTCTTTTCTTATGGTAAAATATTACTTGATAATCAACAAGCATATAGGAAAAACAAAGAGATCATTTTCACAAGCGAAGAATTGGCCAATAGATCCTAGCAGGATTTGTGCTAGAACCTTTGCTCCAGCAGAATATTCAGCATTGGTCAAGGAAAAGTGATGAATAACGTGAGGTGACAGAAATAGCTGAATATCCAGAGAGCTTCAGGTTAGTCAAAGCTAAGAGGCTGGGTAGAACTGCAGACTGATCTTGTGATCTTTGTATTTTGCAAAGTAGCATTGATAGGACTATTTGTCCATGATGATAAATATACAATGATAGGCTCTAAATTAGTTGTTAGCACTTAAGAAAACAGATCTATCATGTGACTAGTTCTCTGAAAACATCAGCTTAATGCTGAAAAAACAATGTTCAAACCCGCTAGGAAAGGAGCAGATCACCAGGCAAGGAATATCATACTACTGTAAAAAAACAAGGTGAACCTCTGTATTAAGTACTGTGCTCATTTCTGCTCATTTGTATCAAAAATAGTGAATAAAATTATTCAAGAAGAAGAAATAAGGATGCCCAAATGGTTGTATGAGGGATGAACAACTGTCACAGCTTTTTGAAGTAAAGTATATTTTCCTCCAGTATCTGTTTTGTACTTACAGTGTCAGGTCTGTAGTTTCAGCTTAGGGTATGGTTCCCCTGCTCTTTTGTTTTCAAGAAATATGACATGTTTTCATTTGTTGCTTGTAAATATTGCCCTCTTAAAAACAGCAATGAAAAAAAAAAATCCACAATAAAAAACTGATGGATAGAGACAACTGGCCAAAATTATTTAGGAATTTTCTTGTAATTACTTGGTTTTGCTTTTGTAGCTGGTGAATCACCCTGCCTACCTTCCCTCCCTCTCTTCTGCTCCAGTAGAGCAGAGAGGAAGACAGGGGTGATAATCCTCCTGGACTGAAATATTTTACACTTTTTTGGTAGGTGATAAATGCTGCATTCCTAGGAGATTAACACAATGAAACTTCACTAAAGGAGTGAGAGTTTCTGCATGCCACTAAACAATTCAGAGCCTTGTTGGATCAACAGCAATATCCATACCTTTTCTGTGGAAAAAGCCAATACAGGAACAACAGCCACATGAAGTTAACTGGAAACAATTTTTTAAATAAATTATATTATTCTACTGCAGCTACTGTGCTGTAAACACATCTAATTGTTGTGGTTTGGATTTTTTTTCACTAGTTCACACTAATTTGTGAACTTCAATTAAATCTGAACTGAGCTAGTAACATGTATTGTTTCTTCTCAGGAAAGGAAGAAAATTTCAGGCAACTTAATGCTCTAACCCAGATGAAACATTTGTAATGATCAGCATTACAAACACCATAAAATCTTAATAAACATATATCCTAATAAATGCAAACGGCATAATATTGCAAGTGAAACATTCCTACTTTTAGTGGATTTGTATAATTTCTTTAAGCATTTCAATTTCATTAAAACCAGCCCTTGAAAAGACATGCTCAATTTTCAAGAAAGGCAACAGAAAGAGCATTTTGCATTTCCTCTCCAAATCTATAAGCATTTAAAAATACTGTTGAGAGCATTCAGATTTGTCTTTTATCTTAGTGAAAATAATGTAATAAGTCCAGCATGCTTAAAAAGAGAAATCAATTTGATGATTACAAACTGTTTTACAAATCTGTTTCTGCAGAGGGATCTGGACAGGCTGGATCGATGGGCAGAAGTCAACTGTATGAGGTTTAATAAGGCCAAGTGCAGGATCCTGCACTTTGGCCACAACAACCCCATGCAACGCTACAGGCTTGGGGAGGAGTGGCTGGAGAGCTGCCCGGCGGAAAAGGACCTGGGGGTGCTGGTTGACAGCTGGCTGAACATGAGCCGGCAGTGTGCCCAGGTGGCCAAGAAGGCCAACAGCGTCCTGGCCTGTATCAGGAATAGTGTGGCCAGCAGGAGTAGGGAAGTGATTGTGCCCCGTACAATCACCCCGTACAAGGTGAGGCCACACCTTGAATCCTGTGTTCAGTTTTGGACCCCTCACTACAAGAAAGATGTTGAGGTGCTGGAGCATGTCCAGAGAAGGGCAACGAAGCTGGTGAGGGGTCTGGAGCACAAGTCTTATGAGGAGCGGCTGAGGGAACTGGGGTTGTTTAGTCTGGAGAAGAGGAGGCTGAGGGGAGACCTTATCGCTCTCTACAACTACCTGAAAGGGGGTTGTGGCGACGAGAGTGTTGGTCTCTTCTCCCAAGTAACTAGTGATAGGACGAGAGGAAATGGCCTCAAGTTGCGCCAGGGGAGGTTTAGATTGGATATTGGGAAAAATTTCTTCACTGAGAGGGTGGTCAGGCATTGGAACAGGCTGCCCAGGGAGGTGGTGGAGTCGCCATCTCTGGAAGTGTTCAAAAAACGTGTGGATGTAGTGCTTCAAGACATGGTTTAGGGAACATGGTGGCGCTGGGTTAATGGTTGGACTTGATAATCTTGAAGGTTCTTTCCAACCTTAGTGATTCTGTGATTCTGTGATTCTGTGATTCTGTAATTCCCTTGCTCCAGATATGTCAAATTTATGGTTTTAAAATGCTGTTATTTGGAATTTCTTCAGTCTGCATCAAATAACAAGGCAAATAACCTATTCTAACATTGAATCAAAAAAATATGAGATTTAAAGGACCATATGGAAAGAGCAAAGTGGAAATATTTTCTGGTTTCTTGATGTTTAAACACAGAATGTAATCAAAAGTCTTATGAAAAACGTTAATTTTTAGACATTTTGCATTGTACTTAATTTTTCCTATTCTGTCATGTATTATCCCTAGTCATGTTCTAATGCCCAGGCAAAAGGGATCAGTGGAACACCAGAAAAAAAGAACCCACTAACCCATCTAATACTAGATGTTTCTACTACCAGATGGTATCATATGGTTTATTATAAATTGTGAGCTTTATACTAGACCTGAGTGCTCCATCTATGACAGATTTCTAGTTACCCAAGATGGAAATACTGTTTTTCATCCATTTCCATGATAGAGATTGAATGCATTTTTTTAAAAAAAGCCATGCTTTGAGCACAATTATGTTTACTTTTAAGCACCATTGCAAGATAATGTCCAGTGAACTGATGCCAACAGACCGAGGCGTGCTTGCTCCCACTTGAAGGTTACTTGTCTTTGTAGTCATTATACAGGTTATTGCCATACCTGATCTCAATATTTAAAAGTGTTGAGGGGAGGGGAGATTTGCATAATTATCTTTTATTTCCCTTTTAAAATGCAGCTAATGCAGTTCTTCCTTCAGCAACATAGGATTACAGACTAAGGACGTGTAGCCACATTGCATGAACCTGTTAATATGTGATGTAGTGTAGAAGATGAAGGAATGATAGGCCAGAGTGATAGAGAGCCTTTCATGTCTGTGCCTGTGATGCACAGCATGCATGTGAAACAATTGCTAGGAATGTTGATATACCTTCCCTTGAGTATTGAGATACCTTCCCTTCACCAGTCCCTTTTGCAGGTTTTGTCTCTAATGACGTACAGTGTACAAAGTGCTCAGACTATACATATTGCAGGCTGTTTTAGGAGAAATCTAGATTTTTTTATAACTTCATTGACATTTTAAAAAAAGAACTAGTGAAGGCAGAGTTCAGAAAACATTGAATGTAGGAGTTTTTTCTGTCTTCGGTACCTTGACAAGAATTGCATAGCATAAATGGTAGGCAATGCATTTTAAATAAACATTAAGCTAGGAGAGGAAAATCCTAGTAAGTCACACTACTGTACTTTTCTGAAGAAAATGTCATTTTTACTGTTTGAAAGAAGGTACCAGTGATGACTAATTAGACCTTGAATTTAATGCTAAAGTATTGTAAATTTTTTTTAAGCCATCATATATAAAAAGCCATCAAAAACTGCATTTATAGTGCTTGGGTTAGAATAGGTTATTTGATGGCTTTGTTCTGGCTTTCCAATATGAAATGCACTTATGATGGCAGAAGATAAAACGATGCCTCCTCTGATGATTTAGACTATAACATTTAAATGCTGCAATATCTGGAAAAATGCATCTTAGTGGTAATTGTTAGTAATTTGTTGGACTGCTGGAAATCTCCTTGACACATGCAAAATAGAAGAATAAAATATTTCTACGCTAATGCTGCAACACTAAAAATATCTAAATATTGTCAGAGAACTGATTTGATGGTTAACAACAAAATTTTGCTTTTCATGGAATGTAAGTTTTTAGTACTTTAGACAAAAAATAATATTTGTGGCAATAAAAGTGCAGAGTATTGGAAAGTCCATTGACTATATTTCCATGTAGATGGAATATTATCTGACTTTTACTTTCTGATTTGTGCTTTTAAAAGTGCAATAAATTTTTTTAACATAGGATGATATCTCATAGCCAAAGTAACACCCTAATCACCTGCTGGGGAATATTCAGTGGGATTAGTCAAATTTTTCCTAATCAAGTCCTCTAATAAAGAGTTTTACATGTTTCATCTCTGCTTAAGACACATTTCTAAGTAGTTCAAATAATGGATATAGGATTTTGGAGGTGGGTTTTTTTTTTGTTTTTCAAGGCTGACTGTAAAATTATCTGGAGATTGCATAAGGACTGTATCTGTGTGTGAGAATGATGAGAGGCTGTGCATGGGGTGCACAGGCAGTATGTAGGTGGCAGGCTCAAGATGAAAAAAAATGGTGTAAAAATGATTCTATGCAGAAAAGTATAAATATAAAAAATATTTTTCCTCAACAGATCTGATATTTTGGGACATTCCTGTTTTATTGCCAAAATCATTGTTTGTTCCTTTTTATTGCCTCATTACAGTGTTGGTACAAATATGAACAGGTAGACAGGTTTTTAAGTCTTTCCCTTGTCTAATCATTGGCATTATTTAGTGAGTTACACTTTTAAACCCCTTTGAAGGTTATTAGACACGATTTTTGAGACACATTTACTGACAATTGGGAGCTATAAAGGACATAAATTATCTCACCAAATCATTGCCTGGGTAATGGCATGATAAAAGAAGGTACTGTTTGCCTTCAGATCATACACTAAATTTTGTGTTCCTTTATCCTTTCACCTAGAAACCATTTAGAAAAACTAAAATTGTAGCCATGTATTTAAAGTCTTTTGTAATTCTAGGATCACATCTTAAGAGTTGTGGTTGTAGAGGTTACATACATACCTGTTGTAGCAAACCATTTTGATGAAACACTCTAGCACCTTCCTTTTACCTTGAGGATCATAGAGAGTAATGTAGTTTTCACGAGAATATGAGGTAAAGTTTTTGTTTCTGAGGATGAAAAGAATGATTATTAAATGCGGTCATTAAATAATACTTTTTTTTAATTGCTTATACATTTCAAAGGTTACAGGAGAGAATTAAAATTGAGACTATTCTCAGTAATTATAATATGATGATGATCATAAGGGATGTTGTACTGTCTTTTAATATATATAAAAAGTGTAGCAATACTGTGAGCATTCACTTGCATGTGAAAATTTTAGCATGTGAAAAAGAAGGAAAGTAAGAAGAAAAGGAAATTGGAAGTGTTACAAGAGAGGTTGGATACTGTGCAATAAGAGCTATAAAGTATTCTTAAATGAGAAGAATGCAGGTTTTTTATTGTTACTGTAAAGTTAACATATTTAAGTAACCCAGTTTAAGAATAATGTGAGTTTTTACCAGAAACATGATATTAATTAATTTCTGGTGCTTTTTAATGGGAAAATTTTTTCATTCCGTCCAACTTTGCAACATCAGATATGTCGTCTGTCAGAAAAATTCATTAAATGGTAATTCCTGCTGAGGGAGAAAGCAGACCCATATTTTGTTGGGGGATAGTAAAAAGGTCAAAGGTATTTCTTGGAATGTTACGGAAATTTCTCCTTAAGACTTGTTGCATAATCTTCTATTGAAAATTACATACTTGTGTATTGAGATGGAAGTAATCTCTTCCAAGTCTGTGAGAGACCATTATGATCCTCTAGTTTGATCTTTTGAGTGACACAGTTCTTTGAATTTCACTGAGTAATTTTTGAAATACTAATGGAGCTTCTTCGTACCTTATAGAACGAAACTCATTCTAGTCTAAAAGATTTAAAGTGGTGGAAGATCCATTGTTATAGATAACTTGTTCTACTGAGTAGGTATCTCTAGTGTTAAAATTTTGCTTCTATGTAATCTGAATTTATTTAGCTTATACTTCCAGCCTGTACATCTTGTTATACTTTTGTCTGGTAAATTTAGCATCTTCCATCACCAGATATTTTCTGTTCAAATTTATATTGTTTTTCTTCTTGCACCACTCATACTGTATCATCTTTACCAAGATTTAAACTATAAAGATTACTACTATTAAACTACTAGGTCAAATTAAAAAGACTTCAACTATTAAATCTCTACTGTAATTCAGGCATCCTACATCCAGAATAACTTTTTGAGCTCTTCCTGGAACTCTTCACTTTTTCAGTATCTATTTGAAAGTGAGACATGAGAGCTCTTTCCCAGTAATAGTCTCAACAGTGTCAAGAACAGGGTAAATAAAAAGTCCAGTTCAAACACGCACATCCTACATATATGTTCAGGGATTGCATCTGTTCTCTATGATTTTACTCTGGGAATTCTAGTTCATTAACCACTATAGATCTCAAAATCCTGTCTGGGAATGATTTTCCAAAATATGGGCATTCATCAGAAAATCTGTGACCTGTGCTCCCAGTTCCTCATCATAAGATATCAAAATGTATTATTTTTAAAAGTACACTTCACTCTGTAATTCAGGTATATGTGTAGAACTGTCTGCTCCTTATTACTGTTCATCATTCCACCATTTTTGAATCAACTGCATGTTTTTGCTAACATGAATGTGCAATTTCTTCTGGATAAATTAATATTGGACAGTAATTGGTTAAGATATTTGCACTAACCCACTAGAAATTCCACTTCAAACAATTGTTCCAAATAAACAACTGTTTTCTGAGATTTACCAGTAAACTACTTTTACAAATGATAAGTATGTGCTAAAAGGAATTTTGTATAGTGCTTTTAATCTGAATGTTGTGCAGACAGCTGCCCTTACAGAAGTTGTATTATGTCAACACACTTGCCTCTGTGAACTGAACTTGTCACCTTATCAGAAGTTTTGACAAGATCTGTTTTCCATAAAACTGTGCTGTTTAGCACTAATTATGCTACCATCCTTTAATTTTTTAGTACTTTTATGTTGCACCAGCCTTTCTGTGACTTTGCCGTAACAGAATTTCAGCTAACCAGATTATAATTATTTGGGTCATCATGTTTACCCTTTACAAAATTTGCTACAATAGATAACTACAGGATTTTTTCCTTTACATTATGTTTTAATAAACATAGTCTTAGATGTCCACACAGAATGGAAAGTACAGTTTTGTACATCCTTGAAAAGGACTCAGATTTGCAGGCCAGAGAACAGACTGTCCCACACAGGACAGAGTACCTGCAGAGTACCAGCATGGAGAGGCTGAATATCACTTACTTTTCCCATGACATAGAGTGCATACTGATGATGTTACTGGAAAGGTTACAGCCTCCTTAAACTCTTCTCTGCTCCATCAAGTTGCCCCATATATTAGATAATCTCTTTCAGTGGTAGTTTTTAAAGCTTCTGTCATAGTTCAGTATCGTTATCCCTGTCCTCTTTGTTTAGGCAGGGCATGACAGAATATATGCCCCAGAGACACCATGAACATGGATGAAGATCCCTACACAGAATGTGTTGCTTTCAATGAGGAAGGGTCAGACAGACTTAAATGTATTTAGAAAAGGCACCATAGACTATTTATTGATTCTGGATCTTTAGTTCTCAATCTCCTGATCCTTATGCAGCTATAAAGGCCAGATTCTCAACCAGGGTAGAGCAGTGTCAACAGGCAATGCTTTGTTGAATGCCATGATGTGATCTCTACAGCAGCTGAGCAGCTATCTTCATTCTGAAATGGCATTAACATAATGGCCAATTATTTATCCATCACAATTTATAACATTTGGGGTTGTTTAGTCTGGAGAAGAGGAGGATGAGGGGAGACCTCATCGCTTACTCTACAACTAACTGAAAGGGGGTTGTGGTGAGATGGGTGTTGTCTCTTCTCCCAGGTAACCAGTGATAGAACAAGAGGAAATGGCCTCAAGTTGCACCAGGGGAGGTTTAGACTGGGTAATAGGAGAGATTTCTTTACTGAGAGAGTGGTCAAATATTGTCACATGCCACACCCAGGGAGGTGGTGGAGTCACCATCGCTCTAAGTATTCAAAAAACCTGTGGACGTGGCACCTTGGGACATGATTTAATGGGCTTGCTGGTGTTGCGTTGATGGTTGGACTTGATGATCTTAAAGGTCTTTTCCAACCTTAATGATTCTGTGATTCTGTATTTTACTTTTAGTCCTGTAGAACAATTACAGGAGTTGTTTTGCATTGCCAAAAACATTTCTCATAACTTTAAGTTTAAGCATTTACTATGCATTTGGAGTATTTCCATTTTGTTTTTAGATCAATATGTCAAGAGGTGCCCTGTGTAGTCATACTGAAAAACAAAAACCGGAAAAATGACACAATCAGAAAAAAAACACTTCAGAAAAAATATCTAATATTTTCATTCCTGCTCTTACTCCTTCAGTGGTACACTTTTCAGGAAACAAAACTCAATTTCTCCACTTTACAAACCCAACCTTCTCTTGTGAATAAATGAGGTTGGCATATATAAAAAGAGTAGCTATTATTTGTAATGTTATTTTACCAGCTAATCAGATATACATTTTGTTGCTGTCTTGATCTTAGAGTATAATTGGAGGACAAAGTGTTCTTGAAATGTGCCAGCAAAAATGTTATACTGGAAGTCCTTTTATTTTGAGCTTGCTCTGCAATCCATTGAAAATCAGCAAAACTTTGTATATACAGGGATTGAAAATAGAATATAATAACCTTGGTTTCTGCGTGGAAGAAGAAGAGTGTAGAAAAAATCTATTTGATTATCCAGATTTATAAAAACTGTATTAAAATGTATAAGAAGCATAAATAAATTTGGGAGAAGGTAAAATGTGATCTGCATATTATGCCACAATTGAGGATTCATAGCAGATGCCAGCTTGAGCAACTGCTAACCCATGTTCATGCACATGTACACGTACAAAGCTTAATCAAGTTACTTTTAAAGAAAAAATACTGCCAATTAAAACTTCTTATTGGAATTATATTCAATGACATGGAATAGCTTATATTTTTAATGTAGTTAGCATTGCACTGCAAGGAATCTATGAATCATCTCTGATCCAGGATTCTCCTAAGGAGATTTTGTCTAGGAAATTTCTAATGTTTATTGTTATCAGGAATTGAACAGGTCACTTTCATCAGATGTTTCTGTAAGTTTGCTAAAATCAAGAAAAAAAAAACATATAAAAACTCTAATCTATTCTGGAGGCAATATGTTTGTGTTTGATTCCATGTCCTGGGAAAGGTTCAGATGTTGTGAGCGAATCCAGCAAACACTAATTTAGTAATTTTTCAATTTATCTGCCATATTTTTTGCTATAAGTAATCTTCTGGTCTTGAACAGTATTGAATTTTCTGTGATCTGTGAACACCATCTATATTATCTGTGTATTATATTATTACCTGTGAACAGCATATGTGTTATCTGGGCCAAAGTAACTTGAAGATGAATTGAGATTGATTTTGTTTGAAGCAAAATGATTCCCCTCCCAAGGTACAGTAATTTGTGATTATCAGCTGAAGAATCCAGTTCAGCTTTCTGAATTTGATATGCAATTTTTCTTTAGTCTATTCATTATAAAACATGGTAACACATATGGTGGAAAAAATCAGTTTCTAAATTATAAAATCTCTAAAAATCATTGAATTTCAACTTTTTTAAAGCAAGTGTATCATACTGGTCAGTCATTAGAAAGATTCTAATTAATTCACACTTTTAGGTGAGACCTACTTGCCAGTTACTGTCTCTATAGATTATGTTTGCCTTCCGTCCAGAATTAGCCTGCATTTAGTAGCGCTCATCTGTGGCCCAAGGCTGTTGTAAATCCTTAGTAGTAGACCTCAGTGTGATGCCTGACTTCAGGTAAGTGTCCTTTGCATTTCAGTGGACAGTTTCATGTCTTGAAGATAATTATTTAACTTGGAAAGCCAAACACAGTCTCATCCTGGGCAACACCATAGAACTTGATCCAGCTTTTATCACCTGAAACTGTACCTCTGTTCTCCATGGAAACTGTCTGACTAAATATTATTACTGTATGCCATATCAATCTGCTTTTTATATAAGTACTGTTAATGTATTAGCCATCCATTGTGATCTAATGAAGATGATAGTTTTGTCTACAAACAACATCAAAAACCCATGTGTTCATATAGTGATGAAGTAATATATGAATTTTGGGAGGCTTTTATTTTTGTTCATTGGTTTTACTCAGCCTCTTTTTACTATTTTGTAATTTGATTGTGCTGCAAAATTCAGGGTTATATAATTGGAAAAGCTGTCCTGGTTTAAACAGAGCTCCAGTTACAATTACAGTTCATAAAGCCAACTCACTATGAAAAACTTCCCAAAATCAGAGGTAACTCTTGGAAAATTGCTAATGTATCACTTGTGTTTGGAATATCTTTTAATTCCAGTATTCTTGATGATAGCTCTGAAAGCTGGTACAGTCTCTGTAAATTAAGGAAGGGTGCTGTGTCTCAGTCCTCTTTCCTTTCTTTACTTTCATTGTTTCTCAATTCCAAATAAAGGTGAAAACAAAGCATCCTTTATCAATATTTTTATTCTCTTCCCTTTTTATCTCCAAATGTTAAACAGAAATATTAGCAATGTAGCATAAATAAACAACGTATATAGAGATCCTAACTTTAAAGGTTTTGATACTCTAATAAAAAGCAGGTGAAAGTAGGGACTTAGAGCTAGTGCAAGCAACTGAAAATTCACCACGGATAAAGTATTGTGTGTCAATGCAGAAAAGAGGCAGAAGATTTCTGCATGTATTAGATTACTTTATGTGAAACTAGTTTCTCTGAAGTAGTCTAGTTTATCTTAAGTCTGATCTGTTCTCATTAGTGGTGGTTGGAAAAACTGATGAAAGGCAACATTAACAAAATTAATACTTTAAAATTTGCACACAAAGGGTCAAAAAGAAGGCCTATAAGTGGAGTAATTTCCATAGGCTACTGTGCTCCTATATTTTAAAATTATTATTATAGCATTTATAGTTAAACTTGTATTATTCTTTAAAGATCTGAAGAGCAAAAAGTCTGGTACCATGTGTGCTTTTTTATAGGTAAAAATTAGGAGTGCGTTTCCTCCCTATTTTACTTTCTGCAGAAATTCAGTGTTTAGAAGATATTTCAGAGACTTGACAACATTATGATGTAATACATGTGAAGGAATTAAAACCTAAATTAAGATAGCATGCTTTTTCTTATTCTGATTTCAGTAATAACTGTTTGACCACTTCAGAGGAAAGGGGAAGGCTAATCATGTCCCTTGGCTCCATATTTAAGGATAGGAAAACATATCAGGCAATTTTGAGGGAAGAAGAGGGTAAAAGCACAGAGAAAATAAAAACAAAGGACAGATTGGAAATAGTTGGGAAAAATTGGTATATCGACATGCAGTTCTTTCAGTGATATAAAGTTAAGGAATCTTTTTCCTTACTTTTATTCCTTTCCACAATTTTATTATGTTTGGGATCAGTTTGTAGCTGTTGGAACGAGTTTTATCATATTTTGCTATATGTTTATTTCATAGATTGAATTGTATTTCACTTTTGGAAGGTAGAAAGGGGAAGTACAAGGAAAGCAGACAAAAGTGAAACACCCTCAGTGCTCATTTTGAGTGAGCAGTCTTTATTCTTGAGCTTATCTGCTATCCAATTTCTGAAGACAATTTACAGGGATGGAGACTTGTTTCTTTTACTGAGTTTTGGTAGAAAGGAAGGAAGGAATTCAACTGCCTTTAATTTCATTTCTATGTTCAGTGGAAAACAAGGGCAAAGAGAAAGAACAGTCATGTCAGGGCAGAGCTGCTTTTTACTGGGTGACTTCCCATTTTTCAGCTTTTGAGATGCAATTGCTCGACTATGAAATTACATGACGCATGCACAACTTAATGACTTGGAAATGTTACAGTTCCAGGCAGCTTTGTACCAAGGAAAGTAATTTTTCTCTTCCATTTTTTCTTTTATTTTAATGAGATTAAAAAAATGTTTAATTTTAATCTAATTTTTCTGACAATGAGAAGAATATCTCTATTTTTAACAAACAAGGGATAATGGAAGGTGTTAGAATGAACTTTCTGAGGAACTAGCACAAGCCTCAGTGACTCTTTCTAAAAAGACGGTATGTCTTTGACTTTGTTCTTTGTTAGCATAAATACAGAACAACATGTATTTTGAGGAAATGCACATGCAACAATCCTTTCCAAACAGAACAGCAGTAATACTGCCAAAATATGATATTGCACTGCACATTTATCTCTCATTTCCCTCTGCCTTAGGTCAAGGTGATTAAGGAAACACTTGGGGTAGCTGATAGTAAACGTTGCTTAGAGTATACTCAACATAAGAATCAAAAAGTATGGAAAGGCTAAAATTATGTTTAATTTGCTTCTCCCTGAAGAATTATTTCTATAATATATACATGTAATTTTCTGTTCAGAAAATGAAATCTAAAGAAGTGACATATTCATGCAGCTAATGATAATTCATGTCTGAAATGCCTGTCTTTATCTAACTACATGTCACCTTTTCATACAGAGCTGCTTCTGGTACATGTACATAGAAAACACGTGTACTCTCTATGCTTCCCTTTCAGTCTGTCCTTAAGATTTGTGCTCACTGTGCTGCTATCAAATAAATGGTTTACTAAATGTTAAATACAGGATACATTATAATCAATGTTTATGTTCAAAAATGTCAGTTCCATATAGATTTACATATATCACCAGAAACAAACACGGACAACCCATATTTGGAGGGATGCTACTGAATTTTAAAGACAAACATTCAGGCATTTGGAAAGGGAAATCCCAATTTATTGTTTTTTTGTGAGGGTAGTATTACACAGAATGTGAATAGGTGGTCATACAAAACTTACATCAGGCCCACTGCCACATTAAGTGCACAGAGTGCTGGTTATGGTCTAAAACTGAAGCATAGTATTTCTGTTTGTGACATGACTTATTTGTTACACATTATTCAGTCTCTGCATAGAGTCAGAGCAGTGTTTTCTTGAAGGCTGCAGTTAAAAATTTAAATTTTCCTTTAGTCGCCCCGTTGATAAAAAGGAGTATGTATAATGCTTTGCCTTAATAAGGACACTTTTTTTTCCCCCTCCCTGATAACTCTCATTTGCAAGCAATATAGTAATTATGAATTAAAACTCATTATACATCAGAAGCTAATGCATGCTAAGGTACTCTGCTGAAACATCACATGAATAGATTAGAAATAGTTGTGCAAACTGCATCCTGATAAGGGAGTCCGGTTTTCTTTGCAAATGGCTTGCCACAGGCACAGTATTAACACAACAGGAAGACAAATCAGGCGTTTCAACTCCCTGGCTGTTCCTTGATCTGATGGGAGCTGTTCCTTTTAACTAAATTACGTATTTTAAGGGTGCCTAATAATCCAATTATGCTGCATCTAAAAACTCTGACCTATCTTTCTAGGAAGAATGCCAACTGTAGTAACAATAGTCCAAAGCAGTTTTCAAGAATTGTCCCAAAACACTTCATGTAAGCTTGTGTGCTCATGTTGTTCATTCAGTGCTCTAAAATAGTCTTTATGATGGCACGTACCAAATCCTCCCAGCCAGCTCAGCAGTTTACACAAGCAAAATCTTGGGTTTATATCCCAAAATACTATTTTGCCTTCTCACATTCAATAAGTTCCCCAGATATTGTTGTCTGCACTCATGTCTTCCCTGGAAGCTGGCACAATGAGTTACCAAATGGTTTCTCAACATTATGCTGAGACATTGGGCTGCTACTGAACAGGCGGAAGAGTGCCAAACACTGAATCACCAGTGCTACTTTCCTTACCACCTGGGATTTTCTTTGGAAAGTTCCCAACCAATTATTATGCAGGCCAGAATCTGCTTAGTGTATGAGCTCTGACAAGATCACAACCTGAAGAGACACAGATGGTAAGGCATTCCCATCATCACTAGGATCCACAGACAAATGAACTATTTTCTGTTCAGATCTGCTTCCAAGAAGACTTAATATTTGATGGATATAATTATGTTAAGAGAGCCTGAATAAACAATATGTCTCAGTTATGGATATATGACAGTACCAGTACCTAAAATATGTGTACACAGCAAAGGAAGTTGTATGAGAACTCTTTAACTCATTATTTTTTTGGCCATCAATTATAGGGAAAAAACCAAACAGTCCTACCAAAGAAAAAAAAGTATTTTTTTGCAGGGAGATTTCTGTACTTTTCAGGGAATCTGGAAAGAGGCCTGTATATATATATATATTTTCAAACGCTATGGACCTTAAAGAGTCATAGGAGAGATACAGGTCTCTATCAGAAAAAAACTTTTAACTTAAATCTCCCCTCTGAGACAGTTGAACTAACAGTGCAGCCCATGGGAGTTGTTCTACTCAGAAGACAGAGGAGAAATGAGAATAGAGACACACTATTATAATATGGGAAGCCTAATTGCAGGGTCATGGAATCATAGAATCATAAAATCATATGATCTTTGGGTTGGAAGTCACTCCCATTTTCATTTATAACTCAGTGAATAGCTTATAATTTTACAAATTGGGATAGCTTCCATGTATGGATTTACAAAGAAGTACTACTACTAGATCTACTCAAAATTTCAGCAGGGGAGGCTGAGTGACTTGTATTTCAAAATACTTTATAGATGAAAAAAAGTTGGTATTTATCTGAGTGATGAGAGAGTCTAAACCAGGCCAAGGGAATTTAAACTCCTCACATTAATTTTAAATTATCTAATCACTCTATTATCAAATACAGAAGAAGAGGCCCAAAAAAGAATGTCTTCAATTTTACAGGTGATGTATCATAAAAGAACATTTTGTTAGGAAGTGCTGGAATCAGTTGTTTAAACATGTTTCTCATTCGATGTCCTGCAAAAATGGATTTTGCAGCAAAGATAAAATATAATAAATGAAAGGAATTAACAAGACTGCAGAAATAAAATATGCAACAAGTGAAACATTACTGTCCAGATTATGTATACATAAAGTAAATGATTTGTACCATCTGCCGCCTTTGTTTTTGAACTCCAGATATTTTTGAAACCCATCTTTTCTGACAGTTGTTGCTTTCCAGTCTGTTAATCTTTCCAAAATCTCTCTGGATTTTTATTTTTTTAAAAGATCTATTTTCTTTTTCACAGAAGTCATTTCACCATTCTTCTTTCCCTCCATATCAAGATGCTTTTCTCATACAGTTGAATTGCAGTGCTTTGGCTCAGAAATTTTACAGTTCTTTTCATTGATCACAACCCCTGACCCTCATGGAGCACCTACAATTCATCTATGGCAACAAAGATGAGTCTGCCTTCATATCATTTACCTGTCTCCTTTTTCTGGTATCTTTGTTGTTCTTTAGGGCTATCATTTCACCAGCAGTGAAACTGTGCTTATAATATACATATTTCTGTCCGGAACGCAGATGAAAGGAAAATCAGTCGGATTAATATGCTAAGAAATGTTATTCTTCTGACTCACTTTAGGATGGGAGCAGATGAGTGTCTGAAGAAAGATGCTTTTTGTTTCTCTTGTGTGTTCTCCAATCCATAAATTAATACAGGGAAGAAAATCAGCTCCCCAAAGGAAGAAAACCTTCCCATAAAATGCTAAGACAGACTTGCCTGCATACTACTGTGTGATAGCCATCATCTCAATCCTCTCTGCAATTATGATACCATTTTGCTTTACAAAACTGCTGCAATTAACATCTTTAAACATAGCCTTTTCAAAGTATGCTGTTTGGCTCAAATTTATCACCAGTTTCATTGTATAAAATTCCATCTTAATAATACATGAAGGTCAAGCTATTAACAAGACACACACAAGCTCCCAAAAAGCATGCCTGAAGCACAGTGGAAAATTCATGACACTTAAGTGACTTGGCTATAATTCCTTTTCATCTCAACAGCCCTTAAAACTCTCCACATGAAAACAGCAATAACCTTATGACAGTTGCAGGGCAGTGTGTTTACTGGACATTTGTTCACTTGACTTTTTTTTTAACCTACGGGTAATGTACAATATCAGCATATTTGTTAAAAGTTAAGGGCAGAAAGACACTTCAAAATTGTGATATTTTTTCATAAAAGTCTTACAGTATTTTCATAAAATAGGCAACTATGTAGATGCACTAAATTTGCATATGTCTAGTATTTTCAGTAGATAGCCTGGATTTTTACGAACAGAAAAGAAAATCCATTTCAGTTTGTATGTCTTTTTTATGCCCCACAATATTATTTCTTACAAATATTTGTTCAGTTGCCTTTCTAAAATTGTTTCTTCCTACGGCTCTGAAGGATCTAAAGTTAACTTTAAATTACATGAGACTATGAACTTTACACGTTAATTTATCTAAGAGGACAAATTCCATCAGGATTATTATAACAATTTGTGTTTCAACAGTAAGATCTGAAAATTAAAGCATTTGACCACAAACACTCCCTGTGTTTTAATTTTGACAATGTAAAACAAATAAACAAACAAAGATAAAACCCCAAAACCTAGACACTTTTACACATACTTCTCTTCTTCTGCAAATACCACCATTAAGGATTCAGTTGGATTCATATTTAATCCATTCTTGGTTTAGGTTCATGTCATGGATGTAAATTGCCTTCTCAGTGCCTTTAGCATTGGAATCAAAAAGAAATATCTGAAACAATTCATGAAGTGCTATTTATGGCACTAATCTTGATCTCCCAGGGATCTTCATATTTTATTTTTAGTTTATATTTAATTCAGATTTGTCTCAGATTTTTTTCTGCATATTTTGTGCACATTCTTCAAGCTTACTGATCCATCAGCTGTGCAAAATTCCATGTCATTAGCAGAGTTAATGGGGCAAGCAAGTGTCCATTGTCTAATGATACATGCACTCTGATACAAAAGCAGATTTAATGGAATTTAATACGGAAAGGTGGGGGAGGTTTCTGCTGCCCAGGTCAGTGTAAAGAATGACAGCAGTCAGTTCTAAGGGACTAGAAAGCAGGGAGCTGATGTCAGTATTCAACCGTTTAAAATAATTAAGACACATGCTTTTTACCTGCTGTGTTACCACTATCAGATTCAAACACCTTTTCACTTGCAACTTACTCTGGTATTAACATGCCTTCTAGGGAACGGGTTGGTGGCTTGTCACATGAAGTTTTTTCTCTTGAAGAACCACTTTTAAGCTAGGCTTAGGCATGCATTATGCATTGAGTTCAAAAAACCTGTAGATGTGGAACTTCAGGACATAGTTTAGTGGGCATGGTGGTGTTAGGTTGATGGTTGGACTTGATGATCTTAAAGGTCTTTTCCAACCTTAATGATTCTATGATTCTATGCATTACATTGTGGCCTAAATGTTAACCACTACATGTTTTGAGCCATGTTATCTACTGTGGTGCCTTTAGTTTATTATTTGTTATAACATGTTTTCTACTGTGAATTTTGCCATGGTCATTGTGGCTGGTAAGTGGGGACATCTGCATGGTCCACCTCCATAGAGCTGCATCTTGCCAAAACAAATGCAGTGAACATGGAACGTGTTAGATTGCACTGCTTCATCATGTTATCCACCTACAGAAATTATTACCTCCTGTCCTGTCACCTGCATGGAAAGGTTTACATGCTTGACTACCTACCCACATGGATCAAGAAAATAAAATTCTACATAACAACTTCTAAAGCTAGAAATAATCAGTTGGAGAAATTCATTCATCCTAGAGCACAAAAGAAACCAAAATCCAGTCATTTCAGCCTAGGTCACCTTCTGTGCTCCACTTCCAGGGGCCCAAGGAGACATGTTTCAGTTCAATGTAATCAAACAAAAAAACCTGACTCCTAATTGTGACTTGTATTCCTAGACAGTGGTCATCAAATCCCTAAGTGTCCTTGAAGTTATAATGAGTAAAGTCAGAAGTGTAAGTCATTTTATTTTACATGCTTACATATGTTTCTTAGTGTCTCTGTCCTTTGTTGCTTCATGTAAAGACTTTGTGGGCCTAGCTTGATATTTTTTACATTTTTACTGGGGGTGGCTATTTGCTTAAGGATAGCAAGTTCTTCACTGCTGGAATTATTGCATATTATTTACATATCAACTCATAGAGGATTTTGAAAGAAGATGAATCAGTAACTTAACTGGCTGTCCTGTACTAACTAAATAGCTTCGACATTATGTAATGCTGATTCTTGGTGATTGTCTCATTTTTCTAAATAACAAATTCATAGAACAGTTTCAAGATTAAGCAGCAATCTACATAAATACTTCTAGTATACCCACTCTATTTTTCTATCTTTATCCTCCCCCTCTACTTTGCGCTGGTGAGGCCTCATCTGGAGTACTATGTCCAGTTCTGGGTTCCCCAGTTCAAGAGAGACAGGGAACTTTTGGAGAGAGTCCAACCGAGGGCTACGAGGATGATTAAGGGACCGGAACATCTCTCATATGAGATGCTAAGAGACCTGGGGCTGTTTAGTCTGAAGAAGAGAAGGCTGAGAGGGGACCTTATCAATGTCTATAAATACCTGAAGGATGGCTGTCAGGAGGATGGAGCCAGTCTCTTTTCAGTAGTGCCCAGTGGTAGGACGAGGGGCAATGGGCATAAACTGCAGCACAGGAAGTTCCACCTCAACATGAGGAAAAATTTCTTTACTGTGAGGGTGATGGAGCACTGGAACAGGCTGCCCAGAGAGGTTGTGGAGTCTCCTTCTCTGGAGACCTTCAAAACCCAGCTGGACACGTTCCTGTGCAGCCTGCCCTGGGTGATTCTGCCTTGGCAGGGGGGTTGGACCAGATGATCTCCAGAGATCCCTTCCAACCCCTACCATTCTGTGATTCTGTGATTCTGTGATTTTGCACTTGGTTAAGAATGGAAACAAATGAGACGAGAGGGTTTCTTTTCCGCTGAAGTAGTATTGTGTAGTGAAGGATTTTATTATTTTTTGGTCAGAGAATATATTAGGAGACTTAAAATCCAAAATGAGAAATTAACTTTTCAAGAACTGAAAGTAATTGTAAATTGTAAATTCACAGGAGTCTTAAGCTTGGATTATTTGGCCAGTAGAAGTGAGCCTGATTAGCTTTCCCTCTCTGTCACCATGTCAAGTGTGTATGTATGTATATGTGTATGCATGTGTCTGGTTAGTGGAAGTCAAATTGCAATTTTTTAGGGAATGTTAAACCTTGCAAGATGCAGTGCTCTCCAACAAGAAGATCGACTGTGAGTCTTATTTCTACCACCAGCCTCTATGACTTCATATAAAATTCCAGAATTCTGATAAACTGTCATGGGGAAAAATGATAAAGTGATTTATACTCAATTTCGCTAGAAGGGAGAAATGCAGAGGCTGTCAGTCTGGGTCTTCAGAACAAATGAGTTACAGTTCATGAGGCAGCTCAATAAGGCTATCATTTCCCATCAGCTCCTATCACTGACAGCCACAGATTTACTGGATGGTGAAAGGGAAAATGGCTGAGTTTTGGTGCCAGGTGAGTCGACACTATTACTCCATCAACCAGACTTGTGTAGACAAGAGGCTACCATGAATATTTGATAGAAGCTTCTTCCCAGAAGTGCCTGTAGAAAGCAGTAAAGCTGTTCTTTCATTTGTGTAAAAAACCCTTTCTGTTTCTCTGTTTGGATCCTGTTGAAAATGTCCATTTGTAAACCGCTAAGGTTTCTATGATTTATTTTGTGTGTGTGCATTTGTTTCATTCAGCAGTCTGTTTTGTGCCACATGGCTTATTTATAGCCCTCGCAGAATGAAACAAAAGAATCCTCAATCTGCTGGGCTTTCATATACAATGCATTTGTCACTATCCATCTCACAAAATGGCAATAAGAACACAGCCTCAGAGCCACCTGTGCATGCCCAGAGGAAAGAGGCATTTCATCTGCCACACTTACAAATCCTTAGAAATATGTATGTTCCACTTCTAGGCAGAAAAAGATTCAGGTCAAAACTGAAGAACTTACTCAGTATATATACATGTTAAAATAGATCAACATAAATGACTGCTATATCATCCCAGCTTTCTGTTACACAAAACTTTCCTGGCAATTGTTGGCATCTGTTCAAAGAGCTATTAGGTGCACTACCTGCATTTTTTTAAGGATGGTTGCAAGCAGGATTTCTTAACAGAAATCTAAATTTGCCTAGCTGATACTCAGATGCTAAAACATTTCTCTTCTTTTAATCTTAATGATCAGTAATGGATTTGGTCCCTAGATGTCAGCTTTAAACATTCTTTTAGGCTGGATTGTTGTTCTACAACGGTGGGATAATACCTGCAGATGTTATTGCCTATTTGCTTTTTAAGACAGAGATATATACTTTCAAAGGAGAATTAATACGACAGTTAGAAACAAGGCTGTGATGTTCTCACTCACACTGATATACCTAATTCTATGTGCAAGTCTAAGTTGTGAGTCAAGAACAACTATACCTGAATCAGTCATCAGAACTACCTCTCTATCCCATAATTACCTACAGAAATAAGATATTCTCCAAGCTTTTGCTTGTGTCTGTAGCTTAGACAAAATATTTTTAAATATCTTTTCAGTTAGAGAACGTTCTTTCATCACCCATGCAGAAAAAAAGAGTTGAAGAGTTCACAAAAAAAATTTCAAATTATTATCAAATATGGCTTCCATTTAAAAAAAAGCAAAACCAAAACCAAACAAAAACCCCAATGAAACAAAAATCCCTAACAAATATAGAAATATCATTTCTATAGTTTCTCAGAATCCTCTAGGCCATCTATTCAAGACAACCTTTCCTGCTGGATCTGCAGTTCCTTTCCTAGATAAGAAATAAATATAGAAATAAAAGCATCTTTTTCCCCAGAAAAAGCATGGACTGTCTTAATTTGTGGTTGTGTTCCTGAGTTTCCACAGGAAACTTAGTTTATTATTTTCATTTTAGAATCTGAGAAGCCTGTGGCAAGGATATCCAGGCACTGCAGCTATGACTAGCCTAGCGCCAAAATATTAATAATGTCAGATTTTATTTGAGACAAATGTTTTTCATGTTGCTATGAAGTTTTAGAATAACCTTAAACCTTTGCACAATTCTGAAAGAGTACAGCTAACACATATATTGCTAATTGTTTTTTTCTGTTTTGTTTTGCCTAGAAACCCAAGTATGTTTCCAAAGTATTCTTTGGGTGTTTCTTTTCCCATGTGCTTCAGCCTTTCCCATCATTGCTAATAGGTACCATTTCTTTTTTCAAATACTGCTCTGCTTTCATTTCCTTTAATGATTCAAAGCTGTGTACCAGCTCTATCTTTAATCTTCTTCTCTTAAGCTTTGAGAATCTTAGTAAATACACTTTCTAAAATTAAAAAAAAAAAAAAATTCAGAGTCAGATTAATGGGTTTGTCATTTCATCAACCATTTTTCGTCTAGGAATAATAAATGTAAAGAAGTATTTTCTGATTTTTATTTCTCTCTCCTGGAGCTAGAGATGCAGACTGATGAAAACCAAAGTGTGTCATAAATGGATCAGACTCTGTGTAGACAGAGTAAGGAAAGTGTAGGATGACTGCAGTCATAGAGTCCTCATGTTGTCGTGTTTGTCATCTGTCATGTTAAATTCTCAAAGTACATAGCAAAATACCCACTAATCTAGTCTGATAAATCCTAACATCTATTACCACGTGTTTTTCCCCTCCTTTTTTCATGATTTGTCTCAATGCAGGAGATAGTGATGTTATGGCAGAGCCTCAAAATTATCTATGTAGGGAGCAGGAACTCATAGGAATCCCTGCATCACTTCAGGTTTTGTCATCTTTATGTTCACATAGCCGACCATAAAAAGGTCTAGCAAACTAGGATACCAGGGCTCCATGGTCTTTATCACTGCAACAGTTCCCTGCCCTCTGCAGTGACTGAAGCATTGAGTATGAACTGGAAGAACTGCATTTTTTCAGAATGTCGGATGATTTTTCACAACCTGGAGTATCCTGTGTCTCTGAGTGAATATTATGGCAGAAAGGCAAGGCAAGGAATGGAAAGGAAATGGAGAAGGGGATGAGGAAGGAAGGGGAAAATGTAAAAAAGCAGGAGGAAAGGGCAGGAAGGGGAAACAGGGGAAAGGGAGAAAGGGAAAAAGAAAGGGAAAAACATACATGGCAGAAGGTTTCTCAATTAGCAGACGGTCCTGGAAGAATCTTGCATTTTCTGACCCTTTAATTATAACTTGAGTTGAGGTTATTGGTCAAGAGTGAGATCTCTTTGAATTTCACTCACATTTTAATTTGACTTTTGTTTCTCATAGCCTCAGCTATGACACATGAACTACAAATCATAGATTTATTAAGTTTTCAAAAATTTGAGTCAAGATCTTTTCTAATTTTGTCCTGCATTCCGCTTCCCTAAAGAGATGCCCACCTCAACTGAGAGTCCTAGGAAAGTCTTTTTCTCATAGTTTCCCCTCCCACCTTGCCTAACTATAACTGACTGTCAATGAATCAAAAGTTAGAGATAACTATCCTTTCTGAAACATTCTTTAAAAAGCTCTGATGATACCTGGTACACCTTCAATTTGTTGTATTTCATAAATGAACTGTATCCTTTCTGGGCTTCTGGTTTCAAACAAAGACTTGCAATGCAATAGCAAATGAATTTTCAGTTTTCTTCCATAGTTCACATTTGAATTATATTTGTAACACAAAACTACTGTGAAAGCTGGCAAGAATAACAGCAGAAGAAAACCAGAACTGAGATAATCGGGCATGATGAATGCATAGCTGAATCACATGGGCAGTTTCCACATCGCCTGCATGTCTGCTTTCCCACAATTTCTGGCACTGGTTCTTCTATTTCTTTGAACATCCCTTTGCATAAAACTTTTATTCTCTCCTTCTGATTTTGCTGTCCTGAGGAAAAAACAACCAAATATGTGGGGTTTTTAAACAAAGTCTGTGGAGAACCAAAGGATCTGGGGTCAGTGCAACAATACTTGCACTTCTCTACTTGCAGCAGTCCTTCTGTACAAATATTACACGTTAAAGTTATCTTCAGGAAGAAGCAAATGTCTTGTAAATCCCTCATTTATTCATGGATGAATTATATAAATTCTGCTGTAAAACCAGGCTTGTAAGAATGCAGCTGCTGAGCTGTTTTCAAACTAAATGCAGTTATATACCTAGTGATATGTGAATCTGGCTATTCGCCAAATTGCACCACACCACTTTTCTCACTTAGGTTAACATGGATACTAGTTTTTTACAGGATGAGAAAATGTGTATCTTGCTCAGGGATCAAATAATTAGGTAGTTGAATCAGCCCTCTGATTTCTTTATTACATTCTCATTTTTGAGTAACAGAATGCTGTTTCCCTACAGCAATTCAAGGAGTAACACGTCAACTATTCCATTTCTTGAAGTAAAATCATAACTGATAGCATATAAAGAAAAAAAGATGGATGCAATCCATGGTCTAGCTATAGGTATACAAGGAAATCTGGCTATAGGTATACACCACTCCTCAGACACAGTTCTGGCAATAACTAGAAGGGTGCAAAGCTTTATGAAATACCTGTTTGTGAGTTATTAAATTGATTCAAGTGAATCAATTACAATGCCGTACACACCACAACATTGAAGAGTCAGATCCAAAGTGGAGTCCAGATCCCTCAGTTACATTTACTGCTTAGGCTAACATATTTCAGGAGATAAAATAAAGGAGCTGATCATCCTCAGGAGGAACAGGACAATTCCTTGTGTTTCTTTTAGCTAATTTCAGAGGTGCAGATGTAATGCCTCTGTCCCCTCCTTTCTCCAAACTCCTTGTATTCCAAAAGCCACACCCTCCACGGCCCCAAACCGGTTGGCAAGGCCCAGTCAATCACCCCTACAGGTAAAGATCTCAGTTCTCAACCTCTCTGTTTTGTGAAGGCCCCAATTCACACCAGGCCTTCCCTCCCCATGCTCATCCATCACTTCCTCACTTGTAGGGTCCCTGTTCTCATACCTATTCAGTATACCCAAACTACCCAGGCCTTCTCCTGTTCAGCTTCAGTTCCCTGCTGTACAAATCCAACCACTTCAATGCGTGTCCCAGCAAGTGTTGCTCATCGGTCATAACCTGAAGTTACCTTAGGGCTAACTCCCTGCTACATTTCTGCTGCCCGTCAGCTCTGCTGATGCCTTCCAGGTGGCTGCTGGAGTTGGCCCACCCTCAGCGTTGTATGACTCCTCCATGTCTCCTGCTTTCTTGTCCACAAGAACTTCTGCTCATTCAAGCAATTGGGCTGACTCAATGCACATCAATAGACAGCTTGGAGAAAAAATGTGGAATGTCTGGCATTCCTATAACAACGACTGGCAGTAGGCTCCTCAGAGCATGACTCAGCCACCATCAAGGGGGGAAGCGAGGAGGGTAACTGCCACAGTATCGATGATGGGCTAGAGGGGAGACCACACATTGTTACAGCCTTGCTGTCATCTGCTGATGTGAAGCATGTGCCACCCTGGGCAGTTCTCATAGGGCTGGGGAGAGAGCCAGACCGCAGTAACATTGACCCTTTATTTTGCACAGTAGCACTGGGGTCACATGGGTGAGATGGCAGTCACCCGCCATGGGGGAGATTTCAAGTTTTCTTTCTGTCCTGAAAAAATCAAACCAAACCCTCCAACCATACTAGAAAAGTGCATTTGGCAGCAATACTCTCTTTAGAGAAGTAATGCTCTTGATCCTTCAAGCACAACCTATTATACACCATGGAATTCAAGATTATTTAGACTTGAGAGAATGGAGATATGACCCTTTAATTCAGAACGTGGGGACCAACAGTCTCAGATGCCCACAGGAAAATCAGGGGATCTGAGGACCTTTGTCTCCCTGCTTATCTTCAAAAGCCTCAATGGTAATTGGCAGGCTTGTATGAAATATCTTGATTTCTTCAAACTGATGTTTGCCAGTGGCAAACGTTTCGTTTGGTGAACTTGCAACCAGCTCTCCTTCTCTGTGAAATGTTGAGAAAAATTTGACAACATACCAAATTCATGTCAAATTTCTTTTGTAAATGGAAATCTGTCAGTTCTTTTGGCAACAAGGACTAATGATTTGATTGTCACATAGATTTTTCAACAATACAGTTCCAACAAGCTGGAAAAACCACTAACATGCAACACTTTTTCAGCTGCCTAAATGTACGTATATACACAGAAAGCATTGACGCACACCAAATTCCCTTGTTTTGTTTTCTTTAAAAATATGCTTTTGAAAGTAAAGAGAGATTAAAGGTTTCTCTTTCCACAAAATGACAGTCACCATATCTTCTGACTTGTTGGTATTTAACATGACTTATTTCTTTCCCACCTGCATCTAGAAATACTTTTTTAACCCTAATCAAACCATTCTTTTAGAATAATTTTTAGGCTGTCATAACCAAATTGATTTCAACAATAACATAGTGCCTCTGCATATGCTTGGCCGTATTAATATATACTATCAAGTCTACTGAAAATCTTACCTGAAAATATTTATAACTGTTTTTGCTTGTAGCTCTTAACTGTTTAAAAAAAGCTTTTGATCTTTAACAGTGGAGTCATGCGTTCTTTAGAAGTTTTGTCTATTCTTTCTTAGAAAGCTTGCTATGCATAGTATATATTACCAGAGCTGTGAAGGACATGGAATTTCAGTGCTTTCATAAATGCTATATTATTAATAGTTTGTTTCACTGGAAATAGAATAAGTACGTTTAAAAATCTTCTTTTTTCAGCTGAACATTTTGCTTCCTGTTTCAATGTTTTAATTTTAAATGTTTTACAATACAAAACTTGAACTGCATTTCAAAACAAACAAAAATATTTTTATTTGTGTCTAAAGAAAGCTTCTCTGATTCTGCTGATGTTCTTATGGAACACTTTTATCATAGTAAATAAGCATTTCACAACAGAAAAATTTTCAAAAATCTTGGTATATTTTTAATTGCCTTTGTGCATTTCTGTCTGTGTTATGACATTTTGTGAAATTCCTTCACCTTACTCTGAGCTTTTGATGATCCCTTCATGTTTTGTTTAGACTTTTTTATCCTACAGTTTGAAGAAATGAGTAAGGTACACTCTTATTTCCACTGAGTTAATTCTGTATAATTTCTACTAATATTTTCCATCTGTCTTTTGGGCTGATGATTGGGGTCTTTATACTAAACCTGTGTAATTTCTTTATGATGTGTCATCTTCTTTTCTGTTTGCATTTTCATACTGGCTTTCCTATGCTTTACTACCTTTACTTCTTTAGCTTTGCTTTTCTATCTTGTATTATCGTACTTTTAAAAAATTATACATATCTCTTACTGTCATTCATTCATTTTCTTTAACTTTATGATTATAATTCTAGACATTTCACTTTTCTTAATTCACGACACCTTCTTCATTAAAGGATAAAACTTGACTACTAATACTTGACAGGGCAATTAATGCAGTGCTTTTTGGGAAGATAAACTGTGCTTGTTTAACACGCTTGGCTTGTAGTAGTTGGAATTTTATTTTTCTGATTACATTGGCAGTGGAAAAAAATAAGTATTAAATCTTCAGTGTAATGTCAGATTTCACTTTTTTTTTTAATGACCTGTATCTTGCCCTGTCCTTTGTATAAGGGAAAAAAAAAGTGCATGTTACTGAACTATGTTAAAACTTGAGGGTTTGGGGTTTTCCTCTTAGTGTGATTTAAGCTATCAAAGCAGCTGGTCTACTTGCTCAGCATACTATCCTCTGACTCACGTAACAGCTGATTGAGTGAAATGATATGAATTTTCGTGTCAGTACTGTCAGACTATTTCAAAAGTGGTATAAAATGGGCTTGTCTGCTCAGAGGAGCCCCAGGAGTTAATTTTTTCCATGCAGGAATCAAACAGGAGCTCAAACAAAACTTTCTCTTTTTTCTTTCCTTAATTCATGTTACTTTCTTCCCAGTGGGATGGAATCATTTTATTCAATTCTTTAAGGGAGAAAATTGTTTTGTTTTCCTCACTGGAAATGAGGGCCTCCATCAATGCCTAAGCTTCCATGAGGTTGTGAATCATGCTCTGAGAAACCTATTGCCCAATTTTGGTCTGACTTCAGAGAAAGGCAGCAGACTTCCAAGATTTACTTCAGTGCCCTTGAAATCAGAATTTGAATCATCCTATTTTTTAGACTTGGGGGACCTCAACTCATAGAATCACAGATTGGTTGAGGTTGAAAGGGTCCTCTGGAAATCATCTAGTCCACCCCGCCTGCTCAAGCAGGGTCAGCTATATCAGGATGTCCAGGACCATGTCTGGTTGAGTTTTGAGTATCTCCAAGAATGGAGGTTCTTAAGCCTTTCTGGGCAACCTGCACCAGTGTTTGACCGCCTTCCCCACAGTAAAAAAGTGTTTTGTGTTCAGATGGAATTTCATGCATTTTAATTCATGTCCATTCCCTCTTGTTCATTCACTGGGCCCTACAGAAAAGAGTCTGGCTCTCTCATCTTCATTCCTTTCCATCAGCTAAGTCCTTTCCTTGCTTGGTGATGAGGAGTCTCTCCCTCCCCTATCATTTCTCGGCACTGTTGTGGGGAAGATGGGTTGCCACAAATGCCTAAGCTCAACTGGGACTGTGAATCAGACCTCAGGCAATGGTTAATACATTGTGGGTACCTAAGAAGCACCAGTCTCCTAACATAGGAGTGCCTTTTGGAAAAAAAGGAGACTGGAGGGAAAAAAGTAACATGTGAATCTTTTTATATGAAATTTGAACAGTTTATATATATTCTCAGTGTGTCATTGCTCTGTAAACTCAGAAATTATAAACATTAATAGAAAGTAGATTTAAAGAAACTGTGATAGCATCTGCTTGTACTTGGCTCATCCTAAACCACCTGTAGTAAGTTCCTGTTCTTTAAGTTTGGTTTCAAACTGCAAACTTAAAAACATGTCCTGAGTGTAAGAGAGTGGACATTCCCTTAAAAATACGCCACAAGAAAAAAGGATCTGAATCATTAAGTGGTGATATCCATACCAGAAGAAGAAAATCAGAATCTTATTATGTACTGTTGCAGACTTTTAAGAGCTGAAACCTGAAGCTGAAATTAATTAACTGAAAATATCTTTTTAATTTGGAGTAAAGCAAAAAACAACTCTCAGCACAACTATATGAATTTTTGATGAACTCATGTCTCAATCTCTATCATATTCTGCACTCAATGCACACATAGACTTCTAGGACTTTCACATAAATGTCAAGGGATTATTCATTCCAAAGGCTGCATAGATATATCAATTTATTTCACGTCACTGAGTCCAATAGTTCAAATGCTGAATGTTCTGATGCATGTTTAGGATAAAATATAATACCAGAAAATACATATCTAGATGGTGAAAACAACTGAGAGAAATATTATTACTGATAGAACATGTTCTTTGTGATGCAAAATGCTTTGGAGAAAACATTGAGGGTTTTTTAGGAGAAATAAAAAGAGAATGGGTAAAGCATAGTGGGATGTTCAAAGATGTTAAAAGTTATTTTTATAGGATAGATTGTCAGAGAAAATAAGATACTTATACAAAATATATAGTAAATATTATATATTAACATATAATATTATATATAAATATATAAAATATTTACAGCAAAAATCTTTTTAATTTAATCTACCTGCACTTTTTATCAGAATCCCTGTCCTTAAATGGTCTTATGGTGTCTGAGAACTTAAGGTGCATATGTTTGCTTAAGGGTTGGAAATCTGTCGCTTAGGAGCACAATGTAAGAGTTCATAGTGATGCATGAAAAATAGAGGTAGTCCAGCTGTAAAGCAACAGATGAGACAGGTAAAATACATGTCAGCAAAACTGGAAGTGGAAAAGCCAGTTAAAATCATGATATCCCTCAATGTAACTTCAATTTCTCTGTGTAGTAGTTTTATTGGGATTTTGCAAATTCCCTCTACTTATGTATATTCATTGAAATAAGATCCAGTTATGTTAAAAAATAGAACTTCTATGTTTAGAGTTTTCCACAAATTATAATATGTATCTTCTGTTATGCTGACATATAATTTTCATTAATGCATATGCGACCTAAAGATGTTGGGAACCTAAGCTCTCTCTTCTTTTTACCACTTTGCTGCTGTCTGACTTTGGGAAAGTCATTTAATAATTTGGATGAAAATTTTGAAGAAGGGTTCTCTAAAGTTTGGCTCCTACATATTTCAGTGCTGGTGACATGTTTTTGGAGCTATTGAGTACAGCTGGATGCTGTGTTATAATTTTTATCTTTATGGAAAATTTTAACATAAACAATCTGTTTACTAAAATTCACAGAGGAGTGTCTTTACAGTGAACGACTGAAGATATGACTTTTAGAAACACTGGTTTTGGTTGAAAATTTGGAGAGATTTCCAAGGAATACATTTATGGATACATTTAGTGAATATGTTTGCCTGGTGGAAATTATTTTTCCAATTAGAAAGGTTTGGGGGATTTTTTACCATGTCTGTGCTTTGATCAATCCAACAGCAATGATTGCTCTCGCTTGGCTGGGTTTTTCTCTCATATGGAAGGAAGTGGGCAAATAATATCAACATTATGACTGTGCACTTTATACTTGGATGATTTCAAAATTCCTGCATATTTCCAAATGCTGTCTGCTAAAGAGGGTGGTTGAAGGCAAGAAAAGGATGACATAATGCAAAAATGCGAAAGCATCCCCTGCCCGTCTGTCTTAATACAGATTCAGAACAGTTAGAATCCAATGAAAACTAACAATGTGATAGAAAGTCTAGTTAGCTGTACTTATGCAAATAATGTTTTACACTGTAGCAAAATTAATTGTGTGTGTAAATGTGAATACTGTAATAATGGTATAGTAGATGGAGCACTGACATGTCACATCTACGGTCATTTAAATCTAACCTGAGGTTTTAACCACAATTAGAAGAGTGTTTTAGGGTTATTACCTGTTAGACAGTAGTCCCCCGTTGTCTTTAATAAAGAAAACATAATTCATCACAATTAGGCTTAATTGGCAATTCTCAGTCTGTGTGCAGCAGAATATGAGGACTGAGACAGTATGGACAATCACTTTATTCCTTCCATCCCCAAAGGTGATTTTCCTCAGGTCATTTCCAAGCTCAGTGATAAACAATATGAGGATATAATTTTTAAAAATCAAAATTATGAATTCTGCATAAGTAGCTATCACACATTTCATTCTTCCACAAGTTAGGCATTCTAGACAATTCAGTTAGCAGACAGGACACTTCAGTTAGAAGATATCTCAAAGCGTATGATATTAGATATGCAGAAATTGAAAAAATATGCTTTACAATACTTACATTCATGAATAAGATTATATTGCTGAGTGCTGTTGAATACTATAATGGCAAATCTTTTTATGTTTAGACAGAATAAATAAAAGCTAACACTATCTTGAATTTTGCGAGCTAGTCTGTCTACCACTCAGACTGTATTTCTGGAGAAGCTGTAACCCCACTGAAGCTTTTTCCTCTGTTCTGGAATGTATGAAATCGTATTCCACCACTGCTGAAAATGTTACAAAACTGCAGCTTATCCACAAATGGCTCAGCTGACTTCAGTGCATTTGTTTGTCTCAGAGGACATCCTTCCTTATCAGCTGCATTTAACTTTCAGCGATTATCTACTATAGCAAAAATAATTTTTTGTGTGTGTGTTCCAATCTCTGTGACCTAGCACTGACAAATGCAAAATGTTCACAGGCAAAGAAAAATCTCTGGCAAACATCTGCCTGTCATTTCTGCAGTTGCTTCCTGTGAACTAGGGAAGACTTGAGAAAATGCACAAATCTAGTATTTATCCCTTTTATGTATGTAATCTCTATGTTTCAAAATCCTGCCAAAAGTTGTTCTAGATCAGTGCTAGGTTGGAGCATGAAAGCATGACTGTATTTCATAAATAAAAAAAGTAAAGTCCTGGCCTAGCCTATGATATGTTCACATTGGGCTAATCTAAATGACAATCATATTCCTGACAGTATGACGATAGATGTAGACAAATAATTACCTTTGTATTACTTGAAATGTAGTAATTACTTTCTTCTGGAAAAATTAATGTAAAGTGACTTCATGGCATACAGGACTTGCTCACTGAATTTGTTATTAAAGATGCCTATGGATAATGATAACATGGTATGAGGAACAATAAAATCTGCCAACCTTTCCTCATGACAAATGCTTAAGCAAGAGCAGTATTACATGTCAGGGTAAGTTTTGTGTTTTCTTTCAAATACTCTGAGTGACCAGAACAGAACTGAAGTGTTTGTGTTTGTGTTTGTGTTTGTGGGGCCTTTTGCTCTTAAAGGAAACTGAGAAGTTATAATTTCTTCTTGGGGTTTAAAGAGTATTCACTTTCAGGTGCTGTTCTCCCTAACAATCCATTTCCACTACATCAGCATCACCTCTTTCAACCTCTGTAAGTACACTTGTTCAGCATCAGAAACATACACTCAATCCTTAAGAAATGTAAAAATAAATTTTGATAAAACTAAAATATTATTTTGTGTAAACTCGTGGAATGAAAAGGGAATTATCTGCCTCAAAGCACATGAATGCAAAGTAGTACCGTATCTGAAGAAATTTATATAATGAAGAATCAATATTTTACTCTGTCACTTGAGATATAAGATCTGTATCTTGAAATGTGCTGATTTTGACCTATGAGCAATGGAGGATTTAAACAGTCTCTTCAGTGCAGTAACAACACAATACATTTATACAACATCTTCCCTAAAAGAGTCACAAGGGTCCTATCTGTGATCTTTCAGCATGTCAAGCATACTGGCTCTGACTAATTTCTAGTGTGGTGAAAGGAAAAATGAATGTTGCTTACGTCTCCTAGACAACAGTCTATGCTTCAAAAGTAAACTATGCAATAGGTATATACTTGATTCAAATCTAGGATTCAATTTGAGAGTGAAAGCACACGAATATCTGGCACTGTATGCCTGGGCTGCTTCAGATGGACAAATAAAACTCAGCCAGGCTTCAGTATTATTCAGTTCTGACAATGTAATTTTTTTAAGTAAATACCTAGACAGAAATATTGCTCCTCCATTGCCCTTACATAAAAATTTATTTCATCATTTTTAGTGTATTGTTCTTTCTTATAACAGTGAAGTTTGCTATATGTAAATTCTATTTTCCAAATGAGAAAATGCATACTATAAACCAACAAGTAATACATTTCTTTGTTGCTCTTTAGATACCATTTTTAACAAAACATTATCTTCCATGTTTCTAGACCTATATTTCTCCTTATGCATAGTTTAACTTTCCTGATAGATGTCTGCTATTGTCAATGGCCAACCCAGGTACCATAGTAATATGAATTAGACTGAAAGTTTTGTAACAGGCTACAGAAAGGGGAATATTCTCCACAGAAAGTAACGAAGAAGTAATTAAATCAGCAGTGCTTTCCTATATACTGATGATGAGATCTTTAAAACCACAGTTATGAAACAACCTGAATGTGATTTCTAGCATATATGTTATCATATATAAACATTGTTATCATATATAAACATTCAAACCAACAGGGTTGATTCGAACAACACCGCATGGATTAACTAACTAAATGAACTGATTTTCAGCTGCACCAGATTTCAGACGAAATTCCAGTTAACTGAGCCAAAGTTAGCTAAACCTTTTTTCCAGGACTACTCCTTGGGGAAAGAGGGAAGAAATCCACCAAAATACTCTAAATGATAAAAAATGTAGACAATTCTTCAATTGTATTTTATCCTGAAGAACTAAACTTTCTACATTGAATTTTGGCAGTGGAGATTGATTCAAAGACTCCACCGTGCCTATTAAACAACGCTAAAGTAACATAAAAGAAAAAAAAAATTCTATGAAAATTAATGTTTGAGGTCCCCCAAATTAAGAAATGCATTTTATGATAATTTGCCTCTGACTAATATTGTTAATATTGTAGACAAAATAATTAAGTTTGCTTCTTTATTCATTCTCTGTTTTTTAAATTTGTCATAACCACAACCACTAAAGTCTAAAAATATTAATTCAAGAATCCATAAAATTTAAATTATGCCTTTATAAAATTAGATGGGCTTGCCAAGTTTTTTTTCATTTTAAATACTGTATGTGAATATATGAGTAGATATGCTGGTTTGTAAATTAAAATGTGACACCGATAGACATTTTTAGCAAGTAGTCTGAGTAGAAAAGAGACCTCTTTTGGTTGCCAGTCTGTATTCTCTCATTTACTTTCAGAAGGAAATATTTGCTATATTTACATGTCTGTGACAATTCTGATGCAAAATAATTAGATAGTTGCAATTAAGAGATATCTTTTTTGTCTCATTAAAAGATGTGATATATCTTTCTATAGAAACAGCTGTTTGGCTGTCAAAATTGGTCAAGTAGCTTTTTCCTGGTGAGGAATGTTTGCAGGAACCACTTTACTGCTGAAAATAACTTCGAAAGTTCTTTCAGCTGTTTCATCTCAAAGTTAACTGGAGCACAGTTATCCATAGGAAATAAATTTAAATTATTTGGTTTATGGCCTTTTAACTGGAAAGTATCTACACTTTAAGATGATAAATGAAAAAGTAAAGTCAGAATAAGTGATAAGATTTAAGCCAAGTAAAGCAGTTGATAATAAATTACTAGTAAATTTTTTAGATGAGATCATTTTAAAACACATGTATAAAACTAGACTCTTTTCTTCCCTCATACCAGCTTTCACAGTAGTGTAATTCTATGGTATTTGGAGGATTTTTATAAAATCACATCTGGAGCTTCTGTGCCATAAATCCCTGACATGAAGAAAAGAAAACGCTTGTAACTTCAGTGGGACTCTCTCCTGGTATTTTGATATTGGACGGCATTTGCATGGGGAAGGGTTGGGGAAGGGTAGGTTGTGGGATCAGTGCCTGAATAAGAAAGGCATCTAGCCCAGTGAATTACGGAACACAAAGGATGACAGACTGACAAGTCACTGACAGTTTCTTGTTGCTCCCACCCCATGGGAGAGCCGTTGCCTGACCTGGAGTGTACAAATGCTGTGCATTCTTCTACAGCTTCCAAGTTTCACGGCAGTGTGTCAGAGGCTGGTTCACGAGAGCAGATCAGTCTGTAAGCTGCTAACTGCTGAAAGCTGGAAGAGTGCATCAGTGAAGAATGACTGGATATGTGCCTGCACATGTTCTCTGAAGCTTCCAAAACTGGTCTACATCATAAAAAAAGACACAGGATGCTCTTATGGTTGAGTGTTGTATGGATGGAGAGGGTATCACTCTCTGGGGTTTAAAGCTCAAAGCAATACTGCATATTTGACCACCAAAATTCTATTCTAGGCTTTTTTAAGGTCATATTCACGTCATATTGGCACAACTTAAGTTGTGTCAGGTTATATTTAAGAACAGACTGTTATAAGAACTTCAGAATAAACATGGTTTAAGCACTGACATTTGGCCACAGATGCCACTGTGAGATGCCAAATTGCCATTGCAAATAGCTAGAGTATTAATGGGGAATTAAATCTCTTCCCAGTAAAAGATGGAGACAGCATCTTCTTTTATGCTTCCCTGCCCTGCCTGAACTACTTCCCTTTTATAATGGTTGCATTTCTGCCAACTGCCTCATCTTTGCAGCCAGGAACTATAAAAGCAAAGTGTCCTTGCCATTTGGGAAAGATGTTGACAGGAGGTAGATGCAATGATCCCCTGCCTACTTATGGCACCAATTCTTTCCCAGTAGCATCACATATGAATAAGTGACTAGCTGCCAAATGCCATTCTCTGCAATGGAGACATTTAGACAGTACTGGAGAGTCTAGTCTGGGTCCCTAAAACAACTAAACTCAAGTTCTCATTTCTGCATAAGAGTGAGTTTTATTAGTATTAAAAACGATTTTATTACTAAACAAAGTAAGTGGGCTTAAATAAGGCACTGCAATGAATATTCACACCTTACAGATAAACTTCTATGATATGTATAGTGCATAGGAATGATGTAAATTAAGCATTATATTCAGCAGCAAGTTGTCCATTGAATTTAATGAGAATATAATTTATTTTCTGAGGCTAAGAGGACATCATAGATCAATCTTTGGTCCTGAAAGTTAAGCAATGCATTTCAATTTCATGTTGACTGCAGGAATTCTAAGAAAATTTGTGCAAGACTTTCAAGTCTTCCATACCCAAGTAAAAGAGATCATAATATCAGACTATCCCCTATGCTAATATGTAGTGAGGATAAATGCACTGAAGTCACCCGGGTTTTCAAACATTACGGTGTAGACCTGGTAAGTACCATCAACAAAGTGAAAGCTGTGTTTTCTCAATGCTAAATTTGGGCATGCAATGTGTATGTAACTGTAATGCTTGGCACACCAAGCAGATGGTAAAACAGAGCTCTGCAGCTGTCAGTATACAGAATATACAAGGATGGTTGACCTAAACGGCTGAGAGCTCCTGCAACATACAGGCAGTGAAGCAGTACATGAATTCTTCAGGTCATTGTACTTAAAAAATTGTAATATGTCTTTATATGAGTAATAACCTATTTTGCATGGATGAGAATAATGCGAATGATAACATTTGGAAAGTTATATTGTAATGTAGGTACTGTTTCCATGGAAGTCCTTGAAACTAGCATGTTGTTTACTAGGAATTATTGGACAGCACATGCCAAACAGTGCCTATGAGCTATTGGGCAATTCGAATGTCACTGCAGAGACACCTATTTGAGGAAAATAAAATTGCGGTATCCTTAGGCCCCTCGAACTGAAATGATAGTTGTCCACTGGAAGCAACGTCGCTCTGCTTGCAGGAATTTGTGTAGCTTCTCTTCCTAGATAGAGTGTCACAAGGTGTCAGAGCTAAAACTCCTCCCTGTTCTCACTTTCTGTGTCACCTGCGTTGCCTCTTAAACAACTGTAACTTTTCAGAAAGAAACAGATCCTTAGAAGACAGGTTTTAGAAACAAAAATGGCAAACATTTCATGCTGTGTAGAGGTGTGACATGTTACAAGTAATCTTGGAAGAAATGGAGTAGTGGGCAGAGTGCAGGTGGAATGTTCAAAGCTGCATGTATAATTCACACTTAGTGTGGTGGGTGCTATAAAAAAAATTAATACATAAACTCTAAGGCAGATGGGATTTACCACATACCTCTGCTGTTTTATCACCTGAATATCGCCAGTATGTATAGATGCATCTGTATAATTTAATACTATTTTCTTTCTAAAAACACATACTAAATGCATATTAATTCCTGTACACAGAACTATAAGTGTTTATTGCAAAATACAACTAGGATGTTGTGAGTTTTAGCTGGAGATAACTTACATAGTGCCAGAACAAAATATATCTTTTCCAAATATCGCATTTACATCTCAGTGAGAGATGTGTCACATCGGTGCTTCATTTTGGACAGCTCATTCTGTTGAAATGCACAATAATTACTTAACATGTAATAAAATATGACAAGACAACAAAACTTATTAATAGTGGCAATCGTTATAGCACTCTCATTAAATATATTATGCCTCATTTCCATAGCTTAGCAAAACACCGATTTCTGACAAGTAGAGCATTCTGGTTTTGCCATTTGATTAAGACCTTCAGGGTAATCCTGAAAGAAGGAGGAATGATTGAGATATCTGTGTATGTTTTTACTATGATAAATAAAAAATGGCCTTTAGAACTTTGATATGATATTGAAAAATGACCTATGAAAGGGGAACAGTAGGAATTTGAATTACAATATAGAATTTTCAGTTTTCTGAGAGGGACCTTCCTGCTAGTTTAAATTGTAAACACCTGGAAATCCAGTGTGAATTGATGTTATATTTACTGTGCAGCAGTCACTTTAATATACTTGCCTTGAAGCCTCAGAAGCAAAATCCTGTGTATTAATACTATGACTTCAGAAAAGCGGGGAGAAAAATAACCATTGATGCTTATAAATATGAAACTTGCAGAGTATAAGCAAAAGAAATTTATAGAGAAATCCTTGAACAATTCCTACAGCAACATCAGCTCAGCTTCATTCTGAACTGTTGAGCCAGAAATGTGAGAAAATGAAGTGACTGAAGCCTGTCAGAAAAGAAAAACAGCTAGTAGAGTGATAATATGAATCCACAGACAGCAGCATTGAATCTGCTATCTTCACTGCATTGATTAAAGACTGTTACTATTCAGGTGAATTGAAACCTTCGCTGAAGTCATGGTGGAGATGGGCACAATAAAAAATTGTTTGTCATTTGTAACGCAGTTAGGACTCTGAAGTAAGGAGCCGATTTCTTCTTTTTTTGTTTCACCTGAGTTACATTAGATGGTTCATGGAAAGAAATATATATTGTGTATGTTTCTTCCCATAAATACATTCGTTTATAGTACGTGTTAGCAATCAGATTAGGTAAAATCTACAACAAGGTTAAATTTTCCAAATGTAGCACTACCTTATTGCTATGGTTTATAGCTTGAGTTCATCCAATTTACATGAAACAGTGCATCACATTTGGCCTCATCTGAAGGTGAATATGAACCTTGCAGACACCACAGTTTTCAACACACTCTGCTCTCTCCTGACCTGAATTGATATTGGTATTTCATCCTAACTGTGATAGAAAACAGTTAGACCACTTTCTTGACAGAAAAGATTCAGTAGCTGAAATTCAAAGGTGTTTGTTTTTTGGGTTTTTTTGGTGAGGCGACAGCAATTTTTATTAAACATTCTTTTAGCATTTCACAGCTTGAGGACAGATTAACTGATCAAAGCCAGAGCCACCACCCCTGGGATACTCCTGTGGCCCAGATGACTGCCAGGGAGAAGGCATTTACATGGGGCTTTTTTTCTGACTCATAACTGAGTATCTAAGCTGGGTGTCCCACATTTCAGTCACACCTCCCGTGTATACCGCAGCTTGGTGCTATGAGTAGGTTTTCCTAACAAACTGTGTAGGAACTGCTCCATTTTGAAAAGGTACTTCAGGGAAGTTATTTCAAAAGTTAAGTTTGCACCCGGTCTGCCTTCATTTCAATTAAGATAGCTTTCTTGCCATAAAAAAATCTTATTTTAATACCATTATTAAATATAGCATTCATGACAGGCCGGGACCTGTAAACATGAAGTATGTGGAAAATGCCCAAACAGCCTGAAAGAGTTATCCAATATTGGAGGCTTGTCAGGAGTTTGACATTGGTTTAAGTGAGATTCAGCAAAACGCTGTAATAAATCTTTCTACTGCCTTACATGAAATAAGCCCTGTAGTTTACAGCATACCACAAAGAATGACTTGGTTATACTGTCATGAACACACCAGATCAAACCTCTACCCTGCCTCTCACATATGCATAGTAGCAAAAATCAGACAAAGAGCATTCACTGAAGTTTAAGGGTAAAATAATAATTTCTTCCAACAGTTTTAAAATCAAATTGACATTATTTTAGATTAATGAAGTTAAATTAATTCAGAATCCTTTTTGTCTCTATAACTTTTTGAGTTATAAAACAAGATAAATTTTGTTCCTTATCCCTCAAAAAATGTGAAAGTGAACCAAAAAAACTTCTAATTTCTGTGAAACTTCTTTGAAATATGACTTGTAATAGTAGTATTTGGCAAAGCATCCTCAGTCTGACAAAATCAGCAAAATAAAAATAATCTGCTATGTTGCTGTCTTGCTTCTACTTAAAAGCTTTCAGAAATCAGTGCACAAATCTCTAGTGATTTTACAAGATAACTTCCTTTTAACAGTCAAAACCTCAGATTTTTCTATATACTTTACCCTCTCTCAGTACTTTTTTGGCATCACTGCAGAAGAGACCTGGAACTTTCAGGAGATATTTGTTGAACTGTTAAAAAATGAAGACCATGTTTTGAGTTTGCAGTGTGAAGTTATAAAAGTCAATAATTGTTCAGGGCTTTGGATGGAAGGGTTTTTGTTTCACATGACATCAGCTAACAGTACCATATGATTTCAGTAAGCTCTCACTCTTCATAAAATAAGATTGTGAGTAACTCGGCGTTCTCTGATGTAAGTTTATTTAATTAAATAGGATTTTTTAGAATTTATTAACTTGTGATCAAGAAAGGCCTCTCTAGCCTTTTGTAGGGTGCTGAGAATTTTTTTCTCCTTTACTATTTAAAATCCTTTGTATCATTCCAGTTGACTTTATCCATTCTTACACAAAGTTTTTTAAGTATAACAGAAAAATGTCAATCCTACTAATGCAAATTCATATATCAGGCATAAAGCCAAAGCAAACTGGCTGTTGCATATTCCTAGTTTAAATCTGGTGCACCTGAATGTAATTAAATGCAAATAGTTACTTAAAAACAAAATACTGATGAAAGAGTATCCCTTCAAAGTAGTTTCTCTAGCCACCAAATTTTCAGGTTTTTGCAAGATCTTCAAGATGACAAATGGTCAAAAGAAAGCTTGATCAGGCACTTGGGTCCTCTTCATTCCTTCCTCACAAGCTGATCTTGCTTTGTCAATTTAAGAAACTCATTACTGCAATGAGTTATTCACATGGTACCAACAGATAACATAAACTAGATTGCTAGCCACCTCAGTCAGGTAGAATGTCAAGCATATATTTCAGTGGTGCTGTCTATTTTCCAACAACTACCAATTAACTTTAAGGTGAAATTCAACGTGTTGGTACATAACCCTAACTGTTTAACATCCCGTTTCCTGTAAGACAACTTTCCAGTCTCTGCATTGCTGTGTTTCCTATGTTTTGTTACCCATCCCATGAGTAGTGAGATTAGAAGTCACATAGTATTTACAGTGCTGGGTTTGTGTTTCTGGAATTGTTCTGTGCTAGATGAGTGTAAGTGTGACTACTTTTAGAACATGACATAAACTGTGAGCTATGTTCAGATTTTCTACTTTGCATCCCTTGCCATTTAGATTCCCAACAATTTCTTTTTCAGTTATTTGATTCTTCCAGGGAATTAGTTCACTTGCTGCAAGGGATAACACAGTAAAGTATTCCCTATCATAGAAAAAAAATACCCTCTCTTAATTTTCCTCATGTTTAAGTCCTGTAAGGTTCCCAGATAATGGAATGGGGATTTCACAAATGTGCGTCTTAATAATTACAATTAAAATTCATTAGGATCTGTGCTGCTGTACAAGTTTAGGAGGAAAATTCTCTGTGCATGCTAAGCAAGAAGAAAGAACAATGAGTCAGTCACAATACAGGTAGTGAAAAAAAAATGGAAGTTTCTTTCACAAGAACATGAATATTTGGTATGATCTGAAGCAGCTATTACTGGAGTTTGAAAGAAGCGTGTATTATGAGTAAGCCCACACCAACCACTGTTATGATACTCATACCAGCGCACATGATACCTTGCAATAGTTAAGTGGGAGAGAATTGAGAGATGATAGCATTTGGCAGCTTCCAAATTTGAGCTTCTTATCACCTATAATGAATTTAGTGATGATATTCATTTTTACTTCTTTACTTTTATTTACCTGGTATATAAGATATAAGAACGAACAAAAATATCAACAAATGTACATTTTGTCTGGTACTGTTTCTGTGGTTAAGCAACGAGTATTACAGCAGAACAAGTAGACTTATTTCTTCTTGTGTATCCTCCCAACTTCAGTTAATCAATATTTTAGGGACTTTCTGAACAAGAATTGCCCTCCAGTTTATTTTGTTCAGTAGCCTATAATGAACTTTTCTTCCATAAATTTCTGTGGCCCATTTAAAATTCTGGCATTCAAAGAAGCTGATAGCAATGAATTCCACAACTGAAATGTGTGGAGCATAAAGAAATTCCTTCCATTTTTTTTAGTTCTGTATTTCATTTAGCATCCCTAGTAGGAGAAATAACTAAAAAAATAATTTCTTATTCAGTTTTTCATCACATCTGTCATTGCATATATATTTCTAGCTCTGCCTTCTCCAGGCTATAGAGTCATAGGCTATCAACTTCTCCCATCCACAATTATAGCTTCCTCTCTTATGGAAGCCATTCCACTTTTTTGATCAACTTTATCCCACTTACTGCATCTTTTCAAGGTTTTCTTTCAGCTTTATATATTTGAAGATAAGGTAAGTAGAACTGTGCGTATTATCCATAGCGAGGTTGTACCATGGCTTTAAAGTAGCATAGGGCCATTTTGGTTTGTTTTCTATTTCCTTCTAATGCTTTCTAGCATTTTGCTTGTCTTTTAAGTGCCTCTGAGTATTCAGCTGAGATTTTCAAAACTATCCCCCAAGTGCTCTTTCTAGACTAGAAGGACTAGAAATATCCAGATGAGAAGCTACCTTCAGGTTTTATCAACACTGAATTTCATCTGTTATTTTGTCACTCTTATTCAGCATTGCAATATCTTGCAACTCTGTTGCACATCGCTGTTCCAGTTCCGACTATCCAGAATTTTTTTTTTTATTGTAGAAACTAGGAAAAGTTTTGAAGTGTCAGACACTTGCATATACTGCATGTATTCATTCTTCAGTGAATGTAATTCAATTCAGGTGATTTATTTCTATTCAGTTTATCATGTATTGTTTTACTTTATAACTTTATTCTAAAACCTATTCTACTGGCTTTCCAGTCTATGACATTTTAGAATCATGCCCAAAAGGGAAAAAAAAAGAAAATAAAAATAAATTTAAAATTCTTGTAGTGAGCACCATTAAAAAGAAAAAATTAGTCTAGTTTTTCTGCTGTGGTCTTGTCTTCTTTGAGCACTCATACAACACACTGATCATCTATAGGCACTGAAGACTTTTTGGCTGATTGAACTCTTCTAATGAGTCTAGGAAAAAAAAAAGTTCTTTTCTGAGTCTAATGTGTTTAGAAAGTACTTCCTCACATTCTCTTTTTGGCCTGTGTTGTCATGCCTTTGCATTTAACCTCCCAGATATTATATTCTTTCTGTTCTTATAGTCTGGTCACAAATTACAAATTCTGAAGGATATCTTTTACTGCTAATAGCTTCTTCTACATTTTTTGGTCTGCTTAAACTCTTACTGATGAGTGTTTGTGTTCTGACCAACATGCTCTTTTTGGGGCACACAAAGTCACTGGAATTTACGTAGACTTTGACAAAAGACAACAATCCAAGAATAACTCTCATCACAGCCTGGGTCAATGCACTGCATCACTAGCTGATGTAGACACACCCATTGTTTACTCTGAATCTCCTTGCTGTGCTTTGAACACTACCCTTAATAACAGCAAGCATTTTATCTTTTAAGCTTTTCCTTCTCATTTGTTTTTGACAGATATCCTTGTTTTCTCTTTTAAAACTTAAGTATTACTCTGGACTTTATTTTTTGAACATGTTTCCTTCAAGGATGCAGACAATGAATATTTTACTATGACTATTATAAAATGGTTCTTATAGCCATTATGCCTTAAATCAGATTCTGCACAGCTATACCTTTTAACACAAAATGCTAAATAGAGTAATTTATATATGAATATGTATATAAAATAAGAATATAAATAATTGGAAAAAATAATTTACCTAGCAATGGAATATATCAAAGACTGAGGATTCCACACTGAAAATTAGGTATAAAGTCTGCTAAGATGACAGAACACCCTCAAAGAAAAGCATTTTTAATAAAAGCATTTACACATTAATCTACTACAGGCAAAATCCTAAATCCATCATAAATATAGCTGCTATTATTATATGACAGAACAGTGAAAAGCAGATGGACCTTATTTTCAATAATGTAACTGGGCTGAAGGTATTTTTCTGCCTCTCTTCCTGCATTAATAATGACAGGTGGTGCTGGAGATAATTTTAACCAGATTATGATGAGCTGTAGTTCAGATTCAAAGACTTTTTTCCCAGCTTCTCATGTTTGGTATATGACTGAACATACTTTTAAATGCAGTTCTTCAAAAACAGCATTTGAAGATTTTTGTGCATGAGAGCTGATGAGGTACTTGCCTTTTCTGAAAATAATTCTTTGAAAAACTTAAAAAGGATGTATTTCAAAAAAAGATTCCTCTGACTTTCATGTGAAGATACCTATTTTGATATGAAAATGCTTATAAATGGAATTTCCAGATAGCAGATTCCCTCCTTCTGAAAAAAAGGATCACAAACTAGATGAAGAACAAAAAAGAATCCAGTGCTTACTTTAGACCTTGCAAGCTAACAAGGCAATGTATTAATTGCAAACTGATTGCAGGGTAGTAGTTCTTCTTTTTAAGAAGGAACTAAGTATATAAATTTATGTGGTACTTGGTTTACCTCACAGCTCAGTGAGTTACTTTCAAAGCTAGCTGAGCCCTTGAAGAGAATTTCAGTTTCTTAACTCACATTCTTTGAGTTTCACCTTCTGTGCTATGTGTATTTATGCATACGAATGTATGCAGATATGTGCAAATGACTGCATATGTTCAAACTTTCTATAGTTGTTTAACTGTATGTAGTGGGAAAGTAAAGTAAAATAGTGCTTAGACTATAGTTTATAACTTAAGTGGGGGAAGAAATAACAGCCCTATTCAGCTGAATGAAGGTACATATTAATAAAATATTAAATAAAGAACTTGTGCTTTCTGACATTTGTTTGTGATTAAAAGTTTCATTTTATGAAAAGCAAATTTGTTTTCAAACATAGGAAACTGAAGATATAAACAAAACAAAAAAATGCACTGAGTCCAGCCACAGATTTATTTTGAATAACATCTGAATTATCAGGCTGCAATAGTTGAAAAAGTGGTAGCTGCAAGTATTTGGTCATTTCAAAAGACTTCATTTGTTTGAGAAAAACGTTATAAAAAACAGTGGTAACTAAGCATGTACCCACTCATTGGGTCTGAATAATTATAACTTCTGTGAATGTTTGTTTATTCTGCCTGTTGAGGCTAAAATTTGATGCACTTTGATTCTGCCATCTGAAGCCCTTCTGCAAAATTTTATATCATTGCAACTACGTTGGAGTAATAATATGGTGCCGCCTGAGTATGTGTTTGAATTAATTTTTGTCATCAAGGAACTATTCGTGTCCTGAGGGAGAGCTGGTGGCAGATTCCTGGGAGACCAAGGCTGAGGCTAAGGTCATGGGCTCCTCCTTTCTTCTGTTTGTACCTTAAGTGACTTTCTCTGCTAACTGTTTTGACCCGCTCAATCTTCACCCATAGTTGCAGCAAACTTATAATCTCTTTAAAAGTGCAGTTTAAGCAAGAAAAGTCACGAGTAGTGAGTTGTCTTCACCTGGGATAGGGTTTTATAGTGATGTTTGCTCAGTGAGCATGAGCTCACTGAGACCACTGGAAAAAGATTCAGAAAACAAAGACGTTTCTCCCAGACCAACTCCCTGTCATAAAGAATACCTGCATAAGGCTCAGTTTCCCTTTAAAACACTGATGCATTTGAGGATTGTTCCAATCCAGTATTTTAATTTGTTCTTGGTATGAAGTGTTTGGTAGATCCTTGTAATATGCTGTTAAGTCTCGCTTGCTCACACGCACAGTGCAGTTGCTTTGCACAGGAACCCTTTTCAGACATGGGCTTTGTTAGTTAATGCCCAGCATAACAAAACAATTAGCAATACCAGCAGATATAGAATCATGGCACAGTTTGGGTTGGAAGGGACCTTTCAAGGCCATCTAGTCCAACCCCCCTGCAGTGAGCAGGGACATCTTCAACTAGATCACGTTGCTCAGAACCCCATCCAACCTGGCATCGAATGTTTCCAGGGATGGAGCATCTACCACCTCTCTTGGGCAACCCATGCCAGTGTTTCACCACCCTCATTGTGAAAAATTTCTTCCTTATATCTGGTTGAAATCTGCCCTCTTTTAGTTTAAAACCGTTACCCCCAGATGTCTGCTGCTAAAATTTATAAACTTTCCAGGCTACATGTTAGCTTATTATTTTAGCCTTGAATCTGTGATACTGTTATCTTGGTTCAAACAAATGTAATAAATCTAGCTAATTTAACTTAACTAAACCAGTAAATGAAGTTGTGCAGCTACTTTTACTACAGTGTAAATGAGGCATTTTTCAATTTAGCATAAATTGGAATCTGTTTAAGCTAAACTGAAATAAACCGCTTTTAAACTGAATTATACATCCACAATGGAGTTTAACTAATTCACTTTATAAAAAAGCTTAAGTTAATAAACGACAAATCTCTTTTGTGAAAAGAACTTTATTCTTCCTGTACAAAACTGGTAAATAAGGTTTCCTTGCCTTAATAGAAAAGTGTAAAAGTAGTCATATATGACACATGGTAATCAGATTGCATCTGTACTTTGCTGAAATACGCTCATCTAGAAAGTAAAGGTATGAAATAAAAATTTGGCTTGGTTAGAATACAACAGTAAGTAGAGGTACTAAAAAAATGATGTGTGGGAAAACATAAATAAACGAAACACAACTCCCTGAAAAGCAAGTGCTTATATCATTAGGGAGAGGTAAGAATAAAATGAACAATATATCTTGGTTCAGGGGCTGGATTCTTCACTGTAATGAAGACAATGGAACCATGAAGCTTTGTTTATATTATCTGATGATCTTCTAATATACTACTAAAATGTGATGTCTTTCATATACAAACCTGAATACAGGCCAACAAAGTTTTTAAGAAAAACATTTAAGATAAAGTTATTAATCTTCAGGCATGTGCTTCAGTTCCATCAAACTCCTGAGTAAAGAGAGACTTAAGCACATACTTATGCACTTCTTCCATCTGGGACTCCAGATGCACCATTATTAGCTCTAACTATGTAAGTACAGGTTCCCTGTGTTATAGTGGAGTACAACTGAAAAGAGAAATTGCTTTTGACTTCAGAATAATAGAATACCTTGGAAATATTTTTATTATAGCAGCCTGAGGTCCCTTAGTGGATGAGAGGGCTCTGAACTAGTATAATGCTGCTGCAAAAAAAGAGCATGTTCTACTTTGTATAGATAGCATGGATCATACATATAGGGAAATTGTATTGAAGATCACTTTCATCAGGCTTTGATATTTTTTCTAGATCTGAGTTCACTGAACTCTTCCCTAGCAGAGAGCAGCCGCATTTATGCTTAGTTGCTCAACAGCACTCTCACATATGCCAAATGCAGTGAGGTGGATCTCCTCACTCTGACACCAGAAAAGGAGAAAGGACCAAGAGACTCTTCACAAAAAATCACAAACACTTCATGCCTGGAGCCATGGAGTGATTCAGGCAACATTTATTCATGACTTAGATTTATCTCGAACCCTTCATTTGAGCAGCCCTGCCCTTGATTTTGTCTTGGTGAGCACTGCAGATATTCTGGAGCTAAGGCACACTGTTTGCACAAAGTGTGGAGGAGAAAGTGATGAACACCTTCTTACAAGAGGAGAGTCTCCCCTTTAAGGCAGGAGCCTGCCCTTGAGAGGCATGGAGCTGGAGATTGCACCAGGACAGTTAAAGGGAGGACTGTGGCTGTATGTTATGATTTTCCTATAAGACTGTATCAGACAATAGGGAGGAACAAGTCTAAAGTCATAGGTAATATCACAAAGAAATTTTGGTTGATTAGTCATGAGGAAAAGGAAAAAAGGTCAAGATCCATTTTAAGTAGGTACTGTGTTTCCATAGCAGAAGGCTGACATGGGACATCTAACTCTTTTTAAACTGCTGTTTTCATTCAGGATAAAAAGTTGCCAGAATTCAGTTATTTAAAAATAAATGAGCAGCAGCTTGAATACAGACAAAGGTACCCAACTCAATTAGGAAGGAATTTTTTTTCCAAATCTGAAAGCAGGCATTATCTTCCTTCGATAGAAAAACACAGCTGTGCAGTGCAGAGATACTAATGCATTCTGCATTCAGCAGATTGTAGGGAAAACAGACGTTCTTATTTTGGATACAATTCAAACTTCTGGCAGTGTCTTCCAGCTTCTGAGGTCATTTACATCACTTCATTACAATGCACACACATTGTTCATACCTTGTTATATGCCTATTGATGTAAGTATTTGCATATTATTGCTCCATAGCTTATTGAGAGGCATTTCATTTCAGAATTTTAAATATTTAGTGACCAGGTGTTTAACTGCCAAATAGAAATTATCACATCTGTTTCATATGAGGAAAAAGTCCAACCAATCCAGTAAGACATTCTCAGGACCTAACCAGTCAAGTGTCTAAAAAATATAGTAAGCTAAATTCTTTTCTCATTTAAAACAGCATTAATGTGCAATTATTCCTCTAAAGTAAAAAATACACCACCAGATATATTTGATTTTAATTAAAATCAGAATATGGACTCTAGTGTACCAGTATGTTAGTGATAATTTATGTTAAACACAAATACAGTGGATGGAATTACTAATCATGGGAGGAATAAAGAAAACAAAAGAAAAAAACATACTTTAAGCTTTTTGTCCATTGTTGTTTTCATCTTTTTCAAATTATTTACATTTTGTATTTGTTCTGCTTTGTTTTCAGTGGTTTTGGTTTTTGTTTTTTTGTTTTGGGGGTTTTTTTTGTTTAATTGGTGGCTGACTGTTAGACTCTCAACATGTACCTAAATGAAAATTTGATTTTCAAAGTCATAAAGCATCTTCTGCTCTCCTTGATTCAGTAGCTTTCATTATTTGAACATGGACTGATGATTAAGATGAATGTAATGGGATCATAAAAAAGACAGATGCAGCTCTGGGTTATGTCAGATAAGGTATTTCCACTAAACATGGGGAGGTATTGAAGCTGCTTTAGAAGGCATGGCTGAATCTTCATACAAAATATAGGGTATAGTCCCAGTGTTTGCATCGAAAACCCAAGTATTAAAGATCAACAGATGTAAACAGAAGCTATTGGGATGATCAGAGTTTTGGAGAGCTTGCAAGAACTGACTAAAAGAGTTCAACTTCTTGTTGAATAAAGAAAAAAATGTAACAAAGAGGGCAAGAGGAGGATGTTCTTTTCCTGGTATCTCTTCCTGCCTCTGTGAATTAGCGTATTAGAGACTTCCTGAGCTGTAGAAAGCTGTTCCATACTACCTGCCATCCTTGTCATTTTATGTGTACTGTGAATAGTATCATAACCTTGTGCCTGAGATAAGTGGCTTGAAGTGTGTGCACGGTATTCAAGATTTCCATGCATTATGTATTTGTACAGTGGCAAAATTATGTTTCCCATTTTGTTCTCTTTTTTTTTTTAGTGTCCTACTTTGTTTATTAGAAAATAATTCAAATTTTCTATTTGTCTTTTTATTGTTATTGCTGTTTTCCGATCTGTAATCATTCCAAAATGCATTTCCTGACTGGTAATATCTAATTCGGAATCCATGGATGAATTTATAGATTTAGAGATTTTTTTTTTTCCCTTGTGTGCTTTACTTTGCAAGAGTTGACACTGAATTTCATTCATATATTTTTTATCCAGAGGTAACTAGTCCTGGTATGCAGGCTACGCCTATATTACTAGACCTAAAAGGATTCAGGCAGGGACTGAATCACTGGCTCAAGTCCATATCCTTGCACTGTTTAGCCAGGTCCCTGACATATTTTTGTCCTGTGCCAACCAATCAATTGCTTAGACAATTGACAAGCACTGTTTGGAAAAGAAGGCTGTCAAGAGGCTTTTTAAATGCAGCTATAGGGTAGGAAATATGTAGTAAGAAGTTCAGGGATGTGTGTACAAAGCTACACCCTTTCAGCTGTCCTCTGGGCCAGTGAGCAGGCCCTGACCTTTTTTATTTATTAGTATACACAGTGTCATAGCAAAAAAGACTGGAAAAGACCCAAAAAATCAAGATTAATTTTACACGTGAAACTCCTGACAGATACTTGTGTAGCCTAGTCTTAAATGTCCAATGTTTTTACAGTCATTTGAATGGAGCTTCCAGATTATGACTGCATAACTTAGCTTTACAATTAAAAGAATTTTTATGATATTGAAGGAAAATCTTCTTCTACTTAAACCTTCTGCTTTTGTCCTTTTCTCATATAGACATAATAGACTGGTTGCTGAGCAGTAATTGTTACCATGTCTTCCCTCGGATTTGCCTTTATGTTCCTGAAAATCTTGAACTGTTTCCTCAGATTTTCATGACTGCAGCTCTTCATCTCTGCTCTGCTACCGGCATCTCTGCCAGCCCATCACTTTTTTGGGGACTGGTGCCCAGAACAACTGTTTGAAATGCTCCAGTTGAGTCACTGCCAGTGCTGGATGATAAAAAGGTTGCCTTGCATGTCTTACAGAAGATAATGCTCTTTTGCTTCGTAATATGGTATTTGCTACTTATGTAGCTGTGTGAGAAAATCTTCTTTCTGTTGGCCTCATGGTTCTGAGACCTCCAACAAAAGTAACATGTGTTTTCTTTGCTTCCTTTAAATCACCCAGCCGATTTAAAGAGAAGCATCTTGCTAAATTCTGCATGTCAAAGCAGCCGTTAGCCATAATTAACATACAAGTCAGTGCTTCCTCTAGTTCTGTCTACCTGTCCTTCCTGACTTAGCTATAACTGTTGGCATTAGTTATTCCAGTCAGTGTCCTGCTGATTCTCATTTATCATATGTTTGACCATATTATAGGATCTCCAGTTCACCTGCGTGTTTCCTGTACCTCTGACCTTACCTTACAGATAACCATGAGTGAATTCTTCACTATCCAAGCCTGTGAAGAATAATGTAATCCCACCACTGCCACAACCACCAGCATCACTTTAGCCTTCTGACCAACAGCCAGTGTTTATACTTACCTGTAGGCTTTTGTCACTGGACACCACTACTGGTTTTCATTAAAAGCTGCAAGGTGGTGTGATATTCTCAAGGTGAAGATATTCTTCATCTTTTTCATGACATGACCTCTCTCCCTTCTTACCAGTTCATTGAACTGTATCCCAGCATCAGAGCAGCCAAAGTATTCTTATCAAGATCATTGCATAATTAAGTATTCATCTCCACATTGATTCTCACTGTGCGTGTCTTCTCTTCTTATTTTTTCCTAGCAAGTAAGGATAGACCAAAATCTCAGAAAATGCAGCCTGTGATATGAATTAAATCATCAGGTCTTCAGGTCCCCATTTGTTAATCTTGTTGAATATGCAATCTAATTGCTGAATCTACAAATCTAGCCATTTGTAAAACATAATATACAGAGAATAAATGTAACCTATATGAAGTCAAGAAAATGCACAGAGCTGGCACAAAGCACACCCAGCCCTCCCTTCCCAGATCAGAGAGGGATTGTACCGGTGTTACTTAGGAAATTGCTGTACTTTGCCTAACCTGAAACTGTTTTTCTTCAGGGATATTCCATTACAAAAGCCCTTCAGAAGATGTGCAGAGACAAAACACTTTTATCCACTTTATTTCTTATGTTTACAGTATAGCAAATCACCTCCAAGATTTATGGGTGCCAAAACTACCATTTATTTTGAGCAGTCTAGACTATCTTAATCAGATGCCTATAATTTATTACAGTATATAGGCATGCCTTCTTTATTCATAGACTTTGAAAGAGAGTAATTGATGGATGGAGTTTCTTAATCTTAAAATGGTAATGATTAAAACTTCAGCTTTTAATACTTACTCTAGACTATGGACTCATTTCTTTTACTATTTTAACTTAAAGCACTGCAGTCATAAAAGTTTCATCAGGCAAGTTTAGAGAGTATTCAAACTAGCAAAGTATTCTGTTAGGTCAGATGACAGCTAAAAGTTTGAAGGATCGACGGTTGAAGTGCTGAGGGCTGTTTTATGTTCCTTTTGCATCACAATGCCTTATTCTGGGCCTATTTTTCAGCTAAATAAAAAGCACATTTTAGTCTGGAAGACTTGCACACATTTTCTTTTGTCTGAATCACTGAGGTAGAGAGGAGAGTGGGTGCATATAAGAGGGATGAGTTCTTTGTCAAATAAGCGACCCTTCAATGAATTGGTAGCTTAATAAACTATGACCACTAATCTTCTCCTGCATCTTCCAAATATAAGTGAGTAGATATTTTTTTATTATGAAAATATTTTTTCTACAGTGTTTTAATCTTTCTTTTCTTCATATGATGTTCCATTGTTTGAAAAAATATATATGTTTAAACCTTCTCCCACTGACAAGCAGTGATATGGTTTGATATACAGGCTCTAGCAAAAACCATTTCTTTAAGGTAGGAATGATAGTTGTTTCTTGTTGGTTTTTTTATATCTGGGGTTTTTTATTATCAGTATTGCATTTAGAACTTTAAGTGTTCTGTGCTTTTACATACCTGCAGTGCCAAAACAGAGCATTTTAATACATTAAAGATTGGTTTTATTTTAAAATTAATCTTAAGGGCTAACATGCTTTGTTTAACAGCAAAACAAATCTAAACCAGTCAAGGTATAAGCAATTAAAAAATAGATTTTAAGATAAGCTTGAGAAAGGATCTATAAGAAAGGTTATAAAGCTATTGAGCACTAAGCTCCTATAACTTTATACATACTGAGAATTAATTTCAACATTTTTCCTGAGTTTCCTGTAGAAAACAATTTTTTATCAATTTTACTTCTCTAATTTTCTTTATTTTTTCAAATAAATTCTGTAATACAACCTAAAAATAGGTATTGCTGGATTCATCTTCATGCCTCCTGTTTTCCATATATTTAGAAATTTTTCCTGTGTGTTTTGTCACATAGAACAGACACACAGAGATAGAGCAACTATACTTCATGGGCTGAAGGCAGTTTATTTGAACTTCCATAAAGTTTTCTGCCTCTTCTATGACAAATCATTCAGAATGGTCTTTGTTATAAAGCTTCCTCTTCCTGAGAAAGCTTAAGGTAGGTCTTGTACATAGTTTCATTAAAACTTCGATCTCATCTTTTGAACTTTAAACTCAAGGATCCCACCATTCATTAGCCTGACAGGGGAAAAAGAGGTGCCCCTCTTTCAAACTAAAACTATTAAGATGCAGTATTGTAAATATTGGACTGTGAAAAACATGATTCTTTCCCTGCTAAGCCTTTAACTGATCTTGATTAAAATGATAACTGTTTCTGAAGCCTGACATATCTTAAATACTGTAAAGAATTCCATGAAACCATCCCCAAGCAGAGTTAAAATAAACAGGCTGAGAACATCGTCCTATGGCAACAGGTATTGTTCTTACATGTTGTGCTTACAAGTCCTGCTTTGAGATGTTTTAAGTTTTGAATGCCAGCAACCACTCATGTGCATGGAATATTAGAATATTCATTTGAAAAACAGAAATAGATGTTCACATTAGCTGTTTTTCTACTTCCCTCTGTACAAGGCTTATAAATATGTCAGCAGGTATGCCTGGGCCTCACTTTAGCTTCTGGTAATTCATTTGCCTTGTTGTGCTATTATTTATGTCTACTTGATTGCCAAAATAAAGATGATGGCCAAGTTAGGTTATGTTTTATTTTTATTTTATTAACTCTAGCCTTGGTCTCTTGTTCCCTTTTTCTTGCTTAGTGCCATTACAGACGTTTCCTTTGTGAGTACTATCAGCAGTTATGAAAGAGCAATAAAAATGATTGAGGGTCTGGAAGGAACTGATTTATGAGGAAAAGGAGAAGAGCTAAATATGGAGTGCCTGTCTAAATAATGATTCATGAATGATATGCTAAATACCTGTAAGTGTTTTAAGAGGGTAGATGTGAGAGGAATCGGGTAGGGTGGTTCAAAGAGAAGTAATCAGGAGTGACTGAATGGAAATAAGTAGAGAAAGGATTTAGGCATATTTTTCTTACAGTAAAACTGTGTGCAGTAAGAAACAACCTCCCAGGGGTGCTTAAAGCTGTGCTGCAACTTGACTGGATCAAACACACCATCAAGATGCTCTAAGAAACCACTCTTCTTTGAATCTGTAATAGCTCTAAGAGTTGCTTTTGTCTACATATCTCAAAGTGCTCTGCAGCCAGTACTTAACACCTTATGACACCTTTTGTGTCAGGTGAAGAAAAAATATTAGTGAGCAAAATCAGTCCAGACACAGATATTTACAAATTTTGACATAAATCACTCACAACTTTCCTCTTAAATGTTCTAGTTTGAATCACAAAATTGAGAAGAAAGAAATGCTTTGCCTAACAACCTAGTTACAGTACTCCAAAAATCTCAGTCCTTGTGGTTCCATCCTTTCCTTTATTTATAGACATTTGACGCACTGTCTGTTATCTCCCAGGGGAAGGCCCAGTCACCCATATATAGAGCTAACAACTATGAAATTTTTGAGGTGCATAATTCCTGTTTTCAGTGAGTTAGGCTATCCTGCTTCCTAGAGATTTTTTTGGCATGAACTGCAGAAAGGCACTGAGAGTGACTATGGAGCACAATAACCCTGGCAGTCCTCTGAAAGTGGGGCAATATGTGTCAAGTTTCCCAGAGCAGAAGAGGGAGTGTAACTTCCAAAACCTGGCAGGTATTCCGATACTGGTCATTCTGGTTGTTATCACACTGATATTCTGAGATTGTAAAAGGAGCCTAGAGAACTAAAATGTTTCATTCAACCCCAGCAACATCTTATTTTCTGTTTTACTCATAATACTGAATTCACTTTGATGTGCATTTTTTTTCAGATTGTCACTTCAGTTCCCAAATCAAAAAAAAACCTGACAGCTGACAATCATATGCAAAAATGCTGCCATTCCCCTATTCCTCAAACATCCTTCTACCTGCAAATCTAGATGCCCTAGAAACATTCACAACACTAAGATCAGTGAGAGAAAGCCAACTGCCAAATATCTCGCAAGAATACCAGTGAGACAAGCAAGAGAAGGGAAATTTGACTCCTGGGAGGTTGCTCTCCTCTTTTGAGAAGACCCACCATGCTTTTATTTTTGCTGTGTGGAATTAGAAAAGCAAGGAGTAGTGACGATGTTTCCTCCCCTACTCTGACATTTTGTAACCTTATTTCCCTATTAGAACATCCTGCTGGGTTGTGATGTTCAAAAAATGAGGTTCCATTTCAGCCCCTTCATGCGATGAACTTCTCAGGAGGTGAGGAAATGGTACAGGATATGGTCTCTGTAAGAGAACATGGAACAGAACTGCAGAATCGCAAAGTGTCTTAGGTTGAAAGGAACCTCTGGAGGTCACCTGGTCCACCCACCCTGCTCAAGCAGGATCAGCTATAGCAGGTTGCCCAGGACCATGTCTAGCTAGGTTTTGAATATCTCCGAGGATGGAGACTCCACAACCTCTCTGGGCAACCTGTGCCAGTGCTCAGTCACCCTCACAATGACAAAGTGTTTCCTGATGTTCAGAGGGAACCTCCTGTCTTTTGGTTTGTGCCCATTGCCTCTAGTCCTGTCACTGGGCACCACCAAAAAAAGCCTGGCTCTGTCCTCTTTACATCCTCCCTTCAGGTATTTATTTATAGACATTGATAAGATCTCCCGGAGCCTTCTCTCTCCCACGATGCTCAGTCACAGCTCACTGAGCCTCTCCTCATGTGAGAGATGCTCCAGTCCCTTAATAATCCTTGTGGCCCTTTGCTGGACTCTCTGCCGCATGTCCATGTTTGCCTTCTCCAAGGGAGCCCAGGACTGGACCCAGCACTCCGGGTGTAGCCTCAACACTGCAGAGCAGAGGGGAAGGATCACCTCCCTCAACCTGCTGGCAGTGCTTTTCCTAATATAGCCCAGGATACCGTGAGCCACCTTTGCTGTAACGGCATATTGCTGACTCATATTCAACTTGATGTCCACCATGATCCCTAGGTCCTTTTCTGCAAAGATGTCTTCCAGATGGTCATACTGGTGACTGGAGTTATCCCTCTCCAGGTCCAGGACTTCACACTGACTTTTTTGAACCATGAAGAAGTCAGGGTAATGATGCTCAACTTTTAAAGGAAAAATATATTTTTTTCCTGTCATTCCTTTTCACAGACATCGTCTTCTCAATTTGCACTTTAACTTCGGTCCTGCACCATTAACAAGGAAGTTCTCTTTTTACAATTGGCCTACTAACATATAGTCATTCAAATCGTGCCAGGAATCTTGCCAATTTGGACTGGACAAGACCTAGTCAAGATCTGTGAGCTGGTGAGGAATCGATATGTATGGTGTGATGTTTAGTTTCTTCAGGGAAAGCTGATATCTGAAGGTCTTTTGATTCTTAGTGTGTAAGGGCTATTAACTTTCCCTATGGCTGCTAATTTCATGTCTTGTAGAAAAGACTTTCCATTAGTTTTCATATTTCTCTTCTTTCACATCATACTTCTTGCAAGAACTAGTGGAACTGTTATTACCATAATAAACTATCTCTAACAGTATCAATGAAACAACTTTGAGGAGAAGAATAGTTTTATCATCTAATCCTGAATCCTAAAAGCTATTATGGACTTAACATTGGTTTATGTACCAGTGCTAATTACAGAACCAGGTAATATATTAATATTTTCTTTCTAGAATAGAGCAGTAGATGTAGAGGTTGCACCATATATCATGTGTTCATATATAAGTATGACTAATGCAGTGTACATTGGAAAAAATCTATCCTGAGGTACTATGCATGAGTCACAGAACCCATAGTATTATATTTAGAATATTAATCAGACAAGAAATGAGAGAGTCCTAAAATTTAATGAGGTCATTTAGTTTAAAAGTGTATTCCCAGTTTGTGTCAAGCTACAGGCCAGTGTTATATGTGCTTGGTTCTTTTTCTTTCTTTTAAATTCTTTTAAACAACTGTGTGCAATGGAGCTATAAATGATGTTAGTCCATAACCTTAACGAGGCAATTTGAGGTAACTGCAGTTTTGTTTCGTAATCATATTGTCTGTATATTATAGGAATCATTGTGCTGAAAATAAACATCTCTAATATAGACCACCTTATAGGTGAGTAACACTTATTGTATCACTGTACGTGATAGACACAACCTAAAAAAAAAAAAAATGCTTCAAAGATGGCCAAGCCCAGATGCTCAAACACAAACAGGTAAGAGATTTACCTTTTAAAAAGGTCAGGAGTCAGAAAAGGTGCACTGCTTCTCCCTTCTGTTTGGAAGAGAAGTAATGATGGGTTAAACACCACAGGAACTGCAACATGGATTCCTCTCAGATGATGGTCTTGTCCAGTTTCTGAACTACTCCTGGAAAATGGAATCAGGTTCTAGTAACTTAAGCAAAAAGGCAGGATACAAATATAATTCCTGCTCTTTGGGGGCATAGGGTGTATTTTTTTTCCTTTTCCTTCTGGAGTAGTATGGCTTCTGAAGAAAGGGTGTTTTGAATTAGTTACTTCTCCTGTCCCTTACATATATCTGAAAAAAATATGGGGTTTTTTTCTCTCCTTTTTTTTTCCCCTTTCTTCTTTTATTCTTCTTTTTTTTTTCCAAAAAGGTACAAGAGAAAAGTGGTGGACTGCCAATAAATTAATATAATTTTCTACTATAAGATGCAGTGACATGTTCTTTCAGCTTGGTTTGTACCTATCTCTAATGTGCAGGAAAAGCAAATACTGCAAAATCCTAGTATTTTGAACTATTAGTGAAATTTTATATGGAGAGGAGATCTCGGTTTATTCAAGAACATGCTTGCTGAACCACAAATAATCTACTATAAAAGAAAAGGCTCTCTAAATGTTAATGTCATCATTCTTTTATACATTCCATAAACTCGAGGACTGTCAGGCTACAGGGCACCATGTAGGATTATTCAAGAGAGAGTGTCTTGCACAGAAACATAGAGATATTTCAGCACAGGATTTAAATAATAATGGGGAATCTTTTTTCACTTGTCCACATTGTCCTTGCTTTTTTTTTTTTCTGAGATCTCTTTCATCTGTTAATAATTTAACCATACACACAGGGCAACAAAAATTAATTATCTTAATATTTCAGTTGCAAATTAAATTCTTTACTACTCCGATCCTAGAGCTATCTGCTAGTCCTGAGTTAGTTGACATTGTTGGCTATTATCTAACACTGCAGAATTGGACAAATTGCTTTAAAAACAAGCAAGCAAGCTAAGCAAAACAAACAACCAACCCACAGGAAAAAGAAGGAAGAGTTTTTTTCTAGAAAGGTTTTCTATTTAGGCCATTAATTGCCTCCTAAAAGAAATGTTTAAAAGTCACCTTCATGATGTTGTATTTGTTATCCTTGACATTGGACATGCAAAAACAAGAGGTTAATTTGAAGACTTTTGTTTAGGATGCTCTGCGCTTTGCATAGTATGCTAGATACACAGAATCTGATTTTATCATGTAGCAGAAAATGAAATGCATTAGCATTAAACAAAGTACTTTGCTGATACTTATCTTATTGAAGAAGAGGACTTCGGACTGATGCCAGCATGTTTGGTAATGGCAGTCAAAACCATGATGCTGTCAAAGACTCTCAACCTCTATATAATGCTGGTGTGGTTTTATCCCCCACAGAGATAACGACTGGGTTGCTAGGAAACTTACTTGAGTTTAACAGACAGTAATGTGGGCATCACATCTATGAAAACGATGCATGAGCCAAAAGCTGTGTTGCTTAAGGACATACTTACCCTAAAATCCCTTTCTTTCTGATTTACATTGGGTGGACAGGTGCACTTGTCTCTTCACAGAAATATTTTAATGTATTCTGATTTGTTAGAGTGTATAAATGTACATTAAACTAACTCCAAAGTGCAGACTTCCCTGAGTCTTGATGGGATCATTTCTTTACCAGAAACACAAAAGTCTTCAACCTGTATCAGTGAAAGAACCAAGGGACCCTACCTGTCTTGTCTGAGTCTGCCTCTAACAAAATAATTCTGCAAATCTAACACCATGTAAGCAGAAAGGGGGAAGCGGAGAGAGTTATTCTTTGTTTTTGTCCTTTGAGAATGACAGCCTTAGTTCTGCTTCTCTTTGCCTTAGCCCTGAGGACTAAGCTGTCTGTGTGTGCTGTCCCTTCACCTGTGCAGTTTTTCCCTTACAGCTAAAGAAACAGCAGCTTCAAAAATGTTCTTGTGCCTTCCCCACCCTGAAATACAATAATCCTCAAGATCATTCAGACAACTCCAGGGGCAGGAGCCTCACCTGGATGATGAGCCTCACCTCTTAGATGCTGCCCCCATCTCAGCACCACCCTTACACAGGGTTTAGAAAAAGTTTCTGTTCAAGGATAAACCTATATGAAGGCAGTGAAGACTCTGATCTACCTCTCTTCTTACTCTAGGGACATTTCCCACCAGGAGACAGCTTTACTCTGATTCATGCCTGTTACCCGCAACTTTAGGCAGACACAGTCAAGGTGATAATCTGACTTGTAAATTTTTTGTAAAAAAATCTATAGAAATATTCTGTGTCTTGGTTGAATGCTATTGGTTTTGTCCTTTCTGAATTGTATTAAAATTTTCTGTGAGCTTTCTCCTGTTAGAGTAACCATGGCAGCATAATTACCTCACCTGCTATTTCCTTCTTTCCCCTGCTATCAATATTTTTTCTGGAGGGTTATAAGTATATATAAAAATAAAACCCCACTTTAAAATAACATTAGGATGCTTTGCTGACATTTCTACCGTCCCAGTTTTATGATCACTGAGAGCAGATTTGCTTTTGGCAATGGGAGTATGACAGCTATCACTTGCACTGTGCAAGCCACTTTAGCATTGTTGAGGTCATAGAAATAGCATCAAAAACTGATGTCTGATGCTCTTCAGTAGAACAATTTATTTCTATTTCTTGTTGTCAAAATAATAATGATATAAGTTTAATATAACAAGTCAAAGAGAAAATGAAAACAGACCTTATGGGCTTCAGCCTATTTACCAGATTCCTCACAGTCAGCATCTGAAATCATAGACATTCAGAATATTGAATATGGGTTCCAAGTGTGATGGTAAATATAATTTTTTAGTTTTAAGTATCATTTCAGAGCGAAAATTATTTCTTTAAATTTCAGTCAAAAGTACTCAATTTATGTATCAAACTGATTTTCCTAGAGACTTTAGAAATGCCTCTGTGGAACTCAAATATTTAACAAGCTGCTTTGGTTTTTTGGGTATGTGGTGGAATTAAATGTATGTTTTGGTCAAGAACAGCTCCTTATAGAAGAAATATTTATATAAACAAGATTAATCTGAAACAGAGTGGTAGGGGAGAAGTATCCCAGTTCTCAGGCATCCCAGAATAGGTAAATATAAGATTTAGACAGATTGTAATCTAGATGAAAAAAACTTTCTGAAATTAAAACTATGAAAGTAATGGGAACAGCATTTTTATTGTTATGAAAGTAACTGCAGAACTGAGATTTGATTAAGAAAATCTATCTAGCTATCCTGACTATAAGAGAAGAATCTGAAAAGATGAGAGAGGGGAGACTTGTGAAATACTGGGGAGATTAAATCCAGTAATTCCCCTACTGGATATGGCGGGGAACATTGTCTCCAAGGACGAGGACAAGGCTGAGGTACTTAATGCCTTCTTTGCCTCAGTCTTTAATAGCCAGTCCAGGTACCCACAGGGTATTCAGCCCCCTGAGCTGGAAGACGGGGATGGAGAGCACAATGTACTCCTCATAATCCAGGAGGAAGCAGTCAAGGACATGCTAAACCACCTGGACGCCTACAAGTCTATGGGGCCTGATGGGATCCACCCGAGAGTACTGAGAGAGCTGGCGGAGAAGCTTTCCAAGCCACTCTCCATCATTTATCAGCAGTCCTGGTTAACAGGGGAGGTCCCAGAAGACTGGAGGCTTGCCAATGTGATGCCCATCTACAAGAAAGGCTGGAAGGAGGATCCTGGGAACTACTGGCCTGTCAGCCTGACCTCTGTACCGGGGAAGATCATGGAGCGGTTGGTCTTGAGAGTGCTCACAGGGCACCTGCAGGACAACCAAGGGATCAGGCCCAGCCAGCATGGGTTCATGAAAGGCAAGTCCTGCTTGACCAACCTGATCTCCTTCTATGACCAGGTGACCCGCCTAGTGGATGAGGGAAAGGCAGTGGACGTTGTCTACCTGGACTTTAGTAAAGCCTTTGACAGCATCTCCCACAGCATTCTGCTGGAGAAACTGGTGGCTTGTGGCTTTGACAGGTTTACTCTTTGCTGGGTAAAGAACTGGCTGGATAGCCGAGCCCAGAGAGTTGTGGTGAACGGCGTTAAATCCGGCTGGCGGCCAGTCACAAGCGGTGTTCCCCAGGGCTCGGTTCTGGGGCCGGTCTTGTTCAATATCTTTATTGATGATCTGGATGAGGGAATCGAGTGCTCCCTCAGTAAGTTTGCAGATGACACCAAGTTGGGTGGGAGTGTTGATCTGCTGGAGGATAGGAGGGCTCTGCAGAGGGATCTGGACAGGCTGGATCGATGGGCAGAGGCCAACTGTATGAGGTTTAATAAGGCCAAGTGCAGGGTCCTGCACTTTGGCCACAACAACCCCATGCAACGCTACAGGCTTGGGGAGGAGTGGCTGGAGAGCAGCCCGGCGGAAAGGGACCTGGGGGTGCTGGTTGACAGCCGGCTGAACATGAGCCGGCAGTGTGCCCAGGTGGCCAAGAAGGCCAACAGCGTCCTGGCCTGTATCAGAACTAGTGTGGCCAGCAGGAGTAGGGAAGTGATCGTGCCCCTGTACTCGGCACTGGTGAGGCCGTACCTTGAATCCTGTGTTCAGTTTTGGGCCCCTCACTACAAGAAAGATGTTGAGGTGCTGGAGCATGTCCAGAGAAGGGCAACAAAGCTGGTGAGGGGTCTGGAGCACAAGTCTTATGAGGAGCAGCTGAGGGAACTGGGGTTGTTTAGTCTGGAGAAGAGGAGGCTGAGGGGAGACCTTATCGCTCTCTACAACTACCTGAAAGGGGGTTGTGGCGACGAGGGTGTTGGTCTCTTCTCCCAAGTAACTAGTGATAGGACAAGAGGAAATGGCCTCAAGTTGCCCCAGGGGAGGTTTAGATTGGATATTGGGAAAAATTTCGTCACTGAGAGAGTGGTCAGGCATTGGAACAGGCTGCCCAGGGAGGTGGTGGAGTCGCCATCTCTGGAAGTGTTCAAAAGACGTGTGGATGTGGCGCTTCAGGACATGGTTTAGGGGACATGGTGGTGCTGGATTAATGGTTGGACTTGATGATCTTGAAGGTCATTTCCAACCTAGTGGTTCTGTGATTCTGTGATTCTGTGAAAATCAGAAAGGTCCTCTGAAAGGTAAGCAGTTTGTAACATGCCATGTCTCTATAAATAATGTAGGCTACACTATTATTCATATTTTATGGTGTAGGAATGAAACTGTTCTAAATGTAAAAACAATAATCAATATTGTGTTTATTGTTCACTATCATTCACAAAATGTTTGTGAATATGTCCAATTCTGCATGACTGAGTTTGAAAGGAGAAAGAATCAAGGGATTTTTGTTTTGAAGAGATCTGAACTAAGAAACACTTGTCCTTCGTGAGACTGAAAGAATTTCTGTTGAACTCAGAAAGCCCAGAAATTGGATTCTTCAGATTCTTCAAGATCAAATGTGCCACTGACTGAAATTTTGTCTAGTGTTGAGCAGAAAATTGGTGAGTCTGATGATCCTGCAAGAGACATTTTTATTTCATCGTCTTCATTGAAACGTAGTCACAATGTTAATTGATGTTCCTTCTCCAGAGCTTTCAGCAACATTTTAACATCTGCTATATTCAGGAGTAGTTTTTATTCATTTCCAGCATCCAAAATAGTGCAGAAATCAATCTGTGCTGTATGACATAAAAACAACTGAAAGGCAGAAGCTTCAACTTGATTGAAAAGTTAAAGTTTTCTTTTATATTAATAAAATTGCCTTCAATTGAACAAAATCAACATTAAAAATAGTGAATCGAAAGCATATATTCACAGATTTGCTAACAAATTTGGCAAGCAGAAAAAATGTCGTTAGTGTTAAAGGAAGAACTAAATCTTAGGTCTTGTGAAGGTTGTGACCATCTAAAACACATATTAAGTAACAGAAGTACAAACTGTGGCTTAAAAAAAAAAATTAGTATTCAGGTTCATCTGTTCATGAAGGCACCATCAGATACATCACTAACTTAAAAATTCTTTAGTGCCCAGTGACTCTGCACATGTACAGAACTGTCATCAGTTGAAGATCCTCTTTCCCACCTAAAATCTATGATTTGTGTGCCTGTATTCTCTAAAGGGCCTAATCCATAACCTAATATAAGCTGAATTTTTGTGGCAGTCTAGTGGCTATATTTCTTGTATAGGAAGTAGGTGGTCTGGATTCAGGTCTTTCCTTCCCATAACAGCATTCAAAACCAAAAAAAAAAAATTCTCCCAACTCCTAGAAAGACGCCTTAGTCGACAAGCCATGTAGAAATACTTCAGAGTAAAAATGTCTCCACCAGCTTGAAGCAGAGACTCTGAAGTGAAGAACGCAAGAGAGGGAGTGTATAGAGGAGGGAGCATGAGTCTACATCCTTGTGATCGGCACATTCATTTTATGAGAAACATATAGTAGTTCTGTTCTGTTTGTGCATTTTGTGTTTGAAAGTGACTGGCTAAAATATTGAATAACATCTCTTAAAGAACAGATCCAAATCCTGATCTATTCTGTTCTGATAAGCATCTTATTACTGTAATTCCTAAAGCTCTGTGGATCCAAATTCTCCCTTGCAGTGATACAACTTTAGAAGGATAGCGTGAGCGTATCTCCAGCCTGAATAGTAAATAGCATAACATCTGGTGCTTTTTCTGGAAATGCAAATTTTAGGTTGGACTCCCTCTCACTTTTACGTTCAAGACCTGACAGAGGGGGTTGGATACTAAATAGAGAAAATTTACTTAATGTAAAAGTGAATAAATGATTGATAAAAGGTATTTTTTACATAAGACCTTTTTTTTATATGGCCTAACGTTTCCCATTAACTTCTTCACTGTGTGAGATTTTAAGTTACAGTTCTAGTACTTAGCCCAGTAAATCGAAATTTCTTTGGAGATCAACATGTTTGAAATTTAAACTCTCCAACACCAGAGTTGTAATCACCTAAGTTGTTCATTAGAGCTATAACTACATAACTCAACAACTATAATAATGCCAGATGGTTAATCAGGCATGTGTCTGGTCTAAAAATCCATACTGTCATCCATACACTTAACTGTTCTCACCAGTAAAATACTCCATGCAGAACTCTGTGTCCAGGTTGCTAAGGATGCAGTTTGTAAATCCAGGGGTTGCAGAACAAGCTCAGTGCTAATTTGGCACTGCCACTCCATTAGCCACAAGTGCAGCCAGGTAGGGGAGATTTTCAGAACAAAGCTGTTGGTGCTGAGGACCTGACCAGCACACCATGGAGGGTTCAGGGTCAGATCCTATGGATTTAATGCCTGCAGCAGTGGGAAGTCATCGGGAGGTTCCTAGAGTTCATCTGGTTTATTTTGCCCAAAAGGGCTCCTATGCAGAATTTCTGGGGCTGCTCTGCAGTGTGAACTGAGGCACAGCAAGTGAGGTGATCTGCAGTCCTGTCCCAGACTGAACCGCTAAACTGGTCTCACCCTTGTGATGTGAAAAACCTGAAAAAATGGGGGATTTCAAATCAAAGTCTAAAAGGATTCTTGGATCTTCAGCTGGCTACATGAAACCACATGGCCTTAGCAATGCCCTGGGGTATTTGGTTACCCCTGCAGGCCAGGCAGCTCTGACACGAGCCCGTGAGAGGAGCACCCATCTCTGCAACAGCAGTTGCACACCAAGCAACACAACCCAGGCTGGATCAGCACCTGCCTTAGGGAAACCCTACCATCCCTTTGGCAAGGACTTTATTTCAATATTAAGGCACAAGAATTTAGGCACATTTTATACACAGGTGTTTTGTGTGCCGTGCTTTGCGATTATGCTGTCAGTATTGTGAATGGACACACAATGCAGTGAAGCACATAATGGAGTCGGAGCAAGTCTTTTCATTCGAAAGTAGACACCTATCATCTAGTCATATGAATCATTCCTTAGACTCCACTGACTATATCTCCATTGACTGCAGCGGAGCATTATAGGCCCATATCACAGAATCATAGAATCATTAAGGTTGGAAAAGACCTTTAAGTTCATCAAGTCCAACTATCAACCCAGCACCACCATGCCCACTAAATCATATCCTAAAGTGCCACATATAATGGGAACGTAGATATTTATCACACAAGAAGACACCTATGTGACATTAAGTTAGGTGTCTTAATCTTGCACTGCATTTGTCTCTTGAAATCAGAACTTGGCCATGCCAAAGAGCTTTATAAGCATCAGCAGAGTATTCTTGTTCAAATCATTCACATTAGGATTATTCAGATCAATATGAACCTTTATAAACATTAGGCCTTTATGAAGGAGTAGATTTTGAAAGGGCAAATAACTCCAGCAAGAGAATGTCAGTGTCTCAAAATAGACTCAAAAAGCTGGTTTCTCCACACAGTGAAACTAGATTACTTAATGCTGTGTGTTATTTGCAGAATAGTGAGTTTTTAATCTACAACATGAATTTATATTTGTTTTTGGAATAAACATGCTTATGGAGTAAATTTAGGATTTTCAGTTCTACAGGATTTCAGTAAGATAGTAATTTTTAGAAATGATTGATTTGCAGGGAAATCTTACAGCCAGTGAAAAATTCTCGCTCTTTTTGGCTGGCATTATTCATTCCTCTCTTGCAATAGAGCAGTAACTCATTTCTTCATGTGCTGAGGGACAGATCGTTCCTCTTCACATGCAACAGACACAGACAGTGCCTCACAGCTGACAGGCTGCGGTCATCTCACTAGACTTAAATCATTTCCGTTAGCTTTACAGATCTTGTTTTACCCTGTCCTCTTCCTTTTACTTTCTTATACATCACTCATCCTGGAAAGTGGAGGACAAGGTCTCCCTGCTTTACATAGGCAAGAGTCCCTCTGCAAGAGGCAATGAAAAATTTTAGAGCTATAGATGGGAAAGGGCGGGTAAAGGCTGGAAGATGGTAAGCAGGGTCATCTGAGTTTTCAAAATGAGCTTAACCGTGGGAGAACCGAACTTCAATGTGATATTGTTGGAAGGTTAACTGCAGAATGAGGGTGTTTCTTAAAATGTAGCTGATACAGGAGTATAGCATTTGAAAAAAAAACTGGTTTGGAAACAGAAAAAGGAAATGCTTTGGAGGAGTTGAAATGCTGAAAGTTTTTTGGAAAAGAGGTAGACAAGTCAAAATACAGGTGGTTGTATTTGAATTGGAGAAAAACAAATCCACAACACCCTTACATCTTATTTGAGGAAAAATACATCAGTAACTCCCTGGCAGTAACTATCATAATATGAGCATACTCATGGGAGAGGGGAGAAAGAAGAGAATGCAGTTTTGTGTGTGTCTGTGCCTGTATTTGAGATTTTTTTATACAGCTAAAAATACCCTTTTTTTCTTCTTCAAGTTTGTCTTTTATACTGGGGAAAAAAAAATATTTTAGCAATTAAAAGCCAGGAAATAACAAACTGTGAAGGATAAATTTTAACCGAACTACCTTGACACTTGAAGAAAGGCTGAATGTCTTTCAAAAGCTTTGGTTGCCCTCAAGACTTGATGTAGTACTGTGGTTTGATACTCAGAAATCACTTGTAGTTGTTATGGAAAATCTGTATTGCTAGAATGAGAAGCACTCATTGCAGTCCCACCAGGTTGTTTGCATTTTTAGCACAAAGAGTAACATTGTAACTGAGAAGTGGACTCATTATTTTTTTTTCTCTGTTGTTTTTTATATATTATGCAAAACATAACCTATGGCAGATCACTGTACAGGATTTAGAGAGAAAGGGCATTCACTGTTTTCTATTCCTGACGATCTAGACTTTGATTTCTAACAAATTAAGAACTAAAAATATTTATTTGAGATAAGTTTATGTTAAAATTGTTTTCAGAACTAAATTGAACTAACTTAAGTATTGAGATTACAGCTGATCAATTTGACTTTTCTCATTAATTCATATAAATTTGTTGAAAACTGCAGTTTCATGGTCCAGACATATTCAAAGAGTTGGGTTAAAATTAGCCAATCATTTTCATCACGAAATCGGAAAACATCATTTTGTAGTAACATTGTTTAGGCAGTTGTTTTGACTTTTCTCTTTGAAAAAAAGTTTTTTCTTTAAGCAATTCTAGAGAATCTTTTCAGAAGTTTTAATCAACATTTCAATATAAAAAATGCTGTTGAGTTAAATCATATTAAAAAGTATAATAATAATAATTAGGGTTTGATGGTTAATTCCTTTATGGTGACAAAAATGGAAGAAATTACTTTTGTACAAGTTGAACCATATTTGCAGACTTTGTTGATGCTATTGTTTGGCCACTGTTTGGAGAAGTACTTCTCAATTTATTTTTGCAACTGAAATCCATGTATAAAATAGACCTCTTTAATTTTATTATTTCTGTGGCCCAATAATAGATAGAATGGTTTCACTGAAAAAAAGATGTTTCTTTTTCAGACTGCAATTACTTCAAGGTATCATTTTTTGCACTTTGCATATATAATGGGAATGACTAATACCATTCCTTGCTTTCAAACACTTCATCTGTGCTTGACATGGAGAAAATGTCATTCATTGCATAGCTGCTAACACAGTTTCCATTCGTTGACCCCAATTATACAAGCTATCACTGCTCCGGCTTAAGAAAGCACTTAGGGGCACACTTGAGTTCCATTAATGGGACTTGTCAAACTGGGAAAGGCAGACACAGGCTTGAGTGCTTTGCTGAATAGGGCCTGTCTTAGGCACTAGCCCTGCCAGCATTAACATCTTGTGGTACAAGAATAATCTCATTGATTCCAGAGGGGAAACTCACACAAATAAAAGGTCAAAATTAGGCATACATCTGAATATTGGAAGAATCAGAAGTTTAATGTCTATCTGTGTAGTTAACTGCAGACAACTGCAAGCTGGCCTTGTCCACAATGGAAACTGGTTGCATATATACTAGCTCAAATCCTGTGACTTTGTGTAAGTCTGGGAGGACACGTTAGACTATTTCTTGAGCAGCCACTGTATCTGCTGCTTTGGGCCATCTTACACCATGGCACAACAACGATGCACATCATGCGTTCAATTATGGGATATAGGAGGGGGAGAAGCCCTGGCAACTGAGTTGTCCATGCCGATGCATTCAGCACCTATATCTCAGTCACAGTCTATGCAGAAAATAGAGTGGCTAAAAAAAAAATTCACAATTGGGCAGTTCACCTCGAGTTGTCAGAGGCAGGACGTTGGAAATACCTCCCCAGCTCTCACACTGGGGGAGGTATTTCTCCAGTAAGAGAGAAAGAAGAAATGTTGATGGTGATCAGGGGAAAACAAGGAAATTAAACTAATTTGATTTGATTGAAAAAATATCTTTTCTGCAATAAACAAACATTCCAAAGAAGAAGGGAAGCTAAGAGTAAGCATCTATGGTTAAAAAAAGACTCATGTCTGCACAGTTTTCAGATGGGCAAGGAATTTGTAGGGAGAAGGTATCTGTAATCATGCACAAAATCACAAGCCAAATTTACAGTCTGTCATTCACTTCATTTTGATTATTCTATGTTCTTATTGCTGAAATGGTTTTTACTTTCACATGACAGTCCACCGAATTCAACACAAACATCTAACTCCCGTCGTTCTTGACAGACTCACCCATCCTTGTAGATGGGATTATGCAAAACAGCCTTTCTCTTACTATGAAAGCAATGCACCGATGCTTCAGGTGCAGAACTTGCTGCTGAAAATATAACCTGCCAAGAAGGAAACAAATGTATGAATTTCCTTTGTCCAGGCATGATATTTAATTGTTTTCCTAAACCGTATTACTTCCTAGGCACATGCTGCAACACTCTTGTATCAGAACAGATAATATAGCATCATGATTTTTCAGGGGAAGAAAGGGATTTTAATGAAAATGCCACATTTAATAAGAGAACTCAGTAATATTCAGTCTTGGTTGTTCCAGCTGGAGATATTAATGTCTTGCATTTATTTCTGGAATTCAATAACTGAGAGGGAAAAAGGTAGAGATGGAGAGTTAAAAAATACTTGGCTGTGCTAAGCATATAAGGTCACTGGAAATGTTGGTGGAACTGATCTAACAGCACTTGCTCTTTAAAGATTTTTTGCACTATTTTTCAAGATAGCTAGGAGGGAACTCCTTATCTGTGTAAAGGCTAAAAATGATAATACACTTCTACTGCGAAGCAGAAGCTATCTCACATGGAGTCCAAGAAAATTCTGAAACAATTAGGAGTGTAATGTCGTTGTACTACCACCACCTTATATGCAGGGACAATGACTGAATGCAACTGCCCTTCAAAGCCACAGACTAGAACTGGGGAAGTCCTGGTAGTCAGACATTGAATCAAGCAGGCTTTGCATTCACCAGCTGTTTTCTGCTTTAAGATGCTCTATTTGACCTAAAAAGCCTTATATAGAGACCTGGTGACTGGGGACTCATTCTGTGGAGTTGTGCGCTTAATGTAACAAGCATGAGCAGACCCATTCACTTTCATGAGACTCTCCTGTGCATAAAATTAAGAATGAGTGCTTTTAGATCCCAGAAGATTAAGTCCATTATTGTCATATATGATTGTGATCCATAGAGATATTTCAATTAGAGATTCATGTGAATTAGGATAGCCTCTGCTGAGGAGGTTTTTGAGAGGGACTGACTCCTTTCCACTAAATTCCCCTCATTCCACAATTGCCGACATAAGATTGCCGCATGTGCAGCCAATCCCCACACATCAGAAAGGAATCGTGGGCAGCAGCTAAAAGCTATTTTGATAGAAATTTTACCATGTAGGGATTCCTAAATCTCCTTATTTTTCCACTGAAGTCGTGTTATTTTTGGTGTCTGCATTTTTTTAAATGAGATTCTCCCAATACTTGGGAAGACCAATGATTTATTTACTCTTTCTGTCTCCTTTTAATTGTTATTGTAGGATATACTTTATTACCTAAACAAATAAAAGAAAAAAAGAATAAAGAAAAAAGAAATGTTGACTAAAAGTGAGTAAACCTTTTTGTCCCAACACTTTTTGTTGTTTTTGAGCAAGAGACAGAATTTACAACACTATTTTTCATATATCACTTTGTTTACAAAAATGTGTCAATTTAAAAAGAACAATTCTGAACATTTTACAATGGCCAGTTTTATACTTTCAAAAGGAAAATCTACAGCTTTTTTTTTAAATAGTTTTTCATATTATACCCTTCAATTCTAAGAGTAAAATTTAAGGAAACAATAGAAAAATAATGGATATTTTAAGTTATTTTTATAATCCAAAGTAATGTGTTTCTTTTAACCTGGGCAATAAAAAGCTTTTAAAAAACAACATAGTAGCAAATAAAAAAAAAAATCTGTGGGAGTATAGGTTTCTAATTCAGAGATGGACATTAAGCATCACAGTTTATTCAAGCTGAAGCATACAGAATTTAGGTAAATGCCCAATGGACCATGCTTCATTCATTTTAAAAACTAAACTCAGCTGCTGGAAAATGATATTTGGATAATGATGAAAGTCGTATCTCTTACAAATAATGTAATAATTAAAGTTTTTTCCCAGTTGATGTAAAATCTGAGTTGTAAGGTCTCTACATCAGATTTGAGGTTTCAAATCCTGGATCTGCTGCTTCCATGGAAAATTTCTCTAGTGTGGGGCATAGAATAGATAGAAAAAAAATGGGAAAACCAAAGCTGGGCCACCAGTGCAGCAAAGTATACAAGATTTATGAAGTCAAAAAGAGAACATGAAAGCACCTAACTCCTTAGTCAAAAGACTAACTTAGTCCTCTTGAGAGGGAAAGACCCAGTTCTAGTCATTGTCCCAGGCTGTTTTATGTATTATTCACTACAGAATCATTGCATGAAAAAGAAAAATAAGGTACGTAAATCACTGCAAGATAGATAAGCTATCTTGAAATAAAAAATTGCTATCTTCAGTATTTTTTTTTTTTAAGAAGAGAAAATGCTTGACTGTTCATTAGGTTGGCATTGCAGGATGGTATGTCATTCATGTTGATGTCGCATTTAGTCTCCACTCATACTGTATTTCAAAGATAGTTATCCTTTGGATAAGCATATTTGGGGTTTATCTGAAAGGTAGATAAGTAGAAACAGTTTGAATCACCAAATCACAGAATAACTCTATTTGAAAGGGGCCTCTGGAAGGAACCTAGTCCAACTTCACCGCTCAAGCAGGATCAGCTATAGCAGGTTGCCCAGGACCATGTCTAGCTAGGTTTTGAATATCTCCAAGGATGGAGACTCCACAACCTCTCTGGGCAACCTGTGCCAGTGCTCAGTCACCCTCACAATGACAAAGTGTTTCCTGATGTTCAGAGGGAACCTCCTGTCTTTTGGTTTGTGCCCATTGCCTCTAGTCCTGTCACTGGGCACCACCAAAAAAAGCCTGGCTCTGTCCTCTTTACATCCTCCCTTCAGGTATTTATTTATAGACATTGATAAGATCTCCCGGAGCCTTCTCTCTCCCACGATGCTCAGTCACAGCTCACTGAGCCTCTCCTCATGTGAGAGATGCTCCAGTCCCTTAATAATCCTTGTGGCCCTTTGCTGGACTCTCTGCCGCATGTCCATGTTTGCCTTCTCCAAGGGAGCCCAGGACTGGACCCAGCACTCCGGGTGTAGCCTCAACACTGCAGAGCAGAGGGGAAGGATCACCTCCCTCAACCTGCTGGCCACACTCTGTCTAATGCAACCCAGGATACCATTGCCATTCTTTTCCATGAAAGCACATTGCTGGCTCATGCCAGGACACCAGGTCCTTTTCTGGAAAGACGCCTTCCAGATGGTCATCCTCCAGGATGTATACTGGTGTCTGGGGTTGTTCATTCCCAGCTTCAGGACTTTTCCTTTCTCCTTGTTGAGCTTCATCAGATTTCTGTTCATCCCTTTTCTTTAAGCATATAAACAAAATATGATTATACTCAAATTACAGCACTAAATCTTATGTGATTGCAACTTTCCAAGTGTTTGAAGTAACAAGTCCTCAGGTAGCAGTGAACCCTTGCTGCAAAGTAATAACTGATGTTTATTTTCTCATTCAGATCTCAGTTATCTCAAATTAGAGCCACTGAAAGGTTTTGAGCTTTTCAAGCACAGTACAGTGTTATGGATGTCTCCTGTTGGCTGGTTTAGAAATCATATAAGCAGGGAATATCAGCTTCTTTTTTTGATGTGACTGTCTGTTGTATCAAATCCAATAAATAAATTGACTTGTCTGTAGCAGTGAAAATCAAGGATCAAACTGGAGTTCTTGGAATGATGGCAAGCAGAGTAGTCATTGAAGCAGAAAGGCTCCCCTGCCCCTATTGAATTGTTTGTACCTAAGTAGCACTGTCACCCTCCTCAGCATTTCATATTCTAGTGCGAGTGATTCAGCTATGGTGGCTTAATCAACACCATCTTGACATCAGTCTAGTTTTATGAGTTTCAATAAATATATTTCAAAAACAGATGTAAGATTCTTCATCTTGTTATTTGCAACATCTAGGCCAGTGTCCAAAGTGTATGCACAAGCATCTTGTTAACCTTGGACATGAGCAGCATCCTTGAAATTTGGGTGAAGAAACACCAATTGCAAGAAAGAGAGAAGCTTGGAGAAAGAAGCAGGACACCAATCTGTGTGCTCAGGGCTAGGATTCTTCTTGTAATTCTACCACTTTTTTAAATATCTCCTACAAATAAAGAGACGCTTCAGACTTATAAAGCACAAGTCCTCTAATGTAATTAGCTAGTGCACAATGCATGGAAAAAAAGTAGAATGGATCTGTCTACTAGCACTTACAGCAAGTAAGAGAGGGTGATTAATAGGAAAAGAAAGCAATATATTGGAACAGAGCAGCAGGAACATGCAAGGACTCAAGACTACCTGTAATCCTTATTTCCAGGAAAACAGAGCATAAACCTTGCATAAACAGGAAAGTGGTGGTAGCAAGAATTAAATCTGTGTTTGTAGCTGGTTTGGGGGATGAAGGTATAAAAATGAGAGTATGAAGATAAATTTCATTACTATCCTTTTTAAAGAACAGATTAGGAAGTCAGTGAGACAGTGTGGCTAGACACAACTTTCTAAGTATTAAATGGCTGGTAAACACTTAAGTACTGCCACACAGGAGAGAATAGATTTGATATGACCTGTCTTTTAGGGAAAATTGATCTGCATCCATCATCAGGTGTGCAGTCTAAACATAAATCACTCCAGAATCCCTCTGTCTACGGAAACAAAACTTCTCTCCAGGAGCAATTCCTCTCATCCTAAAAAAAAATTCAAAGATTATTTATCTCTAATTTTCTTATGCAAATCTTGTTAGTTCAAATTTAAAGGTGAAACTAAAAGGTTGTGTGAAATAGATTTCATCAATAAATGAGTGATAGCCTTTTAAATTTTTGTTTGTTTGTTTACTTTGCAACCAGAAATTGGTGTTAGCAAATTATTTATCCCTACAGCTACCACAAAGCTGTATCCAGGAAGTTTCTAACAACATGTTTGTCAAATCTATTTGTTAGTTTTTCAAGCACCTCCACAGTCCTAGATAATTTCTCCCAGTTTTCATTACCTTTAACATGAAAAGAGTGTTATTATGGAAGAGAAATTCTGTAAAGATTATTGAACACATATAATCCACTGTGCTGCAAGAGTATGTCAGGAAATAAAGGCAATATATTTGCCCCTTCTTATCTGCCTCCCTAGGCACCTGCTTCTGGCCATTGACAGAGACAGGACACAAAGCAGGATTCATTTTTGGTCTGACCCATTACAGCCATTCTATCTTTCAAATGTTGCTCCTTAGTTTTCTCTTCTTCATAAAGCTCCACAGCACCAGTCACTTTGGAAGAATATAAAGTTAGGTTTCAAGACGTACCAGAGTCAAGATTAGTTGTGAGATTTGTAACACCAATTTCCAGGAGGGATTATTTCAAAGAAACAAATTGAACCACACTGATGTGACTCCAAAACAAGGGTGACTGCCCTACCCAGGGTAAAAGTTAAAAGGTGGCAATCCCTGCTGGAGAACAAGAGCACCTGGCTAAGCTTCCAGAGCTCAAGCAACAGGACAGAAACACTATGTGTTTAGGCATGCAGTGGCCAGTACGGATATCATTAAGATCAGCATGATCAGAAGGAAAATATTAAATCCCTATCCGGTGGTGGAAAGAGGGTGAGAAATAATGCTAGCCATTCCTTAAGGCTTCTTGTATTCTGATTATTCCAGCAGGCCTTTGAGAGTCTGGCATCAATAGCTGTGCTCCTTCTCAGGCACAGTGTCAGAGCTGCCCAGGGATGGCCAAGCTTTTAGAGCATGGTACAGTTTGTTCAGAATAAAAGAGTAGAGGAAATAGATTACAGAGCAATAAGCAGCTTACAGTTATGCCTTGCTTTCCTAACGCTGCCTATTGCACCTATAGGAACTAATCCTCTGGTTTGATGTCCCCTATCCTACCAAAGCAATCTGTATTATGTTAATCTCTATAGGAGTTATGGATACATTATAGGAACAGGTAACACCCATGTACTGTAACACACATATGTGCCCAGAAACATATATAACACTTGTAGCACAATTATGCAATAATTTTTTAGTATTTCATGTACCCATAGCATCTGTTATATGCCAACAGAAGATTCATTATTACATGCTTCCAAAACATCTCATCTATTATAAAAGGTGACATCCATTCTACTACTGCATTTTGCAACTATGCTATTTAGATCAGTGAAAAGTTTTATTCCAGCCGATTTGTGGAGGCAGCTGCCATGTAACCCCTGCCAAACAGAAAAGCATAAGTATCATACTGAAGGAGTATGACCAAGTACTAGTGTTTTAGAAAAAGAAAACATTCTGAGACCAGTGGCTAAATGCAGTAATTTGATAAGAAATTCCTGAGAAAGAGAAGGTTTATAGATGTTTGCAAACATCAGTGGCACCAAGTGCTAGGGAGCTGGACAGAGAAATCCATATATTTAATTTAAATGCAGCATCAGAATATTCTCAAACTGAAAGAGAAGAATTATAAGGAGCTTCTTCAGCTTGCTGATAGATAGCAAAGACATAGTGCTAGGAAATAACCGCTAAGATAGTAACAAAAATGTGAAGTAGATCCTGAAGTGCAACACATGAGACTACAGTATGCAGCACTTTATTGGTTTTGATGAGGCTCAGAAGGAAGAAAATGGAAAATCTGTAAAGAAAAAGCAACACTGGCCATGCTGAAACTTGCAAAACCTTCTAGGAAAGAGTGAGAAACTCACATAAAGTAAGGTTCTGCAAAGTACCTGAACGATTTCTCAAAACGTGTAGAAGATGTCATCTTGAGTCCAGTTATCATGTTCACACCTGTCAGTGCATCCAGGAAAAAGTGTTTTCTGTATGTGAAGACACAAAGTTAGCTGGGTAGGTAGGGTGTCCCAAGAGGGAGGATAATGCCCTATAAACACAGAAGAAGGGATATAGAAAACACTCAACAAATTCTGCCAGGAATGACCAAAAGGGCAAAACATTTTCTCATGCCAAAGAGAGAGAGTACAATGTTCATCAGAGGGATCACAAACACTACAAAGAAGCTGTTAAAATAATGTCAGGCTAAGCAGGCACCCTTTAATAACAAAGGAGCTGAGGATCTGAGACTGAGGAATCCTGTTTAGTTCAGCCACACTTCAGATAAAACAAGTGAAAGACATCAAGCTGAGCCTCAAGGGCTTCTGCTTATGTGACAACACCATACATTAAAGGATGGAAATAGGGAAAATTGTCCTAGATTGGCAGCAGTCCCTCCTCAGTGGCGATAACACCGCAGACAAGAAAAAGGATATTGTTTTGATCAGCATAGCTGAAGAATGATCGTGATTATTAAAGGAAAAAAATTGAGTGAAGATCATTTTGCTAAATCAACTGTATACTTGTATATCTGGCCCCAGCAAGTTAGTCAAGAAATTTCAGAGCAGAACACATTTTCAGGAAATGAAGAGAAATGGAGGGTATGAAAAAAGGTTGAAGCAGCTGCCTGGAAAACAGCCTACATGTTGTAAACAGCTGTAATGGTAGGTAATCACAGTATCCTTGTAAACAGGTTTTGTTGTATGAAAATTGTACTTTAGTCTTACACATTCTTGTACAACGCAAGCAACAGACATTGAGACAAAGCTGAACATCTTCAAAACATGAGACTAGAAAACATTCAGGTCTGCTGTCAACCCCTTGCTTTCCCATAGACAAGCTGTGCGTGTCCAAACTGTCATCTGGTACAGGCTGGATGAGAGAGTAGCAAGAGCAGGGCTGTTCTGGCATGGGAGCATGAGCTGAGGGGAGGAGGGTGACCACAGTGCAGGCAGTGCCCTCAAGGACCTGGGCGCAGTCCCACAGCTCCAAGCAGGGTCCACATGGCAGCAGTGACAGGGCTTGACAGTCTTAGACAAGAAGAGGTACTGGGTCAAGGGCTAGGGTCCATCCAGGTGAACAGCAGGATGTGGCCAGAGTCAGGGCTAGAGATGAGGCTATCCACTTCATAATCCAGCAAATTCAAGGCTTAGATGTGGGCTGCCCTGCTCATGGTGTGGATTCAGTCTCTTGCAATTTAAGGTATTTTGCGGTAGGACTCTGTTCATTACTCCAGAAATGTTTAATTCAATGCTAGCAGTGCTCTGTTTTCTAAATGTACTGGACCACACACTTAGGATTCGAACTAGTGGCAGATGGTCCTACCATGCTTTACTGAATTTTTTGAACTGATGAGGATACATTATTTAGAAAAATGTAGTCAATATTTTATCACAAGTCATATGGTATTAAAAGATCAGTGTTGCATTAGTGCATCAGAAAGCTTTCTCTGGGTTAAAGCAGATGAGAAGTGTGTTTTATTTCATATTTAAGAACTGTTCTATAACTGGACAGACCAGGTTCTTATTGATAAAGTGTAACAATATCAGTCATATGGGATAAGAGTCCTCAAAGTATTCTATAGTTTGTAATGTTAAAAACCACGGGTTTTCAGTTCTCTGAGATTTTAATACAACAGAGTGACCTGAAATCCTTTGAAAACTGTGAAAAAGCACAGATTTTATAGCTTTGCATAGTTTTATGGTTGGTACAGATTAGTGAAGTGAAAATCAGAGAGGTTCTACTTCATAAACGCATTCATTTGTATAGGCAGAAAATGCAGCCAAAGAGACCTCTTGGGGGTATGTAGAGCTTGTGTTGAGTCAGCAGAAGCCTCTGACTTTCCCAGAAGAGGGAAAGATTGTGGCATGGGGTGGTGGAGTTACCATTCCTGGAACAAGTGAATAGGAATTGAGTATTATGCAAAGGTGGATGCAAGGATTTGCCTCTATAAAGCTCCACATTTATCAGATAAAAAGTTATTCCTTTCTTGTTGTATAACAGCCCTGCAAGTGGCCCTTTACATTTGGCTATAAAAATATTTGGTCTCAAAATAAGCATTTTTCTCATGCTGCATGCTGGAGCAGCAGGCTTCCTTACCACAGTTTACACAGAAGTTGATAATATCTTAATAAGTTTTCTTTCTTGTTTCTAAAGCACACTCTGAATTGTACATGAAGGCTGGATTAAAGACTTTGTTGGAAATTAAGAGCAGCTAGCAGCAATTTCTTACTTTGAAAGCAAGAGTCTCTGTCTGGACTAAATACTTTCCAATAGGAATTAGCATTGATTGTATAAATGATTGCACAGTTGCAGATACTAATAATAACAATAGATTCCACTAATGTGTCTTAGCATTGAATCCCAAAAAGCCCTGCAGTGGGACTGAAACAAAGGAATACAACATTAGCTGAGGTGCCAAGCTGGTCACTTGTTAAAGAACAATTTGCTTTCTTATCTGACTGAGCCTCACCTACCTGCCTTTCACCACTAGACATATTTCTCTCTTTCTCTTACCTCCCCCCCAGCTGAAATAAGAATTATATCTATGTGTTTAGAAGCTGAAACCACCGTGTGCTGCAGCACTAAGGAAAACATCTATGATGATGTTAAAATATTTATACAGCTGGATTCAGTGAGATGCAGTATCTCCTTTTAAGTTAAAAAGCTTCTGTCAACTATTAGATGGAAAAAAAAAAAGACACCTTTAGATGCAAACCCCCCTCAGACAATTTTTGTGGTAGTTTTATGAACCATGTAATTCACCACATCGTTTAAAACACTCTGCAATGACGTATCCCAAATACAGACCAGAATATGCACATAAGTGCATGCAGAATACACACATACTATTCTTAAGTCTCTATGCTTGGAAAGATTTTGCTTTACTTCTAACTCTGGGGAGAGAAAACATTTCCAAAAGGGAAAATAATTTGGTCTACCCATTTGTTTATCTGTATATACATTCTAGCTGGTAAGATCAGAGAAAACATTTTCCTCATAGTAGCAGTCAGAGCTGGATTGCGTTTTTGTGTCTTAGATAAAGCTATTATGCCAGGAGTAAATTAAAGGTTAATATACAGTATTTATTTCAGTCAGCGATATCATTATTTTTGCACTGACAATAACATCTGAAATTACTGATTTGAAATCACTAATTTAGAAAACAGAGAACGTTCTATATGCACGAGCACAGGACCTTGCTACTACACAATATTGTTGGCACATTTCAGCACACACAGGCTGGCTGCTCACACAGAAAACCTACAAAACATGAGCAGTGGAGACTAGCAAGCCTCAGGGTGAATCAAACCCCCTTATGGTGTGAGCCTGTCAGACAGGTGCATATACATATATCTCATGATTTGGGAAATTTCATTTTCTGTGTGAGCAGTTGGGAGGAGACTGCCTCTCTGGAGGGCCCCTAGACAAGCCGCTGTCCTGTTCTGGTCCAACAGCGGGTAGCATTCGTGCCTCCTTCCCTCTCTTCCCTCCCTAACGCAGAGTCTGAACGTCACCGGCTGTGCCTGACCACTCCTGCAAGCCCCTGGAAATGCCTCATCCCCAAGGCAGCTTCCTAACAAACTCTCGAGATTAGCTTTTAACTTTTAACTCCATTGTGTAGTTCTGGCAGCAGGGTCTGGACAGTGTTAGTGCCCAGTGCTGCCCCTGAATCACTTCGCAGGAAAGTTCACAGAACTTCCACAGAAGAGACAATATGGAAAGACAAAGGCAACTATTTGTGCAAGCTTTCTCCTCTTTGCTTTTGAACAATGCTTCCTATTTTAGATGCTGAAAAGTTGTACAAATTTCAATTTTGGGATTTAGATATGATTTCACCAAAACATAATTGTGTTAGCCCTTTCCTGAAGTTAATAAAGCAACGACGTCTATTTTTTACAATTGTAAGGATAACAAATAGGTAGAGGCTCAACAAAATGATGCTCCTGACAGTTTTACTGCAAACAGTGCTATGATAAAAATGTCAGTTTTATTTAAAAGCCATAAGAGGTCATTTGTAGGGTCAGTGCCCTGGAGCAGACCTGCCAGTTCCATGTCTAATTTGGACACGAGTTGGGATCTGATTAGGACTGAAACTAAATTATAAGCAAACAAATAAAATTCCCAGCAACTGAAAAAATGGGGTTTGGCTAGCTCGACTGATAAATAATGACAGGGTCAAGTCAACTTTATGGATTAATCTGAATTGCTTGGTGAAGCAGGCTCATTTGAAAAATGCAAACAATACCAAATCCAAGGTCATCCATGTAGGAAAAAAAAATGTAGGTTATTCCTGTGAGATGAGAGAATATCATGGATTGCATTGATGCTGGAAAGAATTTGGAGAGATTAAAGAAAGTCTTAGACACTGTACCTCCGAGGTTCAACTTGACCTATGGATATAGAATCCTGCATTTGTAAATGGCTGTTAGTCTCTTGAATGCAGTTTTGCTGTTGACATTTTTAAAAGGATAATGCACAACAAGACAAGAGTGGGAAAAGATGAATAAAACATAGCTAGAAATATAAGAAAGTCAGTCTATTCAGTTTGTTCACAGAAAATAAAAACCATCTGGATAATGACCAGAGAATTTCTAGCAGATATCTTTTTAATCTAGAAGAAAACAAAGTTTTAGTAAAAACTAATGATTGAAAATTTTAGGTAGATGAATTCAAAGTCCTTATTTATAAAACAGAAGTAATTAACCTTCCTTAAAGAACTGGAGGAGCCTTCATCAGTTGGAGTAGTCAAGCCAAGATTGTGTACTATTTTGAATTCTGTACAAAATGTCACTGGACAGTATCTTTGTACTTGGTGAAACTGTCTGAAATTCTCTGTCCTGTTCTACAGAACATGAAATATCACATTAACATTCCCCTCTGACTTTAAAAAATTAATTTCTGGTAATTGTGAGCTTTTACTCCAAGGAGCTCAACACTTTTCAACTTCCTGAAAACTGGTGGCATTAGAACATCTCCTGCTTCCCCTTATGTTCTGTGGGCTGGTGAATAAAATAGAAACCAAATTCCACAGAAGACTTGATTGTATGCACATTTATAGGGAGATTTTTCTATGGATGTGTATGACAAATTATGATATACAACTGTTTTGAAATCCTACCTAAACCCCTGAATCATTGTTAACTCTGCATATTGAGGTCTGGTCTGCAGCTATCTGCATTCAGAGGGGAAATAATTACATTTACATATGCAAACAAAATCATCTCCAATAACCTAGGTCTTGGAATCAAGGTCATTGTATTAAACTGATTACTTTTATCAAACTGGGGGGGGATATAAAAAGAGAGAGAACAGACTTACCTGGGTTTCCATAGCCCTTCAATCAGTGATCTATTTAGAAACAAGGATCACAAAGTTTGAGTGTGTTTTACGTGGTTGGTTGTGTAGTCTGTTTTGAATTGTTTCTATTATTTTTGAGGATGCTTTTCATGAAGTGAGGCATCATTCATCACAAGAAATGGTGCCACAATTACGCCTTTCAACAGCAGAGTCAGCAAGGTGAATTATCTTACGTATCCCACAGTGAATAAAAATTTTGTTTTAGACAACTATATTAACAAAAAACTGAATTTGAGGCAAGAATTTGGATCATAAAAGGGTTTTTTTGCCAAATTTTACCATGCCTTCAGGAGCTGCAAGAAAAAGAACAGGAGAAAATCAGTTTTAAAATACTGCACAGATTAGCAAGATTTGTTTATTTATTTTTATTAATAAAAGATAAACAGGTTTGCTTTGATATTCTTGAGCACAGAGACCCTTGACTTTGCATCCTTAACTAAGACATTGAGCACAGCAGTGGTCTCAGGCATGTGACATTTTAACTTGTGTTCATTTGATAAAAGTATCAAACTTCAAAAATCTATTTCTTCAGAAATGTTAGTAAATGATTTAATGTTAATGAAATGTTACAGTTTTCATGTTGTCTTTATAAAGTTATAATATCCTGTCATGCTGTCCTTTATGCATTAGAATTTCAGAACTGAAAGCCACCCATACATTAAGCAGTCTGGCTCACAGCGAGGTGTTCAACTTGACATTTTGAAGAGCGTGGATATTTCTATCCCCTGTTTTTTCAGCTTAATGCATAATAATTATTCATTTTAAAGCATTTTTATTCTAATTTATTGCTTTCCTTCCAAGCAGTATTGCTCTTGAGTCTCATAGAGCATATATTTCATGACAACTATAATTTTTTTTTTTTCAAAGCAACTCCTTTGTGTATACTTTGTTGCATCCAGTGTTATTTCTCAGAATTTAATATAGGTAAATTTTGGGGAAAAAAAATCCCAAGCCTCAAGCTCCTATCTATCTCATGCCCTGTACATACAATTGGAACAGAAATATCTGTGCTTCTGTGAAAATTAGTATCATACATACTGTACATTTTTCAAATGCACTGTGTACTATAAGATATTCACACTATGTGCTTATGAACAATGCAGGCCTGGGCTTCCTGTGTAACTTAGGTGTGTGAAATTCTGATTATCTCTCTTCTTGACTGTTTAGGGGTTCTATCTTCTTAAATTTAGGAGCCTGGATTAGTCTAAAATAACCAGCAGAATTAAACTTCCACTCTATTTGAATTAGAGGTTCACAAAGTATAGGATATTTGCCTGTGTTCTGTGACTATATCTGCTGATTTATTTCAGTCACACTCACAGTGATTTTATTCACAAACATTTGTACAAGGAAGACTTTCTTCATGAGAGTAGTCAAGGAAAGGGAATGAATCATGAATAGTAGGAAGAACAGTTTTATAGAGTATTCACAGCTAGTAGAAGGCATCATGGCCCTTTATTAAAGCCTCTTTTTTGCCTTTATCATAAGAGGCATCAAAAACTGTGGAGATTCATGTATAATTCATTAACAAACAAGGCTTTTTTCCTGTTTATAATACATAGGTCATCCATTCTTGGAGCAGAAATAATACCATCCGATTTTGGTGATTAATCAAAGTGCACAAAGTAAATAGGAAATAATCATACTGGCCAGTTATGAATAAATTCTGCAGGAGGTTAAAAACTGTGCATACAAACTACTACAAATAAACAAATGCAAAGATTTAATTAACAGCTTGCTCAGGGATAATTTGCAGAATGACTGTATTCATCAAAAAAGTTGTTCTCCATAGTTGGCAAAAGCAATAAATGTTCACTTTTAAATGTTCTATTGCAGTGCTTGGACAAGAAAAATATGTTCATATAGTCCATGAAGCTGGGAAATTTTTGTTTTATATTGATATTTAAAAAGGGGTCTTGGGTAGTTCCACTATTCAGGACATAATCTTAGACATCGAAAAACCGTGTGAAGTGCAGAACCCAAAAAAGGTAGAGTATAAATGAACAAATACAAAACAAGTAGTGGCATGGGCAGAGTAACTCATATGACCTGATTTCCTGTGATTTTGCATCCTTTACAGTCATTATTGTTGTGGCTGCGCTCTGCCCAACCAACTTATTTTTCCACAACACTCCTTTTCCCCTCCAATGGCTTCCATGAATAACCCTTATGTCTTCCCCAAATCACTCACTTCTCAACGGTGATAGTAATACCTCAGTTTGCCAACAAAAAAACCAAACAAAACCACTTACACGATGCTTAGCACCCTGTCGCCCTGTTTGCCACTTGCCTAGTTGGGCAAGAAACGCCAGTTGTGCTGGTGTGCAAGCTACGCTTGTGCTGGTTGCCTGGCCCAGGTGCCTGTGCTGCCTGGTAAGCCACCAAGCCAGCCCCCAGAAAAAACTGTAGGCCCATTTTAAGCTTTCCCTCAGTGGATAGAGTAATAGGTTGTCTCTCCTCTTCCCTGTTTCCTCTCTTCATGAAATTTGTATGATTTTAATATCTAGATGTCTCTGTCAGATTTGGTTAAAATCTGCCAGCGGGCTCAAAAATTGCATAGGAGAAGGAAAGAAGGAAAGAGAGAAAAATAACAGACAGGCACTTAGGATGCTGGAAGCTTTTTTTTCCTTCAAAAACTAATCTAAAGAAGTTCCTGTAATACATAGTTAAGTACAGAGCTTTAAATATTTATTTACTGGCTAATTAATTCACAAGATATGGGATTCAGGACACACACAGAGTATACGTTAAACACTAGCTGTAATTGAAAATAACAGTTTTCCAAAGACAGATGATGTTATGTAGGATCTGTGGCAGGTCTCAGCAGGCAGGAGGTTAGTATGAAGTATGAAAAGCCTGCAGAAATGTTAGTAGTAGTTGACTAAGAAAATCTCATTTAATCTTCGGGCTGGTGGGAACTCAAAGTGGATGGCACATTTAGCTTTGGTGGTTTTTCACTGCTTGGCAGCCAGGAAGCCCAAGAGAGACATGAGCAGCCCTGGTTATTGAGAGCAAATGCAGACACAATAGATTTGTCAGGTTCTCCATCTCTGTGCTGAGGCATCCTTTGACGCAGTCAGTGAGGTGCCTGTCTGTCTCCCCATTATAAATGTCTGGGCATTTCCTGAAGGGAAAAAAAGAAACCAAAACCAAAACCAAAAAAACCCCAATACATTCTATTACTGGAAGTGTAAGTAAACTTTACACTTCTTATAAGAAATCACCTTGTGACTGATTGAAATGTCTGCCAGTGTCCACGTATAGCATGCACAGAGCAGAGAGTTTTTTGCACCTGTAATAATACTTTTTAAGTTTCTTACTGTTAGGAGAATAAAAATACAAAACAGAACAATCTCCTCTTCTGTTCACCCCAAAATACCCAAGAACTCCACCTCTTATGAATAATAATTTAGCCAGATTCTTTTTTATTAATGACACTTGATGCTTTTTTACTAATGACACCTCTTCTTCAGTAAGCATATTGCCTAGGAGTATCAGTCATCAACCAACACTTGCTCTGCCAAGTCATGTATAAACACAGGACAAAAAGATAGTCCTATGCAAAAGTGCTCACTATTTAAAGTGTAAGACAAAACAGACCTCCAAAGGCTAGGGAACATAAGATAACATAAATGTTAGAGGTGGGTGGAGTTAACTTTATTAAGGATACTTTAACTCTGTGCTTTCCTGTTTTTCCCATATTTCACTTTAGCTGTGGTTATCTGGTTGCTTTTGTCTGGCTTCTCCAGTATTTGTGGCTTTAAGACTGCAGTATTCTTGTATTTGTTTCCACTTGTTTTACAGATATGTATTTACAATCACACTCAATTTTAATAAAGAGTTGGGAGACAGAGGTTGTCCAAAAATAGTATTTCCTTGTGGTTTGTGACTTGTAATTCTTATCCACTCCCAGCTAAGGACCATTTTCTCCTCAGGCAACAATCCTTAATACCTTCCATGCAAAAATACTGCACACTTGCAAGAGAACAGCATATCTAGAAATTAATTTCCTGCATGCAGGATTTAGAATAAACCCCCTTTACCTTCTCACAGTGTGTCTTGAAAGTACAGAAGCCCATTAACTTCAGAGTATGATTCTGTTGCTCCTGCAAGGACTATGGTAAACGCAGCACTAATAAAGGTAGTAGATTGTTTTTATCCACCCAAACTTTAGATTTCCATACTTGTGGCTTTTAAACCAGTTTCTCTCCAACATACAAGTGTTAATAATTCTTTGTGTGTTCCAATTTTTCCACAGAGATGGATGAAAGGATAGATGCAGTAATAGGTATCATACTGTATATTCCAGTGTTGGTTCCCGGTGCGAGCAGTTACATTTGCTGATAACAAAGTGCATTTATCTTCAGTGGCATTTTAGATGGCTCCCCAACCTGCTGCGTATTCTAATGAAACCTGTATCACTACCAATTAGACACCTGCAGAAGAAGTGGGCTATGCAAATGCCTTGCCCCACAAATGCTATTTTCCCTCTTTCATTAAGCTTTCAGACTAAAATATATCACAGTTAATGGCTAAAGACTTTTCCCTCAAATTTCAGTGTTACGTGGAATCTTGCCAAACACCTCTCACTGGTTTTAAGGAGTTGTGTGACTGCAAGTCTTTGAAAATGGATTTGCATTGCTTCCCACATGCCTAAGCTAACCCTGCACCTGACCACCTTCCTTTCCTTGTACACATGCACAAACAGGAGTGCACTCCCTCCTTCTCTCCATCCTTCTCTCCTCCCGCCCTTCATCACTCTGACAAAGTATTCTGGTAGGTTTGGCAAACTGTAGTTTATTGTTATGCTTTTCATCTCTGGACGTCCTGGAGTTCAAACATGACTAGATGTAAGTCATGTTTGCTGTAAACAAACATTTGTTGGTTAAATACACAAGGTAGAGAATTAATAGTGGATATGTCACTTATGAGGTTATATTTCCATCAAGGGTTTCCAATGATATCATAAACCATGAGAGAAAAGCAAACATGGTTTATGAAGTTGCCACAAGTCCCAAGATAGAACTATATCTTGGTAATTCACACTTACCAGTTTGTTTCATGCACATCTCAGGACCTGTTCTAAGCCCTGCCTTGGACACAGTCCCTGTCTTGGTCTCACGAATGTTGCATTAACCTTTTATCTGCTCCTGGCTCCTGCTGTTGCCGCCCCATATTCCAATTTGTCTGGCTCCTGCTCTGGTTGCTTTCATCTCCTTCTCCAGGGTGCTCTCTGCTGAATGCCTTGGCAGGAGCTGTAAGCATTACCCCATATCTTTTAATTACACATGCAAGCATATTTCTGAAAGCAAGCTGTGCATTCGTAAGTCAAAATTGGATTATGAGATGCCTAAACAGTTTGTGCTCACAAGTGAGTACAAATACATGATCAGCTCTGAAAACATGAACAGCACAGATTTGGTAGTAGGCTTTAGGTTCCTCCTTTGCAATATTGGACATATTATTTTAAGCATTTCTTGAAGAAAAATGTCTCAAGAACAGCTAAACAGAACCTTAAAATATGATTTAGAAAGGTAGAAGGAGGGTAGTGATGAAGTATTTTACTGAACCTTGACCTCGTATCACTTGAACAAGATCCTCTTCACATGTCAGTAACAGTAACATGTCACAGAAAAGCCATCAGTGCACTGCAGAACGAAAATGTGTGTCTTTTCAAATTGGACTATCCCAGCCACAAAAGTGAGTGTTACTGCATTTTTTTCTATCTGCAGTTATCATGAAGATTGAACATGCCTATGACAGACAATTTTTTATTGCACTATTTCAGTGCGACCAGTTCTAAGAACATCCTTGGTTTCTGTAAATGACAACACAAATTAATGTTTGGAAATCTATCTTCATGCACATTCTGGTATTTTAAAGTCAGAAAATGGAGATCAGGCTGAATCTGGTAATGAGCTTCACTTCCTACGTATAACTTTACACTTTAAATCATATCCAAAGCTAGAATGAATTTAAGACATTATACCACACTTTATCTGACCCTAAAACAAGTGACGGCATGGTTTAACCCTGGTGAGCTGCTCAGCCCCACGCAGCCGCTCGCTCACTCCCCCCAGTGGGACGGGGCAGAGAATCAGAAGGGTAAAAGTGAAAAAACTCGTGGGTTGAGATAAAGACAGTTTAACAGGTAAAGCAAAACCTGAGCACACAAGCAAAGCAAAATAAGCAAAATATGAAGAAAATTAACTCCATCTGAGCCAAACCCAGTACAAATAGGGATCTAAAATGTAAATGGACTGTATATATATCAGTAATACTTTTACATCACGTAACCTGTTGACAGTATACATTATACATGTATTTAATTATAGAACATATAATCTTTTAAAACACAGGCCTCTAACAGTCATTATTTTCCTAGAAAAGAGGAACTAATGTTTTTTAGCTTTGCATTCAAGTTCTTATTTGAGTTTTTCCCTTTTTATTCTCACTATTTTAGTAGTAAAAAATTTTCCAGTTCTGGTAGCTTTGAAAAATATGGGCAGAAGATTGGACAAAAGCGTTACTCTGATAGAAACATCAGCAGTGTAGTCTTTCTAGCGACCTCAAAAATGGCAAGAAATTTGCACAGTAATGTTAACTACAAATATTGCCTTTAGCACGGTTCACCGTAGCTCGCTATAAAGTAAGCATTTACAATGTGAGCTTATCTTTACCACAGAGACCCTTGCCCAAGGGGCAAACTCCATGAAAAGGGATGTTAGATGACTATTTAGTAAGCAAGACTTGCATTTATTCTCTGGATGGGTTTTTTGGTATTTCTTTTGTTAATTTGCAGTAACACCAGTCTAGGTGACAGAAAAAAATTGAGTTTGCTTTATTTTCTATTGCTCACAAAACCTCAGAGAACAAAAATGTACAATTATTTGTCTTAAGAAAATTAAAATTTTAGATACTGCAAGAAACCCAATTGCTAACCTACTTACCTTGACAGCCTGTAAGATTTTCCTGAATCACAAACAAGCATTGTTTTCTGCCTCAGAATGAAATATTAATTGTTCTTGATTAAAATATATTTCTGTTGTTAATTTAGTGTTGAGGAAGATAAATTTCTTTTAAGCTTGTTTTCTGTGTAGCCTTCATTAAGAGGCTGAGAGAAGTTTAGGAAGTTAGTCTGGGTGGATTGGTTTTTCTGTCACAATCATGGTCAAAAAAACAAGGCATCAAAGGAAAAGATTTAAACTGTGATGCCTCATAGCAACAGCTTTGGGTCTTTCAGCTATAAGTGTAGGGTCACTCAAATTCCTAAAAACTGCAAAAAAGGTTTTACCAGTTATTTCTGTAATACTTGGCGGTTTTTGCTTGAATTCCTGTTTCTGGAGTCAAGATTCACCATGCAGATATCCTTCTATCATAAGAATATCCTAATGAGGGTTCTCAAAATTAATTAAAAATGTTTTAATTACAACCCTTACATTTGTTAAGAAACACATTTGCACCCAAAAAGATTCAGAAACCAACAAATAGAAACAATCCTAATGTTTTTAAACATAATCTCAGGATTCTGAGAGACAGGTTCAAGATTTTTGTATGTTTGAGGTTGAAAGCCAACCCAGATGTAAGGGGAGAAGATTGGGATGGACCATATCTCTCACGATTATTCTATGTCTTTCTTAAACCAATACATGATTCTTCCTGAGAATGTTTAGAGTGTGCCAGTAGAAAGAGAGAGCAATTCCCAGTCCATGTAGAGTAATCTTGCTGTACTGTAGCCACGTATGAGAAAGATATGATCATCCTGCTACAGGAACTTGTCAGCAAATTTTTTTGGCTCCCTAATAAGTCTTTCCAACCTTCTCCCAAAATACTTAGTCATACACAGTTTAGTAGTTCTGTCAGGGTCCTTTGGGGCTGCCTGGGGTACTATGACCTGCTAGCAACCATCAAAACATTAGGTCTTCTCTGGTCATTGAAGAGAGATTGGCATCTTCAGAAGGCTATTCATTTCATCTGCCTCAGAAGCCTATCCATTACGCTTTGTAGGCAAGCTGGCTAACAGGGAAGCTTAGATTAGACTTAGTTTAGCTTAGACTGAAATCTGTCCTTTGAATGATTAAAATCAGGTGGGCTACACCCCAGTCTTTGTTGGTAGTATTACATAACAATTCCATATTATGAAGTGTTTGGTGCTGTTCCCATACAGCTAATATTACTTTATCAGTTTTTGTTTTGTTTTATGGAACTGCTGAAGAATTGTTTTGACAATGCACTATTGATCTGGAAGAATCACAATCAATAAGTATTATAGCTACTCAGTGACTAGATTATTAGAAAAATAAATTAGGAACTATCCTGCTTGCAAATAACCATTATTTCACATGATGGGTAGAAAAAATTGTGTACATGTCATGGTATATTGTTCATTTGCAAACACAGAGAGACCTTTTCTAATGTTATAAATTTCATTTATTGATCAGAGATCATGATAAAGTGGTGTCTTTTGGAGTGCTCTTTGTCTAAGCCCTCTCTTTTAAATTAAGAATCTATTTTACATTACCGCAACCCAACATAAAAACTATGGGCCTGTATGTGTACGAACAAGTCACTTCTCTCTATTTTGTTCCAGCATAACTGACCTGGCAGCCCTTGTTATTAAGGGAAAAACAATCTGGTTTTGTCTTTCTCCAGCTGATCTTTGTGTTCAGGTATAGCAAACATACTGTTTCTTGTTGTGGCTTATGCTACAGGCAGTTCTGACATTTGCATTTGTACATCATGTGCATTTTGAAATAAAGAAGTGACAGCTTTTCTACATGTTGAAAGCAAGCTTTTGTATCAATATTGCTCTACGGGTTTTTGTTTTGTTTTGCTTTGCTTTGCTTTGTTTCCTGTGGAAGATCTCACAATCTGCTGTGTGGAATTTTTGTGTTAACAAGCGAAAAAAGAAGTATAAATCCCACAGAGAAAAAGTAGTTGTTGCAGAGCAAAATTGTCACAAGGCATCAGGCACTGATAGAGATTCAAGCCTTTGAGTCCACAACAAGAAAAATACACTGAAGTAGTCATAGATTCCCTATAGGGAAATTTGTCCTTTCCAAGCGCACCTCGCACATTGTGTTAATCAAGGAAAAACAAGGTCTGAAAATACAACTGTTCATCAAACAAAGTAGAAAGAGGTTATGATGGAGAAATACACAGAACTCAGTATACAGAAAAAAGTTTCAAAACATGGCTCTGGTCTCCTCTGTAAATAGCAATAATCAAAAGCATCTGGCTGCCTGTGTATATGCGTTTGCCTTACTCGGTACTAGGCAAATGCCAACTCACAGATAATCACAAACAAACAGCTGACAGAATTTGAAGTAAGCTGATCGGGGCAGAGGGATGAGGATGGGGGTTTGTGGAAAGTGGAGGCAGTGTGGGGACTGACACTGGTACAAAGGAGAGAGTTGTTAGGAAAAAGGCTTTAAAGACAAAGTAATCCATATGCTGTTATTTTCATTAGGTTATTTTTAAGGTAAAACTGTCTAAAATTTCAATATCTACAATGTAAAAGTTCGGAAGCTAAATCAATACAAATCATTGCTGCTCAGGTGTGTCTCAGACTCTCACTGAATGACAAGATGAGTTGAATACTGAAGGGCATATTGACTGCCTTAGCATAGTTACAGGGAAATACCAGGGCAGAGAATTAGTTAATAAATGACCACAATGTTTAAGAGAAAAACAGCTAAAAATATTAGGCTAACCAATTCCAAATCTTATGATAATGCAACCTTAAGAGTAAACTTACATGTCTGTGGTACAAAAAGCAGTTGAGGACAAACCTGAGGTACAGGGAAGCACAGTACCTCTCCTGTGTCAGCTTGCATGGCTCAAGCCCTTCATCCTGTGTCAAGCACAGGAGTACGGTGTTGGCAGCATGTCCAGCATTGACCAGTCCTTTCAGTAAGGGGAGCAGATGGACCACAAGTGCTGTCATGTGCTGAGAGGAGACCCTTTGATTTCCATTCCCTCACAGTGGTTGTAGTTGACTTGTGAAATTACAAGTCCCACCAATTAAAAACCATGACATCTCAAAATTTAGTCTGGAAATCCTGTCTTCCTCCTGTTCTCCCACCCCTTCCACATCTGGGGCTGGAGGAGCTTTGTGAGAGCCAGCACACTCTTGACCTTCATTACTGAATAAGACAAACCTTTAGCTTTGAAAGAAGCACTAGACTTTTAGTTCCCCTTTTCAGCTTGCTCACATCCAGCCAGATGTGTGCATAGCTATCCCACCTGTTCCTGCACTCCTAATAGGAAAACTGGGGAGAAAAGAGAAATTATTCTGCATCCAGTAGCAAATGTTCCCCAGTACACCTTTAATATATATTCTCCTACTTTATGGCTTGTTCCTATTGTTATGCTAATCATTCTTTGGTGACATGGGAGAAATTTTCTTCTCAATTCCAAATAAGCATGCATTTCTTTTCTCTCAGACCCCAGTGACCTGATACGCAGGTTCAGTTACGCACTTTCTTTTTGCAGTTAGAGAACTGTAACATGCCAGTGCCCAGAGGGAGTTTATGAAGCACTAGGTTAATTATTGCCTTCAACAGACATTTGCAGACGCCCTTTGAAGCAACAGAGATGATCTTGAGTCACTAACAAAACCACACCTTTGCCGTGGTCTCAGTGATCATACAACGGTGAGCCAGGGGAGCTACATTATCAGAGGACCTGAGGACAGCATTCATACAGAGTGAGAGCAAGCTTACTGCAGTAATGAAATTACAACCAAAGAGTGCTCATAATACCGTGGTCACAAAAACATCGCAGTGTATATACACCACAAAAGGTTTTCTCTTTCTTTAGGTAGTTTCCATTGCATAAATGCAGGATTTTCTATTTTTCTTCCCTTGTTAGCTTAAATCTTAATGAATTAGTCTGTGGCACTAATGTATGCTGTAAAATATGTGTTGCATGGGGTTGCTGTGACCCAAGTGCAGGATGGGTCTTGGCCTTGGCCTTGGCACTTGGCCTCGTTGAACCTCATATACTTGGCCTCAGCCCGTTGATCCAGCCTGTTTAGATCCCTCTGCAGAGACGTCTTACCCTCAAACAGATCAACACTCCTGGCCAACCTGGTGTCATCTGCAAACTTACTGAAGGAGCGCTCAATCCCCTCGTCCAGATCATTGATAAAGATATTAAACAGGACTGGCCCCAATACTGAGCCCTGGGGAACACCGCTTGTGACCAGCTGCCGACTGGATTGAACTCCATTCACCACCACTCTTTGGGACCAGCCATCCAGCTAGTTTTTTACCCAGTGAAGAGTGCACCCATGCAAGCCATGAGCAGCCAGTTTCTCCAGGAGAATGCTGTGGGAAATGGTGTCAAAGGCTTTACTAAAGTCCAGGTAGACAACGTCCACAGTCTTTCCCTCATCCACTAGGCGGGTCACCCGGTCATAGAAGGAGATCAGGTTAGTCAAACAGGACCTGCCTTTCATAAACCCTTGCGGACTGGGCCTGATCACCTGTTGTCCTGTATGTGCCACGCAATGGCACTCAAGGTGATCTACTCCATAACCTTCCCTGGCACCGAGGTCAGACTACTTCTTGTAGATGGGCATCACATTTACTAACCTCCAGTCAGCTGGGACCTCCCCAGTTAGCCAGGACTCCGTATAGATGACTGAAAGCACTTTCGTCAGTTGGGTAGATCCTATCTGGCCCCGTAGACTTGTGTGTGTCTAAGTGGTGTAGCAGGTCACTAAGCTTTTCCCCTTGGATTACGGGGGCTTCATTGTGCTCCCTGTCCCTGCCTTCCAGATCAGAGGGCTGTGTACCTGAAGAACAACTGGTCTTACTACTAAAGACTGAGGCAAAGCAGGCATTAAGTACCTCAGCCTTTTCCTCATTCTTTGTCTCAATGTTTCCACCTGCATCCAATAAAGGATGGAGATTCTTCTTAGCCCTCCTTTTGTTGCTAATGTATTTATAGAAACCTTTTTTATTGTATTCTATGGCAGTAGCCAGATTAAGTTCTATCTGGGCTTTGGCATTTCTAATTTTCTCCCTGCATAACCTCATGACATCCATGTAGTCCTCCTGAGTGGCCTGCCCCTTCTTCCAAAGGTCATAAACTCTCCTTTTTTTCCTGAATTCCAGCCAAAGTTTTCTGTTCAGCCAGGCCAGTCTTCTTCCCTGCCGGCTCATCTTTCGGCACATGGGGACTGCCTGCTCCTGCACCTTTAAGATTTCCTTCTTGAAGAAGTCTTCCTGGACTCCTCTGCCCTTCAGGACTGCCTCCCAAGGGACTCTGTCATCCAGGCTCCTAAACAGGCCAAAGTCTGCCCTACGGGTTCTGGAGAAGAGGGAAGTAATTCATTATCTGTACTGATCCAGTCCCTCACCTTGCATCAAGTGTTAAAAACAACTTTCACAAAATATTTATTCCTTCCTCTTTTCTCTGATTGAGTCCATAAAATAAGTCTGTGTGTATTGGTAGAAAACATCCATAAGGGACTAAAGAAAAAAATCATCTTTTATTCTTGTTGTTGTAACAAATGTAAGCAAGGAATGAAGCAGCATAATAGGAAAACGTAAGGGCACTTTGAGAAATTCTGTTCTCTCCTGCAGAAAAGTATGTGGTGCCTGTTCTTAAATAGTACTTTGAGGTGTTCAACGTATGTGCCTAAATGGCATGTTTGTATACAGATCAAGAAGTGAGAAACAGGCGAACCTGAGGCCTTTTTTATGAAAATCTGTATTTTAGGGTGTAACAATATAAATGGCAGATGCTAATGACTAGATGTGTCAAATCATCACCTTCCCATCTCACCCTGACCAATATCCTTATCTTTAAAAAACAAAATCCAAACCTTCCAGAAGATAACATCTTCCTCCTGGAGAATTTTTCTTCCTTTAGAAATAAGATTTACAGATACTCTACATCAGTAAAAAATGAATGTCTTTTCTGTTCCTGTGCTTATTCATCCTCTTCCTACTACTCCCTGCAGGGGAGGAGAGGTCAGGAAGTGATTCCTGCTATCTACCTGCAACCTTCTCTCTGGAATATTGCATCCTTACAAACAGACTCTATCTTTCCTGTGTTGCTGTGAGATAAGAAAATACTATCTCCTGTTTAGGAGCCGACAAGTGTAAGAAAGAGAAGTGTTTGTTGTTTGGTTTTTTCCCCAATTACTAATATGCTTTTACCAAATCCTGGAAATCTGCACAGATCTTTTGCATCTTGGGCCAGTGCTCCTATTAACTGCGTCTGGACCCAAAAGTCAGGTAGCATCATGTTTGTTTGCTTAGTTCTTCCTACCTCCTTGTACTCCAGTGAAGGAGCATAGACTCAGAAAATATAAAACAATGGGAATGTTCTTTTCTAGTGACTGAGTACTACAGACACCATCAAAGCGAGAGTCTGTATGCTGAGAGTGAACAACATGGCGGTTGTTGTACAAAACACTAAATAAAGACACATCCAAAATTGTATTGGATAAAGCTAGTTTTGTAAATAAAATCCACTGCCAGAAGAATTAAACCAAGTCACCTTTTTTCTGATGAGATGGCCTCCTTGGGAATCCTGTGAAAATGTCTTTAAGTTTCCCTGAAAAGCAGATCTTGTCAATTGAATACAGGGGTTACGGCTCTGCGATACTTATTTATAGCAGTAGAATTTGGTCTATAAACAAGTACTACAGCCCATGTCATTTGCTATGTTATCTGCATTTTACTGTGATTAGGACAAACAGCCAGATCAGTCCTACTTCTTATATTTACAAAGTAGCCCAATAAACAGTCGATATGGTACTTTCCTGTAAGGGAAAAGGACAAACTGTGAAAAGCAGGCATCTCCTGCCTCCTTTTCTCTCTTTGATCATTACTCCTTTCTTTCATGTTGTTTTCAGCCAAAAAAGCACCACATGACCTTTGAGAAATGCCAGGAAAACATTATTTTCTCTGTGCTGCTCCAGTTTGCGGCCATCAGGTACATCCTTACTCCAAGCCCTGCTCAGCGTAGCGGCTCCGAGACAGACAGGTCATGCTAAAGTGCCTCTTGCTGCACTCTCGGGGGTGCTGCGCACCCCTCCTGACCTTCTCCGACTGCTAAATGTGGCTGTGAGAGTTTCGCTAATGAACAGCATTGCACCATCCATTTGGCTCCCACTTGCACCTCCTTAGGGTGAGCGAGGAGCAGCAAGCAAACGCCGGTCCAATACCTCGGTCTGACTCACAAAGCAATACAGCTCCTGTGGTTTGTGCCCTTTTTTTCTTTCCAGAGTGACTCAGATGCATTCTTTTTTCAGAAATATCCCCAAAGTGTAGAAATTTTAAATGCATGTGATTGATAGAAAAAAAATAATCAAAGTATATATGATAGGAATAAATAAAGGAAAATTCAACCAATTAGAAATTGTAGCTTTTTCGCATGCATGACTTTGTATGCAGGTGCCTGTGTCTTTAGAATATGAATCTCAAACTGGATAAAAAGTTACCTGTGAATAGTAACAGAAGTACAGGTTTCAGGTTTTTATGATCCCACAAGTTTTGACAGCTGAATCTTTAAAAAAAAAAATCTTGGGCATAAATTGTGTATCAGGTCTTTTACATTGCACTCATTCGTTCAAAAACAAGAGAGGTGTATTCCATTATAATGATTGCACTTCCTTTTAAATTCCCTGGGACAAATACTCTCTTCTTTCTTCTCTGTGTAGTTTCTAGTGCACTTTTACACCACTATAATATAACATTTGGCATTTTGAGGTGCCCTGTGTCGGAAATACACATTTTATCTTGCACTTTACAATAGATGGAAAGATAATTATTTAATATGATATGTAGACTAGCGTACTCAATCTTTATCTGTACTAAGTAAGGTATTGTCATTCTGTAATTATTTTAATTGGCCCGTAGACAAGTGTAATATTTTTTTATCAGTGCTTTCAAAGGGAAGAAGTCTAATAGAGGGCTGGACGGAGTGCCCTGTCCTTTCTGATGAACAGCAAAGTGTTGCTGTGCTCCCCGTGGAGCAGCCTGGAGGGGGCTGGTGGTGTAAAACATGTGCACATTTACCTGTGCTGGTCAAATCATCCCCACACAAAATAGATGTGATCATCTGATACAAGGCCCAAATTAGTTTAGCCACACCTTGTGTGGCTACAGCAAACTTTCAGGTTTGGGTTAGGGTGGTCTTGTGTTGAAACTCCTTCCTCTCCTACACACAGTTTCGTTGTTTACTGTCAGCAATGGCTGCACTGGCTCCATGCTGTATTTACACAGAATGGCACTGGGCTCAGGTCACCAAAGACTCACGTTGATGTCAATCCTGAAGTGAAGGGTGTGAAGCAACCTCTTCACTGGGGAGGACGTGTCCTGGGCCAGCTCTCTGCTGACATCCAGGTCTCTCATCCGGCTCCCCTTCGCCTGACTTTGCAGACCAACCCGTTGCAGGGTGTAGACTGCCCTGGCAGTCTGGACGTTCCTCCTGTATTCCTACAGAGATTCCCTACTCTGGGAAGACCTGGTTTTGGGCCCTTCGCAAAGCAGCATGACTCCTTTTGCGGGGCAGCATGTTGCAAAGAGACACGAGGAAGAGAAGGCAGAAATAAAAGTCTTCCTTGTCCCAGCCTCTTTGTGTCCCTTCTGGTCACTGGTGTACAGACAAAAGCAAAATAGCAGCTCCGCAGAGTAGTTTTCCCTGTTCTCCAGGGAAAAGTAGGAGGTTAACAGTAATGGGGAAGCAAGTTTTTGCGTTTCTAGCAGGACCAGAGTCTCAGCTGGATTAGGTGGTATAGGAATATATTTTTTCTTGCTTTCTGCAGGCTTGTGTAGATACTTTAAAACAGGCAGAGCCAAGACTCCAGTAAAAGAAAATACAAAATGGAAACAAACTATAGTACTAACAACAAATAAAAATCACGTTGTGGTTGTGCCAGGCACAAAAGACATATTATTTAGTTATGTGTTCTTAACTGTCTTGATATGTTTGCTCCCTGCTCTACATTCTGCAGCTCTTTATAGGGTTGAGTGTTGTGCGACTCAGTGGGAGCAGATGCTACGCTTCCTTTGCGAGCAGCTATGCCAGTGACAGGATTTGAGTGTATTGGGCAGATGTTTTATTCAGTATGGTTAAAAAGCGATTTTCTGTAAAGTTGAATATTGAATGATGGTAACGGTATCTTGTGTTAATTTTTTTTTTTTTTGGGTGTGCCAATATATATATCAAATCAGTTTGGCACATGAGATATAAGAACAGCTGCATTTTGATAATAGTGCAGGGAAAGAGGTGACCATATCAAATTTTATCTCCACAAATCTTCCAAAGCAAGAAACACAGTTACATTAAAACACTATGGAAACTCAGTAGGTTTCTGTGGATTTTTCTTCTGTCACGTACTGTCTCACTATTAAAACCCTGTCCAATTGACATGACATTGCATGATATTGTTCAAAGTCAGAGCCTAGGCTTTAGGCACTACCATAAAATGATTTATTTGGGAAAACAGTAATGGTAAAACACTATTTGCAGATGATCCACATGAAAATTCTTACACACATCTCTCTGGGCTTGATTCAAGATCCATGAAAAACCTGTTTTAGTGCTCAGGCCTTGTGTGAAGAGCCCTGACTGTCAGAAGGAACAAAGCAGGAGGAACAGAGAAAATGAAAATAAAAAGAAGGGATTGACTCACTGCTGTCCTTGTTTCAGCTGGAATAGAGTTGATTTTCTTCCTAGTAGCTGGTATAGTGCTGTGTTTTAGACTTGGGATGAAAATAATGTTGATAACATACTGATGTTTTCAGTTGTTGCTGAGCAGTCAAGGACAGTCCAGCTTCTTGCGCTGGCCTGCAGCGAGCAGGCTGGGGGTGCCCGGGGAGCTGGGAGGGGACACAGTAGGGACAGCTGGCCCAGGCTGGCCAAAAGGATATTCCATACCATACGACATCATGTTCAGTATATAAAGCTGGGGGAATTGGCCAGGGAGGGGCTGCGGCTCAGGAACTAACTGGATATTGGCCAGTGGGTGGTGAGCAATTGTGCTGTGCATCACTTGCTTTGTGTATTCTTTTATCATTCTTACTATCTTTTTTTTTTTCTGTCATATTAAACAGTCTTTTAATTGGACAGAATAACTCTCAACCCATGAGTTCTACCTTTTTTTTTTTTAATTATTTTCCCCTCCATCCCGCTGCAGGGATCAGGGATGAACAAACAGCTGCATGGTTGTTCCATCTACCTGCCTAGCTACCTAAACCACAACATAAACCAAGTCTGCATTTCATATAAAAAACCAGAAATGTTTAATTTGTAACTGATACTGGCACTTAGCAGATTTTGGTGTTTTAAGTTTTTGATTCAATTAAAAACTGTGCAGTATTATCTGGACTTAGAGATTTCCCAGAAAAAAAGAAGTATATGGTCTTTGCACTTACTGCACACAAGACAGATAACTTAATCAATCCCCCTGTCACCTGCATTTCTCTGTCTACAGGGAAAAACACAGTGATACCATCAGCCATTTGAAATAATTGTCATTTAAGAATGAGTTGGATGAAAGTTCATTTTACTGATGATAGGTGCCTAGTGCTCTTACTGTTGTGTTGATAGCACCCTTAATTTTATTTGTTGTTGTCTCTTGGATTAAAAGAAGGAGCAGAAGCAAGTTTAAAAAAACAGATCACAGGACACAGGACTCCCTCCTCCTCTCTGCGTATGTCCTTTTGCTTCCCCAGGACATGAATCAATGGCCTCAGCCAGAAGGAAGAAATGCATCTTTCTTTTCTTTCTGTGACACCAAAAGGACCTGATCTACATAGCACTTTTTTAAGCTGCTATGGTGAGATCCTATTTACGGTTTCCAGCTATGATGAACAACCAGACCTCCAAGAGTTTGGGCACTGCAGTGGGGAGCTAAGCAGCACCCAAGATGAAACACAGGCTTTCTCACTGGGATGGGATCTATTGTCTCAGCAGTCACTCAACAGCAAGCTCTTTAAATACCACTTTTTGCTCAAACTGGGTTCCTGAGCCTGCTGTGGATAGTGTTAATACAAGAAGAGACCTGAGAAGTTATTTAAATAGATATATCAGATTTATGTAGCAAATAGAATGTACCAAATTCTCCTAGCTGAGTAAAGATGTGTTTTTTCAAATTCTTTGTATAGTAAATAAGGTACTGAGCCAAAAATTACATTAAACCTATATAAATTGTGGAGTTCTGTTCAAATAAAAGGATTTATGCAGGTAATTCTAATAATGGTATTGATAGCTATCTGCATAAACCCCAGCTTTTTCAACAGGGAAAAATATTTCTTCATTTAGAAAGCATCTGGATATCAAATAGTGTACTACTATGATGCTTACTTTGAGTTAGGAAGAGAAGTATTCTGTATGTAATTATCATATACATTTTCAAATAATGCAGCAAGATACTTCTAAGGGATTTTTAAAGAGTGAAAAATAAGACCTTTGGTTATCTTTCAGAAAGCCAGAACAAATCTGGCATATGAAGTCTCACTTTTTTCTGCCCAAATCACCTGTAACACTTGGAAATTTAAAAATCCCTTATTGAGATTAGTGAATTCATTTTTATCAAACAGGAGCGAGTTTATGCAGAAGAGGTATTGAAAAATTCCTACATACATTTCTTAAAGAATCCTATGAAATCTGCACCCAACAGCTTAAATAGCTTTGTGGGTTTTGATAATTGCTTATGAGTATTCACAGTACTAAAGCTCTGGCCAAATAGTTGGTAGAGAGGCTCTTGAGATAAATTATTACGTTTGATTAAGTTTCTCTAGAACTTTTCCTTTGTATTAGGTCAGAATCCTACCTGGATTGGAGGAGGGAAGTGTTTTCAGAAAATGGGAGAAAAGGGGGAAGAACATTCATCATTTTCTCCAAATATCCAACAAAAAATTGGTTTGTAATTTGCAAGTTGTAGATCTGAACTCAAAATTGGAAGGAGCACCTGGGTCTTCATCAACCTTGTCATGACTCTCATAGTTGAGCAAATGGTTGTGCTTCCAAGAAAAGATGAATGTATCCATAGCAATGTAGCTATACTGGAGGGTGTACGCCTCTCCCCCAGCCTGGGTTTGGCTAAGTGACCCACACTGAGTGCTAAGAAGCTGCAGCTCAATGGTTAACCAAGCTAGCTGAGACCTGCTCAAATCTGTGCATGCTCTGCAGCTGCATCTCTGACGTACCCTTGGAGGGCCTAGAAGTCCATGTAAAAACACTGCGTCCAGTAGCAAATGTCCAGCTGATTTCCATGAAGAGATACTCAGCTCCAGCTTACTTTTGTCTTGGTGTCACATGCTTGTCTCCTGAGCTGATTTTATTTTGCGTTTTAGACTGTAAGCAGTAAAAATATTATGTTTGATGGCCAGTTGCTATGGGTAGGTCTAGAGATGCATCCTCAGCACAATATATTTCTCAGAGGTGGATGTCAGGTCTATGCTGGGCAGCAGAGCAGGAAGCAGGATCAGCGGGTCCTGACACTGGGGTGCTGAGCACTGGCTCACGCTCTTGGTGCGAGGTGGAGCTCACTGTCCCAGGCAATGCAACGTGCCACAGGGCTCCTCGCTGCAAGGATGTACCTGGTCAGGTGGGCATTAACACCTACGTTGCTGTGTAGTTTTTTTGCCTAGAGAAAAACTACCTTTTACCTTCCACTCACCTAGATAGTCTCTTCAACACTCCTGCACATGTTTAGCTAGAGATTTCAAGCATTATTTCAAGGGACTTTTGGATCCTATTTCTGCTACATTTGTTAATTGAATATCTTGTGTCTTGGATGTCTCCAGATAATATTTATTAGATTTAGTGTGGCCAAAACAATTTTGTTGCTCTCTATTGTATGTTAACTTGGAGACAGTAATAAACCAAGTATTGAAAATTGCTCTTTGCTGAGGGGGTGGAAACATAGTGACATCCAGAAACTCTGGCTGACTGCTGGGAGAGGTGAGCAAAAGAATCTCCACCAGAGGCACCATGTTCAGGACAAAATGTTCTGTGAAGGCTTATTAGGCACACACTACATTTTCTGGAAAGCCTGAAAGGGTTGAGCTGAAAAGGAGCAAGCAGAAGGGGAAAAACAGATGATGCTCTTTATGTTTGTCTCTTACAACTGACAGGAAAGATATTTTTAAAATATACTTTGAAGAGGGTTATTTATTTTGGATTATTTCATCACAAGTCCATGCCACTGATGTGTGTTTTGATATCTGTTCCTTCTCTTAAATGGTTCAACCTGTTCCAAAGTCAGCAATGCATCTGTTTCTGTATTCCTCTTGCTTATACAAAGTGTGTAATCATTAGTGAAGTCTGTTGCCCATATTTTATGCTCCTCCACACCCAAAACGAATAAACAATTTTATAGCCACACATATCTTCTGACTGTTTACTTTACAAAAAGAAAATTTTCACAGAAGCTGACAGAATCAGAAAAAGTACAGAAAATATTCTTAAGAGTTATATTTATTCCACTAGGATTTAGGGCACGATTTCTTTTATAACTTATATTTTATTAAAAGCAAAAGCAGTAAAATATACTATCAAATATTTTGCAATGTTCATTTATCTCTAAGGAAATTTTCAAAGCCAACTCTAATATGAAGCATCTAAACAGAAGAAAAATGCCAAAACTGCAAATATCCATATCTGAAGTAGCAAAGGCTTTTCAATGCTACCTGTAAGGTGTCTGTTTTATTTCACACTTGGGAGATTGTTCACTAACTCTGAAGAAATGGTGTGCCTTCTCCAGTAAGACCAATCTGTAGAGCTGTGACAGGAAAAAAAGATGGTTCTGCATTCTAGATGTTGGATGTCCAGGGGTTTGCTCATGACAGAACTGATTTGTTGGTTTCAGAATGGATGAAATTCACTTCTTCAGGCAGTCTGTAAACAAAAGTCACTTGCTGCATTCAAATCTACCTTAAGGTCCCAAGTGGGTTGTTACTGATATCCCAAGTAACGTGCAGGGAGCATTTTTTTTTCTTTTTTATGTAATTGTCTGTCTTCCCAAAGCTCCAAGGAAGATTTTTGGAAAAGTTAGATAAGAGGCACAACCTTCAGAGGAAGAAAACAAACATGGTACCCTACCTCCCATGAAGACCACTTTCAGAATAACAGCTGTGCTGAACTGTACCCATTGCAGAGCAAACATATGCCAAAGCCTCACTTTGTTCACTCAGAATTACTTTGGGTTGTTTTTTTTTTCCACTTGTTTTGCACACCAAAATTAGAGCAGGATGCATGGAAACCAACCCCAACCAAATCTTGCTATCAAATGTCTCATCAGGGTTTCGTCTTAGGTTACAACAAAGGGAATAATTTCTGAATGTACTTGAATATATAGTGTGCATCTGCTCAGAAAATGAGCTAGTTTTATGAAAATTTACAGGAGACATATTTAATTATCTCACCTCTACTAGGGAATGTACCAGGCTGAATAGCTGTAAAGTGTATTTAACGCTAAATTAAAAGATAAAAATGGAGAGGAGAGATTTACATTTAAATCATATTTCAATCAACCTTAAAGGTGCTTATTTACACAGTACGGGTATAAAATGTTAGCTCATTTAATATGCAGAATGTTTTACATTGTAGAAAGGATGTGGATTGTATGTTTTATTTCCAAGCAAATTAAACCTGATGTTAGAAAACACACTGTAGCAGGATACAGTGGTCTTTGTGGAAACCAATTTAAACAATTTATGCTAGTGCTTAAAAGTTGGGTGAATTGGATTCCAGATAAATTCTCAGTGACAAGCTTAGGTTCCTCTTACAAGAGTAGAAAGAATCTTCGTCTCATGTAGGCATGGGATCTTTCCTCTTTTTCTGATCACAGATTAAGGGCTTTTACCCTCCATGCAAAGTGTTTCAACCATGAGCTGAAAGAGTTGGAGTAGGAGATCCTACACAGAAGGCATAAAGAATGTAACGCAGTGATACAGCCGCCAGGACTTAGCAGCAACCAGCTACTTCTAGCCACATACACATCAGGGCTTAATCAATTAATGTATGTAGCTTGGAGACCAGCCCACTCATTCCTAGCCGCCTGCGGAAATGCAGACAGCCCAATAAGTGACCCCACGGTATCCTAGTTTCCTTTCTCATTTCAGTTCAGAGCCACATATAAATAGTTTTTCAGGCCTCTAAAGGCTGCATAAGTGGCCAGAATGTGCCTCTTCAAAATTAACTCATTCCAGTCAGGCTACCTCATCATATGGTTTTCCTTAATCTCTATGCTATGAGAAAGAGAAGGGCAAACCCTGCCATTCCAGTGCCTTGTTCATTTTTTTTTTTTGTAAGCTGCAATTCGTAAACTACAACACAAATGAAGTTTTCAAACACCAACTTGCCATTCCTTTCCAGACCTCTAATGATCAACCAGGGACGTATCATCACGTGTAACTTTTTTTATGGTATTCACTGTTCTTAAAAAAGATATACTAAGAACTTTCCAAACACTGATTCATCATCCAGCTGAGAATGCTGAGAATTCATCTGTTGGGAAAAATGTTTGTGATAAAGATGAGGCCATGGAATAACTGCCAGCATTTAATTGAAAAGCATCTCAAATAACTGTATGTGTAACATAAACCAAAACAAAACAATTTTTAAGATAACCAAATGTCTAAGGTAAGATAATTTTATTGAACAAGTATAATTCCTTAGTAATAAGGCATTTACGTCTTTAGGTTAGAGGATTCTAAAGCCCCTTACAGACTGTATTCATAAAAATAGGCAAAATTTCTAGATGGTACTCTTAAAAATCAAATGACTCAGCAAAGTACTTTCATGATTCTTTCTCAAAGAGTCTGTGAGGCTTTATATTGCCATCATATCCTCCCAGTCAACATATTGTTAAATTGCTGCCACTACTGAAGAAATTGGGTTCTGTTTTTGTACAACACCCAACCATATTTTCAGCCATCTTATCTCTGGACAACAATCAGAGTGAGTCCAATTTCTAGCCATAAAGTCTATTTTTCCAAAAGTGGCATCTGTCTCCCAAAAGACTCCCATCAGACACTTCTGTTATCATCCTTCAAGTTTCCTCTGGATGAATCTGTCATGTAATTAGGTTACTGATGGGCTGCCGTGACAAATACGTTGCCGTTTGCCTTTTGATGTACTTTTGATTTTGATGCTTTAAGTACTTTCTGTTTCTAAACATTGTCTTCTGGGAGCTGTACCCACTCTGTTTTATGTTTTGAATAAAATACTTGCAGCAGCATCTTCTCTTTGTGAATCCAAAAAGCAGAATATAATATGTCATATTTTTCCCAAGAGTGAATTTTATTTTTGAACGGTACTTATTGTATTGTGGAATAGTATATGTAGACTAAAAAGCGTATTTAGTTACTGTTTTTTCTGGCCTGAGAGAGTTAGCTAGTAATTCTCAGTCCATTACTAATAATGTACAACTGATTAAATAGGCAGTGAAGTCTTTCAGTTGGTAAAATAAATGTTCTCATTTTTCCAAAATATCTAAATAGTAATGTTTTCTGTGCAGCCTTCATTTGGCTCTGCTGCCTGTGCCTTACAGTAGTAACTTTAGTTATTTTATGATTTACTATTTTTCCTCAAGATCTCTGCCTTGTTCACTGCACAGTGGAATGGATCTGCAGATAAATCACATCTAAGCAATGAAGGAGACTATTGTCCGAAGGATCTCTTTTGCTAAAGTTGGACTAGTGAGGCAAGAGCCTGCAAGAGAGGGAAAAACTAAGACAGCTATTACTGCCCTGGAGGACCACATTCTACTCCTGTCTTTAGTTCCTGAGTTTCTGAGTGATGCTACTGCGCACTGTCTAGCATAAATTTGCCTAGTAAAAGTGTAATTTCTCTTTTTCTTATTCCTTTTATTTTTTGCATTAATTAAGTATGCACTGAGTATTTTTCTAAGAGAAAAACAAATAGAATGCTATCGTAAAAATTTAAAAGATGAAGGGTCAATTTTATCTTTTTATTATTTGACTAATTCTACAGTTAAGTTCAGCAGCTAGTTCTGACTGCTTTAAACTATGTTGGAAGAGCACTAAGCAAAGCATGATGGCCTTTAAATTGAGTTGCAAGAACTCCTTTACTGTGCAAGATCAATGCCAAACACTTACAGAAAAAATTCCCAATTTCTCACTGATGAAATTTTCCAATTTCTTCCTGTCTTATTTTTGCCTGGCTTTCCCTATACCAGTATGGAATAATTCAGGACAAAGAGACTTAATTAAATGTTAGAGTTATTTATTTAAATTCCAGTCAGTATGAGCTTTTATAAAACTAACTTCAAAACCTTGTGCATTGCTGCTTTTCATTACCATGTTTAATGAATAAGTTATGAATGCAGATTTTATTGACATAAATGTGAGGATATTGGTTTTGAATTTTCCAACACACCTAGAGGCAAAGAAAAGAAATGGCCCCTTAAAAGAAAAGTTTGGTACTGCAGGTGGTTAGGCAACTCCTAGCTCTTCTGCACATGAGGAGTGACTACTCCTATGTTTCATTTATGTAAATGCATAACACAATTCAGGATCTGTCCCTAAACAAGCGAACTGATCTGCAAATAAATTTGGGGTGAGTAGTGAAGAATACTGTTGTCTGAGAGCTCCAATTCTAGTTTTATTGTATTCTTTTCTCTTAGTTGCTCAACATCCTTTTAACTTAAAAAACAAATTGCCTTGGTGTTAATGAGGCATAATTACTCCCACTTCCTAAACACTGATTAAATTTTTTTTTTAAAGTTTCTAGGTAGAAATACTAACAATTAAGAATAGTCTACATTCAGAGTCTTCATTTATGTAGTTAAAGGATGTGTTTTCTCAAAGCAGTTAAGAGATTTAGGAATTTTTACTAGTGTTAAATTAAAAGCCGTGGTGAGCATAAGGTAGCATAAATGTTTTACAGCTCTTGATATACTGGAAGTCAAATGTATGAGAAGATGGCCTAAAAACACTTTGTCAATATCCAGGATATAAAATAAGAAGAGATAAAGAACTAGAAGTAAAAACCAAATTACAAACTTTACCCATATTGGCCTGTATTCCAAATTCTTCTCACCAGTCTTTCTTAAGTATGGACATATCTTACTCTACTTTTATGCTGCTATTTTTCTACTGCAAGTAAGTAATGAATTCTCCAAAAGACGAGTTTAAGTTATAAGAGTAAATGTGGAAATTTAGGAGAGAAGACCTCTACGTTTTTTCATGCAAAAACTCTGTGAATTTGTCTTTAACACGGAAACTGCTGCCTATTTCATCATAATGTTTATCAGTGTGTTCAATGTCTTCTGCACACTTTATGTTATCAAAATACTATTATTATTATGAGATAAGGAGGCATAACTAATTATGGTATGTACTACCTAAGATTTTTTTTTCATCTACAAGAAGTTGCAGGTTTATATATTAAGGATGTGGCTTTTGTACTGCATACTAAGGCAAAGTAGTAGAAATGATACTAACTAGCAAATATAACTGCTTGTTCAAATATTAATGTACTCCCCATATAGTCATTATAACTAAAAGGAAAAAATTGCTTTTGAGCATTTCATATTCATCAATAGTTCATGAAAATACATAACAAGTTATGACACATCTAATAAAGATGAAAGGGATGAAAATCCTTGTGAATTTTTAATATGGATAATAAAGGGCATTAACACAGCTTAATTATATCGATAAATAATTAAAATTACTTTTTAAACTATGTTTTATTTTTATTAGAAATAACTTTATGTGGTACTCTTGGAGGAATTATATACATGGCATTACAATGCAGCCACTTTATAAGGGGAAGTAAAAGTTGCTCTATTGGTTATCAGAATAAATATGGCCATTTAAAATCTTCTTACACATTTCAGCCAAGATGCTGTATCATTTTAAAATATCCTTTTAAATCCAAAGCTTACATAAATGTTAAATAACAATGAAAAAACTCAATGATCTGTCCTGAAGTTAGATGGCTGATTGGGCTGCCACTCTTAAGGCAAATCAATTTCTGTACACATCATCATACCAAGCAATAATAAAAAAATAAAATAATAATAATATTATCGATAAATAAGAAATCATAAAATAATAATAAAACTAGAGTTGTGGTGAAAGGAGTTAAATTCAGTTGGCGGCCGGTCACAAGCGGTGTTCCCCAAGGCTCAGTTTTGGGGCCAGTCTTGTTTAATATCTTTATCAGTGATCTGGATTTGGGATTGAGTGTTCCTCCAGTAAGTTTGTGGATGACACCAAGTTGGGTGGGAGTGTTGATCTGCTGGAGGGTAAGAAGTCTCTGCAGAGGGATCGGGACAGACTGGATGGATGAGCTGAGGTCAGCTGTATGAGGTTTAATAAGGCCAAGTGCCAGGTCCTGCACTTTGGTCACAACAACCCCATGCAACGCTACAGGCTTGGGGAGGAGTGGCTGGAGAGCTGCCCGGCGGAAAGGGACCTGGGGGTGCTGGTTGACAGCCAGCTAAACATGAGCCAGCAGTGTGCCCAGGTGGCCAAGAAGGCCAACAGCATCCTGGCCTGTATCAGAACTAGTGTGGCCAGCAGGAGTAGGGAAGTGATTGTGCCCCTGTACTCGGCACTGGTGAGGCCACACCTCGAATCCTGTGTTCAGTGTTGGGCCCCTCACTACAAGAAGGATGTTGAGGTGCTGGAGCATGTCCAGAGAAGGGCAACGAAGCTGGTGAGGGGTCTGGAGCACAAATCTTATGAGGAGCGGCTGAGGGAACTGGGGTTGTTTAGTCTGGAGGAGGCTGAGGGGAGACCTCATCGCTCTCTACAACTACCTGAAAGGAGGTTGCGGTGAGGTGGCTGTTGGTCTCTTCTCCCAAGTAACTAGCAACAGAACGAGAGGAAGTGGGCTCAAGTAACGCCACATGAGGTTTAGACTAGGTATTAGGAAAAATTTTTTTACTGAGTGGTCAGACATTGGAACAGGCTGCTCAGAGAGGTGATGGAGTCACCATCACTGGAGGTGGTCAAAAAAACACATAGATGTGGCACTTAGGGACATGATTAATGAGCATGAGTTTAGTTGTAGTGAGGTGGGTGTTGGTCTCTTCTCCCAATTAACTAGTGATAGGATGAGAGGAAATGGCCTCGAGTTGTGCCAGGGGAGGTTTAGACTGGGTATTAGGAAAATTTCTTCACCGAGAGAGTGGTCAAGCATTGGAATAGGCTGCCCAAGGAAGTGGTGGAGTCACCATCACAGGAATTGTTTAAAAAATGTGTAGACATGGCACTTCAGGACATAGTTTAGTGGGCATGGTGGTGTTGGGTTGATGGTTGGACTTGATGATCTTAAAAGTCTTTTCCAACCTTAATGATTCTATGATCCTATGAATAATGTGGCTGGCTTTGCGGGGGACACACTCAGGTACATCTGAGTTAAAAGAAAAGTAGGTATTTATCATAACTTTATTCCCACAGCAAAATAAGCTAGTATTTCACAGAAGCATTAACTACTTAGCAATTCAGGGTTGACACACTTATAGCAAGATCTATACCAAATGCCCAGATTGAAATTTGTCTTTTTCACCTCTGCTGCATTTTCACAGGGGAGTGCACCAGTGCACCTCCCTTTCTCTCTTTCCTCATCTCTCTCTGCATTCCCTAGCTGGAGCCTGTTGGCACTTACCTAGAATCATAGAATGATAAAATATCTCAAGTTGGAAGATACCGGTAAGGATCAAGTCCAACTCCCTGCTTCTCGCAGGACTACCTAAAACTAAGCCATATGACTGAGAGCATCGTCCAGACACTCCTTGATCTCTGACGGGCTTGGTGCTGTGCCCACTTTCCTGGGGACCCTGTTCCAGCAACCACCCACCCTCTGAGTGAAGAACCAGTGAGGAGCTCAACACCTCCCCCTCTGCCGCCCTCTCGAGGAAATTATGGACTGAGACCCCTCAGCCTTCTCCAAGCTGAATAAACCAACTGACAGCTGCTCCTATTAAGTCTTGCCTTTAAGATCTTGCACCATCTTGGTCACCCGCCTCTAGACACACTCTAATAGTTTGATGTCTTTATATTGATGAGCCCAAAACTGCACACAGTACTCGAGGTGAGGTCACGCCAGTGCAGTGTAGAGTGGGATAATCACCTCCCTCAACTGGTTAGCTATACTGTGCTTGACACACCCCAGGACACAGCTGGCCCTTTTGGATGCCAGGGGACACTGTTGACTCATATTCGACTTTTGATCAACCCAAACCCCCAGACCTCTTTCTGCAGGGCTGGTCTCCAGCTTCTCACCCCCACCCCCACCTCCCAATTTGTATGTATAACCTGTACAACTTACTATCATAACTGGTTTGGGCTTACCAGCTACCTGAGTTTCTCCCCTTCTGGTGCTGGGAGTCAGAGGAACAGTTATTACAACCACCTGAATCAACCAGTGCAGCAAAATTTTACAGTGAAATTTTTTTTTTTTTAATTCCTCTTTAAAAAGGGACAGGTGTATTACTTGCAGTACTGCCACCTGATTATAGCTTCAACATATACCTAAGTGCCTCCAAAGGTCCAAAGGCATTTTGTGTCCAAGACTCACGTGAGGCTGATTTGTACCTTCTCCACCTCAAAAGTTCCTTGGAAATCTGGCAGGGGTGTTTCTCAACAGCTCTAGAGGCCTTTAGTCCTTCTCTTCCGAGTACTCTCCTGGTCTCAGCAGTGGTCAGACCAAAGCCTCAGTTACTAGTTGTGTCCTGTTCTGTGCATAAAAGAATCACAAGTGTTCACTGGCAGGTGACTGTCTTGAACTACCCCTGTCCTCCTGTTTGACAGATCCCTACAGAGAAATACTTAAACTGCAACACAGAAAACACTATGCCAATAAGCAAGCCAACATCTGTATTAATAAAACATTGAAATCCCTGCATGCTTATCACAGCCTCCACATAGTTAACTTTTGAAATATTTATTAAGTGCATAATGCATTGTGGAGTTGTCTGTATTCTTATATTGAAAAAAAATAAATCCCTGTCCAAAGCAGTGGATGCTGATAGGAATTCTGAGCTTTTGGTAGGAGCCAGCCTGCCTCTTTGCAACGGCTCAGCAGCACCTGCTTTCCAGAGATAGAGTGTGACTGGTGCACTTCTTGCCCCCAAGGAACCATCGCCTCCATGGCCTCCCAGCAGAGTAAAATTAAGACTTCCCCCTCCCCTCCTTACAGCTGAGGGTAATTGAATAGGTCACAAAGATGAGACAGAGGGAGCATCTCTCACTGTCCAACTATCTCAAAAGTAATGAAAACCTTATAGGAAAAAAACCCAACAACAGAGTTGCCTGGAGGATAACAGCTTCATAGACATCTATAAACTCCTCTCTCTTGTGTAAATATTCAAGGGAATTATTTAGTCATGCATTAGAATAAAATAAGCCGCTACAACGGATGTAAAAGATTTAGGATCAAGGTTTAGTGATTTTATTTCACAAAATATTTATAAGTTCAAAAAAATGCTTGCATTCAAATTAAGAGGGAAACCATACCAAAAGATGTACCTAGGAAACATACAAGAAGAGGGGGAGGGGAGAGATAGCTGTCCTTGCTTTTAGAAAATTGAAAACTTTCATCCAGAATCTCTCAAATTTGAAAAGGAGAAAGGTGTCAGAGTGTGTCCGTGTTAGTGAAAGTGGATCATGCCATTTCAGACTCTCAGCTGATTCCCTTTGCAACAGATGACCTGCAGAGGCCTCTTCCAACCTCAACCATCCGCAAAAGGATGTGTCCCCTCGCACAAGGAGGCATCTTGCCAGCCAGAGGGAGACCAAGGTGCCCCATGGGCCAGACTGCCTGCTGACTTGGCCCTGAGGACATGGCTCAGAAACCCTTCCTAAAACAATGGACATGTCCATGGTGTAGTTCATCAGCTCCTGGATTGTACCATGTTTGGGCTGAGAGAGCACAGGGCCACACATGTATTAAGTGCAGACTCTCATCCAGCTCCACCTCAATCTCTTCTGCACTTCTCCCTTCATCTTTTTAAATTGGACCCCCCCTGTCCAAGGGTCTTCCGTAACATCTGTAAATGATTACATGGACTTCTGTAACCATTTAAGTCATTCATGTTGTTCTCTTCTTTTATCCCTTTAGAAAGACCTTTGAAAAGGCTCTGAGGTTTTTGGTAGGGATAGGAGAATTTTAATGGAGACAAGCAATAGTGACAACAGGTTAAATACTCCGAATTTGCAATAGGGATAAGGCAAGTGTCTTTTGGAATTTCTTCAGAAGTCCCTCCTAGCCCCCCACTGACTGCTGCTTATGGAAGTGCTCAGGTACTTGTCATGTCTTTGCATTTTTCCATTAATTTCTGCATTTGCCTTTTAAGCCTATGTAAACTTGTCCCAGAGGTCAATATCCCGCAGCAATGACTTCCACAGCTGAATTGCGGTTTGTGTTACAGCAGTTTATGTTTGAATCTTTAACTAGATTTTTTCAGCAAATTTTTCAAGACAGAGTGTCCAGGGGTCCATGCAAAGCTATAAGATAGGTTTCTGTTGATGAATTTCCTTTCCTTGCTACTCAGACAATCTTCATGGCTTCAAGCCAAGTAACAAAACTGCCTTCGTTGGCATTGTATGCTTTCAATTTGTACTTATATAAAGATTGAGGTTACAATAAAGAAACTTGATTTCTTATTATTTCATTGCCCAGATCCATGAAAAGAACTTGAGAAGTACCATTCAGTATTCAATGCCTTAAAGACAAAATTATATTTTAAAATTAGGTGTAGGCTATAAAAACTTGTGTTGAAACATTTTGATTTTTGTATTGCTAAAGCTCCATCTTAACATGACATTTATCTAAGATTCAAAAGACCTTATGGTTTTCCCATGGTCTTCAGTATTTAATGAGAAAAAAAGAATTCTCTTGATGAATATGCTCAAAACATAACTACGAGTCCACGAAATGGACTCTCCATCTAAGGTGTTTGGGGTTTGTTCATACACTTGCACGCCTTTTAAACAATTCAGCTAGCTACTGTTTATGGGAGAAGTTCAAAAGGAGAACAGTATATAAAGGGATACTGCCAAAGCAATAAAGGAAAGCAATGTCAATAAAAGTTACATAAAGTCAGGACTGAAATTCAATTTTGATTCTTTTCTAATAATATTCAGCATTAGCACACCTTAAAGAAGACTATATTTCTCAGTGCACTAAAATTGAATCCTGTTCTTTAACAAAAAACCTTCATCTTATAAGCAGCTACATAGAATTGGTAAAATATCTCTGTTGACATAGTAACCTCTGTAATTTCTCCTTTCATTTTCTGTTTTATTTTGCTTTTTAGAGCCTGACTGTAAGAACTGCATATCAGACCATAGGTAAAACAAAGCATTGCTTAGGTTGTTCTCAACCACTTAGTGCATTGCAAAGGTTCATATTTAAAGGAGTTTGAATTTCTTTACTTCCTTTTGCTGGATTTTGGGGTGAGCTATGGGTACCTAGAACTCTGGAAGAAGGATGTTTTTACAAAATATGATCTTGCATAGGACAGTTAGGAGATCTTTTCAGAGTATTCAGAAATGCTCATGATTAGATGTATCTCAGCTAAAATCCATGCTTCTGAAAACAATGAGCAACTATGTATTGTATGTAGATTTGAAACATCTAATAAAAACCACACATGGCAAAATACAAAAACCTTGCCTTTCTCTTCTCCAGATTGCTAAAGCTATGTTAACACTGCATATGTGACCCAGGGTCAGAGCCCCAGGCTCTCACCTGCCAAGTCAGCTGTCATGGCCAATTTATTTCCGTAGCTTCATTCCCAGTTTGGTCTCTCTGTTCAAGCAGCACAATTTAGGGCCAATTCCACTCAGCAACTGGTTGCTGTTAAGGAGTAGTGATTGGGTTCAGTCATTCACAAGGACTTTTCCAGAGTGCAGGCACAGCTGCTGCGAGAAGGGAATTTTGGTTTTCAAAAGGAAAAGAGGAGTTCAAGGTGAAGGCTTAGCTGTTTAACTTGCAACTGCATGCCGCTTGGTCGGATGGGAACTCTGGGGGAGAATCAACATTATTAATTGTATTCAGTACTCCTATCACTTCATGGTAGTAGGCTGAAATTTTACTTCATTGTGTTCTCGATACAGTCTACTGTTTTAGTTTAGCTGTTTAAATAATATTTGTGGAATAACATCCAATTGGTTTTAAACTCTCACTTATTTTTTGTGTAACAAATTTTTTGTATGTGTAGTTTGACATCCTGGGGTCTGAGGGGTTTCCCAGCCTTTCTATAAGTTGTGTAGTTTAAGGAAAAGTGAGAACAGTCCAATGAAGACTACCCCTTAAACTCAGGGGCTAACATATTCAAATTAAGTAAGTTGGTAAGTTCCAACTCACCCACTTATGCTACCTCTAAGTGTAACACATGCTTAAGAAAACAAAGTTAGGATTTAATATCCAGACTAAACAGTCTGAAATATACTTCTGCAAAGAAAGGTGAAGCTGCAATCTTCCCACCATGAGAAAGAATCAAGAACAATCAAGTGTGCTGTTGCTGGAAGGTGCTTCTTGAATGTGAGGGTCTTGATGGGACAAACTACTCTGAGTATTACCTTATGCAATGCAGTGAATAATATCCCAATTACGCTCCCTAAAAGCAATTTTGTGGAATTCTGCCATGGAGTTTGGTGAAAGTGAAGTGTTGCATCACTTGCTGATATACGCTGGTATAGTTTTGACCAGAAGATATGGTTATGCTTCAAAGCCATCCGTACTATTGTTTTACATGTCTAGGATTATATGACTGACTTACTCTTTCATCTCTTTTCTGTTTGTTCATTAAATGTAGGCAAGAAGAAATTAAAAACTACTTTTTGAGCAATTTTTGGCAAAAGATTTCAACATAAACTATGAGAGAAGACATGAAAAAGAGCTTCTGAGCAGTTAGATTCACTATCAGATTGTCTTTTTGTTGGTAGATAAAAGATAAAAAGCACATGAGATCTGAAAGTGTGAAAAGCTGTAGGTCTCAGGAACCTGGTGATTAAAAAATCTGAAGCAAAATGGAGGGAAATTCTCAGCCAAAAATCTAAAGACCTGGGATTAGCTGCAACTAGAAATTAGCCTAAATAAAAATCATAAATTTTTGCTAAAGCTGACCTTTGGGAGGCAGATAGTTTCTTCTCAGTAAAATATTAAGTATCTGTTTAAGACCTTCAAATGCATTCCATGACCAGGGGAAAAAATCTGAATTTTTAACCCCCACTGAATCGGGAAAGTTTTAAATTGTGATTTCAGTTCCAAACTTAACATTGTCAACTATTTTCCAAATGTGAGTTGGGTTCATGGGCTTAATTTATGGTTCCCTTGAAGTTCTTTGACTCAGTCTACTGCAGCTGTGTCTAGTTCTGTGTCTGTGTCTGTGGGATGGGGGTGTGGATGGGTATGTGTGTTTTAAATAAGTAACCAAAAACTACAAGGGAGGGAGTGCATCTTACAGTAAGATATCTTAACCTTGAATGCTTACCTCTGTTTAGTGCTGTTACCTGCTACTTAAGTCTTGAATATTTCTTTCTGTGAAAATTAGAATTTGAGTTTAAAGTTCATTATTTCTTGAACATATTTGCTTCCATTTCCTATCATGTTTTCTCCTTTGCGAGGAAAGCTTAACCTAAGAGAGAATATTCTACTTTTGTACTTTTACTGAAGATAACAGAGCAAAGTTTGCAGAGAATTCAGGCCTTTATCATATGAAATGGAATAGATGCTGTTAGGATTGAAACAGTAAAATAAACGGAAATGCTTGGTTCGCTTTCCTCCACCTTCATGTGTTTAGAAGTTCTTCTAAGTCATGCAGACTTAGTCAAAAGTAATATCAGGTCCTTTTTATTGTTTATTTTTACTTTGAAGAGTCTGTAACCACTTTTCAAATACTGCACTCTGAATCCTTTTCTGAGACAGGCACACCTTCTCCTCTGTAGTTCTTAAGAGAGTTGAATCGTCTTCCTCTCCTCACATGTATTATTTATGTGAGTACGCAGGAAAGCTGAGAGGAATACCTTGGCAGTTCTACCATTGCACACCATTCTGCAGAAAGGTTAGGATGCACAGCACCATAAGAAGTGCACCATAACTTTCCAGATTTCATTGGGCACTTTGGAACATTTTATCTCTTTATGGGCAAGATGTCTGACTTCTGCCAACATACCTGGAAATTAACCATGACGATACTTGTAAGACTTGTACACTGCAATAAATGAACCCAAACAATAGCAGAAATTCAAAGCACAAGATTTTCTTTTTTACTTTTAAATAAGAAAAAAGTCTAGTAAAGAAAAAAGTTTAGTAAAGAAAATGCAAATGTAGACTGTGTTTCAAGTAAGATATTTTGTGCAAGTTACTCATATCTTCCCTAGGCAGAATTTTCTCTCTGTCTAGCCACTCTGTAGAAAGAGGAAAGGAAGAGCTATTTTGGGAGTTTGTCCCACCTGTTAGCTAGGTGACAGGAACGGTGGGAAAAGTAATATTCTGTGAATGTAGACCAGCAGTAAGTTGTTATCTTTTTGCAGAGATAGAGGAGAGTATTAGTATGACCTCTTCCCTGGGATGTTCCTGGGGTGGAAGAGCACCGTAACATCTGCTGGAATAGGCATTCCTGCATGGCTGAAGAGCTGCTTAAGAAACTCATTCAATCATAGCAGTCCCAAAAAAACTCCTTGACATACTCTAACTCTAGACAGCTGCAATTCAAGCCTACAATCCAGTGTGGTGTGCAACAAGTCTGAAAGAAATGCATATCTGAGCTGAACTACCAACCTGAAGGTGCCTTACATTGGTATGTGCAACTGTGAAATCTCTGAGTCAAGGCACAGAGTGGCCATTATATGAAAGAAGCATCCTAAAAATGTAAAAGTCATTGAAAACACAAAATTCAGATGAAGTTGTAATTGCATAAGAAGTATAAAGCTCTGAATGGTGTTTCTAAAAGGAATTATGCACACACAGGTATGCTGCAGGAGCCATAGTTCTTCGTAAGTGTTTATGGTCTCTTTCACTGTATTTGCATTCTTAACTATCACCAATAAGAGAACAATGCAGCAGTGACATTTTAGGAAGGAGAGAGAAAGCTTTATTTACTACAGATGAACACTTAAAACCAGAAAGTTAGAAGATATATGAGAAAACTGCTCCTATGAGCATCTTCATTAAAGAGTTTCTCATCTTTAATGATTGCCTTCTATATTCATAGTCTCCTTCAGAGCATTGCATGCCATTTAATTCAAGACCACTTCTGCTAGACTGTTGTTTGCTTATAATCCTTTACTACTATTCATATCCCAAGTGTTGTAGTAATATCCTATCAATCTCTATCAACGTGAAGGCTACATTTTTCTTATGTGCGTTACAAACACATATAAAATGCAAATAGACACAAATACAACATGACTTTATCTCCTTCTTTAAAACAAAATAAACATTGAAAAAATTGTTTCATTTTTAATTATAGTTCTTGTCACTGTGAGCTTCCTCTTTTTTTCTTTAGGGTTTATTCAAAAGTTTTCAAGTCATAAATTAGACAGGAAAAAAAAACAGAATATAATTTCTGCACTGGCAGGTAAACAGAACTGCACAGCATATTTTAGCTAAGGTTTTCTTCTATAGTCTATACATCCTCCTGAATCTGAACTCAGAGTAAGACTGGTGAATGGAAATTTGTGTTTTTACCCTGTACTACTCACTCTAAAAAAGTAATTTTTCTGGATTACTGAAAGCAGATAACTAAGATGGAGAAAAGATTGAATTATGATACGTTTTACTGCCGTGTCTAAAGCTATTTGCAATGGAGAAAGCTAAAAGTCAAGTTACAATTCAAATTCCCTGTTCACAATACACAGTTCTTGTTTACTGATTTAAAGAGTCTATAAAGCTTAAATTTAAAGAGTTTTCATTAATTTAAAATCAAATGTTGGTCCTGGATTTCATTGCAAACCACTGATGTGAAGGATGCAGGAGTGTGCACAATTTTTTTTTAATTGATTTTGGACTTTTGCTGTTTGCAATGTCTTTTTTCCTCTGTATTGTCAGTTATTCAGTTGACTGTCTGTTATCAGTTTGCTATTACTTTTGCTGTAAGTTCTAGCTGGATGTAGGAGAAAGGCTTGTTAACCATGGCAAGTAGCTCACAGGATTTAGCAGGCCATCCCGGGTTGTTGTTATGTGCCATGTTCTGACCGCTACAATTACAATTTTCCTGACCCGAAAAAACTTTTCTAACTGCATGTATTTTCTCATTTTTACATTGAATTAGAAAAACTTACAGTTCTCCATGCTATCTGGGGAGAGAGAAAGGTCTGCATGAGAGGAGAAACGACAAAGGACAAATAAAGAGAAAGTGGAGCACGTTGCTGTGCAGTTACTGCACGTTGAGACATAAATCTTCCCTGGTGTCTCCATCTGACCTGATTATCCAGATTACCATTTTAAGTCAATGTAGAAAAAGGTACCTCTGGAGTATGATTTCTCTGCCCTATGTTATATAGGGCAGAGACCTATACATATATAAAGGAACAAATTGTATTTACCTCTACAGGGGACTGGTTCCTTTGGTTGTAAAGGGATTCCAGACGTTTTGCTTAGCTTGGCTTTGCTAGTCCAAAAATGGTTACATTTTAGATGTATAAAAGTAGATGAGACAAATCCCACGCAAAGTGCCTGATAAAGAGTTAGATCGAAGCACACCTGCACCTTACTTCCATCCCAGTAGCTATGTTGAGTAAATAAAGCCTGCCTATATGATACTCAGGTGGGATTCAACTGGTGGCAATGCATAGTTCTATGTTTAAGTCAGTCAGCTTTCTCTCCTTTGACAGTTTCTGGAATTATATTTAATAGAGTTAAATATAACTCTAGGACACAACTCATCTCATCTACAAGTAATCGTCTAATACAGGTCATATAAATCACAGCTAAAAAGTGAATGTTTGCCTCCACTGCCTGTAAAACGGGAGTCTGTAATGCAGCAAGAAGGAAGAGCTTAGCATCGGGGTGAGAGCACCAGGCTCATAAGTGCCTGGCCCCCAGAATGCAGTCCACAGCTTTTGGTTACGGACCAAAGCTACACTGTATGGTCAAGCATTAAATAGCCTAGAAAAGTCATTTATTCTGATGTCTTGTGTTGTCTTCAACCTCGTTCATTCATTTAAGCTAAGTTATACTCTCTCCTAAATAATTGGGCTAAAAGCATGCTCGTGGACCCTTGTAGCTGCTCAGCTGACAGGAGGCAGCTTGTTAAGTCACCACGATTCAATTGTGTTTGATCGTACTGCTATAACCTGAAGCTTTGGCTTTCCTCTGCTATGGCTTTAAATCACAAGTAACTTCCCTGAAGACATTAGATTTATTTCACAGAATAAAACTAACATGAGAAGAGAATCAGGGCCTCAGGCCACCGTGCTTACACAACAATAAAAGGGAGAAGGGGAATTTATGGATGACATCAGCAAAGAGGTTCATAAAACCAAACTTACATCTTGAAATAGCTATACTAATTAAGAAAGTGGATTGAAGAAGTTGGAGATTGTAATATAGATAACAACACAGCACAAAACTATAAAAACCATTTTATTAGAAATCCAACTGATGAACAATAGCTAAAACCCACATGAGTCTTGAATCATGAGTGGTTTAACTTAAACAGAGGCATAGGCATATATATCCTGCACAATGGAAGCATACCGTTTAGACAAATCACTTAAGTGAATATGAAGCCTTTAGGTACCTACAGTGAATATTTGCTATCATATTGCAGGTATCTGAAGCATGAACACGATTTGATTATTCAGTTAAATACATTAAAAAACAGGAGCAAAACCAACACACCATACTGCTCAACATTACAAAACAATTATTCTATTCAGTCAGTGCTTTAAAAACAAACCCATTCCAGAACAGCTGGAAGCCTGCAAGTGGCATTTATAACAATTGCAAGCGGTAGTTAACATAATGTAGTAAAAGAAAAGATTGACTCTTTTGGTCTTTTTTTCCACATATTTTACTTTTAAATTTATATTTGATTTATGATTTTCATGTAATATCTTGCCTATTCTTTTGTCTCCCCTGGAAAGTTCTAATTAGCAATTCTCACTGGCTTTGGTGCACCTGTCACTAGAATTCCTCCTAATGCGTTTTAACATGCCCAAAGTCTGGTCCAGAATGCTTTTATACCTGTATGTGTATTTTGCTTGTTTGTTTGTTTCAAATTCAGATACATCCCTGCAAGCGCAGGTTTCTCTACAAAAATGAATTGTGCCCAGTATGTTGGTATAACGGTGCTCATAGCTGATTAATTACTTCTAAATGAACCTGTAAATAAAGAAGAATTTTTTATTTATTTTTTTTTAATCTTTACAAGTGACCTCTTATGGGTTTGTGCCATTTTAGGCAGATGTTAGTAAAAAGCAAGGTAAGCCACACCAGAGAGGTACTCCATGACGACTGATGCCTGAAGAAAAAGAAAAGCACCTGGGAGCAGAATGTAAATGCTCAGTTTGAAAAGGCTCTAGCCTGTTCTTGTTATTTCAGTGGAGATGAATCATTAGACTGACTAATACCAAAGCAGATCAGTTCAGACTCAGATCCCCAAAACCAAAAATGACCCAGTGAAGAGGATTTATTGTGTTACTACATCAAGTCATGGTGCTGACTATAAATGCTCCCATTAGCAGTGCAGTAGTATGAATGGTTATTTTACTTAAATGACCAGCCAGAAGCTATAAAGTCAGACCAATGAATGAAAATCATTCATTGATGAAAAGCCAAAATACCTTGTAGTGGATGTTCACTCCCCTCATATCTTTAGGCAACAAAATTGGTGGGTGAAGGGTTAGGAGCCCTATTTGCTTAGGTGTCCAGTGGACTTAAGAAATGGAGAAGACAGGCTGAAGCTACTCTGCTGCACAGAAACAGCTCCAAAGCCAAGTTTGTGGCCAGATTCAGCAATTGCCAAAACAGATTTCTGGGGAAAAATGAGGCAATGTTACGTTCCTTAAAATACACCTCAGGTTATATTCCCCTGCCATCCAGGTAAGCTCCAGACCTCATCCATCTCACCTGCTGTTACTAGGGCTTTTATGCAACTGACGTCAGATGGTCATAAGGTGCCAGGGGTTGTCCTAGGGAAGCCCTGTGCTGCCTATTGCTGAACACAGGCTGCTCCAAGGCTGCCTGCACAAGCAGCGTAGGCACAAGCTATCAGGTCTTGGGGGTGCCCAGGACTTCGAGCACTCAAACCAACTGGCTCGGCTGCCCTGTACACAACTCCATAAGTTTTCCATAGTGTAGTTGTATCATCTAGTTTAATCTCCTGCTCTGGCTGTCCCTTTAGAGGTTTCAGCCACACTCTGATGACTGTAGAAAAAGTGCACAGAGACCAGACTTCTACATTAGACTCTTCAGCCTGATTCCCTAGTGCTGGGCAATAAGAATCTCCACCACCATGCCCCTGCTGTTTCCCAACACCACAGGGCACTGGAATGAACTCATGCAATAGTTAGAAACATGAATCTTAGCTGTTGCACACATACACAAAGTATTTGTGGGGTTTTTAAAGCTTATATTTGAGGGGAGAGTATATTGGGGTTTTTTTGTTCATTTTCCACTGATTACTTCCAGACCCTCAAAGAGACATACCAGACTTCTGATTTCAAGAGAGCAGGAGAGCGATACGGGCAGCCCTAAAGCACCCTGTAGTAGAACTTCTATTCCTTCCAGATCCACTTAGATTTCTGCATGCAATTCAGCTCATCTGAGCAAGAATTGATTAGAGTTTATAATGCTCCATCCACTTTCTGTATGCAGGCATTTTCAGATGAAAAGACAGCCAACGACAGCATGTTGGAGAGATCAATAATAAGCAGATGCTTTTAGAAATCTTTATCCTTAGATTAGGACATAGCCTAATGTACTATTAAAAGATATTATGAAATTTTAGTGGATTCCTACTTCTCATTTGCCAAACCAAGAGGTTTTAGTCGTCATGACTTCCGTGTTGTACAATTTTATTTTGCTGATGGAGCTGGTCCAATTCCCTTACCAGTCAGGAGAAATCCAGCCACTAGCAGTGGTTAAACAGTTCCCATGCTGAAAAAGCAGAGTCATTATTATAACTGTTATTGTGGCATAGCCTATATTTTAATACATAATTTTATGTCATGTAACACCAACTAATGCCATCCAAAGCTCTTCAACATATAGTAAGTTACAAATGAATTTTACAAATTTGTATCAACGCAAAATATAGTACTTCGTTGATGAGATAATTCCAGTTATTTAATAGTAAGGATAGGCATGTCTGCATCTTCGTATTTGCTTTTCTGGGATGGAAAGGCCCCAAGACCTTTTCTAACAGTGTTTAAACAAAAAAGAAAATTTATCCACTATTTGACTTTCTGACTTTGTTTTTTTCTTCTTGTGGCCTGTGCTAGGAAGAGTGAGACACTGTACAACTTTTAATTAGCCTTCGGTGGTCAGTTTTAGCCACAGAAATAACTCAGAATTTCTTTCCTTGCCTTTTTTTCCAAAGAAATTAATATTAAGATGAAAAGAATCACAGAATCACTAAGGTTGGAAAGGACCTTCAAGATCATCAAGTCCAACCATTAACCCAGCGCCACCATGTTCCCTAAACCATGTCTTGAAGCATCACATCCACAGGTTTTTTGAACACTTCCAGAGATGGCGACTCCACCACCACCCTGGGCAGCCTGTTCCAAGGCTTGACCACCCTCTCAGTGAAAAGATTTTTCCTAATATCCAATCTAAACCTCCCCTGGCACAACTTGAGGCCATTTCCTCTCATCCTATCGCTGGTTACTTGGGAGAAGAGACCAACACTCTCGTCGCCACAACCCCCTTTCAGGTAGTTGTAGAGAGCGATAAGGTCTCCCCTCAGCCTCCTCTTCTCCAGACTGAACAACCCCAGTTCCCTCAGCTGCTCCTCATAAGATTTGTGCTCCAGACCCCTCACCAGCTTTGTTGCCCTTCTCTGGACACGCTCCAGCACCTCAACATCCTTCTTGTAGTGAGGGGCCCAAAACTGAACACAGGATTCGAGGTGCGGCCTCACCAGTGCCGAGTACAGGGGCACGATCACTTCCCTACTCCTGCTGGCCACACTACTTCTGATACAGGCCAGGATGCTGTTGGCCTTCTTGGCCACCTGGGCACACTGCCGGCTCATGTTCAGCCGGCTGTCAACCAGCACCCCCAGGTCCTTTTCTGCCGGGCTGCTCTCCAGTCACTCCTCCCCAAGCCTGTAGCGTTGCATGGGGTTGTTGTGACTCAAGTGCAGGACCCGGCACTTGGCCTTATTAAACCTCATACAGTTGGCCTCTGCCCATTGATCCAGCCTGTCCAGATCCCTCTGCAGAGCCCTCCTGACCTCCAGCAGATCAACACTCCCACCCAGCTTGGTGTCATCTGCAAACTTACTGAGGGACCACTCGATCCCCTGATCTAGATCATCTATAAAGATATTGAACAAGACCGACCCCAGAACCAAGCACTGGGGAACACCGCTTGTGACTGTCCGCCAGCCGGATTTAACACGGTTCACCACAACACTCTGGGCTCGGCCATCCAGCCAGTTCCTCACCCAACAAAGAGTAAACCCGTCCAAGCCATGAGCCGCCAGTTTCTCCAGGAGAATGCTGTGGGAGATGCTGTCAAAGGCTTTACTAAAGTCCAGGTAGATAACGTCCACAGCCTTTCCCTCATCCACTAGGTGGGTCACATGGTCATAGAAGGAGATCAGGTTGGTCAAGCAGGACTTGCCTTTCATGAACCCATGCTGGCTGGGCCTGATCCCTTGGTTGTCCTGTAGATGCCCTGTGAACACTCTCAAGATGAACCGTTCCACGATCTTCCCCGGTATGGAGGTCAGGCTGACAGGCCTGTAGTTCCCAGGATCCTCCTTCCAGCCTTTCTTGTAGATGGGCATCACATCGGCAAGCCTCCAGTCTTCTGGGATCTCCCCTGTTAACCAGGACTGCTGATAAATGATGGAGAGTGGCTTGGCAAGCTTCTCCTCCAGCTCCCTCAGTACCCTTGGGTGGATCTCATCAGGCCCTATAGGCTTGTGGGTGTCCAGGTGGTTTAACATGTCCTTAACTGCTTCCTCCTGGATTATGGGAGAGTTATTGTGCTCTCCATCTCCACCTTCCAGTTCAGGGGGCTGAATACCCTGTGGATACCTGGACTGGCTAATAAAGACTGAGGCAAAGGAGGCATTAAGTACCTCAACCTTGTCCTCGTCCTTGCAGACAATGTTCCCCGCCATATCCAGTAAGGGATGGAGATTCTCCTTGCCTCTCTTTTTGTTGTTAATATATTTGTAGAATCATAATGACTGAACTTTTTCCCCATGGATTTCAGGATAGCATTCTTTAAAATTCTTTTTTTCTCAGCTTAATAATTATGGTTGGGAACTTGTTTCTCCCCTCCTTTCATACACCTGACAGAGCAAATTATAGAAACTGCTATGAGCTCAAATTTTACTGTCTCCTAAGCCTTGTCTGAGATTGTTCATCCAGAGCACAGCTTCAACTTGTGACAGCTTCTGTATCTGGGTAACCTGATACATTTCTGATACTTTTATTTCAGACATTTTGGGCTGTAAATCTCTCACATCTCACTGAACCTTATCAAAATTAGCGTTGATGTCTGTAGTACTCAGACAATGAAGGAAAGGTCAATACTATCAATTCAGCTTCAACTGAGGTCATGTTAACATCCAAGACAAATCCTCATATAAGATACTATGACTCATCTCCTTGAAGAAACCTGCAGCATGGTTCATTTCTTGGTTATTATAGAAAGATGTATTTAGTCATCAAGGTCTGCTGCTGACAAAGAAAGGAAAAGAAAGAGTTGTCTATCTCTCAGCTTTTGGGAACAAAGCTGGTTTAGTTCTCCACCAGCATGCATCTGTATACCTGTCTGATCAGAAAGAAAGTGTTGTTTATTCAGAGGTGTGATAGCTCTTACCAAACACAAAAGCATTATGCATTTTATTGATATAGTCATGTTCAGAGCCAGACAGTGCTGTATACAATAAAATCAGGAAGGGGCACACAATTCCTCACCAACACAGTCTACAATCTGATAGATAGTAAACATCCAGAGAGTGAAAAAGTGAAAAAGAAGGAAAAAAGTCAATACAACTTTTGCATTTGACATCATGCTGCCTTCTCCGTTGTATTTCTCTTTTACTAAAATCTTCTGGGAAAACCTGTTGGCCCCAGAAGTTATGACCCAGAGCATATGAAGTCTGTCTTCCCAGAGAATAACCTGTACGGGGGTCCCTTCCACAGAATGCAGGTCCTGAAAGCTATGGGAAGGAAGGAAACCATCTGAAGGAAGCTTCAAATTCTAGGAATCAAGAGAGCTGCTCTCAAAAATGTCATTCTTCTCTGTTTCAAAGGCGCTGATGGTTAACTGGTGTGCCTATAGTCAAGTAACCTGGTTCAGTATGTCTCTCTATTCCATGTGTCTGTACAGATTTAAAGAAAAATCTTCTGTTGTCTGAAAGGACAGACTTAGATATTTAATATGAAGGAAATATAATTTAATTTAACAATGCAATATATGAGAGTACCAAATATACTGTGAGTTCTAGTCCATAATGATTAATTATATTGAAAACCATGAAGTGAAACAAAATATTTCTTACAAATAAAATTAAACTTTATTGGGAACAAGTAAGGTCTAATCATTTAATATATTTGGATTGTGTTTAAACAAGACAATAAGTCATTAGAAGCCTGGAAAGTAAGGCAAGGCATACATACGATGAAATTGGTGAACAAGCAGCATGTACTGAGGAAACCCCATTGATCATTTGATAGTTGGTATTCTAACACTTCCCAGCTGTCTTTTGATCACAGTCTCGAAAAGCAGCTCTTAAATGGCCTTTTCACTGTTTGTGGTTTCTGATCATGCTGGAGAGCTGAGGTTGAGGCAGCAGGGACGGAAGAGCCGTCCACAACACTGGCAGTGGGATCCCCGAACTGAACCTGATCACATGTGGTGCAGGGTCGTGGAAATGTGCCTGCTTGTACAGGTGGCAAGGAGAGAAACCTTCTGTTTCCTTGTAATATCTGCCTGTGGGCTTTTCGAAATGGGTAAATGTTGCCTAAAATCCATATCATCTCCTCTTTTGTTGCAGTTTGATGCTATGAAAGTCTGGCATTACTTTGAGTAGGAGTCACCAGCTGCAGCTGTCTGACAGTGAGTTGTCTAAGACGAAGCTAATCAGCTTGAGGTAATCATCTGGGTAGGTGGGATGATTCATCCACCGGAGGTGGCAGTGACTCCTCAGTCTTGCCAAAGGAGCCTAAACAGCTAGTTTAGTCTAGAAACTTAGCAATTAGTCAGCCAAAGATAAGTGAGATGAATCTTAACCTCTGCACATAAAATTACTTCTATGAAGTGTGAAGCTATCCTTAGTCACAGAGTGCCTTAAGAGGATAGATGCCAGCCAGTATCTTCCACTGAAGTAGATGCAAGAGTATTTCAAAGCTTCAAAAGCCAGGGGAGGTTTAGACCGGACATGAGGAAGCATTTCTTTACCAAGAGAGTGGTCAAGCACTGGAACAGGCTTCCTAGAGAGGTGGTTGATGCCCCAAGCCTGTCAGTGTTTGAGGCAAATGGACAATGCCCTTAGTAACATGCTTTAACTTTTGGTCAGTCCCAAATTGGTCAGGCAGTTGGACTACATGATCTTTGTAGGTCCCTTCCAACTGAAATAGTCTCGTCTCTTCTCTCTTCTCTTCTCTTCTCTTCTCTTCTCTTCTCTTCTCTTCTCTTCTCTTCTCTTCTCTTCTCTTCTCTTCTCTTCTCTTCTCTTCTCTTCTCTTCTCTTCTCTTCTCTTCTCTTCTCTTCTCTTCTCTTCTCTTCTCTTCTCTTCTCTTCTCTTCCTCTTCTCTTCTCTTCTCTTCTCTTCTCTTCTCTTCTCTTCTCTTCTCTTCTCTTCTCTTCTCTTCTCTTCTCTTCTCTTCTCTTCTCTTCTCTTCTCTTCTCTCTTTATTCTAGTTGCAGTCATGAACTTTCTGTGTGGTTGGCATTTTGCTGCTGAAGGTCAAAAAGAACACCTCAGGGTCTTGTTAACGGATCATGTTTACAGTCTTTAAATGAGATTATCAGTTATCATCCTTAAAAAAGTTATAAATTAGTCTCTTAGCAGTCACAACTTTTCTAATAAGCTGCTCCTGTTCTCCAAATTCGGGGGAAAATCTTTGGGCAGATTGAGCCAGGGAGTCTAGACAAAGTTTTTAAGTCCATAAATTTTATTTCTTTTGACCAGGGGTCTTAAAATGGGGATATATAGTAGTGATTTCTCTGCTCAAATTTGTAGATGATCTCCCCCAGTGATGAAAAAAAGATAATGATGATACATGTTAGGTTGGTTTTTTATCTATCATCAGCCTTTGACACCAGCTCTCCCTGACTGTATTACTCTGGAATTTTCCCTCAGACATGTCCCACACCCTGTTGGGCTACTACCAGCATAAATAAGTGAACCTTTATCTTGCTGTCTGTCCTGCCTGCATCATCTGGCAACATCTGTAGGAAAAAGTCGAGCTTTGTCATCAATTGCAGTGTGTTGATAAGACTAAATTCTGTTTATATCATTTTTCTTGGAAGTGCAGGTAAATACATGAATGTCCTAAGTTAGAAGATAGTTTTAAATTTCAAACAGACTTTTCTCCAATGATCCCTGGAAAAAAAAAAGTGTTGGTTTTGGATGCACATCTGAAATCAAACCCCAGAGAATTTCAATCTTTTTCATTGCAATCCTTTACCTCACCTGCTTTCCAGGGGCAAAAAGGGAGTGAGAACATGAAGAAAATTATACAATCCATTCTGTAATTTGTTCTGAAAACCCAAATTTATTTTTAAGCGGGTGTAGAAAAATAGCATGTTTAACTGAAATGAAAAATAACTGAGGATAAAAAAGATATTTTTCATTGTGAAATTGCTTTTTTTATTATTATTACTGACTTCTTCCTGATTTGATAAAGCAACCACATGGTAAGATGGTGAAAATTACAGATGAAGGGGTACATACGCTATTAACAATACAGGCTGATGTTCCTTCTACTGGTAGTTGATATATTTTTCTCTCTGTTCTTCACCAGGAATCTGTTCATGTGATTTCTCTTCCACATACTTAAAAGTCTGCTGCGCATGCACCTGAGTCAGAAGAACAGTGCCTTTTATTTTTTAAGTTCTCATATAGATTGCACAATTCACCTGTTTCAATATTTGCAGTGCTATCACTCCAAGGTTAAGGTTAAAAAGACTTGATTTTAGAACAAAGAGAAGCATTGTTATTAATTTCCAGAAAGTGTTAATTCCTGTTGGGTTATTGGGCAGCAGCTAGAAGAAAATAAGGTAAGGTATTATGGGTCTCCCTTTACAGAAGATTTTGTCTTTTATGGTTGTGAGCATCTACATGTACTGCAAAGCTTCTGTGAATACTGAAAGTGTCTGTGTGGGAAAGGATAAGAACGAGCAGTGGAATGGAGCTGAACTGTCTGCTTAAAGAAACTTATGCCTTTCTACATTCGTTTGTGGGGCTACATAGCACTACTTAGCTTCCACTGAGATAAGCAGAAAAAACATTTTTATTGCAGCTCAAGGTAATTTAGTGCAATTCAGGATGTTTTCTTTTAGAGTGTTTTGCAACTGCCTCCTGCACTTTGAAGCTGTGGACGAATATTAGAGTAGAAATAGTCAAATCTGCTTATATGTTAAGAAGCTTTATATATAATACCGCTTTGTCATTTCCATCAGTTTCTGAAAATAAAATACCACCTGTTTTAGCCACCAGATAGAGCTACAGGTAAAATTTATTTTCAGACATCAGCTGGATGGTCTTTTGCAACTTACCAAGGTCATTAAGTCTAGACCTGATGTTAGAAAAAGCAAGCTTAGAGATAAACAGAGATCCTACCAGTCTGGAATTGTACCGGAGCTCTTTGATTCTATTACATGCATCGCAGACTCCCTGGTGTAGCCCTGCAGAAATCTGTCCTGAAATGAGCCTCAAGGACCATGAAGAGATTGATCATTTATATAAAATAATGTTCTTTTTCTGGTTTATTCTGTTTGTGCAACCACTGGAAAAACATTTCCTTTCCTGACAAAAACATTGTTCACAATCCAAAAGGTCTTATGAAGCTAAGAGAAGAATTTTATTTTGCACCTGTAAATAGAATTCTTATTCAATACTTTGCCATTATGTTAAGTAATGTTCTGCGTGCCTCTTGGCTTTGGAATTTTTTCTTGCAAAGGTATATTAATTGTACCTTCCTTTTCGGTACAATGGATACAACCTGACCTGAGGATTTATAAATGATCTGATTAATTTCAAGTGTATTAAACAGAGTTTGACCACCTAAGTTTACAAAAAAAAAAAAAGACAAAAGAAAGAAAAAAGGAGATAATTTTAGGTGGATTGACTTCTAATATATGTAAGTCCTTTAAGAAAACCCTCACAACAAACTCTGTAAGTGTAAGGAAAACTGTGGAGTCCCCTCCACAGCCTGTAACTCCTCTTCCTCCCAGTTGTTGCTTTGTTTTTTGTTTGGAATTTCAGAGACATTATTATCAGCTGGAAAGAAGATATCAATGTGTTTGGGGAAAAAAACAAACAAAGGAACAAATGCAACCAGAACCAAAACAGGGAATGTAATTTTTCCCATTCTTCTGACACTAATTCAGCAGGATGTTTAGGCTTATGCCTAACTTTTGCAACTGAAAAGGATTCGACTACAGGTCAGGCTGAGGTTGGTTGGAGTTGTTGGAGTCCTAAGTACCTTGCTTATCTGAGCATCTTTTTAAGATAATTCAAGCTTAAGGAATTCCAGGTCCTCATGTATGGTTTTGATCTTCTCCATTTCTCTGGGAGTCACCACTGGCCATCTGCAATAGTTAAAGATGGTACAGAAAGTTGCTAGAGAGCTCCTTAAAGAGTTTGACATTTCAGCAAAATTGCTAACAAATGAGTATTTTTTTTTCTGATGCAGCTAAGCCTCTTTTCTCCAGCAATAAAATTCCTTTTGATCTTTAGGTGAAATGTTTACACATTTGTAAACAAAAATCTGGTGGCATGGATGTCTGCCTGGGATAGCAGATGTGATAGCAGATGTGATATGCATTATACTTTCTTTCATGGATGTTTTGTGGTTTAACCCCAGCTGGCAACTAAGCACCATGCAGTCGCTCACTCACTCCCCCCACGGGGCGGGGCGGGGGGAGTTGAGAGTTTTTTACTCAGAAGAGTAAAAGTGAGAAAACTCATGGTTTGAGATAAAGACAGTTTAACAGGTAAAGCAAAAGCCGCGCACACAAGCAAAGAAGAACAAGGAATCCATTCACCACTCCCCATGGGCAGGCAGGTGTTCAGCCACCTCCAGGGAAGGAGACGTGTAACGGTTACTTGGGAAGACAAACGCCCTAACTCTGAATGTCCTTCCTCCTTCCCCCAGCTTTATATGCGGAGCTTGACATCATACAGTATGGAATGTCCCTCTGGCCAGCCTGGGTCAGCTGTTCTGGCTGTGTCCCCTCACAGCTTCTTGTGCAGCCCCAGCCTCCTCGCTGGTGGGGTGGGGTGAGGAGCAGAAAAGGTCTTGACTCTGTGTAAGCACTGCTCAGCAGTAACGGAAACGTCCCTGTATTATCAGCACTGTTTTCAGCACAAATCCAAAACACAGCCCCATACCAGCTACTGTGAAGAAAATTAGCTCTATCTCAGCCAAAGCCAGCACAGGATGATACTATTCTCATAAACATACTCTCAAACTCTTTAATAATTTGACTTTAAAAAATAATCCTATCATATTAACAAGCAAACCTGTAATTGTCCACAAGACCAATAAACAAAGTAATGTAGTAATTTTTTACTGTCATAACTCTGATGCTATGATGAGAAAGGATATCTTGACTCTTGAAAGGTCATTTCTCTTAAGCTGTGGGAGGACTAACAAGCTAATTATAAATCTAGCTGAAGGGAAGACTTATGGACTCAGTCCATAATTATGACTAGAATTCATTGCTTTTATTCTGAAAGGATGGTGAACTCAGTAGAATCTACTGGGATTTCAGGCACTGTATTTAGAACATTAAAATAAATCCTTAACACTGTTATCTAGGATTTTAATTGGGTTTTTCTCCTGTATAGATCAGGTTATTCTTCATGTAGAGAATTTTTTTAAATTATTTAATTGTATCAAACACTTATCGTGCAGTTTTGTAATAAAATATATTTTAATGGTTGTATGCATTTCAGTATATAAAGGTATATAAATTTTGAACTAGATTCAAGGAAAGGCATGCTCATATTTTGAACCCAACAGGAAAAAAGGATGTGTTCAGCCATTTTTTGGACTAGGACATTAGTTGCAGCATAGATGAAGAATAATGGGAGTTGCAAAGGGGAATATTTCTCCCCTACTGCAAAGTGACTGGGAAAATAAAAGGAAAAAAAATGGAACCTCAGAGGTTTTGATAACAAACCTTAGAAACAACGTAGGGGATGGATTTGAAAGACTGCATTTTTAAATTTTTTTTTTCAAATCCAAAAAATAATCTTTCTTTTTGTTCATTTTAAGGACAATTTTTAAATCAAATGAATGACCTTTTTATGTACAATCAATAGTCCCTGAATATGTAAATGATGCTTTCAAATCAATATATAGCAATAAACATTAAGGTAGAAATATTATCATTGACAAAAATATCTCTATATAGCTGAGAAAAAGTGGAGATGAAAGATTATTTTTCTAAATATAACCTTATAGTAATTTTTTTCCCCTCAGTGTGAATCAGTGATTGGTACTGCAAGTCAAACAAAAAATTAGATTTGAGATATACATGTGCAATATTTATACAAAAATGAATATCAGTATGAAAGACACTAAAATGTACTAAAATGAAAATTCTTCTTTTGAAGCCTTAAACTGTAATTTTAGAAACCTGCCATATTTATTCATTGATATGGGAGGACTACAGCAAAAGCTTTAAAGTATGAAAACTTTCTTAAGGAATAACCTCTAATTGTCAATAAACTGAGTTTAATGTCCTTACTTCATCCTGAACAATTTTTTTTTTGAAAGAAATTAATGTAATTTGATCCATTTGTCAGGCTGATCAAGTCTGAGTTCTCCATTAACATATGAAGATAAAAAAAGACTTCCCACAAAGAATTGGACATGTTGACAAAAGTGTGTGGAAACATGCTTTATCATTTCATTGAATATGTAGAAATATCAAACCAAAAATGAGAATTTGAAATAACTTTATATTGTCTCCGAATGCTTTCATACATGCAAATGTGATAGAAAGTGTTGAGATACACGTCCCTTGTTATTTTACAAAGTCTAAAATTCCCATTCAAAACCATGGCTTTTGTCCAAAGGCAATTTCCCTAGATAATCAGGGAAAAGCTTTGCCTTTGCTAACATAACTGTAATGCACTTTCTGTATGTAGACTGACAAATGCATTGAAAAGAAGACTAATTTAGTTCTGTTTTCCCTGACCCAGCAGAAAAGTTCAGGGTTTTTTTGATTAAAATGCATGTCTGACCTTGGATTATTAAGTAGGAAAAAAAAGGAGTATATATAAAAAGAAATTTTATTTTGATAGTCTTTCTGTTCTTCAGCCTGTCATCCAATAAAGCAGAACATTTAAGTCTTACTATCAAACAGCTGTAACTACTCTGTCAAGTGTGACTTTTTAAACCTGTCAAGCAGTCGTTCCTTTTCCATTGCAAAACTTCAAGCTTCCTAGCCTTCTTCCCAAACAGAAATTTCAGAAAAATATGCAGTAAAATCCAACTTCATAAAAATCTTATCAACTCTTACTCAGACAAATCCTGAAAGATGCTCTAATTAACATTTCTGATCAGAAGCTCAGTTACCTGATGTTTCTGCACTGAGGTCAAAGCAACATCTACAAACAATATTTCAGTGGGGAACTGTGTGAAACAGATAATATTTTGGCCCATTGGTTACCACCTGTCAAGAACTAGAGTACTATGGTATTTTGTTATCCAACTGTCAACATTTGATTAAAAGTTGTATTCTTTAGTTGTAGCACAGGTTGTGTAATTAAAGTGTTGTTCTTTTGTACTGCCACCTCAGCAGGAAACTCTAACATAAAACCTGTATCATTAATAAGCTAGTGAAAATAAATGAAAGTGACTTTCTCTGGCACTGGATAGTGTTAGAAATTTATATACAAAGCTGCCTAATACATTCTGCTAAGAAATCCCAGTTTTCAGCAGCTAACGACTTCGCCTTAGGTCAACTTTTCATACTGAAATTTTCCATACTTGCTCTCAGCTTCAGGCTTTTTCTTTTGGGAAGATGAGTGTTAAATTTCAGCAGAGATTCAGGTACTTCAAAGAATGGGAGTAGACGGCAGTTTTACCAAAATGAATTCCCAGGTGTTTGTCTGACACGTTCTGGAGAATTCATACTTTAGAACAGCAAGATAAGTGAAGACTGGTGTTGGAGATACTCATCTCTCCTCCCTTTGAAAGTCAGATTTGGCCCAATTAGCAGAGTCTCAAAAATTCCTGGTGCACCTGTTCAATGGGTGCTGCCAGGATTTGCCATGGATCCCCTGTGGGTGATCCGGGCACCTTGCTCCTGCTCTGGTCTCACAGTGGACCAACTGCATTGAGCCCACCAGAGCCCTCCCAGGAACACAGCGCATGTCCCAGAAGCAAAGAGGGTTAGGATCAGCAGATCCTTTAGCCTGAGGCAACAGGGAGTTGTGAGCCAGAATACCCATTTGCATGCTAGTTTAGTTTTTCCAGGAATAATAGATTACAGGTCTATACCTTCAACTCCCTTCACGATTTTACAGGAGCTCCTGTCGACTGCTGTGTTGTAGGCGGACAGCAAACATTGCTTCTGTATCATACAAAAAAAAACTTTAAAAAAAATTGCATAAACTCTCTTCTGGAAGATCTGAGGCTGTCACTCCATCATCCTATGGCAAATTTTCTCTACTTAGATAAGTAGATCAAGAAATAAACCTGCTAATTCTTAACTGAGAATGCTCTGCTTTTTGAAGATCAAGTGGCTAGATAAAGATTAATAAAGTGTCTTTATATACATTTGGTTTTGACTGTTATAAGAAGTTGGGACCATCCAAATGTGTCCCCGGCTGGGGTCAGTTCCAGGTTGGGATCTTGGAGGGCGTGCCCACAGTGTTCCTTCAGGGGCAGAGAGTACCAAACCACCAAAGCTTCTTTCCACAGATAGATAGGGATAATAGGAGCTATTTAGTTCTGGAGGTTCTTTGTTGCCCTGTAGCCATTTTCCAGTGCCTCTGACCCTATCCTTTCTTTACTCTAAAAAACCACTAATAACAAAAATTAGGTATAAAGCTGGTTTTTGCACAGACTATGCAGTTCTACTAACAACCTTGGCAACACATAAAGAAATTGATATAGTTTTGTGAAGACTTACAAAGTGATATGACAAAAAGCACCAAAATATTCTTCATGGCTCGATGCTGAGCTTTGTTCTAGTTGTCATCTGAGGAGAAGATGCTATAAAAACCAAGTAAGAAACAAAAAGCTCAAGCCCAAAATAATTTCTCTTTTTACTCAGCCTCTCTGAGCAATGTTGTTGACCCCTAAATCACCTTCAAAAGCTCAAAACCCTCTACCCCAGAACTACCATAAGCTTTGTCTCAGGACCCTGTGATAACTAAATTGAGAGAGCGAATTGTGCAAACTGAACTGAAATTCTACAACCATTTTGTTCACAGCAACAACAGTTATGGTCCTAGAAAAGAAGGGCAAAGAGCTCTCTTAAAAATATTCCTCAGCTTCATACTTTACATCCCTCAAGATCTTGCCTTTGGGGACTTGACAAAGTATAGCAGTATATGGAAACACATACTTGGCTTAATAGTTGAGTTATTTCTGATTTGTGGCCAACTTCACATCCAAGGTAGAATGAGGCATTCTATTCCTCATACCAAGCGAATACTCAAAAAAAAAAAAGAAGTTTTCTCACAATACAGCATTTTTCTATTTTACCACTATAGCAAGTTAACTATTCCCATTTTTCTTTCACAAAAAGGAGACATGAAATCAACCTACACGGAGTTTTCTGAATACCACAGTGAGCCCTCAGCTGAGTTTGTGGCCATCTTTGCACAGGTAACAGAAGAGTACAGGTAGTGACTAGTGACTGATATTTGTAATCAGCTGGGCATCTACATTTCTGAAGTTCCCCTCCCTATTTCATTGCAATAAACACATATTTTGAGATGCAAAAGGCCCCAAGAGACTTCAATCCTCAAGGTAGAGACTTGAACTTGCTTATTAAAAGAAGATCGGACCATCTCGCTGTAATTTTCCAAAACGTTTTTACTCTTCTTTGCAGAGCGTACTGCATGTGGGCAGAGGCAATATTAACAACATTTTTCTAAAGCATAATGTACTCTTCTAAAATGCTCAGTAATGTACTCCATTTTGAGTGTGTGCTGTACCGGCCTAAATTATTGCAAAACTTTCCAAGTATTCAGTAAAACCATCGTCCTCAGGGAAAAGAGCAGAATATCTGAAATAACATGTATAAGTTAAGTGTGTTTTGAAAAGTATCTGCCTGCAATTTCAGAACTGCTGACAGTGAGTCAGAGCAAGGAGGCAGGTTTCTGCGTCCGCTATAAAACTGGGCAAAGCCTCCTGCTTGGCCATAACATTTTTGAAGGTCTGGATTTAATAGAGTGGAGCTGGATTTTCATTATTGCACAGGGTGGCACCTAGGAAAAAAGACTGCAGATCATCCCAAAATGTGTCAAAGCAGGAATGTTTTCCCTTGGAATAAGGAATAGAGTGTATTGTAAATGCCAAGTTCAAAGCAGTTTTACAGCTGCAGTCAGGCATCCTAAAACCGGTAAATACACAGCATGTCATAGAATTTGCAATTAAAACGATTTATATACACAAATAGAGAACAAAAACTTACTTTGCACACACCCTTTTTCCCTCAGAACAATAGGAAAGGAAGCAAACCACATATCACAGATATGAGTCATGTTGTTTCAGTCACTACTGGAGAACAGCCAGAGATTACGATGATGAGATCAGTATAAGGCTCTATATTGAATGAAATGGTATTGCTTAGCGACAGCAGAGAGGCCGAATTTGTGACAGCAATTTTGGAGACTTATACTGAGCACCGAGCAAGGTGGAACAAAATGATCATAAAAGCATCCACAGCCATGTTTGGGCTCCATAGCTAGCATCAGTGGCAACTTGCTTTGCTTTGCTTTAGATTAAACACAGAGTCAGTCTACAACCATGATTCTTAAAAACTTCATGAAGCTGGATGAAAGCATCAACCTAAAAATGGAGGACTTAGCAGAAGCATAGAAAAGCAAAGCTCCTGATTTTAGAAAACAAAAACGTCTTTATACTCTTTGTACCACAATGCAAGACACAAACAGATTTCATAATGTTATCGAACATGTTACAGAGAGAAGAAAGAAGCTGTTGAAATACCAGGACTTTCCCACCAAGTCTCTGGGGCTAGTGTGAAATGATTTGCTGGCTTTATAGTGCTTTGTAGACTTTCATTCACAGTGAATGTCTGGATTTGCATATAGTTGTTAACTCTTTGAATTCCCTTTGCAAGATGTTCTTATTCTCCAATCCTTTACTTTTCTTAGGCATTGAAGTGGTCTTTGGTAAACTGTTTGCATCAGAGAGTTGCCTTTGCAGATATCTAGGCTTTGCAGATTGGCACATATTTCCCAGACTCATACAGAAACAAGCATCTCCAAAATGATAAAAAGACAATACCAAACCACATGTCAGCGGTATATTCCTACTGGGTTTGAAATCAGTTCTGTGTAGGATAGTATTAAGGCTTTTCTGAAAAATCCGTATTGTTCGCTAAGTTGAGCACACAGTGCCATTGAAATTTATGTGGTTCATTCTTTAACTTCTGTATGGGGCGAAGTCAGCTGGGGTAAAGAATATGACTGTATTATATTCGGAGGACAGATACAAATGAAATATGGAGCGAACAGTTAATGAGTTGCTGAGAAGACAAGGTCCAATTCATTATTTTTAGTGTCACTGAAGACATCCTAATAACATCACTTCTGGATTTCTCTGACATCCAATGATAAGATGCTATATTTTATTTTTGTTCTTGGATAGAAGAAAAGAGCCCCAAGAATAGACCAACAAATACAAATACAGAACAAATTTTAATTCTGGAAATTTTTAAGTATAAGATGATATTTTAAGTATTTCAAGGAGATTTATTGCTATAGTGAAAAATGTTACTATTGCATTCAGATTAATTTAGTGGTAGATTATTTTCTAAAGGGTTGGTCTAAGTAATTTTGAAAAGCTGAAGCTGTAAAAAGTGTCTTATAATTTTGTGGTGCAACATAGTTTTAGGCAGTTCTGAGGTTATGAATAACTGTCACACCTTTTGGTGTAGGCACTATATTAGTATATCTTACTCATATGTTGATGTACTTCATGTAGATCCATAGCATCTGGGATCTGGAAAATATTACTCCTTTTTAAGATTTAAAAAATTCACAGAAATTTTGGATTCTTTGTTATTTTTTTGGTAAACTCAAAAAAATTTATTAAATTTATTTGAAAATAATTGTTTTCTAAATGCTTTTTCTACAAAGTAAAATAAGATTAAATTCTAGCCATTTCCTTGGAAGTAATCAACAGTGTGTGACAAGTTTTTAAGTTCTGAATCTTGGGGGACAATTTTTGTTTATGCCATCATTATTCGGCTCTACCAGGCAGATCAAGCACCAAAATGCAACAAGAATCATGTGTGTTTTGGCTGATGAAAAACAGGTGATGTGATTCCACCTCTCTAAAGCATACTGCATACAGCGTACTCTTTCCTTGCTGGCACCAGGAGTTTTGTTCTCTGTATAGACTTAAATTCTTATGTTCAAGATATAAGACAGTACATAATTGCCCATGAAAATATGGAAGTATCTACAGTATGAGTTCTACAAAGGAACAAGTAAACTCACATGGGAGTGCTCTGTGCTAAACTGTGGGTATATTGTTAATACGTTTAAAAACATAAAAGGCAGCAATCATTGGTCACAATCTTTTCCCCATTATTTCAAAACTTCTTACATTTTTGTTCTTGTGCCTCTCTAACATTATGAGAGTTGTCTCTTATGATGGGATCTTTTCACCTAGAAGCCCAACACGATGATTTGAGGAACATGCATATGTATAGGACTTCTGAAGTTGCTTTCACTTTATGCAATGTCTGTAGCCTACCTTATCTCCTAACATAATGTTTTGCTATAAACCCTCAAAGCTTTTCAGTATGTGACCAACTCCAAACAGGATGTCTGCAGGAGATGAAGCAAGTGGTGTCTGCAGGAGATGAAGCAAGTGGTTGACTTTTTGTCCTTTATATGACTCAGAAATTTAAATTTTATTCCAATCCTTCAGAGCTTACAGTAATTACGGTATATCAGAAAGGCCTGTGGGAGGACTCTTGGCATGAAAACATGAGCTTTGACCCATCTTTGTGTTCTTTTACCCAGTAACATTTAAGATCTTTTAGCAAAAGTCTCTTCATTGAAGATTGTAAAACTGTATGAGAAAATAAGGACCTTTCCCTCAACTCATTTGTGCATATTTTGCCCCTAGCATTAAGTAACAATTGATAGGCTTTCGAAAATTTTCTGTAGTACGCACAGTCTTAACTTCATTCTTATTCGATTGCTACTATTAAATCTCTGCAAATCTCTCATAACTAAGGAGAGATGCTTCTTAAGCTGTGAGGCAGTGTTACTTCCTTTTTCACAGAAGGATGATATGGTTTTTTTTAATTATTTCATTACTACAGGCTTTTTTGCTTTTATCCCTATAGTGAGTGTATAATGAAGCTTGATATAATAGCAAAGTTTTGTTCTTTATTAAAATGTTGTCAACAAATGAGTTACGTAGTTACAAAGACATCTCCAGTAAAAAAGTTAATAATATGACTCAGTAACTGTTGTGGGTTTTTTTCAAGGAGTGGTATGATAGAAGAGCAATAAATTTCAGTTCTATGAAGAATAAACTGAAAATATGTTAATGAGCGCAATAATTTATCTCTGGGTTTAGTGAACATACTGTTCAGCCTCATAGTGGAGGATAAGGTTGGTTTTACCATGACCCCTGGTGGAAACTGGGTACAGAGAACCTTTAATTTAGAAGGAGAGTTTGGGTTCTTGAACATCTTACCAAATAGACTGGAAAGGCTCACTTTATCCTCTGAATGCACTCAACTGTATTGAGCAAAAAAATGAGCAAGAGAAAAGCAAAACTTAAAAAAATGAGGACTAAGGGAACACTGGATCACATAAACATAATTGCTACATCACACTTCAGCTACAAATGTGCCATGAAGCATTTTATTGCACCTCGCATCCGAGTTCTGCCTGTGAGGTTTGTGCAGAAAGTACCATTCCAGCAGGTTTTGTCATGCAAGTGCGCTTTCGTGTCAGTAATTTGCTAACGTTGTCACCTTACAGAATGCAGCAGCATTAATCTTAGGAGCAGCACGTTAACGTTCCCCAAATGATTGCAGTAGTCAGAGCACCTGCATCTGGTCTCTGCCTGCTGCTAGTGCCAAGCCCTCGTCTCATGAAGATGATCCGCCTTTTCATCTTAGGTTTGGTCTGAGAAAGGGAGAATTTCTCTAGTAGACTGAGTCCAGCACAAGGCTTCTGGCTCCAATAGATCAAAAACTCCAAACTGGCAAACACACGATTATAAATCTTTAAAATATCAGGCTTATCGTGGGCCTTCCAAATGCACTTATACACCTTTACTTTATAATATATGTTGACATCTGTGGGTGCTTAAGCAGTGGCGCTTTTACTAAACAGGAGGGAATGTCATTAGCTCCAGCTGACCTCATGCATATTTCCATCAACTGCAAAGCCTCTGCTCCCATCCAGATCCTGGCTACATACAGCCCTTGTAAACCCTTTTTAAAATCTGTCCCTCAAAGAGCCTTAATCACTTCTCAAAAGGGTCTAAGATCTATAAAAAATAGATCTTATACTCCCTTTCATATGGAGGTGAAGAACATGACTCCATTTCTAATCATATTTTTGTACTTCAGGCAGGGCTGCCAGATATTTTTCTTTGGTAGGTAGAAAGGTAATTAGAATGGAAAGAAACATCCGAAAAAAGCTAAATAATCATCTCTTAGTAAATACATCTCTAAAGCTTGCAACAGTATGATCACATGCTTTGCCTGCATTATACAACTGATGACACACCTAGCTGCCATACGTCGAAAATCTGGACTCCACAGCGATGTTACGAACTGAGTTGGGACCAGCAAGGTGATCAGCACGCATGCTGGTGTAGTGGCATGGAAGCAAGCAAACACTGTGCCTAGGCAGGGAGCAAATTCCTGGATTGGGCATCCAGCGCTAATTGCACAAGTACTCACCACTTTCTGAAAATTCTAGAAAAGGCAAAGTTCAGCCATGATTCCATGAATCCACCCATAAATTTGGATTTCTACAACAAAAGAGAAAGTCTGCAGAACAGATAAATACACCAAAGCAAAACCAGATTTCTGCCCATCTTAGAACACATGCTGTAAAATATTGAGACAAAACCACCCAGCTTTATGAGTTTAGAACTTTTGTCTTAGATTTCATGGTTACACAACTGTAACTTGGAAAAACTATGAAAGTTGTCGGAAGCTACATTTCATTTAATTTTTTATATCTCCTTTACATTTGTCACTAAAATTCATATAATTCTGAAAAAATGCAGAAGATTTTTTAGCAGATAAAGACTCACCAGCAGATGTCTTGCAATATCTACGCATGTCAAAATAAGAACCATGAGGTGTGTTTCCATCAAAAAAACCCATGTATTTGTAAGGAATGATCTAATAATACAAGATAGATTAAAAAACAAAAAAACCCATACCAGGAATTCCTTTTAAAAATTATTTATGGAGTCTTTTCACAGCTTCACATGAAGCTTTCATTGGTATTATCCAAACCATTTTTAGGCGGCTGTAGTGAGATGCAATTGAGAAAACTCTGCACCACATGGAGTTTACATTAATGGTTTGCAACCTGATAAGGTTGTTAAATTTACCTTATAAATCTAGCTAGTAATTGATGTGGAATGGTGTCGTGGTTTAACCCCAGCCGGCAACTAAGCCCCATGCAGCCGCTCGCTCACTCACTTCCCCCTGGTGGGGTGGGTGAGAGAATCAGAAGAGTAAGAGTGAGAAAACTCATGGGTTGAGATAAAGACAGTTTAACAAGTAAAGCAAAAGCCGCACACACAAGCAAAGCAGAACAAGGGATTCATTCACCACTCCCCCCGGGCAGGCAGGTGTTCCGCCATCTCCAGGGAAGCAGGGCTGCATCACGCGTATCGGTTACTTGGGAAGACAAACATCACCACTCTGAATGTCCCCCCCTTTTATCTTCTTCCCCAGCTTTGCAAGCTGAGCATGACATCATATGGTATGTAATATCCCTTTGGTCAGCCTGGGCCAGCTGTCCTGGCTGTGTCCCCTCCCAACTCTTTGTGCAGCCCCAGCCTCCTCGCTGGTGGGGTGGGGTGAGGAGCAGAAAAGGCCTTGACTCTGTGTAAGCACTGCTCAGCAATAACGAAAACGTCCCTGTATTATCAGCACTGTTTTCAGCACAAATCCAAAACACAGCCCCATACTAGCTGCTGTGAAGAAAATTAACTCCATCCCAGCCCAAACCAGCACAAATGGTAAAACATTTATTATTGTTCTCATTTCCTTCATAGTGAGGGTTTTCATACACTCAGTCAGAACCAGGTACAAACACAATTCATTTGGTATTCAGGGCTATGTTTGGAGCAGAACTGCTCACCAGGAAGGAGGGGTGGGAATTGCTTATGTTGGTGATGCTATCACCAGGGGAGGAAGTTTTTATAAGCTCTGAGTATCTATCCCTTGGCAATATTCATTGTTGTGGTTTACTTGGAGGAAGAAGAATTTGGGGGCTAGAAGCCTGTGGGCTGACAACTGACACTCATAGCCGCAGACTGATAATATATTAAATTGAGATGTAATCTGTTACTTTATAAGCAACAGGGAGCATAAAATAGTCTTGACGTAGCAAACTTTCCTTTTTCTGAACTATAAGTGAAGTGCTATTGAAGAAACATCCTACTGCATATGGTACAGAAGAGCTTACAATGATTACATATACTTGCATTGATATATATTTTTCAATTCATTTGACAGCTTAAAATGCAACGTGGTTTTCTGCCATGGATCTAAATGGGGTAACTCACAAACATACAAAAGATAGTACAGTAGGCTCTGGTTTGTTGGGTTCTTTTTAAGGCTTTTCTCTATAAAAATATTTTGTCGGAAAATGTTGGAATAAATTCAGACAGCGTATACCCCTTTAGAACAAAGCTAATTCCTCTAGCAATAGCAGAAATATTGCAAAGGGCAGTATAGTTACTCTCATGGCTATTTAGCCATTAGTGACAATGATCTAGAAATGTATGATATTAAATACTTACGTGTTCACTGACATCCTCAGAAGTGAGGATTTAAAAATAAGTCAAAACTTTCTGTGCAGAATGTACTTTTCTAAAAGCATTTCATTTACAGCACCATAAAGGGTGGTAGAATTCACATTAAGACTTTAATTCCCAACCTAATCAAGCTCATGAAAAAAAAAGGCTTCTAATTGCCTAAAATACATTGTGGATCTACTCCTTGTTCAATTGTATTAATTGTTAATATATGAAATAGGTAAATTGTTCTCATCTTTGTCTTCTGAAGGGAACTTCTAGACTACCGTTAACTAAAGCAAATTCTAGTCTTGTATCTTCATTACGCAAAATAAAGGAGAGAAGCAGTTTGGTCTAATGGCCCAAAAACGAAGTTGGAAAAGAATAACTCTTCAGTCCTAATTTGGCAAAATCAAGTCACTTCCCTCTCCCAGTTTCTCCACCTGTAATGATTTTAATACTGTCACTTTATACATCATGTTATTCATTAATTCTAAAGTGCTTTGAAAATATAAGGAGTCAAATGTTGTTATTAAATCACTAAACAAAATAATTAAACTGTCTAAACAGAATTACAAAGAATAATTAGCAATTAAACAGGATGCTATTATCTGTGCAGTGTGATGATGAGAGCAAAACTAGGAGAATGCAGAACCCATCTGAATACAGAAGAAATAAGCAACAGTGAAAACTTATGTGAGTTTCAAGTCATTAAAATTCACTTAAATTACTTCTAAATACATTTTTTTCTTATATTAAATGATCACATTTAAGACTTTGAAAATAATTTTCCCTTCTATTTACAAATGAATTTTGTTGTTCAGGTTCAGCTCTAGATGATCAAGCAGAAACTCCTCCTGAAAGTATCAATAAAATGGAAGCCTCCAGCAATTTCATCAGTGTCAGTCATAGCTAGTTAGAATATATAGGTAGTACCAGATCTGTAACATATCCTTAATCTGTGTGTTCTTAAAACCAAATATTCCCTTTAGCTACATGCATTCAGATGTCAGTGGAATTCACTGGGAATTGTATCTGGTATCTCTGGGCAGAATATAGCATTTATTTTATAAATATGTGCTTCTACAGTTTATAAGTAGGCAGGTAGATTGTTAAACAGTATGTCATTGCAATCGTTGTATTGACAGAAGAGGAAAAACCACGAAGATATGTCCTACAACTCTAAAAAAAACCCAGGAACTATCTATCATGTCAGTTATTAGTCTCCTAATACAAAAAGATTAATTTGCTTTGGATAAAAAACAAGTGTGATTTTCTGCATGAGTGTGGTGATGTCTTTGAATGATCCTACTGAAGATAATAGGAAAGTATAACACATATATTTACAGAATCAGAGATTATTCCTAGGAAGTCCAGTTTGAGAGTAAAATGCATCAAATGCTTAAAACCGCAAGCTGGGGTCACAGAATCACAGAATCACAGAATCACTAGGTTGGAAAGGACCTTTAAGATCATCAAGTCCAATCATTAATCCAGAACCACCATGTCCCCTAAACCATGTCCTGAAGCGCCACATCCACACGTTTTTTGAACACTTCCAGGGATGGCGACTCCACCACCTCCCTGGGAGGCTGGTTCAGATCCATGCTTTGCCACAAACTTCATCAGTCAAAGTCTCTTAGATCCAGATTTTTCAATGGGTTTAAATGCCCATCAAAATGGACATAGGCATATAAATGCCATGGAAATCCTGGGCAATTCTCATTTCCCCACAAATTAAAACGTGACAAGAATATTCTTCTACAGAGACAGAAAACTGTGAACATAAGTTCAATATCTTGATTTATTCAGACACAACAACAGTATCTAAAATAGGTGACGTTGCAGAATCACATTCCCTTCTCTGCAGTATATGTGAAAATACCAATATTTCTGTGCTGTCCCAAACAACAGACACATCAGGGAGCTGCAATGTCAATAAAGAGATGCAAATACTACATAGTTTGCATATAGAGTCAGGCTGCAAGAAATTCAAATGAGCTGCTTTATACAGGCACCAATCTGCTGACTTCTCACTAAAAATTAGGAATGTGGAGGAGGCATTGAATTCACAATGTATTTTCTCTTTTAGAAGCTTTTCCAGATTGTTTTGTCATCATTAGACGTGTAAAGAAAAAAAAACCAACAGAAAAAAAGTGTCTTCCTTTGGGTACAGTGGAGAGTGTAAGCAATACAACAGGACATCTCTAGACCATATTTTCAGATAGGGTAGCTTCAAAAACATTGAAATGGAAATTATTTGATGAATAGACCTGATCACCAACACAAGAAAAAATATTGTACCAAACAAAACTTGATGTAATTTCTTAAAATAGAACGTTAAAATCTATCTTAGTTGCCCATCATAGGAATAATCAGGTGAAGGCCCATAAAACATGTGGTACTTTCACAAACACACTTGTGTGACCTGCTGACAAAAGTCTCATTTTCACAAGCGATGTAAATACGCTAAAGACTTTCTCCATTTTGTCATTTAACTAAACATCCCATGGAATCTCAGGAAAGGTTTAAGGAACATTTACATGTTTGCACAAATGTGCAATTACCTATAAATCCCAAGAAACAAACAAGAAATTAGTACTTTTTAATCAGAAAAGCACATGATTTAATAAGAACCCTTAGATGAATAACTATTATATGAAGTATCAATTTTGAGTGGCTCAGCAGTTACTGTAGAGACTAGTGAAAAACACATAAAGGTGAGTTGCCTCACTTTTTTAGAGTCTAAACATCAGATGTTCCCAGCCTGGGTAGTGAGAACCAGTGAGCACACCAATGAAGCGATTAGGCAGAGGCAGCTCCAGGCAATGGGGGGAATCTCAATGCACTGTCCAAGGGAGATAGATAAGCAAAATTAAAGTGCAGAGGAGGGCTAAAAGTGTAACTGCTAGTCTGGCATCCAAGTTGCAGAGCAGGATGGCAGACATGCGAAGAGCTGTGATCAGAGATATAACTTGGGCAAGGCATGCAGTCATGAGTGAAGCAGCACAGGGGAAAAGCAAAAATTAGGACTAGGAATAGAATGTTGGAAGCCACCAAAGAAACCTTGTAATGACCTCTAAGAGGCAACCAACGAATTTGCTGGATATGCTATGTCTCAGGGCCAAGCCAGCCCTCTAGGAAACTGACTGTCACTGCTGGTTGACAGACGGTGGTACTTGTCTGATAACAGGTCAGAGCACTCGACATACTTATTTTCTCTACAAATTAAAAGACAGACACCGATCAAGGCTGCATCCTTTTATCATTTAGCTCAGGGGATGCATGAGTTTGACTGGCTTTGCTTAACCATCCTTTTTCAGCCATGATTATACCACATTGGTCTCAGCTGTCCAAATATGCTCCATCATCCAACTATCTGCCAAAGTTTATTGTATCTTCATGAAGTAATTCATTTGTTTCAGCTTAAGAGAGGCAGATAAGTTTAAAGAATGTATCTAGTTGGTCTTTGGTAAACTGACTGATATCAGCAGAATTGGTTTTGGCTAAATGACAGATCTGAGAAGCTGGTAACCTCTAACATGCTGTGGAAGTGAGGAAGTCTTCAGCCAGCCCAGATCCAGTGGAAAAAAAAGGTGTTTCTGAAGCCTACCCTACTTGCTGTTTATGTTGTTATTAGACTTGATATAATTGACTGAATTAAGTTGACTGAGTTCTAAGATATTTTTTAAGGTTTTCAAGTGCATACAGATGAGCATTTTTAATTTTCATTTGTAAAAAAACCCCACAAAATCACAAAAAAATCAAAGTTTTAAGGCAACTAGAAATAAAATTCTTTATTAAGCTTCCCTCTTGAGAGGCAACCCCTGAAAAGCAGTAGGACAAAGTGCATTACAGCTTCAAGAAGCACAGGGACATCAAGAAACACCAATGCTGTATGAATGAATGATCAAATGTACTGACTAAAAGCATAAAGAAGTCATAGGGACCCATGCCAGCTCAGCCCTCTTGCACTATAATGTCCTGTCTAGAATGTGTACACTCTGTGAAATACAGAAGGGTGGGCAAAAATAAAATAATCCATTTGGTACCATTTATTAAGCACCTCCTGGTTTTCTGGATACTGAAATATAATAATAATAATAATAATAATATGGGAATATTCTTCTCTCTGTTGTGAGTTACATTATCTCAGATTAATTTCACGTGTTTCACAGAATTGTGCCTGAAGAAAGGACTATTACATGGAGTTCTGAACTGAATACTGATGTGGCATTAACAGCCTTTACAAATAAAGCTTAGGGGTTTAGATGACAAAGTAAGCTAGGTCAAGTCACAGGAAACTAAGCCTTTTAGTGTTGTGTATGTTCGAGTCAAATTTATTAGTTTCTAATGAAAAAAATGGCTCAGAAGCTTGGAGGGTTTTCTAGTGAGTGAAAATAAATGAGCTCAGCCTCTCAAAGCCAGAAAGATCTAGTTTAAATCCCATAAAAGAACACTAGAAACAACATGCCGAAGGGATCAAAAAATGTTTAAAAATAGTAACGACAATAGCAATGCACTTTATGTACCAGAGGAGGCAACTTTGGAATCAGTACCTTCAAACAAATTAAAAAAAACCTGCCCAACAGAAAATGTGCAAGGACTTTTCTGCAACAATATGTGTAGTATAGTTTTTATCCCTATAGTTGACAAACAACCAAGAAATTCTAGCAAATATTTGCAGAATTCTGTATGGTAAACACATAAGACTATTCACAATAGTGAATACATGCAATACTACATCCATGGCAAAAATACTTGGGAAGTTTAAGTGTTGTATATTTGGAAACCCTAGAATTGTTTGTTGCAGAGCTGCAATCCATTCCTTATTGTACATAGACGTTATAATATGGTTCTCACGTAATGTTCACATCCTACTATTTTCTGCAAAGGTATGTCTCACACCTATGTTCACACAAGGTACAAAGTGTTAACCAAATGCTCACCTGCTCTTTTTTCCTCTTTGTTGGCTAGGTATCTTGTGATGCAGTTATTTTGTGCTATTAAAAAATGCAAAATCCACTACTTCTGCCTCAGCCGATGGCTATCAAAAAAGGGAGGAAAGAGAAATGGCAAATCATTAGGCCTTTTCTTTCCTCCTTACCAAGCATAGTGGCTCAAATATATATTCAGGTTGTTTCAGCCACCCTTTCTACCAGGAAAAGGGTAGTATTATACCGTATGCCAGAGCAAAGGAAGTAGAAAATTGAGGATGACCCTAAAACATCATTTTAATTGCAAAAAAGGCGTGAGATGGCATTTTATGTAGTCAGAACCATGAGAGCTTTATTTTATTTAGGTTAAACACTGATAGCCATACGGTCACAGCAATGTGGATCTTACTGCACGAGCCCATCCAGGGCCTCTAAGCAAGTGACTGAATTATTTTGCGTACCTTCTTAATTAATATTGTTACATAAAATTAGTTAAATTAAAGCTAACCAAAGCTGCAAACTCACACTGAATTTCAGTGTCACAAGACAAATTTTTCCTCTTTGGGTGGTTCGGTTAGTGTGAGCCCTCATACAAAGCCCACGCTGAAATAGCTCATATGTCAGTTTGTAACGTAATTATCATAATGACTAGAAGATAGATGGGATAGATGAGATTATAAAACTAAATATTCATTAGACCAATTGCACTATGGTTATCTAAGAAAACTCAGGGTCTGGATCAGTTAAAATAGAATTAGAATTTATTTATTTTTTAATGTACAATTTCCTGATTACAGAGGAATCTACAGATTGTAGATGTACTCAAGATTTCTGAAAATAAATATTGCTTGTGCAGTATAGTGCTAATGGTATTGAAAGGATGGTTCAACAGCAAAGATTCTGCTCTGAATTTATCAGATGTGTTGAAGTAAACGTTATATACCAATGTTATTTTTTCTTTGTTTTACTCTTTGTTTTCAGTGTACATATTGCATATACAACATACATACTGGTATGATCTGTTACCTTCCTCTTCTTGATCAGGTTTCAATGTCATTTTACCAGACCTGTACTTTCCAGGCCAATGTATATTCCTATTCTCAAATGTTACTGAAGTGAATGAAGCAGAAACAGAAGTCTTATTTTAAAGACATTTCCCATTAAAATATACAGTTTACTTTTTACTGATCCAATTGTGATGAGGTGAACAACTTATTAACATCAGGCAGTTTGCTAATAAGTATTTTCAATAAGCCTTACACTCTTTCTGTGTACTAAACTAATTAACTAAAGGAAGTTAATTATCTTGATAGATTAATTTGAAATAATTTCTAATTCGGACATCAGATAAATAAAGATAGCTTTGACTATGATTTGCTGACAATAATTCAGTAAATAACATGTTAAAAGACTAAACTTTTCACAGATGCCATACTGTTCATCCTTTTCTATCCATTTTTTAAAAACCTTGACACAATGGATGAAAATGTTTCAGATATGCTCTTGATCAAAGGAAATATTGTTCAGTTTTTATTTAAGGCAAGTGAATATGTACCTGTCTTTTCTTTCTATGGGCAGATAAGACCGGTGCATAGAGACTTTAGGGTTGGTGTTCACTGGTGAATAACTTCAGTGAGACTTTAAAGGAAAGTACCTAATTTATACAAGTCTAGATAAGTCCATCTCTTTTGCACTCAGAAAATTTTAAGCAAATGAAACCAGAATTTTAATGTTTGTCCCAATATATGTATAAATACACGCAACAGAACAGCAGTGGCTGTTACTTTTACAAGATTAATATTGAACACACAACATATATACACACACAAATATATAAAATATCCTTACATTAACAGTGTATATGTAGCCAGGTACTCAGACAGATGTAACCATATGTATATCTGTTAGGACACATGTTATTTTTATTCGAAAGAATTGAATTCAAATCCATTCGAACCAAACTGTTATTTTGGTTCGATTTCAGGAAATCAGCAAAAAACATACATTTAGGAAGACAAGGAAGAGATTTCAATATCACAATGCATGGAGCTTAATTCAAGTACATTTACATTAATACGAACTTTTCCCCTCATATCAGTAGACCTTGGATAAGGCGCTCTTCCTTCTTCATGAAAATTAAGAAAAACAGTAAGTAACCCAAATTATCTCATACTATTTGAAGTTCAGGCATTTAGATGATGGTAGCCATCTAGGCCAGTGGAAAATTGTTGTTTCCTTATACGACATTTTATCACAAGTATCTTTGGCACCTATAAAAACAGGAGGGTTAGCAGTTGTCTTCTAGCACTACGTGCTCCTCTCCATTTACTATAACTCAACCAAGGAGGTGGCTTTGGCTAGCTACCTGACTTTTAGAAGATTTAAGTGAGTTTAATCCTGCCCTAACTTTTACTACTATAAATTTTAGGGGAGTTTGCTGTATTTGCTCTGCTCGTTGGTAGCCTAGGACGTAAGTTATACAAAACGGAGCCGTATCTAGTAAAAGATGTAATTAAGGTATAAGTAAGAGGAGCCCCAACAAGAGATTGCAATCTATTTCCCAATGTGGATTATTGTACCAAGAGGTTGATATCGTTGACATAGGTCAAGGGTCATTGTCCACTGATTTCATTCATTGCCCTTCCTTACATATATAGAGAAAGTGAGTGTAAGTATGAGTATACATGCTCACACACATATCTAGGCAGTGATACTTACCTACAAGGAGTAGAGTAGAGTACAAGGATCTCGTTAGGTCAAGCAGGGACAAAATTAGAAAGGCAAAAGCCCAGCTAGAGCTCAGTCTGGCCACAGTCGTAAAGGACAATGAAAAATGTTTTTACAAATATATTAACAACAAAAAGAGAGGCAAGGAGAATCTCCATCCCCTACTGGATATGGCGGGGAACATTGTCTCCAAGGACGAGGACAAGGCTGAGGTACTTAATGCCTTCTTCGCCTCAGTTTTAATACCCACTCCAGGTATCCACAGGATATTCAGCCCCCTGAGCTGGAAGACGGGGATGGAGAGCACAATGTACTCCTCATAATCCAGGAGGAAGCAGTCAAGGACATGCTAAGCCACCTGGACACCCACAAGTCTATGGGGCCTGATGGGATCCACCCGAGAGTACTGAGAGAGCTGGCGGAGGAGCTTGCCAAGCCACTCTCCATTGTTTATCAGCAGTCCTGGTTAACAGGGGAGGTCCCAGAAGACTGGAGGCTTGCCAGTGTGACGCCCGTCTACAAGAAAGGCCGGAAGGAGGATCCTGGGAACTACAGGCCTGTCAGCCTGACCTCTGTTCCAGGGAAGATTATGGAGCGGTTGGTTTTGAGAGTGCTCACAGGGCATCTGCAGAACAGCCAAAGGATCAGGCCCAGCCAGCATGGGTTCATGAAAGGCAGGTCCTGCTTGACCAACCTGATCTCCTTCTATGACCAGGTGACCCGCCTAGTGGATGAGGGAAAGGCAGTGGACGTTGTCTACCTGGACTTTAGTAAAGCCTTTGACAGCGTCTCCCACAGCATTCTCCTGGAGAAACTGGCGGCTCGTGGCTTAGACGGGTTTACTCTTCGCTGGGTGAGGAACTGGCTGGATGGCCGAGCCCAGAGAGTTGTGGTGAATGGCGTTAAATCCGGCTGGCGGCCGGTCACGAGTGGTGTTCCCCAGGGCTCGGTTCTGGGACCAGTCTTGTTCAATATCTTTATAGATGATCTGGATGAGGGAATTGAGTGCTCCCTCAGTAAGTTTGCAGATGACACCAAGCTGAGTGGGAGTGTTGATCTGCTGGAGGGTAGGAGGGCTCTGCAGAGGGATCTGGACAGGCTGGATCGATGGGCAGAGGCCAACTGTATGAGGTTTAATAAGGCCAAGTGCAGGGTCCTGCACTTTGGCCACAACAACCCCATGCAACGCTACAGGCTTGGGGAGGAGTGGCTGGAGAGCTGCCCGGCGGAAAGGGACCTGGAGGTGCTGGTTGACAGCCGGCTGAATATGAGCCGGCAGTGTGCCCAGGTGGCCAAGAAGGCCAACAGCATCCTGGCCTGTATCAGAACTAGTGTGGCCAGCAGGAGTAGGGAAGTGATCGTGCCCCTGTACTTGGCACTGGTGAGGCCGCACCTTGAATCCTGTGTTCAGTTTTGGGCCCCTCACTACAAGAAGGATGTTGAGGTGCTGGAGCGTGTCCAGAGAAGGGCAACGAAGCTGGTGAGGGGCCTGGAGCACATGTCTTATGAGGAGCAGCTGAGGGAACTGGGGTTGTTTAGTCTGGAGAAGAGGAGGCTGAGGGGAGACCTTATCGCTCTCTACAACTACCTGAAAGGGGGTTGTGGCGATGAGGGTGTTGGTCTCTTCTCCCAAGTAACTAGTGATAGGACAAGAGGAAATGGCCTCAAGTTGCGCCAGGGGAGGTTTAGATTGGATATTAGGAAAAATTTCTTCACTGAGAGGGTGGTCAGGCATTGGAACAGGCTGCCCAGGGAGGTGGTGGAGTCGCCATCCCTGGAAGTGTTCAAAAAACGTGTGGATGTGGCGCTTCAGGACATGGTTTAGGGGACATGGTGGTTCTGGATTAATGGTTGGACTTGATGATCTTAAAGGTCCTTTCCAACCTAGTGATTCTGTGATTCTGTGTGATTCTGTGATACATGCATGTATCTCTGCATCAGTCCAGTTCTGAGCATTTCTCCTAAAGATGTTTATTCTTAATGGTGCAGAAACAGATCCAGCCATAGTTTCAGTTACATTATGCAATGTAAATGTGGCAGCTTAAAGAACTTGATGCCATTTTCTATCAACAGATAGAGGTCTTCTTATATCTTATTTCTGCAGTTCACAGTTTTGGTGTGAATGGTTAAACAATGTGCAGGGCTTGATAAATAAATGAAGCTCTAACTCTATAAAATATATCCAATAAGTATCCCCTCACTGATGAGATTTTCCATCTCATGTGACCAAGGAGTTTACAATCTTCTGTGAGGGTTTTATCGAAGATTTAGTTCTATCTTGTTATAGATCGTTTCCATGTTTAGTCAAACAGTCTGCTCTGTACCAGAGGAATAATACCTCTAAGAAAGTAATAACTGGAGTTTAATAGGAAATGTAAAATATGATTGTTCACTTTGATTCATCATACAGTGGTAACATCAGAAACTCCGTTTCACAGAATTATATTCAGAGATCCAGTGAAAGCGTTTATCACTACCGAGCAAATACTTCTACTAATGACTGATTTAGAGAGTTGCAATGTTGAACAGAACATGGCACTTGCATGTGGAACAGGTATCATAAACTTTGATCTGCTCGTTTTCAGGAGGACGTATTGTATGTTAGTCCAATGATCAATATCTAGTTTGAAGCTAGAAATAGGAGCCTTACCTGCTGATATTTCAAAAGCATATTAACTCTGTGTAGGAGTGAAGAGCCACTGGATCTACTACATCCATAGGCATGTTACATGAGTATTGTCTGATGATTACAGCTAGTAGTAGCAAAGGACATTAAGTAGAGGCTGGAATCATTCAGGATAAAGAACACAACAAGTGTGATGAAAGCTAAGAACTGGAATAATACTGAGTAGGAAATTAGGACTCAAGAGATATGAAAATCATCATCTGAAAAAGGAAACTAGGAAAATTACTTCCAGGTTCATGCAAAGAAAGCAGAACTTACACACATGGTTAACTGTCTCACTAACCACAGACTAAATTAATTACAGGTAGGCTCACCTTCGCAATATCTAGAAGATGTCAAGGGCTACTTTGTTTGCAAGCAGATTGAAATTTGAAGACTCAAGTGATATCATATTTTAATCTTCTGAATAAAACATCAGCCAAACATGCTCAGTGCTACTAGACCATATTTCTGATTCCAAAAGTTTTAATTTGTGTTACTGTATTTTAATAAATCATTTTAAGATTACAGTGAACATTAAGAGAAACTGACCTTCAGGAAATTCCACTTGCTTCAGGTTTATGTGGGAGAAAAAAAAAAATTATCCCTACTCTGCCCATTTAATAGAAACACCTTATCAAACTTCTTGCACTTTATTTTTTAAAGTCTGACTGTGTCCCAAATAAAGTTTGTCCTATTCATGTCTCTGAATGCTTGAATACTTGTTTACAGCATTTTTTTTTTCCTCCTACTGTTAATATTTTAAATGCCTTTTTTTCTGTATCTATCTGAAACTTTTTTATAACTGAGCATTCATTACTTCCTCTTTTTCTTTGTGGCAATTTAACATTTGTGTTCAAGCTAATGCTGTCAAAAAAAGTCCCAGGTGCATTAGATTTCCCTATTGTGTCCTTTTACTGAGTGTCATTTTCATTTCACAAACAAATTCCTCTTTATACAGAATTAGGTAAAAGTTAGTTGCCTGCAATATTTATTGGGGTTTTTTATTTTTTTACTTTTTTGTGGCTACTTAAATCAACTTCTTCATGCCAAATATGAATTCTACAGAAAGTTTTGATACGGTTATAAATACAGTATCTCTCTTGACTTCTTTTTAGTTTTGCGGTGAGATATCAGATGCTTGTCAGGGAAGGTGGTGGTTAGTTCCAATGGGAAAGTTTGGAAGTCTGGAGTTTCAATCCAGAGCAGTATAGCCATGGCAAAATGCTGGCAGAAGGCTGGGAACTGCCTACAGTACTGCCACAGCTCCCAGAGGTCACAGGCACCCATCAGTTAACCATTTAGTTGATTAACACAGAAATCAGTTTTCCAGTATCACAGACCCCCCAGGAACCTCGTCTCAGAGTCTTCAAACTTCATATGAGTTCATAGCTGGTTAATGCCAAGTTTCCAAAAAAGCTCAAGTTTTGGAATTCTACATACATGTCAAAGCAAATAATCTTCTTAATTTTCAAGCAGAATTTCAGTATTCTTCGAAAGGAAATTCCACATTATATATTAAGTGAAAACATATTTTTTATGCATAAGCATACTTCCAATTTATCAAATAGTTGTTCTAATACCAGGCATTTCTACCTGAAGCACATCTAATTGCAGAAAACATACAGTCAGTTTACAGGTTATATATATATAATATTATTTGGTTTTCATCTTCTTTAGATGTATTCCAGGATACCTATACTTATGATTTTATTTCTTAAGTATATGGAGTTGAATCGAATGCATATATCTACCTTTGGATTAGTGTCTAGATCTTCTCCAGAGCCAAAGGACTTGCAGATAAAGGACTTTTTAAGGTGTCATTCATCTCATACTGAAGAAGACTCCTACACCTGCTGAGATGACTCATACCCTGAAAGTCTTTTCAGCTCCGTTGACTGACTATATAGGCAACTAGCTCAGAAGCAGACAACCAAAACTAGAGAAATGCATTCCATCCATTACAGGTCATACTCTGTTTCAAGAGTTCCACAGAATGGACCGTGCAGTACTATAGGAATCCTCCTATCAAAAGTTGGGAACCTAAGAACGAAGAAAATTGTTACAGAGAGTCATTCACTTCAAATTACTTCTATAAACAAGGCTCCTTTTTCTTGCATTAAAATTGCTCATATCTGTTAGATAACTCCAGGGAAAACTGTTATATTTAAATTCAGTTATATTTATGCTTTACATGTTTGGTACTTCCAATTAATATATTAAATATATCAAATCTCACTGGAATGACTGGTGATAGGTGTTACATATTTATAAATCTTCTGTATTCCCAGAACCATGCTTTCAGTCATTAGAATCATAGATTCACATTGCTGGATGACTAGTAGGTCAATTAGTCCATGTCCCCAGCCTAAATATATATGAAAACGTGACAGAAGTTTGTCTATCTTGTTCTTAAACGCCAGCAACAATAGATCACACAGACTCCCCAGGCAGTCTTTTCCAGTGATTTCCTCTCCCTTGGCTTCAGAAACTTTTTTCCCCAAGATCTAATTTGTATCCTCTTTGCAATGCAGTCTAGTTCCTGGGCCAATGATTCCTATTACAGGCAGGGAAAAGGTTTGCTCAGTTCTTTTCAACAGCCGGTTATGCTCTCAGTCTTCTCTCTTCTGAGCTAGGAAACCCCAGTTCCTTCTATCTTTCTTCAGAGGTCTTGTTTTCAGGCAGCTGCTCATTCTAATTGCTCCCCTCTGGCTCCTCTCCAGTCAGTCCGGTTTTTCTTGAAGTCTTTTGAGTGGAAGCCTTGCCAATGCTGAGCTAACACGAATTGCATCAGTGCTGCAGACTGCCCTCCTGTTCCCACAACCCAGAAGGATGACTCCTTTTCTGCAGCCACAAGACAGTGTCAACTTCTATCCAGTTTGTGAACCGTGATAACCTTCCACCCCCTTGTGAGACAGCAATGCCCAGGCTATTGTTACCCATACCGTGTTTGCACATTTAGTTATTTCAATCTAAGTGTCAAGCTTTCCACTTGTCCTTGCTGAATAGCACTTTCCAGGACAAATCTCAGGTTTCACAAAATTATTTTGAATGCTACTCCTTTCCTCAAATGAATTTGCAGTCTCTCAGTGTACACTTAATAAGTCTTTTCTTTTTTCAATCATGCATGTAATTAATCAAAATATAGTAGTATTGGACCCACAATAGACTACAGCATGGCATCGCTTGACACTTCTTTCCATCATGACCACAAACTATTGAAATTTCTCTCTGGATATAGTTTTCCTTTTTGCAGAATGCCTTATGGTCAGAACACAAATGGTTTTGACAACATTAAGCTTTGTCTCATATGACATAATTTTCAGTATGCTAAGGAATCGTAGTAGATTTACCAAAATCAGCAGGAAAACCATACCTAGAATAAAAAAAAAATCCATGTCATCATCAGTATGGAAAGATATATTAATGAATTCAGTGTACACCTTGGAAAGTGTTTATCTGAATGTTTGGTCTCAGTGTAACAAATTTAATCTCACATACTGTGATAGTCTCATTAATTTAATGGAATTATCACAGTACAAAAAATGAAATAAATTCTAAAGTTATCTTGGATTAAGATGTAAGTATCTACAGGTCAAAAAAATGAAAAATATGTGAGGGTAACTTAATGATGAAGTTTTACAGGATGCTGTGCACTCAGCTCAGGTGATAAAATAGTGTGTAATTAATACTGTATTGTAGTGCTGAGGTGCACTGGAGCCCAACAAAGGACTTTGTCATTTCCTAACCTTTGACGTCTAAACTATGTCACCTTTATTTTCAGGCTTAACTCTGCCATTCATTTTTGAGATTAGATCCTTTTTTTTTGAGAGAGATGTATGCCTTAAATGTAATAATACTTTCTAGATCACTCACTCAGATTAAATTAAAACATTTATTTTAGGTTGGAAGCATATAGTGCTTTACTGTTACTTTCCCTGCGTAAATTCAACTCCCAGTGACGTCAGAACTGCACTGATGCACATCATAGAAAACTGCTCTGATATGAGCAATTCAGGAAAGTTTTAATACTTCTGATGCTTTTGTTCAAGAAAGAAGAAAAATCAATGATGTTGATGTAAAAGCTATGTGTCTTTGTGCAAACAAAAGATCCATCTTGTAAGTGTTTTATGAGAGTTTTAATCCAAAAAAAGAGACAGGGCACATGTGGTGTATTGCTGGCACTTCATAGTGAAGTGATTATATAGATACTGAAAAAATTAATTATTTACTGAAGTTCATATATCTTTCCATTGGGCAGATATACATTCCCTGGAAAATATTTTTAACACAGTCTATATTTAATAAACCAGATATAGTACATTTATTCCTTGATCAAAAAAAATGAACTCTACTTCTTTCAATTCACAGTGTTTTGCAATATTCTTAAGCACCAGGAAATCAAAGAAGAGCTCTTTGTATCATTCTTCCCCCTGCAACTGTTCTATTGTGTATACCGGCTCTCCAATTCAAAGTAATAAAAGCATCGATCTTCTAACATCTTGACAGTGGAGTTCCTCTAATTCTGCATTAGCACTAAACACAAACAAAAAATTTAGTATAAGCAGCCCCAAGAGACGCTTCAACCAGGTTTCTGCATTTCCCTGGGCTAAATCAGCTCCTGAAAACTTAATTTAAGAAACTGACACAGGCACTACTGTTAGAATGGTAAATGTACTCCCTGTCCGTTTCTTAAATAAAGTTTTCAATCACTGATTCAGTCTACAGAGATAGAACTCTCTTCTAGTTACTCCTCTCAAGCTACACTCATTAAAGATCATTGCTCCTAGTGTTTCATCTTAATCCTGGCTGGAAACTGGAGGGTCTTTGAATACAGGGCTGGATACTGAAGAGATTTTCTTAAATGAAATTTTAACTAGCCAGCATGAAATGCTTGCAAATAAAATATGCAAAACCTAAGTATTGTGATGATATGATTCAAACGGAATGAACGCAAGAGACAGAAAACATTTTGAAATTAATTTCCTACATTTTTTAGTACTTTCATTGTTTTATTCCCAGTTACGTGTGATATTTCATTGGCAAGATAGAAAGGATCCCTAACTGTAGCTGCATCATTAAAAATCTCTGCAAAAACTTTGGGCCCAGTATTTATGCCACTCCAATGCAACCTTTTCCTTCCCCATCTCACTGAAGGAGACACATCTGGGTGTATCAAGGCAGAAAGCGTGTAAGTTAAAAATCTTTTCTTGGTTCCTGGAAGTATGTTTTCCCTGAAGAGTAGCATACAAGACAGATTTGAGTTGCTGTGATTTTACTACTGCTGTGCTCCCCAGTATGGTATAGTAGGATTTTGAGGGATACTCTGTACATATTCGTGCTGCAGGAAGACAATCCATTCTGTAACTGGGGGTTTTTTTGTTGTGTCGTGGTTTAGCCCCAGCCAGCAACTAAGCACCACACAGCCGCTCGCTCACTCCTCCTCCCGCAGTGGGACGGGGAAGAGAATTAGGAAAAACCTCGTGGGTTGAGATAAACACGGTTTAATAGGACAGAAAGAAAGAAGGGAACAATAATGATAATACCAACAAAGGAATGTACAAGAACAAGTGATGCCCAATACAGCAATTGCTCACCACCCCGTGATCGACAGCCCGTCCCCGAGCAGCGATTTCCGCCCCCCCGGCCAACTCCAGTTTATGTACTGGGCATGACGTCGTATGGTAGGGAATATCTCTTTGGCCAGTCTGGGTCAGCTGTCCCGGCTGTGTCCCCTCCCAGCTCCCCGTGCACCCCCAGCCTGCTCGCTGGCAGGCCAGCACAAGAAGCTGGACTGTCCTTGACGGCTCAGCAACAACCCAAAACATCAGCACATTATCAACAGTTCCTCATCCCAAATCCAAAACACAGTCTCACACTAGCTTCTGTGAGGAAAACCAGCTCTATCCTGGCTGAAACCAGGACAGTATCCACCCCTTATTCCATACCATTTACGTCATGCCCAGGTCCTATACTTTTCAATACATTCCAATTATTCATTATTACTCTTCCTGTCCTGTAATATATACACACAGATATCACTCTCTTAGTCCATGGGCCATCACTTAAAATGTCTATGGAGTTCAGTCAGTCCATGACTCTGGGCTTCATCCATCATAGCAGTCTCTCAGGGCAGGGGAGATGGTATGTGGTGTTGGATTGTCATCTGGCACGGTCCATGTCCATGATCTCCAGGTCGAAGATGTCGATCTCAAGGGATTTGTTGGGCGCAAGCTGCTGAAGCCAGTTCTGGTTTCATCACTGCTGCACGTTGCTTGGTTTCAGTGAAGCTCATTCTTCATCAGTCTGGGTGATTCTTACTATAATACCATTGATATGGTAGATAGCAGCCATAGTAGTAATGTCATTCTGAACAATTAACATAATACAATTCAAATCATTGACTGTTTTCACCCAAAATCAAGTCTCCTTGAGGTACACATCGGACTTCCCCATCCTTCCGCATTACCCACCAAGTGCACCCAGGTCCCTGGGCAAAGGCAATCCCACGAATGGGTTTGCCTTTTCCTAATGCAGGAGTAACCCAGACTGTCTTCCCCAGCATGTTTCTCACATGCACCACAGGGACTTTATCCCCTTCTACAGTACGTAGAAGTTTTGATTGGGCAGGGCCGGCTCTATTAGTAGATCCCCTAGTGTTGACTAACCAGGTGGCTTTGGCTAAATGTTTATCCCAATGTTTGAATGTCCCATCACCCATTGCTCTCAGTGTAGTCTTTAACAGTCCGTTGTATCGTTCAATTTTTCCGGAAGCTGGTGCATGATAGGGGATGTGATACACCCACTCAATGCCGTGCTCTTTGGCCCAGGTGTCTATGAGGTTGTTTCGGAAATGAGTCCCATTGTCTGACTCAATTCTTTCGGGGGTGCCATGTCGCCATAAGACTTGCTTTTCAAGGCCCAGGATAGTGTTCCGGGCGGTGGCATGGGGCACAGGGTATGTTTCCAGCCATCCGGTGGTTGCTTCCACCATGGTAAGCACATAGCGCTTGCCTTGGCGAGTTTGTGGAAGTGTGATATAGTCAATCTGCCAGGCCTCCCCATATTTATATTTCAACCATCGTCCTTCATACCAGAGAGGCTTTAACCGCTTGGCTTGTTTGATCGCAGCACACGTTTCACATTCATGGATAACCTGTGCAATAGCATCCATGGTCAGGTCCACCCCTCGATCCCGAGCCCATCTATATGTTGCATCTCTTCCCTGATGGCCTGAGGTGTTATGGGCCCACCGAGCTATAAATAATTCACCCTTATGTTGCCAGTCCAGATCCACCTGAGCCACTTCAATCTTAGCAGCCTGATCCACCTGATGGTTGTTTTGATGTTCTTCCGTGGCCCGACTCTTGGGTACGTGAGCATCTATGTGACGTACTTTTATGACGAGATTCTCTAGTCGGGCAGCAATATCTTGCCACAATTCAGCAGCCCAGATGGGCTTGCCTCTGCGTTGCCAGTTGCTCTGCTTCCATTGCTGCAGCCACCCCCATAGAGCATTTGCTACCATCCATGAGTCAGTATAAAGATAGAGTACTGGCCATTTTTCTCGTTCAGCAATATCTAAAGCCAGCTGGATGGCTTTCACCTCCGCAAACTGACTTGATTCACCTTGTCCTTCAGCCACTTCTGCAACTCATCGTATAGGGCTCCATACAGCAGCTTTCCACCTTCGATGTTTGCCTACAATACGACAGGACCCATCAGTAAACAGGGCATATTGCCTTTCATTCTCTGGCAGTTCATTATATGGTGGAGCCTCTTCAGCACGCGCCACCTCCTCTTCCGGTGATATTCCAAAATCTTTGCCTTCTGGCCAGTCCATGATCACTTCCAAGATTCCCGGGCGATTAAGATTTCCTATTCGAGCCCGCTGTGTAATAAGCGCAACCCACTTACTCCACGTAGCATCAGTCGCATGATGCGTAGAGGGGACCCTCCCTTTGAACATCCAGCCCAGCACCGGCAGTCGGGGTGCCAGGAGGAGCTGTGCTTCAGTACCAACCACTTCTGAGGCAGCTCGAACTCCTTCATATGCCGCCAATATCTCCTTTTCAGTTGGAGTATAGCGGGACTCAGATCCCCTATATCCTCGACTCCAAAACCCTAGAGGTCGACCTCGAGTCTCTCCTGGTGCCTTCTGCCAGAGACTCCAGGTAGGGCCATTCTCCCCGGCTGCCGTGTAGAGCACATTTTTAACATCTTGTCCTGCCCGTACTGGCCCGAGGGCTACGGCATGAACTATCTCCTGTTTGATTTGTTCGAAGGCTTGTCGTTGCTCAGGGCCCCATTTAAAATCGTTCTTCTTCCGGGTCACTTGATAAAGAGGGCTTACAATCAGACTGTAATTTGGAATATGCATTCTCCAGAAACCCACAACACCCAGAAATGCTTGTGTTTCTTTTTTGCTAGTTGGTGGAGACATAGTTGTTATTTTGTTGATCACATCCGTTGGGATCTGTCGACGTCCATCTTGCCATTTTATTCCTAAAAACTGGATCTCTTGTGCAGGTCCCTTGACTTTACTTTGCTTTATAGCAAAACCAGCTTTCAGAAGGACTTGAATTATTTTCTTCCCTTTCTCGAAAACTTCTTCTGCTGTGTTGCCCCATACGATGATGTCATCAATGTATTGCAGATGCTCTGGAGCTTCACCCTGTTCCAGTGCAGTTTGTATCAGCCCATGGCAAATGGTAGGGCTGTGTTTCCACCCCTGGGGAAGTCGATTCCAGGTGTATTGGACACCTCTCCAAGTGAAAGCAAACTGTGGCCTGCACTCTGCCGCCAAAGGGATCGAGAAAAACGCGTTAGCAATATCAATGGTGGCGTACCACTTGGCTGCCTTTGACTCCAGTTCATATTGAAGTTCTAGCATGTCCGGCACGGCAGCGCTCAGTGGCGGCGTGACTTCATTCAGGCCACAATAGTCTACTGTCAGTCTCCACTCTCCATTAGACTTTCGCACTGGCCATATGGGGCTGTTGAAGGGTGAGTGAGTCTTGCTGATCACTCCTTGGCTCTCCAGCCGACGAATCAGCTCATGGATGGGGATCAGGGAGTCTCTGTTGGTGCGATATTGCCGCCGGTGCACTGTTGTGGTAGCGATCGGCACCTGTTGTTCTTTGACCCTGAGCAACCCCACCACAGAAGGGTCCTCTGAGAGACCAGGCAAGGTGGACAGCTGTTTAATTTCTTCCGTCTCCAAGGCAGCTATACCAAAAGCCCACCGGTACCCTTTTGGGTCCTTGAAATACCCTCTGCTGAGGTAGTCTATGCCCAGGATGCACGGAGCCTCCGGACCAGTCACAATGGGGTGCTTCTGCCACTCATTCCCAGTTAGGCTCACTTCAGCCTCCAGTACAGTCAGCTGTTGGGATCCCCCTGTCACTCCGGAAATACAGATGGGTTCTGCCCCTATATGGCTTGATGGCATCAGGGTACATTGTGCACCGGTGTCCACTAAAGCCTTATATTCCTGTGGGTCTGATGTGCCAGGCCATCTAATCCACACAGTCCAATAAACTCGGTTGTCCCTCTCCTCCGCCTGGCTGGAGGCAGGGCCCCTCTAATCCTGCTCATAGTACTCGTTACCCACTTCTTGTAAATAGGAATCAGAAGTCCCTTCAAGAGGATCAGAGGTGAGATCAGCTCTTCTATTCTTTCTGGGAAGCTGCCCACTGGAAAGTGGAGCGACGATTTTCCTCGAGGAACCTGAACCCCCTTTTGTAATTGTTTTTCCTTGCAGCTCGCGTACTCGTGCCTCTAGGGTCGAGGTAGGTTTTCCATCCCACCTCCTCATGTCCTCTCCATAGTCACGCAATTGAAACCACAGGGTGGCTCGTGGTGTGTATCCTCTATATCTTCTCTCTTGAACAGAAGAGCGCTTACTCCTAATGGCTGAGACACTGGTCCGTATGGGTGGAGGGTAGGGCATATCCTCTTTGAATTGCCAGAACTCTCGGGACAGTTTCTCTATAGCAGAGACGCAGGCCCGTAGGGAGGAAGAGAGACTTTCTTCGTATTGCCGGAGTTGGCCAGCCAATTCATCCACCGTTGGTCTCTCTCCGTCCTTCCAGGCCATTACTGCTAATGAGTTGGCATATGATGATGGTGCACTCCGTACAAACTTCCGCCACATAGGTTGCGTGCAATTGACTTCATCTGGATCTTTGGATGATTGTCCATTGTCCAAGTCACCATAAATCACTTCCAGCACAGCTAGCTCCCTCAGGTACTGGATACCTTTCTCCATGGTGGTCCACTTGCCTGGGTGACATAGAACATCTTCCTTGAAGGGATACCTTTCCTTCACACCCGACAGGAGTCGTCTCCAGAGGCTGAGGACTTGTGCACCTTTTCCAATTGCTTTGTCAATGCCCCCTTCCCTAGAAAGGGATCCCAGCTGCTTGGCTTCCCTACCCTCTAATTCCAGGCTACTGGCCCCATTATCCCAGCATCGGAGCAGCCAGGTGACAATGTGCTCACCTGGACGACGGCTGAAATCCTTTCGCATATCTCGCAATTCACTCAGGGATAGAGATCGGGTAGTTACCGTCTCTTTTATGAGTTCTTCCTCTTCCTCCTCTTCAAGCGATGACTCGCTCTCTTCCCTCTTCCGTGCTTGTGATGGCCCTGCTTCAGAGCACTCTGCCTCCTCACTCTCTTCCTCTGGCTCCTTCTTAGCAGGATCTTCCTCCTCCCTTACTAAACGAGCTGACTTCCGCTTCCAAGATTTCTTCTTTTGTACAGGGGCAACTGATACCGGGATGGGCTGGTCCTCTGGTTCAGCTGCAACAGTCTGAGTAGCTACAGTGCCCGCCGTGGGGGTTGGAGTAGTGGCAGTGCCTGCTACAGACGTTGGAGTAGTCACAGTGCCTGCCACATTGCCATCAGACCCAGAGAGCCCCTCTCCCCTTTGCATAGTGTTAAATAGGGTTCGGTAGGCATGGGCCAGGCCCCAGCACATGGCAATGATTTGTGTCTCCTTGGAGCTGCCAGGCTGACAGCATACTTCTTCCAGATATTCTGCTAGTTTATCAGGATTCTGCACTTGTTCGGGAGTGAAGCTCCAAAACACCGGAGGTGCCCACCGCCCCAGGCATTTGCCCATGCTGTTCCACACACCCTGCCATTCATAACTATCCAGCCTTGGGGCAGATCTCCGGGTGATATTCTTAAATTGCTTGCTAACCTTAGACAAAACTGAAACCATGTTCCCCAGAAGTAGCAATAGAGGTATTTTAACCAGCCAAGGGTGTTCAAAATACTGAAAAATTATTGTGATGAAGGAGGAAATGTTATGATAGAGGGTATCAAAGGTACCATTCTGCATTTCCTCCATAAAAAACCTTTCAGAGGCAGAAGTATAATTGCTAATCGTCTCCACAAGACTGTAGCCAAAATACAGTAACGGCTTTAGTACAGAGCTCAGATGATACCACATTAAGCTCAAGGTCAGTGCTCTAAAAACAAAATTCACAGGCGAGACATTACTAATCATTGCAGAGTACAGCAGCCCGCAGAAACCAACACCGATCCTTAACATGTACAGCAAAGACGAGAGCATGATGCAAATCAAACTGATATTGTGACCTGCAACCGTTATTATCTCAAGCCTCGGGCCCCACGTTGGGCGCCAAAAAGGACTGTCGTGGTTTAGCCCCAGCCAGCAACTAAGCACCACGCAGCCGCTCGCTCACTTCTCCTCCCGCAGTGGGACGGGGAAGAGAATTAGGAAAAACCTCGTGGGTTGAGATAAACACGGTTTAATAGGACAGAAAGAAAGAAGGGAACAATAATGATAATACCAACAAAGGAATGTATAAGAACAAGTGAGGCCCAATACAGAAATTGCTCACCACCCCGTGATCGACAGCCCGTCCCCGAGCAGCGATTTCCACCCCCCCGGCCAACTCCAGTTTATGTACTGGGCATGACGTCGTATGGTAGGGAATATCTCTTTGGCCAGTCTGGGTCAGCTGTCCCGGCTGTGTCCCCTCCCAGCTCCCCGTGCACCCCCAGCCTGCTCGCTGGCAGGCCAGCACAAGAAGCTGGACTGTCCTTGACGGCTCAGCAACAACCCAAAACATCAGCACATTATCAACAGTTCCTCATCCCAAATCCAAAACACAGTCTCACACTAGCTTCTGTGAGGAAAACCAGCTCTATCCTGGCTGAAACCAGGACATGTTGTTTGGTTGTTTGGTTGGTTTTCTGTTTGTTTTTGAAGAACTGCAACAACACTTCTAAGTCTTCAAGGAAAGACATTTTGAATCACAAAATTATTTAGGTTGGAAGGTGACCTTGTACGACCCCCTTCTCAAAGGAGAGCCAATTAAATTACATTATTCAGGTGGTTTTTTGGTCAAATATTGTATATCTCCAGTATGGAATTTTTACCTCATCTCTGGACACCTGTTCTAGTGTTTGGCCATTCTCATGGTTAAAAAAAATTTTAAAATATCCTTACATCTGGTCAGAGTTTACTTTGTTCCAACTTGTGTTTGTTGCCTCTTGTCCTGCCTTGGAGCTCTGAGAGGAGCCTGTCTCTGCCTTCCCTAGGGCCTCCTGTTAGGTAGTTTCGGGCAGCAGTATCATCCCCACAAGCCTTCTGCTATTAACACTGAACCGGCCCTGCTCCCTCAGCCTCTCCTCAAATACCCTGTGCTCCAGTTCATAACTAGCTTGGTGGTCTTTGCTGGACTGGCTCCAGTATGTGCATACCTCTCTTGTACTGGGGAGCCCAGAACTGGACCCAGCCCTCCAGATGTGCTCTCACCAGTTCTGAGCAGAGATGGAGGATCACCTCCTTCGACCTGTTGGTGACATTTCTCCTAACACAGCCCCTACTGCTGATGTCCACCAGGACCCCCAGGTCCTTCCCTGCAAGGCTGCTCCCCTGCCAGTCCGTTCTTGGTCACAGAGCGCTCTCCATTCTCATTGAAAAGTGAGCAAACTGCAGGTCCTGTGTGAGAGCAGAGCCAGAGACACCCCCCCCAAAAGTGCCTTGGGACCAATCAATGTAAATTCGAACTGAAAGGCAATCTTCCTTTTTGCACAGCCCTGTGAGACGGAGCAAAGCATCCAAACATAAGTCTTCAGTGACAGTGGAGCTGACACCTGACATGAACTGTCACTGCACTATCATTAGTACATAGCTGATCTAGGAATTAATTTTTAAGGGTGCTGACAAGATACTAGATCCTACTCTTCAATATTAATTGAAGGGTTTTCTGTGTTGTCTTTTATAAAATATCTCTTATATATTTGCACTTCGATACCTGAAGTAAAAATGCGGGACAAAGGCTGTTTGAAAAAGGAAAAACTTGAATCAGTCTGTATTATTTTTCTTTATATTAATTTTAACTTAACTGTTGAATAGAGAATAAAAAATTTATAAATAATACACTGGAAAATACAATACCAAACAGCATTTGTTATGTCACTAAATAACATGTTTTACTTGTTAACCACTATATCTTGCACAAAATATCAGATGAAAATATATGTATCTAAGAGGAAAGAGACTTAAATCACAAGAAATAAAAGATGATTTAAAGAGTTTTAGGAAGAAATAGTGCGATGTCTGGAAAATTAATTCTTACCACCTAATAGCACCATCAGTTCAAAAATGTAATGCTGCACACCGAATCTGCACAATACATTTTGTACATCTTATGTACATTATTCAGTCTGGTATATATCACAGAATCACTAAGGTTGGAAAGGACCTTCAAGATCATCAAGTCCAACCATTAATCCAGTGCCACCATGTCCCCTAAACTATGACTTGAAGCACCACATCCACACGTTTTCAGAGATGGCGACTCCACCACCTCCCTGGGCAGCCTGTTCCAATGCCTGACCACCCTCTCGGTGAAGAAATTTTTCCTAATATCCAATCTAAACCTCCCCTGGCGCAACTTGAGGCCATTTCCTCTCATCCTATCACTGGTTACTTGGGAGAAGAGACCAACACCCACCTCACCACAACCCCCTCTCAGGTAGTTGTAGAGAGCGATAAGGTCTCCCCTCAGCCTCCTCTTCTCCAGACTGAACAACCCCAGTTCCCTCAGCTGCTCCTCATAAGACTTGTGCTCCAGCCCCCTCACCAGCTTCGTTGCCCTTCTCTGGACACACAAATGTTGTACAAACTGTTGCTAAGTATAAGATTATCAAGATAATGGAATTTTTTGTTGAGGTAATTTTACCATAATAAATTAGGTGTTCTTGTATTATGTATAAGAACATATATTCTTATATATGCAGGTAGTCTTCTATGCTTTAGCAGCATTACATGCCACATAGTCAACACGTAAAAGAGTGACAGATTATTCATCTATGGATTAGTATCTTAACTGGTTCAAATTGCTGCAGTTTCTTTTGCAGTACATGAGGTACTTTCCTTCATACTAGCTAAAAAATCTAGCCTGGCATCATAATATTATTCCTCAGGGTGTGCTTCTGAAAACTTAAGAAAAACCATACATTTACCCAAAATTATGCACTGAATCTTTTTTAAATGGCTTTGAATTGTCCTTAGGAGGCTGCAGTTTACTAAAGTGGTGAGCATTGTCACGTCTTAAGAGGTCATAAGAGGAAAGGACACGTACTTGAAATGTTTGCTAACATTCATGCTAACATGTTTGATATTGTAGTTTGTTTATTAATGGAGGTGACAAAGTTTCATTTTAGTCTGTTTCCATGAGACTTGCAATGTCAGACCAGAAGTTTGTGAATAGCTATTTTTCATTTCCAGATGAAGGGTTCGAACCCATATCGCCTGCATTGGGTATGTCGGAGGGCTAACATCTTCCAGTTTGCAAATGCAGCCTAAGCACCCTAATAAGTCGAGTTGTTTGGAAAAGTATAATATTTTGTCCTGAAAAATGTTGAGACACGTTTTTTGCAGTGTTGTTCACATAGTTATTCTTTTCATATTGAAAGTTAAAACTACCTAAAACTGGAATTCCTGAGTAGTCTCATTATTCAAAATTATTTCTGAGGCACGGTGTATAAAAAAAAAAGAATTATCAGCTCTAGAACAGGAGAAACTGTGCACCTTGTTTCTTAGAAATAATTCAAATAATACTCAAACGCAGGAAGCAGCCAATATACAAAACATCTGTAATTAACTCTGTGTTCAAGATAAGTTAGACCTTATTATTCCTGTATTTAGATGACAGCAGTGGATAATCAAATTCGTTTTAATAAAACTAATCTGTGGGCCATGCTGAGTGACATAATATCACCCTACAAAAAGAGAGAGAAATTTCACCTACTGTTAAATTAATTACTGCACGTAAAGTGAAAAGGTTTTGATTTATCAAATCTGAATATAGCCTTAGGTATTCCAATAACCATCATCACCTTCAAGGACATGAACGAACTCTTTATGAACTACGATTCATCAGAGTCACATAACATGTTCCTGTGACGAATGTCTTTTTCATTTAAAAAAAAAATAGAACCTTTCAGTTCCAACGGCACCTGATGGAGTTGCAGCTGTGCAATCCCTTAAAATTGGTGAAGTCACATCTAGGTGTAAAACATGTCAAACTAATGGTCAGGAATGTCCTTGCTATAAATATTCAGCCGTGTTGCAGTAGCGACAGCTACACCCAGGCTTTGTGCACATCACGCTGAGTGCGTATTAGCGGGGTTTTACTGACCTGGCTTTTGTTTTACTGGCCCAAATTTGCAAGCTAGATGAATGCAGTACGGATTCTGAATACATGATTCAGATCTGAATCTAATTCTGTGGATGATGACATCTATCAGCCTGTCAGTAGTGGAAAAAGTTATAGTGAAAGAGCCTGAAATACTGGGTGCAGAATAGTTATTCCAAACCATTTCTTGCCATATGGAGATGGCCCATACTTCTACTTTGGCCCCCATGCTTCCTTACCATCAGTCTGTGGCTGGCTTCCTGCTCAGCATCTTTTCTAGGTTCTCTAAGCAGCTTTTCAGAGTCCTTCGGGAATGCTTGGCACTCTCTTTCAGCTGGATCCTTTATGTTGACTGCAGAGGAATTCAAACCATTTAAATCTGGCTATTTTATTTCATACTGAGAAGGCAAGTAGGTTGTGAGGATTAGCTATGCATTTTAAATTGATGCTTTAGCTTATTGCAACTGCCCACAGAAGTAAATCCTTTTGAAAATATTCACCTGGGTTTGGTTTGAATCAAACCAAGTAAGATGACTCCACACGCTTGTGGTGGGTTGACCTTGGCTGGACACCAGGTGCCCACCAAAGCTGCTCTATCGCTCCCTTCCTCAGCTGGAGAGGGGGGAGAAAAATATAATGAGAAGCTTGTGGGTCGAGATAAGGACAGGCAGAGATCATTGAACAATTACCGTCACAGGCAAAACAGACTCATCTTGGGGAAATGAGTTTAATTTATTGAGAATCAAAATCAGAGTAGGTTAATGAGAAAATAAGACCAAATCTTAAAACACCTTCCCCCCACCCCTCTCTTCTTCCTGGGGTCAACTTTGCTCCTGACTTCTCTACTACCTCCCCCCACCCCACACAGCTCAGGGGGACGGGGAATGGGGGTTGTGGTCAGTCCATCACATGCTGTCTCTGCCGCCCCTTCCTCCTCAGGGTAAGGACTCCTCACACTCTGACCTGCTCCAGCCTGGGATCCCTCCCATGGCAGACAGTCCTCCAGGGACTTCTCCAATGTGAGTCCTTCCCACGGGCTGCAGTTCTTCATGAACTGCTGCAGCCTGGGTTCCCCCACGGGTGCCGTCCTTCAGGAACAGACTGCTCTAGCCTGGGTCCCCCGTGGGGTCACAAGTCCTGCCAGCAACCCTGCTCCAGCCTGGGCTCCTCTCTCCATGGATCCACAGGTCCTGCCAGGAGCCTGCTCCAGCGTGGGCTTCTCACGTGGTCACAGCCTCCTTTGGGCATCCCCCTGCTCTGGCGTGGGGTCCTGCCCGGGCTGCAGGTGGAGATCTGCTCCCTCGTGGAGCTCCATGGCTGCAGGGGCACAGCCGGCCTCACCGTGGTCTTCCCCAGGGGCTGCCGGGGAACCTCTGCTCCGGTGCCTGGAGCCCCTCCTGCCCCTCCTGCTTCACTGACCTGGGTGTCTTGTTTTCACATATTCTCACTCCTCTCTCTGGATGCAAATGCCACGTGCCGGGCTTTTTCCCCTTCTTACCTCTGCTCTCCCAGAGGCACTGTCACCATCTCTGATGGGCTCGGCCTTGGCCAGCGGTGGGTCCATCTTGGAGCCAGCTGGTGTTGGCTCTATCAGACACAGGGGAAGCTTCTAGCAACTTTTTGCAGAAGCCAATCCTCCACCCCCGCCCCGCTACCAATACCTTGCCACACAAGCCCAATACAAAAGAGCATAAAAAGTCATACTAAAGAGAAAAAAAAGTTTGGTCACTGTCCACATGCATTTTGTTTTACAGCACCTGATACTATGTAATAGCTGACACCACGGGACAGTGAACAAACCACATTAGCTGGAATTTCTTTCTGCATACACTCTATAAACCTACTGTTGTTTAAGTTCTACACCATACACTTCTGCATCCTGCCTTACTCAATGTTGGACTGTGCTAAAATTTTTCCTTGGACAGAGATGATCAAACAAACTGTTGTTGAGGTCATCCGGCAGCTCGGGAAACCATTTACTCTAGAAAAAGGAAGCATTTTAATGATACTCATTTCATGCTGTAATTTTACTCAAAGCCTAGACCTACCTGTCTGCAGCCTGCAGAACTGTGTTCCCAGCTCACTGGAAGCTCCGCAAAGTCTTTTGGGTATTATTCAAACATAAGGTGTCCTTGTGCTTAGAAAGGTTTTATTTAGAATTAAGAGGTTATTTATATTTGTGTCTACAAATTCTAAGCACTATTGATCTGTGTATTTGCCTGGGTAAACCAAGACAAGAGACATATCTCCTTTACTATTTAAAAGGAAGAGGGGAAAAAATCAGTCCTGAGAGGCTAAAGAACTTAAGCTTCTTTAAAACTTTATGCCTTACTCATAAAAAACTAGTACTGATATATTGTGAAAGAAGTGAAATCACGTGTTTTCAGCTCAAAATTAATAAACAGGCTTTGGGACGATTCAAATTATTCACTTCAGAAAAAGGTACAGAATCACATCGAGATTAGTGCAATCATAAAATTCTTTGCTAGTTCTGTTTCGTGAAACACAGCTTTGGTGTGGGAAAAGAGACCGTGTGCCACCACCCTGTTTCCAGCTCTGGATCCCTGCTCTAAATTAGGCCACTCAGTGCCACCCTGAAGCAGAAGCTTTACTCTCTAAGCTATCTGTGGGATAATCAACTTCTGGTACACCAGTAAACATTTAAATTGCCTCTTTATATCTTTAGGTTTAATCCAAACTTTAGAATAGAGTTGTCTTTTGGAAGGCAAGAAGCTAGTCTTTGTTGGTTTTAATAAGATCTGGTAATAATCCTATGCCCATCAGTAGGGATCACGTACATCACCTGGGACCAGAAAACTGCCCACAGCACACCCACATTAATGAAGTTTGGAGGCAAGCTATTTTCCTCAGAGAATGGCAATTTGTCAAAACAGAAACTTTTCAAAACAAGGTATTACATTTAACTCAATTTCCCTCAACAAATTTTCTCAGTTCCAGAATGATATCCCTGATTACTCCACAGTGAGAAATAAATAAGATTCCACAGAGCTAGCTACTACTCTGGGATGCGAGGGCCTCTGGTCAGATGCCTATTTCAGTGTATTTTATCATTGCACAAGCTTAAATCCTCCAGAAAGTAATTTTCCAAGAAATTACAAAAATTCTACTGCCGCTCAGGACCTTCACTAAATAGGTACAAGAGTTAAATTAAAATTTCTGTGTGATAGCACAGGGACTGCAACTTCTCAGTCCCCATGATAAGTGACACTGGGCTACTGAGATGGTCTTAATTCTCTTGTTCTGCACAACAAATTTCAAAAGATCTTAGCCCAAAACATTCTTGGTCTTAAAAATATTCTGTTTAATATGAAAAACATTTATGGGATAGTAATAGTCATCTTAACCTTGCAATACAAACTGAAAGTTTCTACTTTCTTTTCATGATATTTTTAATTGGAGAACTATATCGATAAAAACCTTTTGAACAAAGGTGTTAATGAAAAATGTTGTCACTGAACTGATTAAATTAATATTCTGGAGTTTAGCAGATTTTTTTTTTAATGAGTTGAAACAGAGCAGATTAAAATTGTTAGGTTTGTCAATGTACGTCATACAAGAAAAATACGGAAATCTTAATTAAGATAACATTGATTGCAACTCTAACAATTTTTTAAGATTATTGATAGGTATGATAGAATAGTAAGTGACAATGTCAATCCCTGTATAGTAGTACCTGTGCTTTTTGAGAACTATTTTATAGTATTTTATTAATATAACACTCTAGTTTCATCTTAGAGAAGAAAATCAGGACACCTGAGTAATCTCTTTCTTTCATGCTCGTATCTTTATAACTAATTTATTGAAATCTTTGGAAGTACATTGGAAATCACTTAGGATACATTTGGAACATTTTTAACAGAATACTGAGAAAAGCTAACAGTGAGGTAGTTTTTGGTGGTTTTCATGGATGAACTTCAGAAGTAAATCTGTTGCCTGGATTCAGACTGGTTAAATCTTATAATCTGATTAATGACACATATGTAAATCAAATTCCATATCCAGTTTGGAATTATACTGGTACAAAATTGTTTTGTAAGAGGAAATTAATGAATAGGATTCTAGGTTACTGAAAAAAAAAAATTCCAATGAAAGGGAAAGTGTAACACATATGAAAAAGTGGAGAGGCTAAAGATCAGTTCAGATGCAACAGGATAATAAAGATCAGGTACTTTAAATAGACATGATCCTTACACAATTATAAAATAATTACTATCTGTATATCAACTGTGGCTTAAAAAGCAAAAGGAAAAAAAAAAAAGAAAAAAGAGAAGAAACACAGCTGCCAGGCTCTATACTGACCCTTCAGTGAGGGCAGTATTTTTCTTTAGACAGGAAAAGGTCTGCCTGCATGAGAGAATGGTACTGCTTGATGGGAGCTCGTTTTAGTGGAAAAGTGAGATAACAGAAGAAAAAAATGCCTCTAGAGGCCTCTGTGCATCCGAGGCATCCAGAACTACAAATGCCTTCAGACCCTGATCTTTTATTACTGAAACCTTGTGCGATCGTTCAGTCTCCAAGCAGCCTGTTCTTGCTAGTTTGAATTTGAAAAATGAAACAAGCAGTTACATGGCTGTATTTGACAAAACTTGTACAGAAGCTTGGCAGGCTTGCACAGATTTCAGCAATTCCTAATTAGAAAAATGAAAGAAACTTATTTCCCATGACACAGCAAGCCACAACCATTGAAGTCAGTACAATTTAATTTCCCTGAGTCTGCAAGATCTCCTTGGACTTTCAAAGAGAATCACCCTGAATCACAGCTGCCTCTTTTTTCTCTTGGCACTGCATTTGGGATCAGCTTGTCTGAGCTGCACCCAACAAAAATCATTGGAACAGTAATATATTGTATTTACTACATAGGGATAGTATACTTACCAATAATTACTAGTAGTAATACAATACTATCTTCATTTTAAGCACTGCTGTCCTCCTGCTGCTTCTTAAAGCAAAGAAGGTTGTATTCATTCCAGGTAGCTCTTACAAAGCTTTCTGCTGCCGTGTTCCGTCATCAGCTGTCCTCAGCCAGAAATGTTATGTACAGTTAACCCCAGCAAAAATTGTTATATACCTTATTAAACACAGGCACAAAACCATCAGAGCTCAGTATTTTTTACAAACTAAGATGAAATAAAATTACAGACTTAGTTTGAAGATGTCTCAGCTTCTATTCTCTGAAATGTGTGTCTCTGAGACCTCCAGACTCTAGCTTTTGTCTAATCCAGCAGTAGTACTTCTGACCACTACAAATACCAGGACATCTTAAGAATGTCAGCAAAGATGTCCTACTAAATATTTTCCTCTACTTTTTTCCTCCTTGATGAATAGCAAAATCTACTTTAATGCACCAATTTTCATTAACAGGCTTTACAAATACCAGCCAGATTTACAAAAGCAGCACAATGATCATCAATAAAGCTCATACAGAGGTATTTCTGTGTCCATGAAGGAAGCAGCTGTTTGTTGAACTTAGGATAATGAAACCTTCCTTGACATACAGACTGTGAACACCACCAGATCGGCATGCCCAGTGTGTGTCAACAGTTCTTGTTAGGTTTCACAGCTTCAAGGCTTATCAGACCATTTCTCTGCATTTCCCTGAGCAGGGTTTGGGCCACAGATGTTGGAAAGAAAACAGACGGCAAATACACTGGAGAGTGCAACAAATCCCCAGCTTCCAGTGTAGACTTTGTCTATGTCCACTAAACCTGTATGCAAACAGTGAACAAAGTAAATAGCAAGCAGAATTTGTCCAAAAATAGCTCTAAATGTTTTCAGTATAAGGGATGTTCATGATAGATACATCATCCCCTCCTTGGCTTACCCAGTTCCACAAGGAGATTCAAGTCCTTAACAGTTTTCTCACTAAGAAGTAAAACTTTTTCATAAGCTGGGTATCTGTGCTGGTTTGGGCTGGGATGGAGTTAATTTTCTTCACAGTAGCTAGTATGGGGCTGTGTTTTGGATTTGTGCTGAAAACAGTGCTGATAATACAGGGACGTTTTCGTTATTGCTGAGCAGTGCTTACACAGAGTCAAGGCCTTTTCTGCTCCTCACCCCACCCCACCAGCGAGGAGGCTGGGGCTGCACAAGAAGTTGGGAGGGGACACAGCTGGGGCGGCTTTCCCCAGCTGACCAAAGTATTATTGACACTGTTTTCAGCACAAATCCAATACATATCCCCATACTAGCTGCTGTGAAGAAAATTAACTCCATCCCAGCCAAAACCAGCACAGTGACCTTCACTACTAAGCAACTGTTACTGCTTTGCTAGCATGGTTGCATTTAGGAGGATATGGTTTGAAGGTTACCGGCAAGTTCAAAGCTAACAACAATTTATAGCTGAGAAGATTAACTGTGCAGCAGTGAGTAGGCTCCTTCTGTATTTATTCTTATTCCATGTGCTGTGGGGATAGGAATGTACAGGGTTTAAGTTACATGTTGGCTTGTCAACATCTGCTTTAATTATAATTCTCATTCCACCAAGTTTTACCTGAACCATGGATGATGTCTAATCTTATCAGAACCAGATTTCACGTCTGCTTATTTTTTGCTTTCTGAAGTTGACCTTGTGTGTTAACTGGTTCAATACATAATAGCTACGCTCCTTGAAAGCCTTCTCAAACACATTATTCAAAGTTCTCTAAGACTTGAAGTTGGGGGTTTCAGTAGGATTTATTTGGTTTTACTATTATAAAGAATTGAGGAATATAACATTTCTGTGACAGGTATCAGGACTATTTTACGAGCAGAGGAAACAACACAGCATTTTACTGATTACTCGGAGATAGAAATAGAATATAGATCTGATAAAGATCTGCAATTTTTTACTGGTAAGCACTAAAAGACTATTCCTGAACAAAATAAGATTATTTAGTCCTAATCACAGCATTCAACTTAATGGCCAAAAGATTATTTGAGGGCAAGGGAATTTTCTAAATATAACAAATCATTTCAAAAAATCATCTGGAGATAAATTCAGGAATGGAAGAAAGCTGGACTTTGTGAAGCCTTATTTACATATGTAATTATTAATATTTTAATGTGTGATCATATTTCCTGTGTAACTTAGAAATTTACTTGTTGTTTTAACCTGTAAAGTTTTGGATTACTGCACCCTTTGTGAGCAAACATACCTGTCCCTAGAGCAATGATGTTCTAACCACAGAGCCCACTTTTTATTGTTATGTTTAGCTTCTCCTGATCCACTTTAACTTCATCTGGCAGATGCATAACAAATACTCAGCTCCTGCAAGCTAGTTTATCCCTTTCTTTTCCAAGGAATACATTTTTCATCCCTTGTCTGCACTTTGTAAAATATTTTTAGTTCATCGTGATTCTTCTGAAGGTATTGCAAATGATAAAATAGAGCCAGACAATGAGTCCTATTCATTCATGCTGCATCTCTGATAAGAGACTAAAAGTTAAGAATTTTCCATGGTAACTGGAATGGCTTAACGGTCTTCTGACAATAGCATGATGGATTCCAGTTTTAGTCATTCAGGAGTAGATCTATTACTTTAAGCAAAGTTACTCCAAAGATACCCATTCTTCAGCTTCTTACACCAGGTGAGGCCAATGTGCTACTGAGGGACCCTAACAGCCCTGGCTCCAGGAAGAAAAACAATCTTCTGGCTTGGATGTAAAGTAAAAACACCCATTTCCAAGAAACATCTGGCAGACATTTTCCAGTGTCTGCAGCTTTGTTAGGGAGGGGTCCAGAGAAAGGAGAGGTTTGCTGGGGATGAAGAATTACAGCCATAGGTAAATGTATCTATTTTTGGGAAACTTGTATATTTTATACAAATGTTCACTGTTGCTTTGATCACCTTGAAATGCTTGAATTTAGTTGCATGAATAAATTCATATGAGGCATCATACGTTTTCTCATACAGCTTATTATTTGCCGGATTAGGCTGTTGTGAGAATGTAGGGAAATTATTCATCTCAAAAATATTTATGATCCTTCCCGCCATCTAATAGCTGGGTGTGCTTATGCAGGGTAGTAATTGATTTTTTTTAAATGTACAAAATTTCTGCACTTTTAGACAAGAACTGCAACTTAAAGAAAAAGCATTCAGCTGCACTACTGTGTCAAGTGTAATCATGGGTTGATTGACATGTCAGTCATGACATTATCCAAAACCTCTCTGGATGGAGTTACCTTTGCATGAGTTAGTGCAAAAGGGGAAAATAAGTGGGACTTAAAAAATGGCTATTTTTGAAGGAGAGGAAATGTAGACACAACATACCTGCTACAGAATGGCATTCTATTCCTTTTGGCACCATAAACCTACTTAAATAGTTACATTTTAAAATCCTTATCGGAATCTTAATTATTAATATCATCAACAGGCTGAAAAAAATATAGCTTAGGCATGGGGAGAGTTTGGCTCCGCAAAGACATTACTTAGAAGCGGGTTTTCTTGCATGACTGAGCACATGTGCACACAGACTAGATAGTCACACTTTACAATGAGGTTACAGTTATAAATTATTTATAAAGGGTTGGTAAACACTGTAGGCTATTACCAAATCCATAGTTTTATTATCACTATGTATAACACCCTCCAGTAATGTGCAACCAAGTATAATTTATGAAAGTCATATCCGTAGTATTGTTTATGATGTATATTAATCATTTATTAATCCTTTATGAACTATTTATAAATGCTATCTTAATGGAAAACGTGGCTGACTAGTTACTCCATCGCACTAGCTGCATGGGAGCTAAAGGTTGCAGGCCTGTGCCCCTTCTTTTTACAAGCTAAGCAGTCTTTAGACAAGGCAAGACGCGCCAGCTGTTTCCTTACAGACTCCTAGAAAGTTAGAAACCCGAGAGAAGCATTACAAAGAGTTTTGCTTGTAAGCAAATGTACAGAATCCTTTTTTTACATCTTCGCCAGTATTTCAGTAGAGGTACCCCAGGTTTGCTTCACAGGGTACATGAGGCAAAGCTCCTTGCAGATGACCCACACGTATTAAAGTTTATGAAGTCTTGGTTCCTAAGGACTCTTTTATCGTTTGGTACATCAGACCACCAAACTATGGGCTGTATTTCTAGAAAATGAGCAAAGGAGGGTTGTTGTGTAAATGTGCACGTCCATCAGTCCTTACGGTTTCTGCAGTAAAATGAGCAATGTGACAGAAATGACTGCTACAGTCTAGGCTACCATAATGTCTAGGAACAGATCCCGGCTTGCAGGATTATTCTTCTTCTCCAAAGCAATTGTGCCTGCAAAGGTAGAGCTACTTGCACTTGCTGCAGGCAAGCTCCAGGAGCTTTCATGTGGCTGTGCAGTTTTATCACTGCTCTTTGCTTCTTTATGCATCTCTTGCTGAGGCATTTGATACCAGAGTACCATCCCAGCGCATTAATTCTTCACATGTTCTTTTGCAGGAAACAGATCTCATTCTGACCTTTAATATCTCAATGCATCGTTCTTGGTGGATGGAGAACGGGCCGGGCTGCACCGTGACCTCAGTAACCCCAGCCCCAGACTGGGCACCAGAGGATCATCGTTATATCACTGTCTCGGGGTGTTTTCTTGAATATCAATACATAGAAGTGGCTCACAGTTCTCTTCAGATCTTCCTTGCAGTAAGTGTTTATAGATAGCTCCACTTCCACCACCTTTTCTAGATTTCTTCTTGCAGAACGTCATTACCAGAATAGCGGAGTATTGTGGCATTCATTCACAAACCCTGGCTCTAAGTGTTAGTTTTGTTATGAAACTCTGTTGTTTGGCGGCTAGTTCAAGACACCTGTACACAAAAAGCTCCAACATACATGTTTATTGCTGCGAGAAGTGCTGACATGACACACTGCGTTTTCCTGGCCTCCATTTTGACCATTGACCATGGTGCAAATCATTTATAGCGGGTTACATTCGAATTACAGTATTGGACGTAAATTGTGACATAATAAGAAGTTACAGCTCTTGCTGTGAAAGCCAAATTGACTATAAAAGAAAAGCCAAAATGAAGGAGAAATTTTCAACAGTAAAAAAAGATTCACTGGTCAGTCCACAAGACTCAAAACTGATCAGTTAATCTTTAAGCACATTAATCAATATGCACTGGAGGAGAATGGGAAAGGTTCTTCCCAAATGAACAAAATGTTGTGCTTGTTGCATGAAAATCAAAACCAGAAATCTTAAATATTTTTAGGAGGATAAGAATCCATTGTTACACTGCAGAAAATTTAAAAGGAATGAAAACAGCTTGTTTTGGGGGAAATTGATAGGTATTCCAAGCATATTTATCTGTACTAATCATTTTGCTTTGTGTTGTCTCTGACCTAGATGAAAAGATGACATAAACAATGAATTAATTACACTGAATGACAATCTTAATTTTTACATTTGCTCTAGTGATACGTACATGTTTATGCCCAGGTGGAGATACATATGACTGCAAATGAAACTGTTACTATACTTATAAATTTGGACCAGTGCCCGGATACATTACTCCCTCTATATAAATTTTTTTGTTCAAGAATTTCTAGTGTTTTGTCCAAAGAAGGTCCTTTGGCATAAGGTCATACTGGCAAAAGAGAGAGGAAATTCAGTTAGCCAAATCCAGAAGCTAATGTAAGGCAGCTGGACAGTTCATAATACATAATGTGGTCCTCAGCTACCCAAAACGTGAGCAGTTCTGTCCGTTCCCCAGCCTGGCTGTAAATGGCCACGCACCAGCTGAGTTCAGGACGATATACCTTTGTGTCAATACATTTCTGCAGGGGCTCCATGTATAAAAGTTGGTGGCTGATTCACCTGAAAGCCCAGCTACCTCCCTTCAGTGGAGCCATCCCAGGTCTCCTCTCTGCTCCTCAGCTTGCCACGTTGTAGCAGAGCAAAGGGACCCTAACCCAGGAGGTAGCAAGACAGGCACTAGGTAGGTCTGGAATTCAAAAGCAGCTTTTTCTCCAAATAGTTCACCCCTGCAATTTTGACAAGCTACAGCTGGTGCAAACGAGACAAAGACAAAAGTGCAACACGATCAGTGTGAATAAGTAAATAAGATTAAAATAGCTTTACAATATTATTTTACAAGCAATTCTTATCACTCAAGCTTAACTCATTGACTCATAGAATCATTTAGGGTGGAAAAGACCCTTAAGATCGAGTCCAGCTGTAAACCTAACACTGCCAAGTCCACCACTAACTACATCCCTAAGCACCACATCTACATGTCTTTTAAATACCTCCAGGGATGGTGTCTCAGCCACTTCCCTGGGCAGCCTGTTCCAATGCTTGGCAACCCTTAGAAATTTTTCCTAATATCCAATCTAAACCTCCCCTGGCGCAACTTGAGGCCATTTCCTCTTGTCCTATCGCTGGTTACTTGGGAGAAAAGACCAACACCCACCTCACCACAACCCCCTTCCAGGTAGCTGTAGAGAGCGATAAGGTCTCCCCTCAGCCTCCTCTTCTCCAGACTAAACAACCCCAGTTCCCTCAGCCACTCTCCATAAGACTTGTGCTCCAGCCCCCTCACCAGCTTCGTTGCCCTTCTCTGGACACGCTCCAGCACCTCAGCATCCTTCTTGTAGTGAGGGGCCCAAAACTGAACACAGGATTCGAGGTGCGGCCTCACCAGTGCCGAGTACAGGGGCACAATCACTTCCCTACTCCTGCTGGCCACACTACTTCTGATACAGGCCAGGATGCTATTGGCCTTCTTGGCCACCTGGGCACACTGCCGGCTCATGTTCAGCTGGCTGTCAACCAGCACCCCCAGGTCCTTTTCTGCCGGGCTGCTCTCCAGTCACTCCTGCCCAAGTCTGTAGCGTTGCATGGGGTTGTTGTGACCCAAGTGCAGGATCTGGCACTTGACCTTGTTAAACCTCATACAGTTGGCCTCTGCCCATTGATCCAGCCTGTCCAGATCCCTCTGCAGAGCCTTCCTACCCTCAAGCCCTTCAAAGGAGATATCCAGTCTTATTTTTCTGCCTTATTTTTTTGTATATAATGAATGATAAACAAGAAAGTCAAGGAATATATAGGTCAAGCTCAATTATCTTCCTGATGCAACAAGGTTTTTTGCGTGTCTGTGCCTAAACAGAGCTGTGTTTCTAGATAAGGTCATTCTTTGAAAGCGACGGGAATTGTTCAGAATAACAAACCATTGGTAATCTGATAACTGTAGCCATCTACAGCTGTTTTTATATTTCCATTCATGTTATTGTAAACATGATTATCATAGGTAAAGAGCTACACAGTATTAAGCATGGGTCAATTTTCGAAACCTGGTGCTTGCAACTTTACATCATTTTCACATTGCCACTGTGGGCATGGGGTTCTTTTTCTAATAGAAATGCTAGCATAAATTCACTATCATATTAAATGTGGTGAGAAACAGAGGAACTATCTGGTACTGCTCAGTGAGATATAACACAAAGTTAGAAGAGCAGATGTTACTTGGTTTTCAGCAAACTAGCTTTCAACAAATCCAAACCTTAGATCAGATTTATCTTCAGTTAGTAGAGAGAAATTAATTTTTCTTTTCAATTTTCTTTTATGGGCACTTAAGTGGATCTTGTACTTTAACTGTAAAGCTATAAATTGCAACCTACAAATTGATTACTTGCTTTCTATTTGTATTTCTGTATGTTCATGACAATGATCAAGCTAACATTGATCTTGGCTTTTTCACGGACTGGTGGCACTGCAGCATGTTTTTAAGGATGTTTTCTACTGCCTACAGAAAAAAAGTTACAAAGAAATTCAGCTTCATTGAAGACTGCTTATATCAGTCTTTGAAAACATGATACTGAGTGTATTTTGTACAGTTTGCCAGTAAGCTCACAAGGAGCCCAGCTACGGAAGGTTAGGCTTCACATAGATGTGATATTTGCTGTGGATTACTTACTGGAAAGAATATGACAGCTAAGATAAAAGCTATAAAACCCCCATGGTTTATACTTTCTAAAAAGCAAGCCTCAAGGTGGGCTGTGGCATATTTCAAGGATTGCAGACAGATACTCTGCTGAGGAGGTGCAGAATACTCATAGTCTCCAAGAGACTTTCTCTCCCTAGAGGAACATGTCCTAGAAGCAAACAGCACCAGATTGTAAACCATACGAATGCTGCTGCTAATTTTGTGCAATCAACAGATTTTAGTTTTTTAAGAGTGAAATTTTGGACAATTTTAATTTCTCCTACTGCTTAAATAAAAGATTAATTAAAGCAACTGGAAGGTTAAATGATCCCAAATGTCAGGAGAGTCTCCAGTGTGCAGAGTGATGGTGTTCATTGCGTACTAACATCCTTAGAGATTAAAGAGAGGCAGATGTGATGATGCACAGATATTTTGCCAGCTTCTCCTGAGGAGTGGATTTTGCTCAGGATAAACAAACAACCAGACAAACTTGCTAGTTTAGCTCACACTGAAGAAGTAACAGAAAATTCAGTTTGGTGGTCTCTATGCTTTTACCAGCTGAATGCTAATGGTTTAAGAAACCTTCAAAATGGGGAAAAATTATTTGAGAACTAATGTGTGCAAGAAAATGCTCTGATAAAAGAAGGCTTATCCCAATTTCGATATTTAGCATTTACGTATGCAAAGCAGGGCTGGAATAACCCACACTGATAATAGGGGCTGCAAAACTGCCACAACCACTCCTTTGTCCCATGACACAGAGCACTTTAGTGCATTGGGTGATGCTGGTGGAAAACTACAGCCTCTGTAGAACCTATCAGTAAACCAGTCCTTGTATCACAGATATAAAAAATGACCATATGATACACATATATGACTGTCTTGTAGCCATTCCCATGTCAGCACATTACTTCTTGCTCAGCCACTGTCTGATTTTTTTTCATGTTTATGGAAATCTATTTGGAAAAACATGCACTCAGTTATTGTGGTAGTCGCCTCTGTGAAGTGGCACACCACCAAGGTCTCAGTGTCACACACCATGCTTGTCAGTTTTTACTCTGTGCTCGTACCAATACCTCCCACTTGGTTCTTTCGAGACTGAGCCATATCACTATCACTTTATCTCTATGTTTTACATCTTCTTCCAGCAAGTTAAAGAGAGAGGTTCAGAGTAAAGAAGGGAGAACGTGAGGGAGGGGAATCTATTTCGTTCTTAAGTGCAGCTTTGCAGCCTGCAGTCTTGCAAAATAAACAAACGTATTTTTAGGGACCACTTGCAGCATGCAGCTGTATGGAACTGAACAGAACTGCTAAAGGTGTGATTTATTCTGCTTTGTGTGAAACCCTGGGGTCTGGGAAAACATGTGGGGAAGGTATTCCTATGGAACCTCCTCCTTTCCTGCCCTCCCCAATTCTTGGTGAATATCATAGCTGAATCGGTAAAGGTGACATCTTGGCTTCATTTCACTTTGACAGCAACAATTTATTTATTTAATGCTGTGCCGATACACAGAGAAAAAATGCATACTTTCAGCCACAGCTAATCCATTTGTTTTGTTGCACAAAGTTGACTCTCAGTGCAGCTTGCGCTCACATAGAGTGAAATTCTCCACGTGACATTTCTCTCCCTGGGAAGTCCCATTTACAGAATGATGACATCTTGAGCACCTGGACCATCCAATGTCTGGACCATCCAGCTCTGTCATTGGTGCCTACATATTACCAATATGAACTGGTTTGGTGATGTCATGACTTGGATGCCCATATGCTTCAAACATTAAAGTGTCCTTATGTGCTTAATGGTTATTGATTCTTGCTGCTTACACCAGAGAAGCTATTTCATTTTCAGGACTACTGGGTTATCAAGGATAGCTATACTTAAATTACTGATCTCTGGAGAGAACTGTTCCAGGTAAAGAATGAGGTCAGTGGTACTAATGGAGATCTGCTACTGGTTTGTGAAATTTCAGTTGCATTCTGTGTAATATTTACAGAGTGGAGGCTGAATGAAAGTTGCCACCCACCCCTAAATGACAGGAGGTATGGCTGCTACTTCAGCATGGGGAGGGCAGTGCCTGGGAGGGACAGAGTGCAGGGTGCATGCCCCTGCTAACCTTGGCATGTATCACCAGTGCTTGAGGTGGTCATTGGCTCTGTGTATAAACAGCATATGCATCCCAGCTTTTTGGTCACGCAGCTAAAAAGAATCACAAGCTCGCAGTTTCACAGGCACCCACACCCCTCAATGTCTAATTCTAGCTGCAGATCCCATGTACAGTTTTCTTCATTTGCACTTTTTATTGAAGTCCTGTCGTATAACAGAAGGTGGGAATCTTTTCAGTTCAGGCTCTGAGCTGTGGTTCAGGTCAGTGGGTTCTGTTTCCAGGCCTACCACAATGTCCTTGGGAAAGCAATTTTGTCTCTTTGTGCCTCTTCCCAAACGCTGCAGAGAGGAAAGCATGCCTAAATTTTTCATGTTCAGTTTATAAGACACTACCATTTGCATAGTTAGGGATCTCTTGGATCTCTCAGAAAGCCCCTAAATGTGGATGGCACCCAGTACAGTAAGGTCTTTGTGTGGTACAAGGAAATTATAATAATGGTAATTGCATTTCACAGAGAAATGAATCTCAGATTCTCTACATCTTCCTTCTGCCTGTGTTTTACTCTTTGATTATGCATGACCTGCCCCCACTCCCACAAGGCTGTTCTTGCAAAAGTCGACAAATTAAAATCCATTTGTAGATCAAAACTCTGAAAATACGCAAATAAAAGATCAGCCTTGGAGATAAGTGTGACAGAATTACATATCTATTTGCCAACGCAGGATTAAAAGTATTTATTATGCTTGTCTTTTACTCCTCACTTACACACTCACAAGGCTATTGATTTTAGTGGAACTAAGTGCCCGAGTTATGGGAATAAGACTAATGTGAAGGCATCACCTTAGCCAATTTGGTTTTTAGTTACACAGCCCTTGTAAAGATGAACTGTGTAACATTATTCCAGTAAAACGAGTGGGGGAAAAGCATTTCTTATGTACTCTGTCTACATTATTGATGGTAACTTACATACCAAATAAATAAAACCATAAGTAAACTGTTACATAAAAGTATTGACCATTTTCATAGTGGTCCTGTCCACTGACTTTTATGTGCTGTATATTATTCTTAATTCCTTTTTGTTCCTTCCTGTATTTATACTTGAGCATATGCTTCATGCAATCATTAAAATTATTATTTCATGCTTTAAAATTTGTAATATGTAATTATTCATCCACACTAGTTATGGTAAGTGTATACTATTTGGGATTCTGCAAAGTCTGCGTCATGCATAATACCTTTCAAGTTCTGATGCTGTCAGATTGATTTAAAATATCACGAAGCATAACTGTGTTATTAAGATGCAATAATACAGCTATGCAGTTAGGACACCAGCTTCAAAATCTCTGCTCTGTTGCAGACTTACAGTACGACCTTTGGCAGGGTGCTTAATTCATGCCAATTATTGTCTGTACTATACAAACAATGGTTCTTAAGTATTTCAGAAAGATGTTGCCAGGATAACTCCATTAAACATTGCAAGGTAATCAAATATTACAGAAAGATGCTCTGTGTATGTATTTAAGCACTTAGAACAGTAGAATAGCATTAATGTTCTCTGCTTCTCTCAAGGATTAATAATAATTAGAATAGGGTACTCTTAAAATCCTTAATGTTAGCATAGCACAGGTGACATTAAATAGTCTCATGCCCTTGTGGAGAGGGGACTAGTGAGTAACAGTGCGCTGTGATAGGGATTTCTTTACTGGACTGTCTATTTGTGCTTTAGACCCACATGCTCAAATATGTTTCTAACAGTATATCACTTAAAAACCCCCAAAAGTGCTGAGGACAGTATGACTGCAAAGCAAAGCAGCAGTTCCTGTACAAAAGAACTAACCTTTAAAGTACGAAACAAGCCAGCCAACCCACACAGACAGAAAAGATGGGAAAGACAGGAAAACAGAAAGGGAAGACTAGTTTGCAGTTTCAGTGCACCTCCTGTTTGACCATTGTCAGCTTTTCTGTAGGCATGACAGAAAAGCCCTAAAAAGGGCTATGAACCAGAATAACGGGTAAACTTTGCATTATCTGGTGGGAAATTCTCCTAAAAAGCAGCAAAAGAGGAAAGTGTGTGAAAGTTCGAAATTTATTAAGTGGCTGGCAACAAGCTGGTGGCTCATCCGCGGTGCACTCTCGTACTGCCAGGAGGGGACAAGCCAGGGGGGACAAGCCACAGAGAGCCTTGCAGGTGAATGGAGTAGTTGAATTTCCCTGGATGAAACTAAGGAGAAGAAACAGGGCGATCAAGCAAGCTGTGGAAAATCATCTCTGCAGTAGCCTTCCAGATGGGCTCAGTCTAGACTGAGGCGTTGGTCAGGAGCAGGGAGAGGATGTGGCACACGCAGAGGCAGGATGCTCCTCTGAAGCTGAGACTCACTGAGTGAGAGATCAGGAGGGCATCAGCAGGACAGCAGAGGTTAAAGGAACAGAGACCTTGTAAAACTCCTGCATTTAGAGCAGGAGAGGGAAACTAGCCTTCTGCAAGGGAAAAGTACATGCTATCTCTTTTTCCTTTTAATGTTTTTTTTTTTAATTATTATTTGGGGAGACATTGACGAGACCTGAGCAAAGAAAAAGACTAGCAGTTCCTCCAGAGACACCAGCAAATGACAGAGCAGGACTAAAAGAAGTGAGCGGCGGGTGTAAAGCGGGTGGGTGGGTGTATCAGCAGGACAGGCTGCATGATAGGAAGAGGGGCAAAAGAGGGAAGGCAGGGGAGATGGCGGAGGGAGTCATAAGAATGCAGGAAAAATAAAAGCTGCTTGACTAATGATGTCGTTAGGAATGAGACAAACAGCAAAAAGGTATTTCTGCGGGTCCCAAAATATGCATGAGTGGAATCAAACAAAACATAAGTCGGCCCTACCTTGTCCAGGTTGAAATGCTAAAAATAAACAGGCAGGTCCTTTCGTCAGAGCTACAAAGACTCCGGGCAAGGAACAGTCTAAGAACTTGTATTGTATTAAAGGTCTTGACCGAGTTCAGATGGATAATACTCATCTTTTAGGAAGTGTCACAGGTTGATGTAGGCTTTGCGTTCTGCTAATAAACCAACATATCCCATTCCTGTGCCCAAAATACATACAATGCAATAGGCTAAAAAAACCCAACCCAACCCAAACCAAAACAAAAAAAAAGAAGATAAAGATCAGATCTACCTGTTGCTAATGCAAAAAGCCCAAAGTTCTTGCAAAGCATCTGACCCTTAAACATACCAGTAAATTAACACTGGATTCTTGATTTTCCAGTCCTCAGTTCCTTTGTGCTGACTAAAACTGTTGTATAGTACATCTATTTGCAGTAGTAAGCCTGATGCCATTTTCCTTTCTAGCCAACAGAAAGGTCTTCAGTTGTGCGGGAAGCACACCTCGCACATAAAAGCCCTTGCTCAGATTTACCCTCACTAATTCTGTTTCCCCACCTCCCTTTTGACAGCAGCCTCCACCTCTTCCACACACATACGCCCAGGCACATACCTGGCACGTCGGCTGCCTCCTCCTGTGCTTGTAGAGAGGTGAGGACGTTTATACATGCGAAAGGAGACAAGAGCTTGTGTAATCAAATTGAGACTCTTTGAACCTAATGAGGAAAAATAACATTATTTAATTAAGGTGCAGTTCCCTTCTAGGGCAACACAATGATTGAAAGAAAATTGATTCTTAATGATACAGATTGGAAAGGCTGTTTTTTCACTGGACGACTGGGCAAAATCAGCACAATGGGAAGAGGGTATGAACCATTGTAAAGTGCTAATTTAATAACACTGTCGTGCCGTGTTAGCAGAGGATCAGCATCAGGTTCAGGCATCTTTGACACTGCCTTAGAACACAGTATATTGCTGTTTCTCTGTTTGACAGTAACGTTAGCACGTATGTCATTAGTGTTTTGAAGGATTACTATAAGAGATTTCTTTATGCCTACACGTTATGTGTTGTTGCTTCTATCAAATCTTACCTGCATTTCTTCACTACTCCTTGCAGAAAACTGAATTGTCCACATCAAAGCATAAATGGGTTTTTAATGAGCAGGGAGCTTTGTCTGTGGAATTGTACTCATCCATTTCCCTAAAAGCTCCCCTTCTTAATGAACTGGTCTCGTACAAAGCTAAGTTATATTATAATTGTCTGAAAACAAGTTTGCTCCAACTCAGTGGAGAAAAGTCAGCCTTAAATAGAGTTATCTGACTGATGCATACAGGATTGTCTCTGAGAGGTTTATTTCCCTGATGGAATAAAAGGCAACAACACCAGCATGAGCTGAGACTGGAAGAAGCAGTTCTGCCTTTCCAAGATCCTCTTGCACTAACAAAGGCAAATAGGGAATGTGATCCGGGGGACGGAATTGTGATAACCAAGAGCTGAACCTTATACTCATTACTTTGAGGCCTGAGGGAAGTTTCCTGAGAATTTGTTTAGACCATCTCATATGTATTCCTTCACGCAGGAGACCCTGATTCTGGCTGACCCTGCAGGGTAGACAGTTATACGATAGAGCAATGAGATTATGGTTCCCAGGTTCAGTGCCTCATGGCTGTCCTGGGGCTGTGTGATGCTGGCGGTGCTGTGCTGACTGGTGGTGCTGGCTTGCTGACCTGCTTCCTCCCTCCCACAGCTGAGATTTAAATTATTCCTCCGTTCTGGTACAGGCACAGTCCTGTTACCATTTTTATGACACTGTCATGGGGTAAGATCTGCAAGTGAACACTTGCCAGCTATGCGCAGGTCAGATGCTTTGGATTGGGGTCTTTTTATCTAGTTTTGGTGAGCCTCTACGGGTTTTTTTATGTTTTGAAGAGATTCTGGACAAAGAGCCCAGTCTATTTGATTTTCTTTCTCTATGAGCGAATTTGCATGGTAGAGAAACTAAATTACATGTGCTTTAGATGTAAGAATAATATTAAGGAGAATAGCAATAACAATGAATATCACAAGGTTCTGTAATCATAAGTATTCCATTACAACATGTAATTAAACAAAAAGAAATCCCTTTTCGTACTGAAAACTCATAGTCAAGTGCCAGGTTCACAAACCCCGTTTCTGAACTGATTCTGAAGGTATAATAAACAAATAAATGCTGCTCTTTAGAAATATTAAAAAAACATCCAAAGTACAGATATACCCCAGCATCATCATGCTTGGTATTCTTGCTGGTACTACAGTACTGCCTTGTTCTGCCGTATACAAATGTGACAGCTCTTATTTTGCCATTTTGCTCCACACCCCATAAAGAATCTCCAGTTCTGGAAGCAAGAGGCCTCAGTTCATGAGTTGAGGTAATTTTTTCCTTAATATAAGAGAGGGAGTGATAAAACAGACAGCCAGCTTCCTCACCTGCTTATGGAGAATACCGTATTTTCCCCAAAAATACAGAAAAGGCCACTACTATGGTTGCTTTTCAGGTAAGGTTTTCACATTTGTGTCAAAACTTGTATAGCGTACTTTATATAGTATACGCCATGTTTCATTTTTGTGTGCTGTTAGCACAGCTTCCTGCGCAAAAGATGAGCAGATAAAAGAATAGTGTCATCTATGAAAACATAGAATTACCTGTTTTGCAGCTTTAGTTATGACAATTCTGGTCACAATACCACGGTTCAGAAAATCTGGTTCCTTAAATTCGCCAAAGACAAACAATGTCAACAGCTGCAACTGAACCTGTATTGAAGGTACTGCTTAATGATAGGTTCCTAAATTTCTGTAATACAAATCGAGTGCTTTCAGTAGAGCTAACTACCCCACTAAAAATACTAACTATGCCTAGGGAAAATAGAAATCTAGGAAGCATTTAGATGTCCCTTATCTTTAGAGAGTGTAAAATAAAAAAAAAAAAAATTACATGATGAATTCTGTAACTTTTCCTCCCATTTTCTAGCACAGACAGCATAACGAGGCTTTTGACCTCCAGAAAAAAAAAAGTGTCTAGATTTCTGTGGCGACTGTGTACCCCAGGACTCTTGCAATAAGTGTCTGAGACAGGCCAAGAAAATGGGGTCAGAAAACTGCTCATATTCTTGTTTATGACTGATGTTTCTTTTGCCATCTCAGAAGTAGAGCTGACTGGGAATTTTCAGAAGAAACATGATTCTTTTGGAAAATGCATCAGCCCTGAAATGTTTTGTCTTAACCTAACAGTGTCAATGAACTTCATTTGAAGTGTAGGTACGTGACGATTAACATAGTACCTGCTAGATTTCTTGGGGGTCTGCTTGGGCTCTGGACTTCCGTGGTACATTCATACTTGGACAGGACACATCCTAAGAACTGCAACATGATTATCCATAATGCTTAACTTTTGCTACAGTCCTTGTCACGCATTTGGCCCATACCAGCTATCACTGCCTAGAAACTGTCAGGGCATGGGGACAGGGGTAGCAGAAACCAGGGAGCATCTCTGAGAGCCAGTTTGGACCTGCTCATCTTGTTCTGGGGGGATAAAAAGAGCTTATCGGTGTGAACATGAGCTGTGTCATACCGTTTGGCCTCTGGGCCAGAAGACAATCTCCGTGTTATTTCAGTTGCTACTGTGTCTGTATACACTTCCACAGGGCCATGGCAATTACAACCTTAGACTCTGTGTTCTCCAGAGGTGTAGCAATACCAACACTAACCAGATCGCCAGCTACTGAGTCATGCTGTGGCCCCACTGCTTGCGCTCCAGGAAAGGAACATGAAATGTAACCTGGTAATGTGGGAGGAAAATTTATTATTTCTAGGAAAAATCCTAATTTTAAGTGCTTAAGTAGCATGCAAAACAATGTGTGCAATAGAGAAAGGCCCTCTGTAGACATATCCTAAGTATTCCTATCTCTCTCACTTCTGCAGTGCTACAGTTCTAGGGGGAGTTGAGTCTCAGATAACTTTTTGTCATAAATTTGCTGAAATTTCCACCTGACGACCAGATTTGAAATGACAGGCAATATTCATTAAGAAAAACATCTTTGTTCCATCCAATTGAAGAAAATTACTCTCCCTTGAAATCAGAGGTGTTCTGTTCTTTGCACATATTCTCAGTAGATACCAGCCAATTCTCACCACTTCTTTAATAGATGTTATCTTATCTCCAGCACTGGTTGGACAGGTAGAGAGCAGATCCGTGCACCACTGATGTGTTTGGGGGACTTTGAAGATGTGCTCTGCAGCAGCACCATTCACCTAAACTGCAGCACTATTGAGAGATCAGTTTTTCAGTACCCAGCTGCTTGAAACTGATTGGCAGAAAGTGATTCATGTTTCCAAAACCAATAGAGCAGATTTTTTTTCCCAGCAGGCAGCGTTCTTTTAACTCTACCCTTGGGCTCTGCCAACTTAACCGCCATTCTTTTCCGAAAACATTTTATTTTTCTTAAATGAAGGAAATTTCTTAATGTACACAAATTAATAATGAAATGTTGGGACTTTTCCTCTGCTTCATTTTATTTTTGGATGTCCGGGTTTTCTGTGAGCAGGTTGGTCATGTGTGCATAGTCACAACCTGAGGAAAAAAAGCATCTGCAAAACCACAGGTGCGTTTGTCTGCTGGTAACGATTGTTGCCATGGATGGGAATTCACAATTGACACAACAGAATTTATTTTTCATTCTATGTAGACATGATCGAGTAGTGACATCTGGAATCTACCCTAGAGGTTCAAGTCAATAAAATATTAATAGCTGCCATTTCCAGTGAGGAGGCCGTAAGAAGAGCACAGCAGAGGAATCACCGACATTTTTGCACCTATTGTTCTTCCTAATGAGTTAACCATTTCCCCTTCCATGTACTCTTCTCCTAAAGATTAGGGAAAATAAATCTAGGACTGAGACGCCATTCCCTGTCTCTGATTTAGGTAAACTGCTGTTCAGATAGCCGTGTTTTCTGTGAGTGCTCTGTTGGGAAGCGGCTATTGGCAAGGGTCTGGATCCTCCCGCTCCCACCGAAGCTGGGAGGAGTGCGGGCTGACCGCACACAGCTGATGCACGATGAAAACCAGGCACAGAAATCAAGGCGACACAGAGCAGTCTCACCTGGAGCACTCACCATTTTACCAAGAGATTACCGAGGTTTTCCTTAGTAATTGAACTCTGTATGCAGTCGTGACGAGCAGGGAGAGTAGGTGGAAGAGAAGGACTGTTGAGCCTCGCTTCAGACAATCCTGTTCCTCCCATTCCTCTCATTCAGTGAGTAAGTATTAATAGTCACTTATGTATAAGAAGAAATAATGAGGTTAATGAATCTCCAAAGATCAGCTACTTCATAAAAGCAAATGCCACACTTTTATCAGTTAAAGGCCTCCCAGTCCAACATCAGCAGCGGAGGGAATTTTTATTTTAGAGCAAATTGCACCCAGTTTCGGTAAATTATCATAGAATGATTACTCGACTTTTATCCAGTCAATGTTATGCCTCCCTAGGGAATTGGTTTATTGTCAGTATGTCTGCTTCAAAACATGTCTTCCCTAGAAAGCACTCCTTCATTCAGCTTCTGCCGCTGGAAGCAGGCAACAGCTTGAAGGTAGCAGCTGCTCTTGAACAAAGCAGGTAGAGATGCAGAAAGGGCTGCCGAATCCATAACAATAAGAACATCATGACATAATTACAGTAAATCTCCCGAGTGGTCTGTACACACTAAATGCCATATGTTTTGGGTAGAGGAAGTGTGCATTCGTAAAACCATAGTATAACATAACCACTTTCCATAGTAGTCCTGTTAGCATGAAATTGATTTTTTATCTCAAAAATTAGCATTGATAGAGCAGAGGATAGTATCTGAATGGTCAGTTAGTTAGACTGGGAGGATATAATTAATATCCTGAAAGGCAAGAGCAGGTGATGGAATAGTTTGGGGGGATTCTCCAGTTGTCACTGTGCATAATGTAATAGCTAGTGCACCCATTTAGCCTTTCTTTGATATGGTCTTCTTTCACCACTGCATGTAATAGCTGTTCTGTTTTCTAAATGTCTTCATTTGACTTTGAACAGGTTAATAGGATTTACTGCTTCTGCAGCCTGCCTATACAAAACAGATTGTCAATATGGACAATACTTTGTGGTCTGTCAGGGAATAATAGACTGCTTTCTCCATCCCTGCTTTTAGGAAGTGATTTAGTTTCCTGAAGATTTAGCTACAAATGGGAGAAGGAGGGAGGAAGGTATTTTTTTCTGCGTGAGTCTAGCGTGAGCTGGCACGGCTAAATAGCCACTTGGCATTTGCTGTATCAGCTGGTGGTGCTTGCCTCATTTTCACATGGCAGCCTCTTGATTCTCCATTAGAGATGTCTGCAGAAATTTCGCTGTGGCTAGATACCAACTGTACAAAATACATAACCCAGACGCATTTCAAAGATTGCAGTGGATTCTTGCAAACATTTTCTGTTACAAACTGCATGAATTGATCTCGTCTTCAAGAGCATTAATCTCCTAAATCATTGTTTTGTGCTCTGTTTGAACCTGCATTTTAGGTTTCAGTGGCTTTGTGTTTTGTAAAGATGTTTCTAAAATCACTGTGTGTCATAAGAAAAGGATTTTTCCCCCGGCTGTTAGCTTTCTTGCCATGATTATTGCTTCCTGCTGCAATGATCAGAATATAACGATGCAGCAAATTTTATAGGAATGTAAACTGCATGAACTAAAAAATTGTCATTTTCTAAAGTATCAGGTCCCTTCCAAATGCTGTCTGTGCATTTACACCTTTATGAGTTGTGAAGCTCTGGATGACTGAAGGCGGTTAGAGTCATTAAAAATTATGATACTGGCTATATGTAAAACACAGGTAAGCAATATGTGCTGCATTTCCAGTCCTTTTTTGATCTTGGAAATAATTCTGCTGATGGCTGGTTCACTGTGATTGTAAGAGACTAAAAATTACCAGAGATTTTTAAATATCGGAGACAAACAAAACCCTACCACAGTACATTATAACCTCTATCCCGAAATGCTCCCTTCTTGTCGCTGTTCAGCTTCCTTAAACTTGCTGATTCATTTTAATTAAAACAATCTAGAAGAACATGAGGAAGCAAAAGGAATGAGGTTTTTGTTTCCTCATCGTGTAACTTCCCATAAACTAAGAAAAAAATACAGATTTGTATACAAAGTCATGCAAAGAAGGTATTATCCTTTCGCACACATACTGGGAATCACCTCGGATGGTGGGAGATGTAGAGTCTCAACTTGGATGCTAGCAAGAGTTGATGTACTTCCCAAATAACAAAATTAATCCGCCTATTTCCAGACTAGGGACAGCCACAATGACAGTTGTCATCAGCAGACTGAATTAGTGATCTGCACTTGAGCAATGTTTAATCCGGGGAGTTCCATCTCAGATCTCCTCTGAACTTTGGGCTGAACTTGGCAAAGGAGCCTTCCTCAGCTCTAACGTGCTTAAGAGCAACAGGCTTGGTTTGATCCACAGCTCCTTAGAGAGCTCGACTCCGCGCAGGAAGCTTTGAACAAGTCTCAGGGGGAATTTTGAAGAGGGTATGAAAAGCGTTTAGACCATTAACCGCCTCATAGAGGGATTCAATGGCGTTTTTGAATTAGCTTATGCAGCTGCATAGGTAATACAGGAGCTTTAAAATTCTTCATCTAACTTCAGGTGTTTAAACAAAACCACACTGAAGTTAGAAAGTAACACTTTTCCAGAAGACTGTTAAAAGTTTTTTCTGCCCCAAAGAGACTGCCAGCTGGAAAAGCACAAGCAGTGTTTGGAGCATCTAAAAATACAGTAGGAGTTAGAAGAATATAGTTGCCATATCAGAACCACCTAATACACACCAGCTTAACGTTTTATGTCTTCTAAATACTGGGTCGAAAGCTAAACTGCTGGAAGATTCCAGAATCTTAACTCCTGGTTTGTGCATGTGGACAAGGGGGTTAAATTATCATCACGTCTGAAAAGCTAACTCTTACTCATTTTACAGAACCTACCATTGTTTTCCACTGTCTACAATTACCTTCAAAAATCTGTTCTTCAGATAATTTTCAAAACTGGTTTTAAGACTTTCTGTGATTACATATGAAGAATGTTTTAATATGAATCCTAAAATCTAGTATTTTTTCTATACACAGCAATTAACAAATCAAAGACTCAAATGGTGAAATTCGTATCCAAGCTTTTTTCAGAATGTCTGAGAGACTTAAGTTTCACATTAAAAAGACCTATCAGCTGGAAATAGAAAATGTCTGAATTGATAAACCATTCAACATTCCTCTCTATGGCTTGCCTACTGAAATTTGAAAACATTACCTTAGTTCAGTTAGCATTTTCTTATTCTAAATTAAAAGTTACTACTACTGTTGTTTGTTGCAGTTGGTATTACTTGATTGTTGATGCTGCTGCTGTTGTAATTTGATGTTATGTACAATTATTGTCTCTGAATTTGATCACTTGGAACAGCAAGTATCATTCAGGGTGAAATCAGAAATTAGGATTCATATACTACTAGATTGTCTTTGTAGAACTGCCATCGTATACTAGAAATTTGTTTGTTTACCAAAGCTACCTTAACATTCCAGATATGTGACACAGCATCTATTGAACATTACTGAGCTTTACACGAATTACCAGAATACAGTATGGGGTTTTTTAATTTTTTTTTACCCTCATTTAACATAAATGGCACTTGTCAAAAATTACAACCTGTTAACATAAACTTGGGCATCATTCAGCCAGCCTCCACACACAAAGGCACTTTGGCAATACTTCATGCAATATGGGGCCTTTGTTTGCTCTCCTTCCTGACAAATGACCACACTGAAGCTACAGAGACAAACCGACTGCCGAGGAGGAGCACAGAGGAATTTGGAACATGCCTGGGGCTGGATTTTTTTGATGCCATCTCCATAATAATACACCTGTGACTAAAGCAGGTGATTGGAAGTGGAGCGGATGCATACAGACAGATGGATTAAGACAGTAGTAATTGTGCTTTCACTTGATTATAATATTAACAGGCTCCAGGTGATTTCTGTTTTTCACAGCGTCACTCGCCTCGACAGATCCCAGCAGGCTTGGAAGCAGAGTAGAGATGCATCCTGCTTTTCACATGAACCTGTTTCCAGCATCAGCACTTAAGAGAGTTCTTCTGTCGAAAAGCAATTAGCTTCTACAGTCTAGGGTGCCATTTAGAATATCCAGGCTCGTGTGTTTCATCATAAAATTGACCTTTTTAATTTTTTATGTCTGAGATTCCCTCCTAAAAGTGTAAGCATTGAAAAAATACAACTCTAGAGAAAATACTGAAGGCACATGTAGAATTTATTAAAGGATATCTGTCCCTGAAGTGCTGCAGATAGCAACTCCATATGAATATAATAAATATGAAGCATGCAGTATTGTGTGCTTAATTTTTAAATAATTTGTGTCATTAGGTAGCATAATGATACCGATTACATAAAAAGCATAGGAAAGCAATATGTGCTACATTTACAGATTCACATTTTTCCTGTAGTAATTGCTTTTCCATACAAATAGAGTCTGCTTGTTGATACCTTTGAATAACTGTGTACTAATTATCCTAATGTTTCAGAGTTTGTTTTGCTTTTTAGTAACATTACCTATCTTGGGAATATACTTTTTGCCAAAATTTTGCATCATTTTGATGTAATGGAGACCTTCAAAAGACATTGACATTCAGAATAAGCAAAAAAATACCTCTTCTGCCCAGACAACTTGAGTGAAAATATTGCTAGTAATAGCAACATCTTCACTCCATCTCCAGGAACTACCAAGTTTCCATGTAGACATTAGAGAGTTTCAACAGTGCAAGAGTACTCAAGATTTAAAGTACAGATAGGTGTTACGCATTAGGAATTTCTGACAGAAGCTGACATAGTTCTAGACCAGTCCTTCGGTACTTTAGGTCTAAAGTTTAGTAGCAAGTTTCGCTTGCATCTCTACTCCTTGGAAAGAGACAGGACCCTTAGCCCTGCTTGGAAGTGGTTTGAGGTCAGTTAAGATTCTTGATGCTGACATCTAATCCTACTTCTGATCTAGTATTCAATACCTCTACAAGATGATCTTCTGTTGTAACAGGGTAGAGACACAGTACAGAGCAGAGCAAATTTAGAAGGAAGCAAGAAAATACATACATACAACATGCATACGTGTATGTGTGTGTGTATATAATGATTTCATAAAGTTTAACTTGGCTGACTACCTCACAGTCACAGTATTTCTTAGAAGTTAATGAAGCAGAACTTATATAGAACTCTATATAGAAGAGACCTTACAATGAGGTGCTGTAGAACATAAATATGACATGTAAAGAAAATGTCGAGATTTATGGCTTGTGTCACTCATTTGGCTGTTTTCAGCTTCAGACCCAGCCTGTGTTGTCTGGATACTAAATTGTAGAAATTTAACAAAGACATTGTTATATAGACATCAGAATAACTCAGTGGTCCATCAACATCAAAACCCTGTCTCTGAGACTGCCAGGGAACAATGTTTCAGAAGAAGTCATAAGGTAACTTAGTTCCCATAATGAATTTACTGGGTAATATTGTACTCTGTTCTGAATGATGACACAGGAGAAATAGTTTTGCTTAAGGATGGGCCATCCTTTAAGTACCAAATTGCTTAATTTTCCAGGAGGAAAAACAAAAAACAAATGAACAAACAAGCAAAAAAACCTAAACCAGACAAAAAAAAAAAACCACACAAGAAAACCCATCTATCCTGTGTCATTTACTCTCTTCAATGTTCCCCCCTTCTCACCTCTGAAACTTTTCCATACAGCACACTAGGTCACTTTTCTTTCTTCCTCTGCTCACTGTGGATGCTCTAGCTCATTAAATTGCGTGGCCTCTTTGTCTTTTTTTCAGTTTCCAAGAGCCCAGTTTTGCACTTCTAAAACTGGTTTATACTTACAACTTTATTTCTATAGCCTTTCTCTTCTCTTCCTTGCTCTTCCTGCCAAATGGTGCTTTTTTTCTTGCACCCTCTTTTTTGTTGTTTGCTGAATCACCCTGAAGCCTTCTGTTTTGCCTAAAAGCTTTTCAGACATTTGAATTTATGTAAAGTACTCTGACTATGATCACCTTAACTTTTTTCTTAGTCATGTGACTTACACTTTATTTTCTAATAACTCCTCCCCAACTTTTCTCTGTTCCAAAATCCTCTTTGAAACTCTCTGTTGCCTTGTTCTCATGGAAGATCCTTCTTCTTCTCAGTTTTTACCCCATGGTGTATTTACTGTGTATGTTTGTCCTGTGTTATTTAGACACTAAGTCCTTTGAGGCACAGGATGTCATTTTATCTATGTTTATAATGCACAGCATAAAATTATTGTCCTCTCTAAAGCAATAGTAAGGGCACAATAATTTGACTGATAAATCGATTTGAAGGAAAGCTTCCAGTGATTAATGAACCTGTCATATCCACTAGGACACCTGCTAATTGTTTTTGAGGTACTGAGAAATATAACAGTTCTTAATCACACCCGCCATAGCCCGTTTAGTGCTCAGGCAAACTTTTACTACCATCGCGATGGGAAGGAGTCTGTGAAAGTTACTTTGCCAGTGTTTCCTTCCCTTCTCAATACCTGCTGTAATAAGAATTGTTGTGTTCTGGATTTTGCTTGTTAATGAGTTATTTAAGCTTAAACTCCCACAAGCTGCATTGTGAGGAGAAGGAGCACAGGTGAAGATGGAGGACTGAAGCAGCCAGCAGAAGAAAGCACTGTACTTAGAAAACTAATTTTCCTCTAAGTATGGTAGATTGCAGCTCCCTGAAGCAGAGTCCTTGCTTTCAGAAAACCAATTTCTGTCAGATTGCAGAGGTTATTCCCCTTTGGTTTTCCAGCATCAGACAGGAGATGGGAATGGAGGACCCTCTCTCAGGGGGCTGGCAGCTTCACAAAAAAACAGATGGGACCTGACAGGCTATTTCCAGGAGATGGAGTCTCTGAAGCAGGAAACAGGGATGCCTGATCGACTTTGGGAAAAGCTTCTGCTTTTAAACTGGGTGAATCAAGGACTCTTTTGACAGGAGGCAGCATCCTTTCACAGGTTACCAACTGTCCTGTTTGTTATGTGACAGTCTTACCACTCAAAGTTTTTACCATGAATTGTGAAATATTTGGCTAGAGTAACGCTTTGGCCTGTGCAGCACAAGCCGTCTCTACTTGTTTTTGACAAAGCTATTTGTTTTGCTTTGTCAATTTGTGCCCCTCCCTTAATCTCCAGCCTCCATCATGTAAAAGACCCACCTCACAGATAACATCATATCTCCCCACCCTCTGCCATCATTTAAGCGTCACCCACAAGGGACTTGAAGCATCCCACCTTTTCTCATTTCTTACAGGTCCTTAAACACTAAAAAAAAATTATTTTCTGAAAACACTTGAAATTTAAACAGTTAGAGGTCTGCTTGTGACAACCTTTGAAATTCTAATCTCTCGTCTTGAAAACGTAATTGAGTGTTTGCAGGAGCTGCACACTATGTCTGTCGGAAAAGGGCTGTCCCTGAGGAGTTAGCACCGTGCTTCACAGGCGTGGAAGCAGGTACTCTCCTTCCCCCGCTGCAGGCAGGAAAGCGTGCCAGCTTTTCAGCAGTTGATGAGAATAAATGTCTGCAGGAAAAAAAAGAAGGCTGGATGAAAAGACCCGATATGTGGATCCTGATCTAGTCTGCCAAGCAAAGGTGCTAAGTTTGTAGTTATTGGAGAAACATGGAAAGAGGGCTGTTCAGCTCTTGTATACTGATGCTACTTAAAACAGAGAAGCACTGAAAATACTGAAAATGCAGATATAGGCTTGGGACACGGTTTGTGTGCAAGACAATGCGTATGGGCTCTCTCTCAGCGCAGGAAAGGACCTCTGAACAGAGAGCGAGGTCCCGTATACAAGGGGTGGGTGAAAATACACATCAGAACCAGCGCTCGTTTCAAACACTTGTCCTGGAGCAGGTGATTCCCACCCTCGGAAAAAGGGAAATGGCAATAAAACCTCGCCAACACAGGAGTCAGGAATGCAAACATGGCCTGATCCCAAGCGGTGAAAGTTATAACAGAGGATTAATTGTCGTGAGTCCATGCGGTGACTCTGCAGCTTTAAGTCACCTCCTGTCCTGCTGCTCCTGGGCTGTGGCAGGGTCTGATGTGACCCTTGGTGATGCTATGGGTGCCTCTGAGAGCTGGTCTGTGGGTACAGCACTTGAAGCTCTCTGCCCCATGCTTTCATTTACTGCTAGCGGATTCTTAGAAAGCAACTTTATCATTGCGCCTTGCACAGCTGTGCCTGGGGATCCCTCCATCACCTTGGTCTTTGACCCAATCAAAAGAAGCCATTGCTGTGGCCAGACGTCGTAGTATCTCGCACAAACATTCGCTGAGTTTTTAAGCAGCTTTCGGTCTTCCAGGAAAGGCACTGCATCCTAACATGGTTAATAGAGTTATTGCTTGTTGCAATATTAGGAACAGGTTTCTAACATTTTTTGCCATCACAAACGTATATTTCAATGAATTTCAAGTATGTAGGAAAATAAATCTGGCCTAACGTCAACATTACGTAAAGTTAGATTTTTGACGCACACCAATGTATTTGTAGTTGCACAACCATTCACACAACAAAGACACGCATATGTTCATTGAGTTTTAATTAATAGAGTCCTTGCCAATTCCTCTTTAGACCTTTATTATCCCTTTCTTTTAATGCACTTCATTCATCACTTTTAAAAATTAGGCCAATTTAGTAACATAATTTGAATCCATAATTGAATTTCCTAGCTACTCTCAGACTTTACAAGTTAATCAAATGGCACAGTTTTAAACACATTTTCAGCACTTGGGAAAAACTATGTCAGTGACCAATCAGCCCATTTAAAATGGAAAACTTATATCTCATTCTCAGCCAGGTTCTGTGCTGATTAAACTTTCTCTCCTCACAAAAAATAGACTGGACTTTTTCCGTTCCCTGATAAAAATTAATAACATAAGGTTATGCGGAAGGATGAATAAAGTATAATTCTAGTTAAAAATGGGAAATGACAAATAAATGAAAAATGCTAAGTGAGGTGGAAGAGAGATGTGTAATTGAGCAGCATTAGAACCATATGTCAAATGCTTTCACAGGAAGAGGCAGGAAAGGAAAATCCCAACAGCAGCTCTGTGAAAATGCCAGAGCAACTGCTTCACTTTCTTACCAGAGTGCTGTGGACTCACCAGGGACACCTTACCCGGTCTAGCATTTGACAAGTTAGCGTCTCTGTTTATGTGTGTTGTCACCCAGACAATCTTTTTTTTCCCCATTCTCTCTCTCTCGAGGCCTAAGAAAGCTATTCAGATTAAGCTACCAGAAAGTAACTGAAGTAAATTAGGCTGGACCAACATGCATCTTCTATCAGAAAGAGTCAATATATCAGAGTTGGTTTGATTTAAGCCCTGATATGTTTGAACTGTTGCTTCTATCAGATTTGCATGGATTTGTGTCAGACGTGATTTGAAAAGTCTGGCAAACAAATAATGTATAAATATGTAACGTGATCCTGAGGATGTGCATGTGTCTGGAATAGGAGAAAAAAAATGTTGGCTTTTCATGGAAATGTAAATGGAAAATAAGGATTTGAAAATTCATGCAATGCCATTCTAACATCTTTAGAACTAGTTAATTTTCCTGCCCTCAGCCATATAACTTTACCAGCAAAAGCATAGCAGTTCATGCCATTATGTTTAAAAATAAGAAATCTGAAATCTGCTCATGAAAATGGCTTAAACTATAGCAGCAGAATATATTCTACATCTCTTTTAGAAACCTTTGCTTGTGTGGTTGTATTGATTCTCAATGCAGATATATGCTTTCATTTTCATATTAAACCTCTGCTTTTTCCTTCCTTTATCGGATTGTTAAGCAAGTGATTCGGTGTAATCAACATAGTACTTTGCCCTTCCTCTCAACAGAAGAAACGTTGTTTGTAGAGCATTAAATATACAACTTTTAGGAGCACCAGAAAGTCTTGCAAATGACACTTTGTGGCTTCACAATATATTTACTATTAACTCCCTGAACTCCTTTCTCAACAGCTTTTCTGGGCAGCCCGTAAGCCACTCCAGCTAATGACATGTAGCCAACACGGCTCCAGTGGAGACCACAGGCAGTGAGCCCTAGAGGGCAGGGAAAAAGAAACTGGAAAAGGAGAGGCCAACTGCTGGCAGTGACGTAAGAGACGTTTCTTGCCACTGCTCTTACTTTTCTCTCTTCGCTTTTTTCCTCTGCTGTTAGCATCACCCAAATCTTTTCATGCCACTTCCTCTTCCCTTCCCTCCTATTGCCAATTTAACAGAACAAAACAACGGCACGACAGCTGCCTAACATATGTGCAGTTAAATCTTCACCCCCTCCGTGTGAGAAAACGTTCAACCTTCCATCAGCTTCAGAGCTGTAAGACTACCTACCTCGCAGGGCGTGGACTTCTTTCAGGGCTTTGATACACACTTGATACTGGGGTGCAGCAGCAGTAATCGTAGGGTTAAGCAGCTGCTGGTCGAGGCTCCCTCCTCCGTGGGTGCAGTTACGTTCGTCAGCTACCTCACCTAACTCAGCGTTGTCGTGAGCCGGGGATGGTGCTGCTGCTGCTTCAGCGGGCAAGGAAATTAGTAGAGCAACACTGCACGGCGATGTTTCACCACTTTTCGACATTTCGTTACTTTGGAGAAGCCCTAGAATAGTTCCAAACCATTGTACTATTAATTTAAATGTTTCTGTACATCTTTAGTCCAGGTAGAATGTGCAACTATGCGAGATATAATGAAGAGTACTGTGATTCTTCGTTGCTCTTTTTCTTCCATTAAGTAATTAAGATGGGGTGGATGCTTAAGTAGAAGATGCCTAAGATGCTTAAGAAAAAGCAGAAGGTTAATATGGAAATGAAAGCATATATCGGCACTGAGAATCGACACAGCCACACAAGCAAAGGTTTCTAAAAGAAATGTAGGATATATTCACAAAATCAGTTTTCTGCTGCTATAGTTTAAGCCATTTCCATGAGCGGATTTCAGATTTCTTATTTTTAAACATAACGGCATGAACAGCTATGCTTTTGCTGGTAAAGTTATACGACTGGGGGCAGGAAAATGAACTGGTTCTAGAGATGTTAGAATGGCATTGCATGAATGCATGAATTTCCTTTTTTATTTAGTAGTTATTCTAAAATCTTTCAGAATAATTAGTGTTCCTGGCACTGTTGCTCCTGTATAGCCCACAACAGAAGGAGGCAAACTAGTAAATTGAGTTAGTTATATTTTTCTAGCTTATTTTCAGTCTTCACTCAGGATTTTCAATAAAGATCCTAGAAATATTGTACTACTTTTATTTTTAAATAGCAAGATGACAGAAGTCTGAGAGCATTGATTGTTATAAAAAAGACCATTTGATTCTCGGGGTTATCAAAGTCAGTTAAATAGTACTTAGATCTTCAACTACCAACATTTGGCTGAGGGCCAAAGAAAAATTAACAAAGATCTAGAATACACTTCTCACACTTTTTTTTTTTCCTGATAGAATTATACTTTTAAAAGTAAGTCCTACTAGACTTTAACTCCCCAAAACCTGGGCTTATTTCCAAAATTAAGCTTGAAGATTTATTGCACTTCCACCCTCTATTCTGCTTCTCAGGCACTATCTGCTTTTGGCAATTAATACAAACGTTATGGGCTTTGATTTGCTTCACTGCAGCATGTGAACTCAATTTCTTTTCATTTGTAGCTTTGAAATAGCATAAGCCTCTTTGTGACAGACTTTCACACTGCACTGGCACCGTTTACTGAGCCATGGGCGCACACTGTCAGAATCAGCTATGCAGACTGCATCCCTTTTGTTTTAGTTTAGATACGCTCACTTTGTGCCATGTCAAGGCAGGAAGTTAGACAGGCAAGTGTTGTAACTCGGTTGGAAATGGGTCTTTCAGCCATCTGACTAATGACACACATAGTTTTATGTGAGTCAGGATGGAAGTGCAGAAAGCCCCAAGGCTAAGAAGATTACATGGCCACTCTAGGAATGAGGATTTAATTTATTTTTATTGTGCAGAATGGTATTCTTCCAAGGACTCTGACATGTCGCATATCTCAGGTTGTTCCCACATTCATTTGCTCACACCCTCAGTTACAGACTGGCAAATGTGTCCAAAAAAAACCAACTTCATAATGATCAGTTCCAATCAAACTTCCATCGGTGTCCACCACCAGCCATTACGACTGCAAATTCTCTTGGAAACAGCTGGTATCTTTGACTGTGGCTGGAGCAGTTAGCAACATCAGATTTGAGCTGGTATTGGCCTCCTGTAGAGGCACATTTCAAACTCGTTCCCTTCCCAGAATTTCTGCTCAGGAAGAAAAGTGTTCATCAGACACAGAAAGGAAAACTGACTGATCAAATGCAGTTGAGAGCACAGTCATCCCATGCGTGCAGGTGTGTACAAAACTCCTAAGTGGTCTAGAGCCAGCCTGTTCACAACTGAGAATAGGCTGGAGAGCTTGGCCACCGATGTAGCGATGACCAGCTCTCAGGGCTGCAGCCGCAGCCAAGCACAGGGACAACTGGCCATCCCACAACCAAAAGCATCATACTCCTGGGATGGGCTAATAGGGTTTGACAGCCACTCTGTTCTGGCCCACCAGTCCCAATACATGCATCAGGTATGACAAAATGAAAATTACACCCATTGCCCTTAAAATCAGTCTCTCATTCCTCTCTGTTGCACTTTTGAATGGGTTGCAGGAGGTAATGCCTCTTTTTTTGCAGTAGCCATTGAGAATTTTGAAGATGACAACCGTTCCTCCTTCATCATCAGAGTGTTTCTTTTCTGTATTGATCCTCACAAGACTCTTCAACGGGGTGAACAAAAAGTAACTAATGATGCTTATGTTAGATTAATGTGGCTGCACCCCTTTGTGCTCTCTGTTATCGCGCTCGTATTACAAAGTATAATAATAAAGTGACCATCAGTCCAGTGTTAATAGAGCTAAGAGAAGGAAATGAATTTTAGAGAAAAAGTACATCTACCTCACACAACAGAGGGCCATCCAGAAATACCCAAAATAGCCCTGAGCAGCCTAGTTCAGAGGGTAGAAACACCATGCTCTGCCAGAAATCATATGCCTATGGGACAACCATTTCTTTATCCCAGTTGCAAGTGCATTTTGATGTGTATAGTTGCTACAGTTCTTACAGTTACAAGTTTTACATGCCTGATATACGCAGCTAAGAATTTATTGAGATCAATTAAAGATTTAACAATCTTATCAGAACACAACAGTTATTATTAGTCCAGTTACAATGATACTAATACTCATAGTCTAGATTATCCAATTGTTAGAGGATAACCTGATTAATAATAAAGTTGTTATGCAAAAACTTGCAAGTACCTACCCCTTTCTTTGATATTATGCTTATCCTTCCAATGTTCTTCTGGATCTTAAGTCCATGATGCTAGTTTTACTTGTACTGTATCACAGCCTGAAAGAATAGTAGCTGAAATACAGCATCCTTTGTCCTAGTCCATTTTGCTGTTGAAAAGACAGGCTTTATAATCAGAAACACTGGAAATATGGAAAGATGATAGAAAGAGTTTTGCATGTTCCCAAGATAGATACATTTTTTTCAGAGGTAACCAGTTTTCACAGCCTTTTTCACAGCCTGCTGGGGCAAAAAAAAATCTTTTTATCCTATTTTCCTCTGAAGAATGAAGAGGTAGAAAAGGCAAGAATGAAGAAAGCTGAGGAAAATAAAATGCCAAGATTAAAATATAGTATTTACGTGATAATATATATGAAGAAAATTAGACATTCTTGAAAATTAAACAAAGATATTTAATCTTCCATTCGTCTATACCATTAACAAATACAGGTCTGTTGGTGGGAAAGACATCTGAAAATGTAAACTTTATCAAAACACAATAACCCAAATACCATGGAGAGTTATCAAAGATGTAGGTTATTCTCATATCTAATCTCTTAGATTTGCTTACACTGAATCACCACCAAGCTTCCTCTTAGTACCATACTCTGGCTGCTCTCATTGATACCACCTGAGAGTTAACGGCTGTGTGTCTCTAATTTTCTTTTGCACTCACCTCAACAAAATTGTTGTTTACAAGATTAGCCTCCATACTAAGGGACTGTGGAGCTCTTCTGGCCAAACCATTTAGAAGCCCTTCTAGTTAAAGAGTATGCAACCTGTTTTGCTTTTTGAATAAGTAAACACCTTGCACGCTCAAAAACACATTTTTTTCACATCACTGCGAAAATGAGCATGAGGTGAAGAGCCAGAAAACTGGTCATGTCCACTGAAGAGCCAGAACTGAAACTTGAGTTACAAGATACTTACGTAGTAATCTCACGAAAACCAAGTGTTTATGTTCATTGAGTTGTACCAGGAGCAGCTAAACGCAGTCTCTACAGAAGCAATATAAATGTCCATTTTTCAGGACTGCGAGACGGACCTCAGCTGCTGCCTAGAAGTCAGTATAACTGGCTCAGTAAGAGCTACTGAGAAGGAACTCAGGCTCTCTCAGCTCTGTACATATTTCAGAATATCCAGGCTGCTAGAATAAATGAGTCTTACTGTCCAAAGAAGTGTGAGTAGGAGCCCTGCTGTGAAAACTTTTTATCGTAGGTTGGAGCTGACATTTATAACAGCAGTAAAGCAATTGTTGGAACTTAATAGCATGAAGCATTCTCAGTTACTGCTATGTACACATATCAGCCAAGATAGCCTCCGCCATCAGCCAGTATCATCCAATCTAGGTTAGCAGTCAAGAGACAACGATGTGTCATCTTGTCACAGTTAAAAATAATTCTGTGAATTCTGTGAAACTTAGAGTATCACACAGTTTGTCAAGTGTACTTAATTGAGTTAAAGCAGCTCAGCCACTGGTCAAATCCCTCTGGTATCACAGTGACATAATAGGCAGCAACACATGACAGTACGAATTACGGGCAGTCTTAAATGATAGGTAAATAATCTGAATTACAAGAATGGAAGTGCATCGGGATGCCGGGAGTGTTATAATAACCCCTAAATGCAATGCAATAGTATCCAATAGTATCGCATCTACTTGCATTCTTGGTCTTGTTCAGAGTTCTTTTTATGTACTGATGAGTTATACATGAAATTACAAGTTAGAAATGAGCCAATTTGTTCTGTTCTTTTAAAATATTAATTCACGGTGGTGCGATTTCTGTGTGATGCCCATTTTCAATTTACCAGAGGTATTTTAATGCATCTCATTTCTGTGTTTCCTGTTTAATGAGACATATACCACACAGTGTTAAACTGTGAGCTGGGATTGTTTTTCAGCCTTTATTCATCTTTTTTTAAAAAAATCCTGGTCTGATTCTTCCAGCCTTGCTTTTGTATTACCACTTTTCACTAATTCTCCAGGGGTCTGACTGGAATATTGAGACTTGTCAAATTCAGCAGTACAAGGGGTTCTTCCTGGATTGCATCTATGCTGAAAGGCACTTGCAGGACCAGAAAACAGCTACCATCCTTGTGAGTTGTTGCCTTCTGTAAGTTAGGAAGGAAAAGAAAGAGTCCTAAAAATTATAATAAAATCTGCATGAATCCAAAGGATGCCAGGCACACATCTGGTGGGAGGAAACAGTTCCTAAGCTAATTTTATTATCAGCTTATGCAATTTGTGGTAAATTACTATTCATTTATTTCAAGTCAAAGTCATTTATTCTTTGACAATTTAGTCCAGCCCATGCATGGAGAAGTATTACCTGTTGTCTAGTGTAGGCTGTTGATATCTACACATCCAGTCACGTGACCTGCACCTAACTGATAGTATGTTTATATTCAAATCACCAAAGAAAATACAGAGACTTCTCTTGATATGCTGACAAACCAGGGCCATTGGCAGAGTGAAACTGCCATTTGTGCTTTTTCCTCACTGGAATAAAAATGCCCTTTTAGCCATGGGAAATTGAGTCTCAGAAAATTATACTGTTTTATGAGGACTGTCTTGGAGCACAGATAAATAATATGGGAAATTCCCTACTGCCAATGCGTGCCCTCATTTCAAGAAAACAAATGGTGGCTAATGAGCTTTGTAAATATGCCAGTGATATTAAAGACAAATACAGGTATAGTTACTTTCCAGTTGATAGTAAAGCGCAGTTGGTTGATCCCATTTCACCCACAAAAAAAAAAAAAGTAAAAAAGACAAATTTCTATGTCACATCAGAGGGTTTCTCACCTTCCAACTCAATGAGCTACTAAATCATCTGGTCACTCTTTAAGAGCCTTCAGTTGAAGGTCTTGTAATTCCTCATCTCCAGAAGGAGATTTTTCCTTTCATTTACTCTTAATTTAAGTACAAAACGGAAATCTTTTTTTCTAGTATAAGAAAATGTTTTTAGGAGCACACACACCCTATAGGTTGTGTTTCTCTCTAGTTCTGTAGCTGGGCTCAGGTTGAAGAAGTGGTTCTTTTGATCTGCAAACGAGATATTCTCCTGGAACAGCTGTATTTTTCTGTTTCTAGACTATCAAGTAGAATCAGCATGTACATCAATTGCACTTATTCCCAGGCTAGTTGTTCTCTAGCATAAGTAAAAAAAAATAAAAAAGCAGAGTAAGTGGCATAAAGGTAAGAGTATTTTTCTATCCATGTTTTATTTTGAGTGTGCATATAGCCTCCTCTTGTGATAACTGAAAAGCACAAGGAATATACATCTGGTCCAACATCTGGCCTCATAGCATCATAGTTTAGATTTTTCATTTATTTTCCTCTAAGAAAGTCTTTTCTGATGAATGAATTGTTTAGCATAGAAGTCCCGCAGCTTTGTGAGATGCTCTTTCTTGTTCTTCTATCATTTCAAATTTGCATTTGATCTTCATTAACTCGTAAGGAAAGTTACCTGCAAAGTAAAATAATTGCATGCAAGTTTGACTGGTATCACTGATTTTATCCTATGCTTGTGCTTTTAAATATGGTATATTTATCACAGCTAAAAATATTCCTTCTATCACTTTTTCTGATAAGATTTCAGTTGTGGTGTCTAACACAGCTTTTATTTACAGCCTGCTAATATAACATGCAAAAAAATCACTGTCAGATTTCACTCCTCTTATTTTAAATGTGTTAGAATGGTGCAGTCTCAGAGATAAATTGATATGAATTACATTGATAAAGTATTATTTTTATCATTCCAAGCAAAAAGGTCTGAGGCACTCTCGACCCTCTCTCAATAGAAGTTTAAAGAGGAAATAATCGGCAGTAACAGACTGTGAACAGCTGTTGAACAAGGAAGCAAATCATGTAATCATATCAGCACTTAAACCAGTGATAGCTGGCTTATAATGGAGAACAGAACAAGACATTCTAAATACCAGGGACAGAAAGGCATAGATTGCCTTCATAAAATCTTGTGTTCACAACGGCTTTTAAGCACTCTTTAAATGTAATTCATCATCTTAGACGATACTGTAGGGTGATATCAATACCTGTTACATTTTTCCATACACTTTGAGTTCCTTCCCTCTGAACATAATTTGTATCTTCATACTCAGTTGTTTAACAATTTCATTTTTATCAGTTTATCAGATGTAGCTGAAAACAGTAAAAAGGGCATAGCAACTGTGTAACTACTGATGAAATAAAAAATTGGAGGATTATTTGCAAAAAATGTAAGAAAAAGATATGAGTGGGAATCAGAAGAAAACCTTCTTCTTTTTTGCAAAAGCATTAGGTTTTGAATTTCTCTCTCATATGAAAATAAATTAGGGGAGAACAATGTTGCTGTTTGCAGACAGATAATCTGTGCCAGAATAAGAAATATCAGGTACAAATTCAAACTGCCACAGTGTTAAAAAAACTTCGTATGAACAGTTTTATCAGATCTTGAATAATAGTTTTGCCAAATCCAGTGTAAGCATACAAATATTGCTTTATTGTCAAATACATCTGTAATCGCTGGTATTCTTTATTAGTATTTAATGTATTACTTTTGGAAGTAAATGCAAGGTGCTGTAGAACTTCCAATAAAACAAAGATTTGCCCCAGGATACTCACAGTGTGCAAAAAGATAATTATCAAGGGACAGGTCAAGATAATGTTTGCTGCAGCACATTCAGAATTGCATAGTTGTTTGACATTCAAGTTCCCTTCAAAGCCAAGAGAAAGGAAAAGAAAATATTTTACTTCATTTTTAATTTTATTTATTGCCAAAATAAAAATACTATCTTTAGAAAATAACATTAAACATTTTTAGAAGATAATTAACTGAAACAAATTCAGTGAGCTTCACACAAATTGGCCAACAGTTTCGATCAGTTTGAATCTGTGTTCTTCAGCAAATAAAACATGAGAATGAAAATGCTGCTGAGCTCTGCCCCTCATCCCAACATAACTAACAATTTTTGCTAGTGCTACTGGAACAAGTAAACCATCTCTTGATGGAAGTTCACAAGATCATTTTAGCGCTGAAGTACCTGAAATCATTTCACAGAAATAACAAACCTAACATAAAGCTGAAGCATTACTGATCTCTCCAGGTTTGCACAAGCGACACGGGAACGCAGTCATGGGGACAGAAGAACATTCAGACAGTCAGTCTTGTGCTCTGTCTTTAACCTTGGAACAGCCTGGTTTAATGTAATCCATTGAAAAGCATAAAGTTGAAGTAATTTCTTTTAAGTATCCAAAAGATAGTAAAGTTCAATTGGGTCCAGTATCATTCAAGGCCAAATGAAGTTTTGTACTTACTTCCTAGTAAAGGACGACTGTCTCTCACAATTAAACTAGGTTTTCAGAAATGTTAAGGACCAGAACATTGATTTTGAGCCTTAACCAATTTACAGCTGCTGAAGCATATCGGGATGATTGCAGGCTCACTCATCTACAATTTGATTGGCACCAGTTCTATAGCATTGGTGGGAATTAAAAAAAAGGAAGAATTGCATGTTTTCAAGCCACATATTACAGAATATTGTTTATCAGTAAGCAGATTAAAATACTGCCTGTGCCAGGCTCAAATCCTGGACAGCACATTGCTGTAAAGGTAATGCTGTACATACTTTGCTGTGCTGGGGAACAGTATAAATTAGAGACGGAGCATTTCAATAAGTCTATAAATACCTGTAAAACAATTGGTTTTCTTTTTGCCTAATAGAGTAGAGTTGTAGTTGTCATCAGCAAATCTAATAAACTACAATAATCAGTGACTCAATGAATTATTATGCAATTTCTTCTATGGAACCATTTTGAAGTACAAATATGATTTCTGCACTCAACAACAAACAAACAAAGAAACATGAATTTCTGTTATTGCTGCTTTCACTATTACTGCTGTTTTCATAGGACCAGCTCTGGCAGTGAGATCTAGATCTACAAAGAGACTAATCTTCAATGGGGGGCTTTGGCAGAGTGGGGCTATTCATGTTTGATTAGTGAGATTCAGACTATGTCAAATTAAATGTAGAATCCCTTTACAGTATAGAGAAGGCTCAGAGGTCATTCAGAGCATCAGCCAGATGCCCATTGCCAGACACCATGATTAACTATTTGCTGTCTTTGCCCAGCTGATGTCTCACCTTATGAGTGCCAGAGCTTCCACCAGTAGACGTCCCTTAACATCTAATATTTTGAATTTGCTTAGAAGTATCAGTCTTGTTGCCATTGAGCAATTAGGTAACTGTATTTATTCTGTGCCCACCTGGCCTCTGATTTTACAGTTGCTCTAATTTACAGTTGACTGTAGATGATGTCTGCCTGTGAATCATGGTTCTGATCATCTGCTGACTGCACAGTGCCCATCCCAGTCATTTGAGAGCCATGCAGCTGAGGAAAAAATATAAGGGCTGAAAACTGACCCTGCAACGAGAAAATGGCAGTATGTTTGCTTCTGACTTCACAATTTCAGTGCTTACTGAAGGTGGAGGCAGGAAGGCTGCAATGAGCCTGGTGGCAGCAATGCTAGAACCACATGGTGTGAGCCCAGATGCAGATGGATTCCAGGACCGGACCCTGCACCAGGGAGAGCAGCTACTTTCAGAACAAGGACCTGAACTTCCCTCTCCCACCTGCTTAGAAAATCCATGTTTCAGAAGTGAACACTAGGAAGGAAAATTGTAATAAACTTTTCAATGTCTAGTTTTACTAGGGCAGCAAATCTTGAGTTTAAATTGCAGTGAGGAAGATATATAGTACTTCTAGGCTCAACATAGAAGTAGGGAGTTACTGGCATGGATCAACTAAACTAATCAAAGAATTGCTATCAGAGGAGATTTTTAAGACATTTTTCTACTCCTCCAACAAAACATCTGTCAGGAACAATATAGGTAGAGCTGACTCTCCTTGAGGTTGGAAGAGGAAGTAGATGTGCTTTCCACCCTTTCCTCATGTGATCCCAAGTGTTCTTTAAAATTGGGTTATGAATCTGAGAGGTGGTATCTGGGAAGAAATTCCACTCATACACACACATATGAAAGAGAAGAAGGACATTTGTGTGATTATCAAAACAAAAATTTTACATCAATCCATGAGAGGGAACAGAGCAGGGTTTAGTACAATGGTTGCCAGCTTTTTTCTTAGACTGGCCCCAAGTTCATACTATTGCTTCACTAGGAGCTTTCTCCAGGCTCCTACTGTTGGCTTTCCCTTCCACCATTTTTGGACACAGCATGTTACCTTCAGGACAGTCAGCATTGGGACCTGAATAGTGGATGGGTGACGACACATGGAACATAATCAGTCTGAGACTTTCTCTGCCTGGCTTCTGCCTTCCATTAACTCATCACTAACGAGGTGCTTGGGTGAGGGATTGCAGACCAAGGGGGATGAAGATAACCGAGGGGATCCGTAGGGTGGATATGAGGAGAGGTCAACTGCAAGACAGATCGTACATGGCTGTACTCGTTCCTTGAACACAATCTTACTTGACTTGAAGAGACAAAAGTAGCATTGAAGGGCTAGGGAAGATTAGGGAAAGAGATGATCATGAATGGAGCATAATCCAATTCACAGCACTGCCTCTTCCTACCCATACTCCCCTTTGACCTGCAGTGCTGCCTTGCATTAAAGAAAACATAAAGAAAAGCATTGGTAGTCACAAAATGGACAGACCTGCTACTACCACCTCTCCATACTTTCATGTTGTCAAACCTCACCAGTCGACACACCTGGTCTCAAGAAAATATTGCCTTTCTGGTGAAGACAACATAGGGTAAGGAGCAGAAATGTTTAGAGCTTCTAAGGGAAAATGAGACAAGTATCTGGGCTGGAACTAATGGGGAGAAGAGGAGATCTCACCTGTCAAAAGAATATATTGTCACTCACCAGGATCTGCACAGAGCAGCCTGCCTGTCATCACAGGGCAGGGGTAGCTCTCATGGATATTAAAAGAGGGGCTGAAGCTCCCTACAATTGCAATTGTACTGAATGAATCTGTAGCAAATCCTATATGAACTAGTGTCTGTGGTGCAAAGCCTAGGGTCCCAGGCTCCTGGTGCATGCCACAGCCACCAGCTCCAGCCCTGACAGCCCCCAAAGCACTGCCATCTAACAGGGAGTAAGGCACCACGACGTCTTTCTGTCCTTTCACTCCTCATTGCTGGTAAACTCCCACCGGAGCTAGAAGACATATGGAGAACAGCTGTAAGGTTGTATTCTGGCCTAAATTAGTCATTACTGTGTTTGGGTTAATTTCTGAAGGGAAAAATTTCATCTTCCTCAGTGTTCAAAATGAGGGGCTTGAAAGGAAAGAAGTGCTTGCTGTGATACCTTTGAGGGAGGTTCTAGTAAAAAGCTTTCAAGAGTACAGGTGTGGGATATGGGTCCCATGCTAAAGAAAAGAGATGATGGTGCTGCAGTGTAGCTAGAAAAGGAAATGACATTTTGGCAATTGGATTCAGTGTGTACCATATGCACTTAAAGACATCATGGCCTTCTTCCCTGTTATTCACACATACACACAAAAACTGCAACATGGCCCATTTATTTTAAAACATCGCTGCAGTTTAACACTGATTCCAACTCCAGTGGAGCAATGTTAAGTAATAGAGTGTTGGTTTTAAATGTATGACACAGGAAATATGTCCAAGGGATTTATGTACAGAACTCCTCTGTACTGCTTTAAACACTTCGTCCCTAAGGGCTCTCATTCACTAAACTGTTTGTTTGGGTTTTGTGCAGCACAGACATTCAAATAACCCCAGCACTGCTAGCATGTTTATCAAGTAGGGTGGCCAGGTGTTCAGAAACACCAGCAACGACTGAGGTTAAGTATCTCCCTCTTCTGAAAATATTTTATGACTGCGGGTTATTCTGAAGGGTAGCGACCGCCTTTGTCTGTCGCCTTCCCGCAGCATCACACAGAGCACGGGGAAACAGAGGCAGAACGGCAAACAGGGAAACTGAAAGATAAGAAAGGGCAGTTCTTTACATTTCAGAAGAATCCTATCATTTCTATTAGTACAAAAGACCAGAACCTGAAATAGAAGATAAAGAATTTTGGTTTAACATAGAGTATCGTATTATAATGTAAACTGTCTCTTAAGCTCGATGCTTACCTGTTATGAGGTTCAGCCTAAGTTACAAAAAGATTGACAGCTAATGTGAATAAGCACAAATTATTTCAGGTGTCCTGTTATAAAATCAGAAAACAAAACCAAAAACAAAAAGCCGTAGGTCTTTCCAGAATTGGAAATTTTGGTTTGGGGTTTTTGGGTGGCTTGGTGGCTAGTTATGTATTTTCCATCTTCACCTATGTCCTTTGTATATGTCTATACTCTCTCCTACTCTATGATTATTCACATTTTCACCATCAGGCAGAGAGCGATCACTTTGCTGTGGCACCAACTTTCTGGCTGAGAGCAGTTGGTGAGATAGCTGTCGTTAGGAGAGCTCCTTTCTGGTGGTTTACCTTTAAAGTGTTTCCAAAATGATTTTACTAGAAAAGAGGTTTGTTTCTTTTTTTTTTTTTTTTTTTTACTCCTGTGTTTTGGAGTTTCTCCCAAGAACGTATTTGCAGTCATAATTAAGAAATGTGTAAAACCTTCTGTCAATTAGCCTAATTGATGTAAAAACCCGATTGGGTCTTGAGAGAAATGAATTTCCCCAGTTGAACCTTATCAAAGAACAGCTTAGCGCAAAATAAGGAAGAAACCAAAACATGCAAGGCTGCCAGAAGAGAAACCTGTGATGCTTTGAGATAAGGTGAAAGAAAAATTTCTGTGTGCAGACTGCTGTGTAGGTGTTTTAAAAATAAGTCAAGTGTTTTTAAAATGCTTTCCTTTTAGTGCATAGGCCTAATATAAAGCCTTTAAAAGTAAAAGAAATGAGGCAGAGATAAAAGATTTATCAGGAAATAATATCAGAATGGGGACTGTAAAAAGGCAGCTGTTAACAGGACAGAAAAGCAACTTGCTTTCTTCTTTCTCTTTTTTCCTGGAAATGGCTATTACAGAATACAGCAAATACAGAGTGATAGGGGGTGTGATGACAGAGGCCTCAGCCATATGATGCTATCGGCAGAACTGTATGCAAACTGGTAAAACCACAGGTAATGGTGAGTGCATGAAACTCAAACCTGAATGAGCAAGAGCTGCTGCAAACTCAGGTATGCGTATGTGTGGCGAAAACTCTTAGCCAAATAATAGGTTCAACTGCCTACTTGAGTCATTGAAAAGTATTTCTAAAAAATTCCAAGTTTCCTCTAAGAAGACCTTCTTTTCCTTCAGGTCTGATGAATTAAATAATGTCTCAGCCAGGTACTAATGAGTTCCAATTTTGCTGATAGAGAAGTTTTATTTCTACCTGAAATTACACAGAAATTCAGTCTCTCCTGAGTCAGGATTAGAGCCTATGTTCTTAAAATCTGCTCAGAGTGTGAGGACACAGTGACACCCTGGTAAGCCACTTCATCTCACTGTATCTCCCATTACCCCACTTGAAAAGAGAGTTAATAAGTTACCTGCTACTCTGCTACAACCTTGTTTTAAATTCCTTGGTTTATGTGGAGGGAAAAAAAAAGAAATTCATCGAAATTACTTATTTTTGTTGGCTTGAAGGTATATGTGGGAAAGGCAGTTCAGATTCATGGATTCTGATAAAGAGCTGGACAAGTGGTGCTACACGCAGACCAGCTTTTACTGAGCAGGTTTTACTGTATTTAATCTAGATCTCAAAAATGGTTCAGGAAGTTGTTATACCATTTTGTCTGTTCTGATTTCTGCTAGTGCACCCTTCCTCTGCCATAAAATGCCTATGTCACATCCATTTACATTTTTCTCATAGTGAGGACAGAAAGGTTAAGCAGACACAGCAGGAAACATTCTTTTTGATGCCAGTGTCTACACAGAGCTTTCCTTGACCCTGTGTTTTAATATTTACTTAACTAGTTACTAAACTAAAGCTGGACATAAAGCCTAGGTGACATTAATGCTCAATGGTGGTGTGCCATGATATCAGAGCCTTTAAAGAGTGATGACTGGATGCTGTCAGGCTGTGTTTCCCATAACATCTTTTTCACATGGTTAGTCTGAAGAGGAAACTACATTCCCTGTATGAGGAACGTAGGAATGAGGAAACTCACAAACTGTAAGCAGCAAGGAGAATGGATGCATTTCAGGACATAGCTCCTTTCAGAGACCTCTCCCAAAAGACAGGATGGTTAAGAGAGCACCCTGTTTAGCTCCTTCAAGCTTACACAGTTTCCCAGTGTTATCCCCAGATGTTTCAAACCCTCAGGCAACCCCCTCATACCTTCCTGCTACACCCAAGAGACATGACAATCCCCAATTTTACGTCGAGGAGTAGTTTGCAGTGTTAAAGACAAGACAAAATCAAGGGAACATCTCAATGCAGACATCAATATCAAACAAGAATGTTTTCTGCTGCCTCTCCTCTGCCTTGCCACCTTCATTATGAGAAAAATTTGGATGGGTATGATATGACAGAACCATTTTATGGTACAGCAACAGTATACTAGAAGGCAAAACCTCGCTCCGTTGGGCTGTGACAGAGCCCTCGTTGTCTCAGACACTTTGAACTGAAATAAAACAGAGAAGATGGCATTGCTTCAGAGCTGTAAGTCCCACTGCGTAGGATTCATAGGAGTTTCAGTTAAGCACTACGCAGCCTGCGCATAGCCCCTGTGCTCTAGCCAGAGCTGCGACAAAGCGGTGCGGACAACAGCCAGTCTACACATTTTGGCCTTGAAGCCAGAGATTGGCCCTTGGCCCTTTCCTGTTTAGCAACACAGCCATAGCCAGAGTATCTTTCCCTGCACCGTTAATTACCCAGGTCCCATGAATGTACTCTATTTTATGAAGATAAAATATTTCCAGTTCTTTAGGCAGTGCGGTGCCTCTGCCTCATTACTGTGGCCCTATTCCATGAGACACTTGATTTATGTCACTGTACAACTTCCCGTCACTGCTGTCTCTGCAGTTCACCTCTTTCAATGCGTTTCATGAAGGCTACTTGCCGACGAGGGAGGGCTCCACCAGCGGTGCGCTGCCCCGCTGTACTCGTAGCCTTCAGTCTCTGCACCTGATCATTTCCTAAGAGCAAATGCTTGGCACCATGGTTATATGTGATCGGCGGAGAGGAGCTGTGTTTGCCTCAGGCAACCTCCCGCCAGCGGTGCAATGCTTATTTTGAAATTTTTTCTCTCTGCACATTTCATACTAATCCACAGCCCTCTGTAGAATAGAGAAATCAGAAATATTATGCTCCATAAAAAATGAAAAATTAAAAAAAAAAGGAAGTGTCAAGGTGAAAAAAGGAAAGAGTCAAGGTGACGTGTTCCCTCGCTCTCGTCTCTTCACCCTGCTCCCAAGTGCTCTTTACCTTCTTTAAATCCTCTGCATTTTGTTTCGGAGATATATTTTAAGACATTTCTTTCTTCCTTTTTGAAGATTCAGACGCAATGCCTGACATGAAGGTTGAAGCTTTTGAGGTGTGCCTTCTTTCCCCATATTTCAATATTTAATATTAAGCTGAGGTCTGGAATAAGCCGGTTACTCCTCTCCTGGGTTTTCATGGATTTAATTCAGTACTTATATAACTAGCAATGTAAATTACAAATCTAGTGAATTAGGTATAGTAATAATGGTGTAATAAGCACCATGATACTTATTACTGAATGTGCAAATTTAAGTTAATTTACTCAAGAAGAAAATAGTAAAAAGAAATCATAATACAGTTGAGGGTAATTGTACTCCGCTGTACCTGAGTGAGCTAGATACTAACTGCAAATACTTTACTATCACTCCAAGTTTCTCTGCTATTCCTCCACTAAAGCAACGTGCTCATTTTTCCCCATTTGTAGAATTAATTTCTTTCACAGATATTACCATACACTAAAATTGTTGCATACCAATATTGCATGCACCATATTAGAGTGAAAAAATCATGAAACCAGAAGAAAATGCTGCCATTGCCTAGTTTGACCTCTTACCTACGTAACACAGGGCATAGAGATTCCCTGAATTAATTCCTGCCTGAACTACAGTTAAAAATGCATTCTTGATCTTAAAATGTCCCATGATGGAAAACTCACCACAATTCTTATTAAAATTTACCTTTAATTTATCTAAATTTCTAGTTTTCAGTCCAGATGCCTATAATAAATTTATCTGAAAAACTGCATCATCCTCTCAATAATGACATTTTATTCCTGTTTTTATTATTTGTGATGAAATTTAACCTCCTTTGCTTAACTAACAGGTTTAATCTCCTCTGCCTAGTCCCCTAATCATTCTCACAGTTCTTCTCTGAACCTTCTCCATTTTTTCAAAATCCTTTCTGGGGTGTGGACACAGAAAGATATTTTTGAAACTAGTATGAGTTGTACTGCTGTTACGTATAAGCAAAATGTAACATCCTTGTTTAGACTCAGAGTTCCCATTTAAATAACCACCGAGCACACCATCTGTTTAACTGCCGTGTTAATCTGGGAATCCACACTGAGGTAATTATGCACTATGAACCACAGGTCTGGAGTGACTACCCCACAGGCACCCCATGTGTGAGTTTTTTCCTGCCTCTCTGTGTCCAAACACTTTATTTGCTTGTACGTGGAATAGCAAGAAGTCCAGATTGCTCTGAAGGAGTGTCAGCCCTCTAGTTTTTGCAGATTCTAAATTCAGTTAATTTTTAAGATTGTCGTAGGCACATAGAAACTCTGAACCTCCTACTCTGTTCTGCTGGTAGGATTAACCTCAAATCACCAGGCTTCAGTCATCTAAAAGTTAGTACCTAGCTGAAGCTAGACAGCAGTGGGGCTTCTTTCCCAGCCTTGGGAAAAAATAGACACTTTACAGAGATTCCCCCCAATCTAGTTCAGATAACTGAGATGCCTGAAGTAGGTGGGAAGATTTGCTCATTTTATAGGGGCCTGTCTCTCACCGGTGACTACACAGGAAAGGTAGACGACAGCATTTGTTTTCACATTCATGGGGAAAAAGGAAGGTAATTATAAGTGTCAATTATGTTCATGATTCTAGAGGTGAACATTTCAGAAACTGCTACAACGATGCTGAGCAAGTGAAACCTCAGGGCAAAACCGAGGTCTGGCATTTCTATCACAGCCATTCCCCCGTGTCACAAGGAATGAAGGAACAAGCGAGAATATTTGGCTCTTAAAAGAAACATGAGTACATTGGTATTCCATTAATCCCTCGCTAAGCACAGGCCTTGCCGTGATATTACCTTCCTGCTTTTGGAAAAGTGACAAAGATGATGTAACTCAAAAGTATTCCAAAGTTAGTATATAATTCAAACAATTGCTAATTCAACATTACAGTATTTTTGTGATTAGATTACATCTCTCCATGTGTGATATAATGGTTGACAGGGCAAAAATGGAGTTCATGGAAGTAGCACAGGAATTCAACAGATAGATACTTAATAGAAACTATATGATGACAATTTCTGCTGTTTGATGGTAGGAAACAGCATAGACGACCTACGGAAGACAAAAGACATTATATTAGAATATAGAACCTTCCCATCATAACATCTGTTAGGAACAAGATCAGTGTGAAGAAGCCATAATGAAAGCATGCAAAAATGTGCTTGTTAAAGATGCAAATGACTACCCTAAACTGATTGAAAAAAATATTTTTATCAGAGAAGAGCCTCAGCAGTGAAAGACTGTGCCTGTCTGAGGCAGCAGCGAGGACAATGAAGGCAACTGCACTACTTAGTGGGCTCAATAAAACCTCAAGATCAAGTAAATCAATATAAGAATAAAGAAAAAAATATGCCATCATCAAGACCTTCATATTTGGTACAGAAATATAATGACCTAAAAAGAAGGATAAAATTAATTTGGAAGGATGTCTCCAAAAGGTCACAGAAGAGCATTAGGATGACTCTGTCCGATTCAACACAGATGGATGGGGACTCGTTATCCAGATTCTCTGTTGAAGCTGAATGGGATGGCTTGACCAAATGATCAGAATGAGGAACACAAGGATCCCAAAGCAGGCTTTTGTGGTAGGTGCCATCCTACAGATAAAATAGATATATTCACGAATCATGCCATTAACATCTCTCCGAATACCAGTAGGGCTTCACATGTGTTTGCTGCCCAGTTGTTTGAAGCCTTCCTTCATGGTTAGATTGCTGCATGCTGAAGATCAGAATGAAATTCAGAGGCAAGCACCTGCTAATCAGGCACATACGGAGCATGAAGTCTAACACCTTGTCATGGAACTGTGCCTTTAGTGGCAAATTTGCAGACTTTTCATGAGACACTTGTGGGGCACATAAACAGCCACCTGCCTCTGCAAATTTGTGGCTTTCATTGCAGAGGAACAGCAGGCCTCTGAAAATGTGAACAAAGGACTGTGAAAGTGGTGAAAGAAAGATCTCCACTCTCATATGCCCATCATAAGCACACACTCATCTCCTCCTTCCTGATGCCCTGGTTTCCACAGAAAAAATTTGTGTACTTGTGCTAAGCAGGAGTCATGCTTGTCCCAACCAGGACCCCAGTCATTCAAGTGAAGGGAACAAGACCACCAGATTACAGCACCTTAGCCAAACTGATCATTTAGACACAACCTGTAACACTTTTGAAAATGGGATGTTTTTGCTGTAATGCATTTGGTGTGTGAAGTCTGTTGGCATATTTAATTTTAACCTATTTCTTCAGTATTATTAATGTATCTGATCTGCTTCAGTTTTTTGGGAAACAGACACCTGCTTATTGGCCCTGTGTCAACTCTGGTTTGTAGACATCCAAGCAAAGGATCTATTTTATTTGGGTAGGACGTTCATATGTCAAACGTTGCAAATTGTGCCTTTTATATCAAATAAGGCCTGCAGCTACTCCAGTCCCTGTTCACTGAATGCTTGGATGTTCTTTCATTTGTCTTGGCATAAAATGTTGATTTTTTTCAGTCTCTGTTTTCTTTTCCTCCATTGTCTATAACTCTAAATTTATTCTGCAATGTCTTTGGCCTTCCACTGGACTTGCATACCTAATGTGTTATACCCTGTACATTTCCGTGTTCATGCTGCAGACTTGTGTTACTGCAGACTGATGATTTATTGCCCACTAATACTGTGTTATGCATTCTCCAAGAACTATGTAACTTCTCGAGCATTCAAAAGATAATATTAGTGGTTTAGTGCACTAAACATGAGTGAAAAACCAAGCAAATCTATGAATTTATGAAAGTGTAGCTCATCTGTAACAAGAATCTTCACAAAGATAAGCTGGTTTATTTTAAATCTTAAATGAAACAATATATTAATGCATATCTTCAGAATTACAATAACCTTCCCAGTGATGTGCATAGCATTTAACAAAGTAATAAAGCATAATAGGGATAGAGTTATTAAAACACAATTTTTTTCCTCCATAGTGAAGAGTTCCAGGTTCTATTCACCTGATTAGCTAGGATTATCAAGAAATGTCATGATTTAATTGAAATTTTCTTGAGTTTGTCTGTGTGGACAAAATACAATGTCACTGCATTCATTGCTAACAAATAGGCTAAAATAGATGCCTAAATTTATATGATTTTTATAAAACATAAAATTTTGTCAAAAGCTCTGAAATCACACTTTCAGACTTCATTCACACCCTTCATCTAAAGGTCATCAATGAGCTCCTAAGTCCCCTGGTCTATTTAAAAATGGAGCTTCTATGTCAGGTGTACTTTATATAAAATATTTGCCCAGTCTGCCCAATTTTTTTCTTTTACATATGTGTAAGTGTGGAAGAACTTGTTAAACTTTCTGCCTAAATCACAGAGCAGAATTGGTAAAATGGATTGACAGTTTCCTACAAATACATGGCCTATAGGAGTAATCACTTTTTACAGTGATTCATAACAACAGGACATACATATTTTTGCTTCAATTATCATCTCTGGCACCTTGTCACTGTGGAAGGCTGAAGTCCAAAGTAGTTGGTAAGGGTTGTTCATTAGCTCAAACCAAGGTCTTTCCACACAGCATCTTCAACTGTTTGTCAGATTCTGTCTTCACTCCTCCTAACAGAGAGCTATTTCCATATTTACCTGGCAATGCCAAGGTAATTAAGAATTATATTTGTTGGATATGTTATATTTCAGATGATTAAGGTTAGGTTTGAGTTGCGGATTTTTTACTATTTATTTGTTAACTTCACAAATTATGCAAAAAGTCATGATCCATGGTGCTCCAGACGTGACATATACAATGGCATAAGGAAAGATGAGGATGCTGAGAGTAACCGGTTGCTGAAGGCACCTAGTTTTGTCTATTATGTAAAGCAGGATCAATTCAGAAATAAATATCCTCGCTCAATAATGTTGTAATTCCCTAGCTATTGCCCTGATAATCACATAATCATTCCAAATAACCAACTTAACCTCCTAACCCATGAGTCTTGATGAAGTAGAATGTCTTCCACCCTACCAAACTACATATCTAGAGATGGGGCCAAACTGTAGTGTCTCTGGTGTATCAGTAGATGGTTTAAGGCATCCATGATTAAAGGAGATGTAACGGACAGCTGTTAGACAGTATAGACATAACTCCTAATTCCCAGTATTCTCTTATTCACATTAGATGATATACTCTACTGTTGGAGCACCAGTGAAAAATGAAGGGCAGGTAGGCATGCCTGTGTGCACCAGAGCACCTGGTCTCTTTTTCCATCTGTGCTGGGAACTCTTCCTTCCCCTCTGACAATATGCTTTATGCCTTCAGGTACTGTTTCATTTTTCTCCAAGCAGTTCTCCAGTGCATTATACTGTAATTAACAGTCTTCATCTTCTTTTGGAACATTCTCCTGATGCTTCCTAGTAGGTACAACTTTCTTTGCTGCTGACTAACATCATGTATCTGGATATTTGAAGATGGGCTAAATCATAGACAATGTTTCAAATGAAAGCTCTTGAAACTGGAAACATGATTAAAACTGACCTGTGACAACAGCTTTTTAGTTCCTTCTTCTGAGAAGTCTAACTTAATCAGTATGCATCTTTTCCCCAAAACTCTTATAATAATGTCTTTCATTGACTTTTAAAGATATCAGTAGAACTTTGCCCACTTACGGTGGATATATAAGAAACCACAGGAAAAATATCTCATTAAATATGACATGCTTTGTCTTCACACTCTTTAGTGTTGTTATGCAGCTGTACAGCTCAGCTGTCTTCAAAGATGGCTGTGTGAGTTGGACCTCCTTGCACAGTGTCATATTGCATTCTCTCATGTCTCACCAATTAAATATCCACCCTTCCCTTTATTCTGCCAAGGCAATACAACAGAATAAAATAAAGTCATACTTCTCAATTTTGGCACTGAACAGGCAATGTAGGAGAACCAAACATCTAAGAATCTTTTCTTCTCTGACCCTCAGTAGGGTATAACATTGTCTTTCATTTTTCAAAGACTTGGTGCATCTGTTCAAGTCAACAACACCAAATCTCTATCTACCAAATATCTAATCTCTGCCAGAGCTGAGTCTAAGTATTACAAAAGAATGACAGTATAAACAGTTGGAATACAAAATTTAAATATAAACAATATTAAAAATAAAACATTAATACATTGCTGTTATTCTTCAGAGTAATATAACTGATTAATAACAATGCAGGATAGAATACATAGCTGTGGCACTTTTCATGCTTTCTATCCAAAATCTCAAAACAAAAGTCATAATGATGACTGGAACCTTACAGTGGCCTGGTGAAACAGGCACTATTATCTCTATTTTACAGATTTTGTAAGGGAAAAAAAAAGAAAAGAAAAGAAAAAAAAAGTTTGATTGCACTGTTTTGAAGCTCATGTTAGGGAGCACTGTGGCTCTGCATCACAGAAGTGGGAGCTTCTGGAAGCAAAGAGAAAGGCAGAGCATTTTCAGGGACAAAGAAAGAACACATCTGCTCTACCAGCATGGTGGCTACCAGGTGTGCTGCTGCCAGAGCAGAAGGAAAAGGGCTATGGCCTTTCTTTCACTTCATGCAGTCCATTGCCAGTGTGGAGCCTGGATGGAGATTGTCCTCTGCTGGTGCAAAAGCTTCCCCTCACCTTTCCTTACGCTCCCGTGCAGGGTCCAAGGCATCCCAATCTGCCAATGGATGGGTTGCCCTGAGTGACCTGTGTCTGGAACAGGAGACGGAGCTGCAGCCTTCATGACATGTGGGTTAAAAAACCTCACATTTTTCACGAAGACTAACATGTCAAAGTACTGCTGTCACTTGTGCTCTTCCTACCAGAGCAGCTTCTGCATCAGCATGTTAAATAGGCTCTTACCGAGAACTGGGGAAGAGATGTGTGCTGGCTAGAGTGCCACACAGGGCTTCAGCGCTTCAAGCTGACAGTCACTGCTTTAGAGGATAACAAGAGATGTGCCCGGTTTGGATGAAACATTTAGTTTTAAATGGGCATCTGATGTCTGTCGATGGCAGAGGTCTAATTTAGACTTCCTTGATCACCATGGCTGGCACACTCCCAGGTACTGCATTATATTAACAAGGTTCATAAACTGTCAGATATAACTCATCCACTTAACTCTCTGCAATGAGGCGCAGACTCTGAGGACACGGCCTTTCCGAGAATGTTCCCTCTTTACAATTCGTCATTCCCCTCAAATGCCTCATGTGATATGATGTTACTGGAATCTTCAGCTAAAAGGATCAAGTTTTTTTGGTCACATATTCATACATCTTCTGCCACCTCAAGAGGTGTCCAGGACCTTTGCCATCAAGCTATTTCCATTCGGGCCAAGGAGAGCACTGTTTTTCATGCTGAATAAACAGGGAGTGATCCCCTGCCCTTCCGCAGAAGGGCTGTAAGGGGAAAGGTGCCTTTGGCCATGGAATTCAAACTGTCCTTCCGCTTGGAGACTCTAGAGGGTAATCTCTCTTTGTACCAGCCTAGGCTGCATGATATTCCTTTAAACTCTCCAATGGTTCTCCTTTTGTAGGAAAGGTTTCACAAAGCGCTTCGGCATTTACTTTTTTGAAGCCTGCTTAGCTGATCTTGCTGAATGGAAAAGGTATCACTGAAACATATCTTTTATTATAGATTACAAAGGTGGAAAAAGCCTGCAGTAGGCTAATGCTGAGAGGAAAAATAGCATTGAAACATGAGCTGAGTTCAGTTACTTTAAACATTAGATGCCACAGGAAGAGGCTTTATTGACCTTTAAACCCCCCTTGACACTTGATGCTGTTATATTGTGCATCTAGAGCAAAATGTTTGCCCTAAGCAATGCATTTGCTAGATGTGTGGATCCTAGGGAGATGCAATGATGCAGAGCACCCCATGCAGACTTCTTTGTATTTTCACAGAGATACCTCTCTTTCCTTACTCCAGACCATGAGGCCTGAGGGAGCTATTTGGTTAAGTGTATTCTGCCTCGTCTTCCTTACATGCATTGCCAGAGAGAGAGACTATCCTTAAAGATATCCCACCTTCCCATCTTGTGCATGGGCACAGGCAGACAGAGTGCACAGGTAAACCCTTCCTCTGACAGTCACCTTCCTGGCAGCTCAGTTGCTGATGGCACTGTCAGAGAGATCTATCTATTCTTCTGTTGTTAGCTCACAATTTCCACTGGGCTTCTGAATGATTATTATTGTATTTTAATAATCAATCAATGTTCAGGTTTTATCACTTCAGGCCCTATTCATTTAGATCACATCATCTAGAGCTTTTCCTATGAATGCCTTATTTGGTTTTCTTTTTGTAAGTTAAAGTAATGAACTTGACTGTTCAGGTTGCTGAAGAGATGCTTCAGCTGAGCTGTGCACTTTGTATACCATACATCAATCTGCCTTGTCAACACCGCCATCAACAGCCGTTGTAGGAGCACTTTGATCAGAGTTTTATTAGGCTGTTACACCTTGACCACCACCTTGAAACCAGTGTAGTGCCAAAGCTGTCATGTACCATGAAGCTTCCTGACCCTATGACCGTCATCAGAGCCTTCAAATAAACAGCAATTCATCACAAGGAAAATAAATAGCATCACAGGGAAAGAGTCAGTTGTTACTGGAAAGTATCTCTCACCTCTGATGAAATGTTCTGGGTCTTGCCATTTATGTGACAGCATTGCTCTAACTTAATCTAACATGTAATGATGGAGAAGAGAAAATTACCTGTGCTTCCTTTCCGAACTTTCACTCTGCACAGTTTTCATGGTTGGCCACAGTCCTAAGAAACTGGCAGACACAGCAACATATTACTCCCTTTCTCATCCTCTACTCAGTCTCCTCTGAATGCTTCTATTTCCCAGATCCGAGGGCCTGGTGTTCACACTCGCATCATCGAGGTTCACTTGCCATATGGGTGCCTCAACATGGAGGGATGGGTTTTCACTGAACAGAAGCTCTCCTATGTGTTTGTTTATCAGGAAATCAGAGTTCTGTTGTACCATCAAAATATTTCCCCCATACAATCTCCACAAACTTCAAATATGCTTTTTTTTTTTTTTTACTACTGCCCCTCAAAACAGTGAGTAGCATTGATAATCAACTGTTTCATCTAATGCAGTTCAATTTAAAATGCTAGGCATTCATTTGGTGGGCTGTGAGGAGTCTGTGGCTTTATTAGATCTGCAGCATAAAGAAACAATTTTTCTTATCCTAATCCTATGGCTGTCTGGAAAAGGTGACACACAGTTAGACATAATGATAAGAAAAGCTACTGCTGCCAAAGGCAGTCAGATACCAAAGCCAGATGACTAAACCATTCCAAAGCATTCCCAGAAGACAAGAGGGGGAAAAAGGTCCAAAGTTTTTTTCCATAAAAGTTCTCTTGCTATAAAACCTTCAGCAAAGCCCACATACAGACACGTTTGCTTTAATAATCCATTCCTATTATTAACAGAATGACCAAGTGATACATATTTTAAAGCCTTTTAGTTTAAGATTTTTTGTTTCAACTTCATTCTTGTTTTGTTGTTTTGCTGTTGCTGAGTGGATAGAGGCAGCTGACCTTGTTTTAAAAATAAATGGCATGATTTTTCCCAATCTACACAGCTCTAATGGCTAGATCCCTTTGATGTGAACAGCAGCCACAGCACGCTGTTGACCCCTGTACAAGCAGAGCTCTGTTCTAACAGCAACAAGTCGGGCTTCAGAGCAACACCATGAGAGGGAACAGAGCACCAGACTTTTCCATTTTCAGGACTTCCCATAGTCGCAGTTTGGATGGAATTAATGAAAATGTGTAACCAAGTATATTCTTTAACCACAATCAAGTGAGAAAAGGTAAAGTAGAGACAATCCCGCAAAAGCAGAAAAGAGAAAATTAAAATTTCTCTATTTTTTTAAGAGAGTTTTTGCGGTACAAATGCCTTCAGCCTGCACTGAGCAATGTGCACTTGAGCCGCACTCCGTACCTGCTGAATGCAGCTGGTGGAGAATTTGCTCCTGGCTTCCCAGCCCCATCATTGCTCCAAGCTGTGACCCGGGGATCAGCACAGGTCAGCCCGCTGTGGCCTCCCTCTGCGCCCTGAGACGTGCTTCCTGAGGCAATCCAGCAGAGTCCAGGCCAGAGCGTTTCACCTGTGGAGCAGGAACGTCAAGTTCAGCACCGAGCCTGAATCTACAGGGTGCTCCGCCGTTCAGTTAACACGGAGGTCGGCAAGAAACGATCCCTAACTCCACCTCGTACAAGCCGGTAGCCCCTGTATTTCGGGTTGTCTTTGATGTCTGAAGCAGGAAAAAAGACATCCTTCTCTTTAGCTGTGGGATGAAATCATGGGAAAACGCCAAATATCATATGGTTATCAAAAGCATAAATCACACTGAAATACCTAGGAAGAAGGAAGATTTGTAGAAAGTTTTAGGTCAGATTTGCAGAAAAGTCTTACTAAACTTTCAGGAAATTTGGGTCAAGCTGAGTGTGTGTAATACAGCTTCAAAACAGGTAAGTATCTCTTGCTTTCTACTGTTGTTAAAGGTTTGCACAGCTCTTATCTGACAAGCCACAGTGCTGTGATTTTCAGTGCCCCTGTGGTCTCTTCAATTCATCAGGTGAAAAAGCTTGCCAGGGAAGACCCTAAGGGAACAGCTGCCCCGAACAAGACAGCACCACCCTTAAGCACGCAGCAGCGTTTCAGACAAAAGGATTCTTCTAGTAGGTCTTCACGGTGATCTTCAAATGCTTATACAAAAAGGAAATCTCCAGAAAATTGAATAGTCCACTGAGAAATAAAGAAAGAATTTATGCTAAGCACCTTCTAGACAGCTGATATAGAAAAGATTATGGTGCACTTGTTGAAATAAATGCAATTTTTATCACACTTCTATTTTCCAATGTGTCTAGATTTATCTGTATTTATGATTCATGTTTTTAGTGCGCCTACTGAAAAAAAAAATGAAAAACCTCTGGGGCAGTTTTCAGCTTAAGAAAAGAATGAAAAAGAATTTGACAACTGCATAGGCTAAGAAATTATGGGTTTGTTTTAGTTTGATTTTCAACTTAATGATTGTCCACTAAATATTATTGTTAACATGGCAATTTTACACTGGCCTTTTTTAATAATTATTTTATTGCACAGGATAAAGCTCTTGGCCATACTAATGAATCACACTTTCCAGACAGCACATAGGTAGTTAATTCTGTAGAATAATGACTGCAAGGCCACACAATCTACATTCTTCATCAGGAATCTGGTCTGATATCAGTAGTTTTCCAACATTCCCTTTATGATGAACGATAGTTAAACTTGGAGGCATGACAGAGTTCTCATAATGGTAAATGTAAGCACAAATAAAAGCGTACCTCAACAGAGTTGTTTCCATGGAACATAGCTTGAGTTTTATATTAAACTCTAGCAGTGATCTTCACTCACTGATGCTGCACTGCTGCAGGCAGCGAAATCATGCTTGAAAGGCTTTTTGCAGGGGGCAACCTTAGAACCCCCATGACACTGACTTAACTCTACAGATATTGAGAGAAAGGTCTCTGTCTCACCTTTTCTGCTAAATAATGAGTATGATTTTTCTGACAATCAATACACTGGAAGCTTTCTAGATAGTAATTCTCCAGTTCTTCAGTTGCTCATAATGTACATATATATATCCAACCTCCAAAAATCCATTTTAGAGAAACACTGTTCCATAAATGCACAGCATTACAAAGCGTTTACATATGCAGCCCATGTAAGCTTAAGGAATATGATTACACTGCACATGGGTAATCATGTAACATCACAGTTTTGCCATATAAAGTTCCCAGGGACAAAATTAACCTCCATGTAATTCTGTATCATTATTGCTTGAACTAACCCTTTTTTTTTTTTACCTGAGATCTTAAAACCACGTTTGTAGAAACCTGCAAAAACGTAGTAATGAAAAATAAACACACAAGCCTCAGTATTAGCTATTTCAGAAGATACTTTAACATCCGCCCATAGGAAAACACAGTGGTTTTGTGTTTTTTAAGTTTGAAGACCATTTCTCCTGACAAAGAATAATTCTAGAATAAAACATGCTCCTTCAGTGAAGCCAAGACCATGTGCTATTTCAATAACCCTTAACTCATTCATCTTCATCTTGAGCCTGCTCCTCATGACCTTATCCTACTCAAATCTTACTTACTTTTAGTTTTTGTTTCTTCCTTGCTGTCATTCTTTTGTTTCAGGTGTCTGGCTTAATAAAGATAACTCCTAATAATGCTTTAAAAGAGGGAAAGGTGGGGGCCTTGACCAAGAATGATGGTTTTTCATATAATAGCCTTTTTCCCAAATCTGGTGCTATTTGCAGTGTATGAAAACATTAATCTGCATATAAGTGAGAAAAAATAGCAAGACATTAGTATTTGATAAATACTGATCTGATTAAGCCTGATCACAGCACTTGACATTTTGGGTAAGTCTGGAAGTACACTCACGGAAAACTCAGGATCTAAGAGTCTCTAGCAGTGTAACAGGACACTGCTGACTTGGGTGGGGAATAGCCTGTCCACTTTTTTGTTTGCCTTATATAGCTATAATAAGGCAATAAGATACATTAATATAATTCCATAATTAATCTCATTGCCAAACCTTTAGTAGTGCTGTTACATTGCTGATTTATTTTAGGCCTTTGCTGGTCTTGATTTTTAAATTGGCAGAAGGAATGATGGCTTTATGAAGGTGTTTATAGATGAAAAAACCCTAAAAAAAATTTAAGAGGTGTTTAAGATCATTGTATATAAAAATGCTCATCAGATGCCATCAAAGTAAGGTGCCAGGGAGCTGGTGCAGGGATATGCAATGTGCCACTCTTAGAAAGAGTGGTGTTCAACTATACTCTCATATGGACATATTAGGGAAAGTTGTAAAAAGCAGATTTTTTCAAGCTGCAGAAAATGAGGTTCATAAAAACATGCATTCACTAATCACTATATGTCTAAATGAGCAGGAGCGTTGTTAATGGTTCCTTCTCCTCTGGAGGCCTGTTCTACGGCATTAAAAAGTGAATGGGACAGATGTAGACACCTGGTATGGATGGGTCTGGGATCCAGATCTGGTCTTCTGTACATTGCACCTATTTCTTTTTAGTGCTACATGGTTTATAAAAGAAAGCTCAGTTAATTAAATAAAAAAAAAGGGGGGGGGGGGCTGTATGCAAAGCAACAAGAGTTTCCAAGATTTCCTAGTTTTAAACAGATTTTCTGAGACAATCAGGCTCATTCTCTTCTCTGTCTCTGAGGACTCATTCTTTTCCTTCTCACATAAGACAAAAATCTCCCTGAGATTCTGAATCAGGAAGACTCTGCTCTGTGTAATTCTCATACTGCACTCAGCACTGCTGTGTTAGAGGGCTTCCCAGGAATATATTAAGCGATGCGACTAACCTTTATCATTTGGGATTTTCTTTTTTCTCTCCTCTTCTTCTCCAGGGGGAGAAGTGTTTCATTTGGAATTTATTTTATTTATTTTGTGCTGTACATAGGTATGTTACAGTGTGTTTTTCTTAGAGAAATAAGGTCAAAGAAATGCATCTTCCACTATAACAAAGGGGGCAGATTTTGTGAGACCTTCATCTGTGTGGGAATTAATTAACATTAATTAGCTGACTGGTCCCCAAGAAGTCTCTGCCATGTGTGTAGATGAGCTGTACCCTTCCTACAGGAATTCTGAGTCCACTGGGGAGAAAGAGTGTTCCTGGTCTTCATCCCAGAGGTCTCTGTATTTGCCATGGGCTCAGGCCATTGAGCATCCTCAAAGTAAAAACTGCCACTTTCAGTTCTGAACCTCAGCTCTGCGTGTGTGCCCTCTGCTGCTGATGTAATTAGAAGATAAATCTTGAATGGCTATCACTGGATCAGAAATGATAAACCGCTTGGTTAAAAAAAGAGAAAAAGCAAAAAATTAGTGTGATGTTCAACTTAAAACAAAATTATTATGTGTTCGAAGCAAAGTGTTAGATAAATTTGGGAGAAAGGAAGGTTTATTTTACGAACTCTGATTATCTCACGGGAAACAAACCTCCATTTGTATTTAGAACAAAACAACTTCTAGCTTTAAGGCACTCTTTTAATCAGCAAGCTCATCTGATGAAATGTTGTAGGATTTACTTATATATCAAAGGAGTTCCCTAGACATTTAAGGGATGCAACTGAATACAATTAAAAGATCAGTTGTAAGCACAGTTTGTGATACAGTTTGTTTGCTGTGCTTTGCAAGAGAAGTTTAGTTAATAACATGTAAACTTGTGGTGTTTTAATAGATAGTAGTAAAGTATTGAACTGTGTCACAAGAAAAGCTTTACCATGATGAGAAGCTCGACATGAGACGGCAATAAGCGCTTGCAGCCCAGGCGGCCAACCATATCCTGGGTTGCATCCAAAGCAGCATGGGCAGCAGGTCCAGGGAAGGGATTCTGCCCCTCTACTCTGCTCTGGTGAGACCCCACCTGGAGTCCTGCGTCAGCCTCTGGAGCCCTCAGCACAGGAAAGACATGGACCTGTTGGAGTGGATC